>NC_057395.1:61334943-61934943 GCF_019320065.1 Cervus canadensis | reverse complement strand
AATTCTCCAGGCAAGAATACTGGAGTGGTTTGCCATTCTCTTCTCCAGGGGGTCTTCCCAACCCAGGTCTCCCACATTGCAGGCAGATTCTTTACCGTCTGAGCCACCAGGGAAGCCCCTCTTTTGCAAATGTCTCTGCTATATAACTTAATAAAAGAAAGCTGGACTCTTCTGCATTTAATGTGTTGCAATATCCTCATCATATAATCTCTAGAAAATTTCACTGAACAATCATGTGAGAATTAAGAGTCAAAACATAAGTAATACTCTAATATTATTATGAAAATGCTTTTCACCTCCTGGGCTTCCTGAAAGGGTCTTGAGAAATCCAACGGGTCACTAAATACACTTTGAGAAATGCCAAGTTGTGTGAATCATCTTTATCACATAATATGCAGGAGCACAGTGTGCTTTTAGTTGAGGTAAATCTTGAGGAATTCAATTTACAAACATTAAGAACTGGTAGCTCTTCTCTTACATATACTGAGAGTTGAACCCTCCCAGGTGTCAATGGAAGAAAATCTCTAACTTATAGCATGGATTTGCCCCTCAGTATAGAAAAAAAAATTATGTGTACCTTGAAAATCCTAAAGATACTGTATTTGTATGAGGAAACAACACACCAGGCACTGAATATATTATTAAGTAACAAAACTTGGTGGAACCTCAGTGGATCTGTTGAAACTCAGTTTTAAGACAAATTCAAAGTTGCTTAAAGGAATTAAACTGATAAACATTATCCACAACTGAAACCCATGATTCAACAATATTGTACAAATTAAACTAATCTAGACTGTAGAATTTACCACACTGCTACAAGTTTCGGAATGAGGAGAAGTGTGCACAATTTCTCTGCTGGCTTCAGTTCTGAGCCACATACTCAAAGCAGTCGTTGACAGTGATGCCATACTTACCACCAGTGCTAGAACAAGAGTCCGCACCTTCTCCCCAATCTCAGGTGAGATGTCATTGCCAAACTGCTGCAGAGTGGTGAGGAAGCGTTTCAACTTGCTGAGCTGCCGAGCACCACAAGTGGCTGGCAACTGTTGGTTAGTGAGTGCAGATGATGTGGAAGAGGCAGGACCGTTGCTGAATCTTTGTGGTGGTGATGGGGCGCCGTTAAGGGTAGGAGGAGAATGGTTGATGCCATTGCTCACTAAAAGAAAAACTTGGTTTAAGTGCAAATCACAACGATCTC
This sequence comes from Cervus canadensis, assembly GCF_019320065.1. NCBI lineage: Eukaryota > Metazoa > Chordata > Mammalia > Artiodactyla > Cervidae > Cervus > Cervus canadensis. The sequence goes on along the minus strand of NC_057395.1, from coordinate 61,933,745 downwards.
TGTTATTTCTTCTTTTTTGCATTCTCTCTCATTTATTGATTTGAATTTTGTAAATCACATGATAAAAGTGTATAGAAGACACTGAGTCAGCCCTCAACAACACTGCTTTCAGTGAGACAGATGGCCAGGTAAAAAATGGTAACAGAGTAACACAGATGTGTTAAGAGAGAAGAGCAAAGAGAAGGGACATCTAACTTCTGCAGGTGTCGGGGGTGGGAAGGAAGGGTAGCTTTTAAGACTTCTTGCAATGGGTAGCATGAGCGGAATCTGGTAGAATATGTATTTTCAACACGATATCGATCCCAACTTCAGACTCCTGAAGAAGCAAAGCGGTCAATTAAATATATAGCATTTGAACAAGATTATCAGAAAGCAGAGAGTTGCATTAATATGAGAATTTTTTTTTCTACTCCATAGGTTTATTGACTTATTCCTACAATGAGATATGTATCTCTTTGACCATTCAGAATATTCACGTTCATCAAAATCTGTTTTTCTCTGCCTTGATAGTGCCAAGCATTTTCTAGATACCATATGGGACACTTTCATTCTATATTTCTGCTCTAATGATAATATATGTGATTAATTACAGTTTTCCTATTTGCCCATTGTTCTGAACACTGATTTCTTGTAGTTTTAATCTGGAACACAACTCTAGAGCTATGGTCTTGGAGGCAAAGTCCCTTCTTCCCTGATGAATAAAATAAATATGCCTAAGTGTCAATAGATTTTTATTTAATCATTTCCAGGCCTAAAAATTTAGCAAAATAAAACAAGGTCTAAAAACATATCACCTGTATTAAGAAGCATTATTTGACAAGACAGTGTGACAGAGGAGCCTGGCAGGCTACAGTCCATGAGGTTGCAAAGAGTTGGACAAAACAGAAGCGACTCAGCATGCATGCATGTTGCTCCTACTAGATTTCATAACTTTTCTTTGTGCTATGTACATGTGCCGCTTATTTTACTTACCAAATTATACTTAGTTTTTTCTATATTTCTATACAGCCTTGAAAGACTGTCCACTTCTTGAGAAATATACATCTGTGTATATCATAATTAGCTATCAAAGTGTTCATTAAAATGTTGCTAAAAGGCTCACTGCATAAAAGGTTAACAGGCTGAGAAAAAAGATGGTGATCTTTCTACTGTCTTCCAAGAGAGGACATTAGAGCTACTACTGGAAAGGAAGGTTCAACACTCAACCTCAGCAATTCAGAAAATTAGCTGCAAAGGTATACCATTTCTCTTTGTTCATAGAAAGGACCTTTGCCACTGGAGAGCTGCCCTCTTTTGAAGCAACCCATAAATACAATACATTACCACGCTTTTGGCCACTCTGATACTCCCTCGGGCTGTTTTACAGTTTCTTCAATGAAAGTATGTGATCACATTTTCTGAAATAACACATATTCACCCCTAAACAGTCAAGTATGGAGGTCAAAAGGGCTCAATTTAGTTACACATACAGATACACATAAAATTCTACAGTGTGTATCTTGAAATCTGAATGATAGTCTAGATTTAAATCTGTTGCACTTCAAAGACAGTACCTTTATCTAAGGCTGTTTAACTGTGAGATAAAATTTCAGAAATTAAGGGAAAAAGATACCAAACTTCATATCATAAATTCTTGCTCAAATTATTCCAGTTGCCAGTTACTTAACTTCAAATGTTTTGGGACCATAAATAATTAAACTTTTTAAAATTGAGGGTTTAGGGCTAAATTTGATAAGTTACAGGGTTTGGGGAAATTCAGCTTTAGTAGATAGTACCAAAAAACGTTCTTTTTTTTTCCCCCCAAAAAATGTTCTTATAAACAATTTATTGTTCAAGTTGCTCCACATATACTCTCACCAAGACCTAATGCTCTTATTTCATTCATAACATTCTTGTGGGTGTACACAGTACTACATTGGTTTTAGTTCCTTTTTGACTAATAAGGCTGAGCAACTTATTATATATTTATTATTTATATTTATTGTCTAAATAAATATATATTTAGCAAATTGGAAAGGATTGTTATGGACCAAATTATATCCCCCTCTCAAATTCCTATGTTGAAGTTCTGACCCCCAGAGTACCTTAGAACATGACTGTATTTGGAGACAGGGCCCTTAAAGGTTAAGTGAGGTCATGACCTAGGTGGTAATCCAATATGACTACTGTACTTCTAAGAAGAGGAGGAAGAAGCATCAAGGATGCACATGCACAAGGAAAGGCTATGAGAGGACGGAGCAAGAAGGCAGCTCTCTTCAAGACAGAGAGAGAGCCTCTGAAGAAACCAATCTGCTGACATCTTGGTCTTAGGCTTCTAACCTCCTGACCTGTGAAAAAATAAGTTTCTGTCGTTTAAATCACCCAGTCTTTGGAACTGTGTTAAAGCAGCCCTGCTAAACTAATAAAACAATCATTTTCTTTTGTAAAAAAAACCTTACCATGACACTCGTGGAGTAGTTCAATAATTTTATAAAATTTACTTTGAATCCTATGAATCAGTATCATAATTGAAGATTCATCCTTTTAGAGTCAAAGAAATTAAAATAGATACTTTTAAGTCAAAAATATGAAAACAAAATATTTATACTACTAAATTTCCAAGTACCTGAAAGAGTTATGTACTATTCTCTGAGGGAAAAAGAAACAACCAAATATATGTGTGTATGTTAATAGCCATTAAGAAAACGTTGAGTAGTATACATAGAAGACTTAATGACATTCATTTAGATCCAAACATCACTGTGAACCACAAACCCAAGTAACTAAGAGGTCTCACATGCTGTAGGAGTGAATGACACGGGCCTGGGTCCTCCGGGATTTATTGGTGGAAGGGGTGGCATGGTGGGAGGTGAGGATCTTGACTGTATCTTCACTTCCACAGGAGATCCAGGCATCGCTGGCACCCTTTTGTCAGCACCAACTGTAAAGAATAAAAGGAATGGAAGTCAGAATTTCCTGTAAGATAATAAAAATAGTGACAACAATCTGAAATATTACATTGGTACAAATGTAATTGGCATTTTTGCATTGTTGAAATTTGCTGTTTGATACATTCTTAAATAAGTGTAGTTATGTTATATGTACATATCTCTTTTTTTTTTTGCTAAGGACATCACTTGCCATTTATTTTATATTTACTTTAGAATAGGAAAATTATGTTAGACAAAAAGTGATTTTCTTATTTGAGTTCAAAATGGGTCATAAAGCAGCAGAGACAACTCATAACATCAACAATTCATTTGACCCAGGAAGTACTAATGAACACACAGTGCAGGAGTGGATCAAGTTTTGCAAAGGAGATGAGAGCCTTGAAGATGAGGAGTGCAGTGGCCAGCCATCAGAAGTTGACAACTGAGAGCAATCGGCGAAGCTGATCCTCTTACGACTACATGAGAAGTTGCCCAAGAACTCAACGTCGACCATTCTATGGTCATTTGGCATTTGAAGCAAATTGGAAAGGTGAAAAAGCTTGATAAGCAGGTTCCTCATGAGCTGACTACAAGTCCAAAAAAACTGTCATTTTTTGAAGTGTTGTGTTCTCTTATTTCACACAACAACAATGAACCATTTCTTGACTGGATTACGACATGTGACGAAAAGTGGATTTTATGTGACAGGTGATAAGCAGCTCAGTGGTTGGATGAGAAGCTCCAAAGCACTTCTCAAAGCCAAACTTGCACCAAAAAATGTCATGGTCACTGTTTGGTGGTCTGCTGCCCGTCTGATCCACTACAGCTTCCTGAATCCCAGCCAAACCATTACACCTAAGAAGTATGCTTAGCAAATCAATGAGATGCACTGAAAACTGCAATGCCTGCAGCCAACATTGGTCAACAGAAAAGGCCCAATTCTTCTCCACAAATTCCGACTGCATGTTGCACAACCAATGTTTCAAAAGTTGAATGAACTGGGATATAATGCTTTGCCTCATCCCCCACTGACCTCTGGCCGTCCAATTACCACTTCAAGCATCGACAACTTTTTGCAGGGAAAATGCTTTCACAATCAGCAGGAGGCAGAAAATGCTTTCCAAGAGTTGCTCGAATCCTGAAGCACCGATTTTTATGCTACAGGAGTAAACAAACTTCTTCCTCTTAGGCAAATATGTGTTGATTGTAATGGTTCCTATTTTGATTAACAAACATGTGTTTGAGCCCGGTTACAATAATTTAAAATTCATGTTCTGAATCTGTAATTACTTTTGTACCAACCTAATACCAACATATCTACCTAGAGGACTGAGAAGTTATGACAATGATTACTGAGTATAATAGGCTGAATGATGGCTGCCCAAAATATGTCCACCTCTTAATTCCTTGAACTGTGAATGTTTCCTTATTTGGAAAAAAAGGTCCTTGAAGATGTAATTAAGGATCTTAAGGGAAGGAGATTATCCTGGATTATCTGAGTAGTTTCTAAATCCAATATGATGTCCTTATAAGAGGATGATGTAAGAGGAGGGAAAACACAGACAGAGGGAAGTCTACCTGAAGACAGACCTAGGCCCACAGAGAGAACACCATGTGACAATGGAGGCAGAGACTGGAACAGTGCCATCTGCAAGCTAAAGAATGCCAAGAACTGTCCGTAACTACCTGAAATTAGAAGACAAGGATAAAAAAGATTCTTTCTCTGAGGCCAAGAATGAATCAATTCTGCTGGTACCTTGATTTTGGACATCTGGCCTCTTGAACTGTGAGAGAATAGTATTGTTTTAAGTCACTCAGTTTGTGGGACTTTGCTATGGCAATCCTAGGAATCTAAGGCAAGGCAGCAAGGTCAAGGGATTATGTGACACAAAGGTTAACAGTGAGAACAGTGGCTGGGAAAGAAAGAAACCAGGTTAAGAATTCAGCTTATCTCAACTGCATTCTTTCCTGACTTCTTATAAATTAATCAAAGTAGTGGGGGGTGGGTAGCTAATACGGGACTATCCAGACAAGTGAACATCAACTGCATGGCATGGAAACAGAATCACAGCTGGCTGTATATAAATTACTATGGATGATGAAATACATGTTTACGTATAACTACTCTAAGTAAGAAAAAAGAGTGGAGACAACATCTCTGATACCAGGCATGTCATTTATGATGAGTGTCCAAAAAATAAAATAAAAGTAGAGGTGACCCTAAACACAGGTTACTTCATCCACAAGGACAAATTATAGCTTTTTGATAATACTCGATGGCAACAAATCCCAGAAAATCAGATTGGGTAGATTAAACTTGACATTAGAATTAGGTCTGAGCTAATATGAATAGGACTTGAACAGTAACGTTCTAATACCTTCAGAGAGTTATTTTTCCCATTAAAGGAAGCTTGTTACCTACTTGGTTAAAAATAGGGTTAGGGCTACCAGAATAACCTTTAAGTTGAGCTATGTTCCTCTCAGCAATTCCAAGTTTTTCACTTAAGTACCATGCACTTATTCTCTAATAACTGCTAAATTCAAAATACAAGAAATAGAGAAATGAGAATGTTACATCAAAGTTTTCCTTCACTGAGATCATAGCTATAAACACAATACATCTAAAAGCATTCATGACACTGGCAAAAAGGGCACTTTCTCATGAAGAAAATATCCCCCAAAAGAATTTTTCTACTTTAGTTTGCAGTGGCCACATTTTGGGGAGAGAGAAAATGAATACGTAAAGCCAATCAGGGTAGCAATCCCAAGTTACAAATCCCCTGACAAAAATGTGCAGCTCTCTGAGAGCCATGTGGGCAATACTCTGCCAACCCTTCCATCTCTCTGTCCGGGACATTTTCACTATAAAATTGATGGTCGTCCTGTCTGATTAGTGGACTAATTAGCTATCACGTTTGCCTTTTTCTTCTTGACAGTGTTTTCTCAATGCCCTTCAGAGCGCAGCTGACATGCTTCCAGCTCTTCCATCTGGGCCCAGCTTCTGGAGGGTGAGGGGAGAAAAGAAGGAAGGAGCTGACAGTTGTCTCGCACTGTTACGTGTTGTGTACAATGTGCAACAACCTAGAGGGAGCCTTTCTTCAGACCACCTGCCTTTACAGCAAGGGCGCCAAAGGCCCGAGGAGGGCTCAGCAGTGAGATGTGTTTTAGCACTAAGCACTTGGCAGAATGAAAAACTCAGGGCAGCCCAACTAAAGAACACTGAATTATAGACCAACTGAAAGCTTAGAAAATGGGAAAAACTCAAACTCCAGAGTGTCATTTATAGGTTAAAACTACCTGTCCTTTATTCACATTACTACTCACAAACCTGCAACACTAGTGATATGCCTCAGGTTTCAGGCAACAACACTGTCTAGCAGGAAGAGTATGGGTACAGAAATGGAAAGGTTTGGTGTGAACCATCATTCTAACAGCCTGCATGAATTTTATTAAATCACTTCACTTTTCTGGGCCTCATCCTGTTGTAAGGATTAGAGATAATGCTAGTGGTTGGATATAAAAAGGGTACTTTAAGAAAGAATACTAATGATGATTAGAAAACATGAAGACTAGTGCCTGATTTTATCACTTAACTTGCCTTGTGACTATGACCAATATTGACATTTGTTCTCACAGAAAATGAGTATACGATCAACAGTCCATGCGACCTCAGTGATATTGTATGGAAAAAATCTAAGAATTAACAGTTGCAAAAGTAACAAGTATAATGTAAGATGATGGTGTGTTGGAAGCTGGGCAGCAAGACTGCACTTGATAACATGAGAGCCTATCCTGGTTCATAATCTGATAAATCCAGCAGTTGTTCAGATGGTGGATAAGGAGTATATTCCAAAGTAGGCATTTAAACACTCTGCTTGGTGGCCAATCACTTTTAGAGTGACATCATTTCTGAATTTTTTTTAAACTGATGTTTTATAAAACATCTAGCTAGATCCCTTGAAAGAAGCAACCATATTTTGAGCTCTTTTCAATTCCAGAAAAACTTAAAAGTTCAAACAGAAGAAATTCTATTTTTTAAACTGTCTTGAGTCCATAAACACCACTACCTGAACCATTAAAGAGACAAAGTATTCAGTCCTAGAAAATTAAATTAACCCTTAGTTTTATCAGAAAGGTTCAACTAGATCTTAAACACAGATTCTAAAGTTCAATGTAATTATTCAGTCACTCTATGAGTTTGTGCTTTGATTATTGAAAATATCTGAATATATTGGAAATGTGATTGCATGAATTTGCAAAACCACTGATGCTTCACCACCTAACAACATAAAGCCAAACAACTTGAGCTAAAGAAGAAGGACAAACACGGGAAAATATGTCTGGGTAATGATTTTACCCCTCCATTGTGAAAGATGCTACAAAAACAGAAAAATGACAAAAGAGAACAAATAATAAACGGTTCTCTGTGTGCGGGTACTGTGATATATCCCCCCCTCACATAAGGAGTTGAAGAATCAAACATGAAACTAAAGGGCAGAATTATTCTGTAGCTTTAAGAGAAAGTAATGCTAAACACAAACATAAACATCCTGTGTAACTAAGTCCTACTTGGGAAGAATCTTGTATGATAAACTGCCCACAAATGAGGGCATTTACAAGTCATTATAAACTGCTTTTCCATTAGTGTTTTTTTTTAATTACAGTTTTTAAAAAATTACTTTGAGGTTGACGAAGAAGCAATAAATACGAGAAGTATATATAAGAGAGAAGACAAATGCAACTATGTGAGGGGAAGGAGTGCCCACAAACAACTGGAAAGAGGTGGAAATCCCAGAGCTGCAAAGGGGAATGAAATTTAGGTGAAAGAAGGCGAGCTTGATGTGAAGGATGCTCTGTCACTTACTTGCTGTGTGACTATGGTTTCTGTGACATATCCCCTCCCAATAACCTTGTTAATGATCTTACTTGACCACTGAGATGTTTATCTATGCTAAGTTCTGGAGAAGTTCTGGAGAGTAGAAGCTATGGTCAAGTGCTCCTGATTATCATCTCTAAGAAAAATAAGCTGAATATAGATCTTACTATACTATAGTTATACTTTCTTACTATAAAGAAAGCTGAGCGCCAAAGAATTAATGCTTTTGAACTGTGGTGTTGGAGAAAACTCTTGAGAGTCCCTTGGACTGCAAGGAGATCCAACCAGTTCATCCTAAAGGAGATCAGTCCTGGGTGTTCATTGGAAGGACTGATGCTGAAGCTGAAACTCCAATACTTTGGCCACCTCGTGCGAAGAGTTGACTCATTTGAAAAGACCCTGATGCTAGGAATGATTGAAGGCGGGAGAAGGGGACAACAGAGGATGAGATGGTTGGATGCCATCACCGACTCAATGGATATGAGTTTGAGTAAACTCATGATATTGGTGATGGACAGGGAGGCCTGGCATGCTGTAGTCCATGGAGTCACAAAGAGTTGGACACAACTGAGTGACTGAACTGAACTAAACTGAACTGATAGATCTTTCGGATGAATAGCACAGGAATACTGATCATTCCAAACAGGGTGAACCAAGGAAGTCATTACCAGTTCTTTAAAACAAATCAGATTCCTAACTAAGAAACAACTGTCATAGTTTAAACAGAACTATTTGGGGGAGGGCGGGAGGTGGGCAGAGGTTAGGTAGATAATTTTCTTTTTTGTATGTATAAGCATAAATTTATATGGTTCAAAAATTAATATATGATATAAAAAGAAATACTCCCTGCTCCTGTCCCTATATACCCCACACCTCATCCAAAACTACCTAAATCTGTTTCTTGTATATCCACCCATTCTTTCTCTCTACAAATGAGATAATCCCCAAACATATAAGAGCCTAACCTAATGAGTATGATCTGTAGTTAACTGCTTGCAGACATGAATACATGAGCACATGCAAGAACAGAACCTCCTGTCTCATAGATTTATAAGCCACTAAGTTTTAACATGGTTTGTTGTAGCAATAAACCAATAGGCAACTGATCTATACCACATACAAACTGTATTGCTCCTTGTTTTTTTGTTTCATTTTATAATTTAACAGTATGTCCTGAAAGTTCTAATTCCACAACTTTTATTTTTAATAAACAAATGAATGATGGGTGGGGGAGGGATAAACTAGGAAATTGGGATTGACATATACACATTACTATATATAAATACATATAGTATATTTAAATACTTATAGTACATAGCCTAGTATAAATATACACCATATAACTAACAAGAACCTACTATATATAGCACAAGGAGCTCTACCCAATACTCTGTAATAACCTATATGGGAAGAGAATCTAAAAAAGACTGTATATAAGTATAGGTATAACTGATTCACTTTGCTGTACAACAGAAACACAACACTGTAAGTTAACTATACTGTAATAAAAATTTAAAAAAGTCAATTCATGACAGTTCATTGTGGGAGCACACCACAATTCTCTACTGATATGTAACTGAACTATTTGCAATCATTTGTAGCTGAATTTTGAGGTGCTCTAGTTTCTGTAATACCAACTGCCTTGTATTTGTAAGACTCTGGGAAAGAGAAAAAGAAGACAGGACCCTGAGTTACAGGAAAGACAAATATATTTAAATGTGTACAAAATACTAAGAAAATAAAGAAGTAGAAGCATTACTTAATTCATGAAGGCCAGGGAAGTCTTTACAAGTTTACTGGGAAGGCTACATGGGCTGTCCAGGCAGCACTTCTGGACAAAAAGCATGACGTGTATGGTCTGAATGCTGCCCCAAAAGTCAGTATCAGACCAAGGAAAAAATCAGGAAAAAGATTTTCTTGACCACTATTTCTCTTTAAAAATTGTCAAGCATAGGTAAATGTTCTAAATGTGTAACTATCAGGTAAGCAGCATTTCCAAAACTGAGTATTTTAATCTTTTAAAGATCATGGAAAGAACATCAAAATTACTGTTGCACTTATAGGCTTATAAGGCTTAAGGATAAGCATTTCCCATTCTTGTAGCTCTGCCACAAACCTGACAATGCATTCAACTTTCTAACAACATGCAGGCTTCATATGCAGCGATAGCCAGGAATAATTGTTTACAATGAGAGATAATTTATTATTCAACAAAAACAGAGGCATAAGTATTCAGGTAAAGAAACTACCATAAAGTATTTTACAAGGGACTTTGAAAACAGAACCCAACTGAAACAAAATAAATGCTTGACCATATACTAATGATAGGGATTGAAAAAAACAGACGTTTCCATTCCACATTCATAAATACATTGAAAATTTAATTTAACACATTTTCTACAGTCAGGGATCAGCAAACTTTCTGCAAAGGGCAAGACAGTAAATATTTTTGGCATTTTGGGCCATATGGTCTCTGTCACAACTATTCAACTCTGCTGTGGTGGCACAGTAGACAATATACAAAGAACTGGGCTGTGTTCCAATAAAACTTTATTTTCAAAACCAGGCAGTGGGCCACAGTTTACTGATCTCTACTATGGTTGATTAAAAACTGGAAAAATTCAAATGCCTAATTCTTAGTTTATTTTTTATTCCTATGCCTGTAAACCTTTCTGTAAAAAACCACATCCACCAAAGTGGTTCATCTGAATAACGTTTTATTTTCTAAAGCCTGGATGTAAAGAGACTTCTAGTATTGACAATGAAAGAAAGTAACAAATAAAAATTACTTTAAAACAGAAAAAAAATTATTTAAAGACAGAACACTAACAACATGAAGCTGAAGAGCCACAAAAAGGAGGCTAGTTATCTGATGTTCTTCCAAAATTCAGACAGACCTAAATGGAGAACCTCAAAGATGACCAGCATACCTATGAAGGACCACTTCCTTCATGACTATGCTTATTTCCTTCTTAGTCATCTCTCCTTTCTGTCTTCAACTAGTGCCATCTGACACCAGAAACAAATATAACCCAGAACATATAAATAACTCTAACAACTTGATGATAACAAACAACCCAATTTTAAGAATGCACAAAAAGATTTGAAGGAACAATTCTCAAAGAAGATATATAAATGGCTGGTGAGGACATAAAAAGGTGTAAGATATACTAGCCATCAAAGAAAGACAAATTGTAACATATCAACGAAAAGGAATGTACTACCATCCAACAACATGGACGAATACCAGAAGCATTAGGCTAAGTGAAAGATGCCAGACACACAACGAAACTATATACTGTAGTTTCCTATTTATATGAAACTTCAGACAAGACAGAATTAGTGACAAAAAACAGATCAGTGCCTGGTACTGATGGGAAGAAACTGACCACAGAAGGGCACATTAGGAGGCATGATCAATCTTTCTATGGTGATGGAAATATTCCATATCTTGATTATAACAATGTTAAAATAACTACATACAACAGCTAAAACTCAAATTTTTTACATTAAATGGGTTATTTTATTATGTATAAATTATCTCACAATAAAGCTAAGAAAATTAGCAAACCAAATCCAGTAATGTATTTTTTAAAAATTACAATCAAGCTGAGTTTATCTAAGAATGTAAGGATAATTTAATATTAGAAAGCCCAATAATTCACCACATTAACAGATTTTTGAAAAACACCTTAGAAAGAATGAAATAATGCAATTTTCAGTGACATGGATAGACCTAGAGATTGCCACAGTACTGAAATCAAAGACAAATATCATGATATCACTTATATGTGGAATCTAAAAAATGACACAAATGATCTTATTTACAAAATAGAAATAGTCACTGATGTAGAAAACAAGCTTATGGTATCCAAGGGGGAATGGGATAAACTGGGATATTGGAATTGACATATACACACTACTAAACATAAGACAGATGACTAATAAGAACCTACAGTATAGCACAGTGAACTCTATACTCTGTAATAACCTATATGGGAAAAGAATCTAAAGAAGAATGGATGTATAAATGTAACTGATTCACTCTGCTGCATAGAAGAAACTAACACAACTGTGTACATCAACTATACTCCAATAAAAATTAATTTTAAAAAATCCCCCTAAACCCACCTTAAGATCACTCTATAATTACACAAAAGCACTCAATAAAACCCAGTTCCATTTATAAATATGAATAAAACTAGAAATAGAAGATCAGTTCCTTAACTTGATACAGGGTCTCCTCTAAAAACCCATATACTTATTGGTGAAATATAAGCATCGCCTTTCAACTCTGAAAGAAAAAGATGTCCATTATCAATGCTTCTTTTCAATAGTTACTCAAGAGTTAAGCCATAGTAGGAATCCCCGGTGGCTCAGCAGTAAAGAATCCACTTGCAATGCAGGAGGCCACCTGCCATGCAGAAGTGGGTTCGATTCCTGGGTCAGGAAGATCCCTTGGAAAAGGAAATGGTAACCCACTCTAGCATTCTTGCCTGGGAAATCCCATGGATAGAGGAGCCTGGCAGCCTACAGTCCATGGGGTTGCAAGAGTCATACATGACTTAGTGACTAAAACACCACCACCACAAGTCATGGCAGCAGGACTGTTAGCCAACCATAACGGGTATAAGGATTGGAAAGAAAGAAATAAAATGATCCTTTTGCACACACAGGATAACTTTCTATGTCGACCCAAGAGACTCTACCACCCAGTATTAGAAAAAAACATGCAGGTTTAGCAAGGGTGCTAGATAAAAGCCTAATATTTTAAAAATTAATTGCATTCCTGGGCTTCCCTGGTGGCTCAGTGGTAAAGAATCCGCCTGCCAATGCAAGAGACACAGGTTTGATCCCTGGTCCTGGCAGATCCCACGTGCAACAGATCAACCAAGCCCATATGCCACAACTGTTGAGCTTGTGCTCTGGAGCCCGGGAATCACAACCACTGCGCCCACATGCTACAACTACGAAAAGCCAGTATGCCCTAGAACCTGTAGTCTGCAACAAGAGAAGCCTTTGCACTGTAACTAAGTGTAGCCCCTGCTCACTCCAACTAGAGAAAACTCTGTGCAGCAAAGATGACCCAGAATAGCCAAAAATAAATAAATAGCTTTAAAAATTACATTCCTATACACCAGCAAATAAACAGTAATTTCAGAAAGATAAGAATACACAACAAAAATTATAAACCACCTAGAAATAAACATAACTCAAGATACATAAAATCTTTATAAAGAATATAAGTAGACTGAAAGACATGAAAGGAGACAAATAATTGGAAAGATCTGTCATGCTTATGGATGAAAAACTCACTATCACTAATATTCTCTCTTCATTTTAATGAATAAGTTCAACATAAATCTTATTACATGCCAGCAAGACTTTTGGTATAACTTGATGAGCTATTACTAAAATTTACAAAATTTACATACATTAAATGTCCAGCAACAGAGAATAGACAATTGTGGCTTATTCATAAAAAACAGTGAAGACTGTTAAAATAAGTGAACTAATTAAAGCTCTGTGTATTGAAAAGCTAAATCCCCAAACAGTGTAGCCATACTTGCTAAAGAGTATGTTGTATGAAAAATAGGGACAGTAGGATACTTGTATAAAAACCATTTAAAATTTATGTGTGATAAGGGATTGATTTACATTTACATATGTATATGTGGTAAAGTACTTTTTTTTTTAGTAAAGTACTTTTTTAAGCAAGGGAATAATAAACATAAAATTCAAGATGACTACTGCAAAGGGAGGAAAGGAATGGAATCAGGTACAGTCACAAACTGTAGTTCTAACATTTCACTGCTTCAAAAGATCTGAAGCAAATTATAAGACAAAACATTAAAATCTGACAAACAGTGGGTACATGGGTATTTGTTATACTGTGTTTTTTTCCTATTTTGTAAACTTGAAATATGTCCTAAGAAAAGAAAGATCACTAGCTACAGTTGGGAAATGATGAGATCATAATACAGAAAGAGACTAACTTTCAAGGTTATTACAGTGGGAGACGATTGTGGCCTTGGACAGGAGCAGCAGCAGGAATGGAAAAATGGGGATAGATTTCAAAAATATTTAGAGTTACAATAAATAAGATTTGTTGATTGTTTAGACAAATATCACATGATAGCACTTATATGTGGAATCTAAAATATGACACAAATGAACTTATTTATGAAACAGAAACAGACTCACAGACACAGAGAACAGACTTGTGGTGGCTAAGAGGGAGGAAATAAGGGGGAAGGATGGACTGGGAGTTTGGCAAACTATTGTACAGAGAATGGATAAACAACAAGGTCCTACTGTATAGCACAGGGAACTATATTCAATATCCTGTAATAAGCCATGATGGAAAAGAATATGAAAAAATATGTATGTGTAAAACTGAATCATTCTGCTATATACCAGAAACTAACACAACACTATAAATCACCTATACTTCAATCAAAAATAAATTTAAAAACAGGATAGTAAAAAAAAAAAACAAAAAAACAGGATAGTGACTATTTATACACTAAATACTCGTTCATACTTTAATAGTTTACTCACATCCTCTTCTTCAAGTTACTAATCAGGTTCTTTGGATTAGTCATAAAGTCAAACATTTATAGCATGTTTACAAGCTCCTCACTCTCACCATTTCCCACATTCTGCAATTTGTCTATACTGTTTCATAGAACATTCTACTTTGCATTTCTCTGGTGATATTTTCAACTCCCAGTTCTGGACAGCCAGGGTCAGTCACCTATGTTCATCTTCTATTTACTAAAGCCTTTTTAGGGCAAATCCATTCTCAGGGAAAATATGAATAAGACAACAAAGGAGGGCAGAAAAAAGAACACGGTAAGAAAGGTGTTACTTCCCTACATTGGAATATTTTTTAAAAAAGTGTATGCATGCATGTTAAGCCACTTCAGTTTTGTCTGGCTCTTTGCGACCCTAAAAAGAGTGTATAGCTGATTTTTATGGAACTGTTCTTTCTGGCAAGTTAGTTTGGCTGTCATAACAAAGTATCACAGACTGGGTAGCTTTAACAACAGAGACTATTCTCACAATTCAGGAAGCCAGAAGTTTGAGGTTTTGTCAGGGTTTTTTTTCCTGAAGACTCCCTCCTTTGTATCTCTCTTCTCCATGTGTCTTCACATGGTCTTTCTAAAGACATCTGTGCTTCCGAATTCCCTTTTAAGGAGAGCAGTCATATTGGATTAGGGTCAAACTTAATAGTCTCATTTTAACTCAATTACCTCCTTAAAGACCTTACCTCCAAGTTCAGTCACATTCTGAAGTACTCGGGGTCTGGACTCCAACAAATACATTTTTACGGTTCAGCCCTTTAAAAGTGGAGGAGGTTGAGCAACTTTTCCTGAACTGAATTTTAGTGTTCTCTCATTCATTCATTTGAAAATACGTGAGTATCTATCCACAAAGTATCCTACTGCTGAGGACAGAGCTCAAGGAAAAATTTTGATATTTTTAGCTTGTGCAACTGGAAGAATGGAGTCGCTATTTTCTGAGAAGGAGGAAAATGTTAAACGAAGATGGGGTGGGAGGTATAGTTTGAGATCATAACTAACTTAGACATGCCTAGTAGATATTCAGATGGGGATGCTGGATAGGCAGGTGGATATAAAAGTCTGAAGATGAGGTGGGAAAGTGTGAGCTCGTGATTAAATGTTGTCAATTGATGATACACAGATGCTATTTAAAGCTTGAAATGATAGAGTGAGTGAGTAAAGAACAAAGGTTCAAGGACTGACTTTTAGGTATTCTAATTTGGGGGATCATGCCAGAAGAGAAGAAACTAAAAAAGGAGACAGAAAATGAGCAGCACTGTGTTTTCATTTTGCAGAACACCTTCAACTTCTACAGAGCTCCCTGTTGATTATATGTCAATGAAAATGAAAAGAAAATTAAGAAAAAAAAAAAAGAGAAAATGGGCAGCCAGGGAAAAGGGGAAAAAAACAGAAGACAAGTAAAGACTATAATCTTCCAAACTGTAGACACTGTGAGTTTCAAAATTAAATATACAAATACTCATGTAGGAATACATTCTTTTAATAAACAAAAGGGACCTAACCAAACTTAAAAACTCTTGCATAGCAAAGGAAAACTTAAGCAAACTGAAAAGACAATCAAAGAATGGGAGAAAATATTTGCAAACAATGCAACTGATAAGGGATTAATTTCAAAAATATACAGACAGTTCATACAATCTGACAATAAAAGAACAACTTAATTGAAAAATGGGCAGAAGACCTACAGAGACATTTCTCCAAAGAAGAAATACAGATAGCCAATAGGCACATGAAAAGATGCTCAACTAATTATTAGAGAAATGCAAGTCACAACTACAATGAGGCACCACCTCACTCCAGAGAGCCCTCATTAAGAAAGTCTACAAATAACAAATGCTGGAGAGGGTGTACAGAAAAGGGAATCCTACACTGTTAGTGGGAATATAAGTTGAAATGTAAGCTGCTGGTGGAAAAACAGTACGGAGCTTCCTCAGAAAACTAAAAGCAGAATTACCATATGATACAGCAATCCCATTCCTGGGAATATATCCAAACGAAACTATAATTCAAAAAGATTCATGCACCTCTATGTCCATTGAAGCACTGTTCACAATAGCCAAGAAAAGGAAACAACCTAAACCTTCACTGACAGATGAATGGATAAAGAAGATGTGGTATACATATACAATGGAATACTACTCAGCCATAAAAAAGAACCAAATAACGCCATTCGCAGCAACATGGATGCAACTAGAGACTATCATACTAAAGTGAAGTAAGTGAGAAAGAGAAAGACAAGTACTATACAAGATCACTTAAATGTGGAATCCAAGAAACAGAAATTCGGACATAACGAATAGACTGGTGGTTGCCGAGAGAGAGGGGTGTGAGAGAGGTTTGGATCAGGAGTTTGGGATTAGCAGATACAAACTGGTATAGAATAGGTAAACAATCAGGTCCTACTATATAGCACAGGAAGTTACAGCCAATATCCTGTGATAAATCATAATGGGAAAGAATATGAAAAAGAAGGTATATCAACATGCAACTTGGCTGTAGAGCAGTAATACATTATAATTCAAATATACTTAAATACAAAATAAATTTAAAAAAGAAAATACCTTTCAAAACCAAGTATTTTAAAACTTCGCCTTTTGTCAAACCATCAACAAACAAGAAAAAATTACAAAGAAGCCTAGAACAAATATATTATTTGTAGCAAAGGATACAAAGGCATTTAAGAGACTGTACACAAATCTCATTCCAAAACTTAACTGGAACAAGTCAAGCACAATGTCCAGTGCTTTAGGCCAGATCAAAAAGTAAATATATAATCGTCCTTCCTCTCCAAAATTAAGACTCTTAGTTGAATCAGAATATATAACAAAGACCAAACGGCTAGTTTGCAGCAAAGGTAAGAAGAAAAGGACAGTCTCACAAACGGATCAAATTCCAAACCAGCTGAAGATTTAAGTCTTTATAGAATCAAAAGCAGGCTACTGTAGCCCAAAGAAGACTGGGCATGAAACTACAAGATGTGACTTTGAATCCTAATTATTCTGCCAGTTTATCAACTGTGGGACCTTGTACAGTTCACTCCAGAGTCGTTTTCCTCATCTGTAACATGGGAGGGAGGTGTTGAAAAGCCAAAGAAGTAATAACTAAGAAAGTGCTCTGTTACACGACTCATGTATAAGATATCATTAGACAGCTATCCATCAGGAATGTATTAACAATCATTATACCACTGCATGTTGAAAGTAACTGAAAGGTCTCTTCCAATGCCAATGATTTAAAAAATTTAAGGATATGTTGTAACTGCCTGCCAACATCAAAACTGTGTTGGTAAAAAAAAAAACAAAAAACAAAAAAACTGTGTTGGTAACCTTAATGCAAGTTAAAAGTAGCAGCAACACAGCTGACTTGATAATGTAAATAGGGAAAAGTGAAATATGGATTGTTGCTTCTCAGCTTCAACAAATGTTTATTTGGAATAATAAAGTTATCTATTCCAACGGCACACCATCTGTTTCAAGTCTCCACCAAGTTAATATTTTTCACATCAACAGAATGACTTAAATTACATTTGATCAGCATTGTGCCTTGAGGTGAATGTTACCTCTATTATATACAATCTAAACCTCAACCTCTGAAGCTGGAATCAAGATTGCTTGGGAGAAATTTTAATAACCTCAGATATGCAGATGACACTACCCTAACAGAAGAAAGCAAAGAGGAACTAAAGAGCATTTTGATGAAGGTGAAATAGGACAGTGAAAAGGCTGGCTTAAAAGTCAATATTCAAAAAAACTAAGATCATGGCATCCAGTCCCATCACTTCATGGCAAACAGATGGGGAAAAAATGGAAAAAGTGACAGACTTTACTTTTCTGGGCTCCAAAATCACTATGGACAGTGACTGCAGCCATGAAATTAAAAGACACTCTCTCCTTGGAAGAAAAGCTATGACAAATCTAGACAGCATATTAAAAAGCAGAGACATCACTTTGCCAACAAAGGTCCATCTAATCAAAGCTCTGGTTTTTCCAGTAATCATGTACGGATGTGAGAGTTGGACCATAAAGAAAGCTAAGTGCTGAGGAAATGATGCTTTCGAATTGGCTAAGTCAAAGATCTCTCTTGGTAAATGTCACATTGCACTTGCAAGTATATGGGTTATGTTCAAATATATTTTGATATTAATTTCTAACACAATCCCTCAGTGATATGAGAACAGACACTGAATGATTTTAATACCTTTAGACCATGAAATTTTTGCACCTTGTTTTGTGTCCCTGGGTATGTTACAGTGTCTCCGAGTTTATAGTCTATGAGAACTTGAAAAGAACTTGTGTCCTACTGTTGCATGAAAATTGTATAAATCTTAATTATGCTAAATTGGTTCATAGTGCTCTTGAGGTCTACTATATCCTTCTACTTCTCTGTATACTCATTCTATTAATTTTTGAGAGTTTGATATTGAAGCTCCAACTAAAAATCTTAATTTATCTACTTAAAAAAATAATTGTAATATATAGTGGAACTACATGTAACATTGTTCTGTACTTTCTAAGTCTCCTGTAAATATGTTACCATACTCTCATAATTTAAAAAAGAAAAAATGAAAATAAAAAAAGAAATTTAATTTTTTTTCAATGAAGTTACTAGAAAATTTTACATTATGTGCCCCTTACTATAAGCCTACATGGTGTGTATTATATTTCAACTGGACAGCTCTGATGTAGAAATATGACACAGCAAGAAAAAAAAAACATGGTCTCTGGATTCAAACAGATTCATATTCAAACTGAGGTTCTGCTACTTTTATAACTCTTTAATAGTAGGAATAGTTCCTCCTGAAAAGTCTCAGTTTCCTTGTTCATAAAATGCTGTCAATACTGTCCAGCTGCGAGGGCTGCTGTTCACAAGCAAATGAAATAAAAATCGAAAAATCTAGCACAAACCGCATGCCACAAAAAGAAACTCAATTAGAGAGAAATCTGGACAATAATGACCTAGCACTGTTTGGGCTGATCAATTAAGGGCAGGATAATTTTGGGAATTCCCTGGTTCAGTCCCTGGTTGGAGAACTACAATTCTGGCCCACAAGCCATCATGGCCAAAAAAAAAAACAGTTTTGATTTATTGTTCCTTTTTAGTTCCTTTAAGCTCCAAATAAAGAGAATTTATACTAACTGATCATTTTATGGGCCTAAATTTTAAAAAATGTAGTAAGATATACATGTAAACGATGTTTTATTTTAACGCATCTGGCAGAAACAGAATCAAGACTAATAGCCCCACAATGGATAAAGACTAAACGGGGTGTTTCCTCAGCCTCCTTGTGATCTTTGTGTCTGAGCATTTGACTTCTATCCCAGAAGTTCTATATCAGATTTATTCACTTGTGTGTTTCCCACAGACCCAAACTGTCCTCTGTTTGTCTTCACCATCATTAAGTTTCAGCTCTAATTAAAGCCATACATTATGCATTTACACCCTTTAAGTTTCTATCAACAACAAACTTGCTTTTTATTTGTTTCTATTAGAAATAGGTCTTCAGTTTAATCGAACACTTTTTTTATGTGGGGAAGGGATCTATTTATAGAATTTTTTTTTTCTCCTTGAAGGCCTTAATGTCAAACCATCCCTACATGATGGAATCACTTTGCTTGATTAGGGTGTACTGTTATTACTCTTAAATACAGCATTGTTCTTTATAATAAACTGAGGAATAAAGAAAAAGATCATGCAGTATAAGCCTTTCAAACAGGCCAGAAAAAAAGGAACAATAAAGAAATATGAGCTGAATGACAATGGTAATTTTTAAAAAATATGTGTATATCTGTTTATTCACACCGAGATTTCTATTGAAATTACAGACAACACTCCCTTTCAATGGGAAAAAATGGTTCACTCTAAATTCCTAACTTCATCACTATAAAAATTTCTAGTGTAATTTAACCTACATGAATGAAACAATGTTTGGAACAAATGGTCCAGATGTGAGCATCTGCCTCTCATTTGCCTTGGGATACAAATGTTAAGATTAATGGTTTTTAATGCCAAAACAGCCCAGACATAACAAGTTAAAATGAAATACATGTAAAACAATTCAACTTTAGGTCTTGGAAACATCTAAGATGTCTTCCACACAAGTTCCACTTAAGAGAATGTAATTAAAACTAATTCCAGTCAACAAAGGCAAACAGTATTAATCACAGTTTAGTAGTGAAGTTTAGACTTGCTGCTGCTGCTGCTAAGTCGCTGCAGTCGTGTCCGACTCTGTGAGACCCCACAGACGGCAGCCCACCAGGCTCCCCCGTCCCTGGGATTCTCCAGGCAAGAACACTGGAGTGGGTTGCCATTTCCTTCTCCAGTGCACGCAAGTGAAAAGTGAAAGTGAAGTCACTCAGTCGTGTCCAACTCTTAGCGACCCCATGGACTGAAGCCTGCCAGGCTCCTCTGTCCATGGGATTTTCCAGGCGAAAGAGTGCTGGAGTGGGGTGCCATTGCCTTCTCTGGAAGTTTAGACTTAGGTAGAGACAATTCTATGAGACTATCCCATATACTTTTAGGAAGCTAGTAATTAAGTACACAGCTTCCAAACTGAGATAGTCCTAAATTTCTGTGCTCTAATTATGAATATTCTAAGAAAAAGAAAACTTTAAAGAGTCAAAATACATACCATTGTGGGGACAGGACAGGACTCTGTGGGGACTTTTTCCTGACTCAGAGCATCTTTTCTCTTTCTCCTTCTCTATATCAGTCCTTATGGCAAAGTACTTTTGATTTTAGAAACTCTTGACTAAGAAGAATCTTAAGATTTTATCAATTTTGAATCCATGCCCTATGCAAGGATCTGCTGTAAGATATGAATGACTTTCATGAGTTCAGTGTCTACTTAAAACCTTCAGAGAAAGATATGATGAGCATTTTTCATTGTTTTGGGCAAAGAACCAATACCAATAGGAACCACAGTTTACTCTAAAAATATGGATTAAAATAATAATAATTAATTGCAGTGTTGATAGGATTACATGAGCATATACCTGCAGTCTGTCTGCACATGGTAAAGTAAAATACCCATTAATATCTACCTTTTTAGGGAAATGGCAAATAGTCAAATAAGAGTCTTACATGCAACGAAGAACAAAAGAATTAAATCTATATTTCATAATTAACCATGAAGAGTAATCATGCTTTTCTCTATTGTTAAGCTTTTCTTCTAAAGTTAACTTTCAATTTGCCATGGGCAAGGTTTTAATATCAATTTTACACATTTCATCAGTCAGTCAGTCCTCCATCATTCTGCCAAAGTATAAGAAAATGGATATTGAATTCTGGGAGAAAATTCTGATGTATTTCCAGCTCAAACTGTAAGGCTTTCTGGACTATCTATATGCTTGTTATCTTCCATTAGTTCCAGTATCTGATTAGTAAAGTACTAGAAAGAAAAAACACAGAAATAAACATATTTCCAAGTACCACTTCAGCTACTGGGGTTAAAAAATGATTTCTTTGCCAGAAAAATGTTCATACCATTTGACTGTGTGACCTCACTCCTGGGAATTTGTTCTTAAGAAAATAACTCAAGGGATAAAACAATCTATGCCACAGAGGAATGCTTAATTAAATGGTGGAACTGCATGTCAATGTGAATTATGAAGGCATCACAAATTATAAAGATCATTCAACACTTGGAACATGCATACAAAACAAAATTATGGAGGGGGAAGCCTCCTATAAACTTATATATGCGGTATGATTACAATTATTTATTTTAAAAATTGATACACATGGACACAGAATATGTAAAGGAGTATGAAAATGAAATAGAGGATATAGTGGGCATAGCAAGTAAAGACCAATTTCTTGAATTCTTTTAGAACACTGCTTATGAAATATTTTCATTTACTCTCCTCACTAGATTTTCTTTTCTACAGAGGAATCATAAGATACCCACTGAGTCGCCAAGCATTCCTAACATATTAAGTCTTCCTTTACACACAAGCAGTATGATCTAGTTACAGTGACCTAATTACTGAAACCAAAATTTTGACAAATACTTAGGGTCAGGGAACAATGGAACAGATTACCTGAAATAGGAAGCATGACAGGAAAACCAAGACTTCAAAGTCAGAAGCCCTAGATCCCAGTCCTTCTCCATATGAGCAGCACAGATGGGTAAAAATAGGTTCTTAATTCAGACCAACTGCCCTAGGTTATAATCCCAGTAATTTGGTTGTATGACCAAAAGCATGCCAGTTAACCTGTCAAAACTTCACTGTGAGTTTACAGGGTATCATTTTTCCGTACATAGTAACTGCTTCAACAAATAACCACACCTAAAAGAGTGGTTCACTGTCTATATAAAACAGACAATGAAGTCTGCCCTCTCTCCAACCTGTTTTGTCATCAGGAAACGAAGTTAGTAGTCCTGTTCTAAATTATAAACCATTTTACAAAAACACCAACATCGTCATCAATATCATCCACTATTACTGCTGTTACTAACTCTACTGTTCCTACCAAGAAGCCAGCTGAAGAAGCTGGCTACAGTTTACCTAACGGGTTGAGAAGAAATCTTCTAATCCAAAAATGATACTTACACACCTGTCCCCTCAAAAAAAAAAAAACCAAACCCTAAGACCAGAGTACATAATCAAGAAGGGGAAATAGAAAGTTCATAACTAAATGCATGGTATGGCTGGTGTAAGGGGGTGCAGCAAAGTGCTTATAGCATTTTTCACAGTTGTCCTCTGCGGGTGGAAATAAATGCATACTATAGCAGCACTCCCTGCAGAAAGAACACATCTGATGAAATGGTTTCAAAATGCATTGCTGGTAGAGACCTGGTCACCACCTAAATCCAAAGAAGGTGACTAAGGGCTTTAAATATATCCAATCAACATCTCTCTATGATTCATTATTTAAATTCAACAAACAATTCATTCTTAATTATATGTAATTTTATCTTTTTTTGGAAACAAGGTGATTTAAAAATATTTACTATGTTTTATGAAACATAAAATATGAAGACATTGTATAAACATACTCAACTCAAAAAGAAACATCCTAAAACCTTATCAAATATTGTATTCAAATTATTGATTTGTAAAAATAGTTCTTATACTTGACTTGGCTCAGCAGTAAAGAATTCGCCTGCAATGTAGAAGCCATGGGTTTGATCCCTGGGTTGGGAAGATCCAGGGGAGAACGAAGTGGTTATCCACTCAGTATTCTTACCTTGGCAATCCCATAGACAGAGAAGCCTGGTGGGCTACAGTCCATGGTGGGGGACAACACTTAGCAACTAAAACAACAACAAAATAGTTACCTCTCCCAAGATAACATTTACAAAATTAAGCCATATAGGCAGGCTGTCCAGACAAAGAAAATCAGACCCAGGCAAGATTTTGGAGCTTGTGGCTCTGACCCTGGGAAAAGCCCATTACCTTGTGGCTAGGACAACTTTATGGTAATGGCTAAACTGAAACAAATGAGTTCTCAAATTAGTACAATCATGTTCTTGTATAAAGGACTGGTAAATGGCAACAAGATTTCATGGAAATAATGATATGTGATAAAAACAATGCACATTATGAGTATACTTTTCTACTGAAATAATGACAATGTAGTAAGGCCTTAAGGTAAAGGAAAAGAGAATATATAATGTATTTATGGAAATAACATATAAAACGTAAATACAATTGTAGGCAAAAACTGGAAGAAAATATGGAAAGAACAGAACTTGTTTTTAATAAAAGGTAAGGTAGTACTGCCATTTTTAAAGCAAGAGGTTACAATAATGATTCATCTTATCCATCATTGCTAAAGGCTGCTGCTGCTGCTAAGTCACTTCAGTCGTGTCCGACTCTGTGCAACCCCATAGACAGCAGCCCACCAGGCTCCCCCGTCCCTGGGATTCTCCAGGCAAGAACACTGGAGTGGGTTGCCATTTCCTTCTCCAATGCATGAAAGTGAAAAATGAAAGTGAAGTCGCTCAGTTGTGTCCGACTCTTAGCAACCCTATGGACTGCAGCCTACCAGGCTCCTCCGTCCATGGGATTTTCCAGGCAAGAGTACTGGAGTGGGGTGTCATTGCCTTCTCCGGCTAACATGACCCAAGTACTGTACTAAGTGCTCAGAATACAAAAATTAAGCTGCAGTTCTAACCCAGAAAGAGTCCATGGTGTTCATGGATGACAAGAATCAAAGGAGGGAACCTCAAGTAGAAAGAGAGTGAGTGGTGGTTTAGTTGCCAAGTCGCGTCGGACTCTTTGCTACCCTTTGGACTATAGCCCACCAGGCTCCTCTGCCCAAAGGATTTTCCAGGCAAGAATACTGAATGGGTTGCCATTTCCTTCTCCAGGGGATCGTCCTGACCTAGGGATCAAACCTGGGTCTCCTGCACTGCAGGCAGATTCTTTACCGACTGAGCTACCAGGGAAGTCCAAGAGGGAGTGGGGATGCACACAAAAAGGAAGATTTAGCTGAATCTTATAAAAACAAATCATATTGTACTATCAGCTTAAGATCCTGTTTTGGCTCATGGTCACCACTGAGAATCAGCTAAAAATGAAGACTTCTGTCCACCAAATGAAGAGTATATTCACATATACTAATGCTTCTACAACCAAATCCAGTGGTGTCCACATATAGATCCCAAATTACAAGTGTCTCTTCTAGAGATTTCATTCAGCCTACCTTCCTAATACACATCTTAGTTCAATGGTTTGAAAATTTTAAGGCTAACTTCATTCAGTGTTTAAAAACAGGGAACAGATGGCTCACACAGCATAAACTCTCCCAAGAACTAATTTTTACCAATCACATGTGGTTAAAACCCAAATTTATACCTACAGATTAGTGAGCAAAAGAAACCCTCATAATGACTTGACAATTATTCAGTGTGACAGCTGTTTGTATCACTATCAAATGTGAGTTTTAAAACACAGGCTAACACCTCTGGTTCCTCTGGATTAAAACAAAACAAAACCAAAATTAAAAAAAAACAAAGAACCTGAAATACAATACCAATCACAGTATAAAACAAGTCTTTGTAAAGAGAATTTAGAAGGTGAAAAACACTACGTAACTACATAATAGACAAAGAAAATCGTAGTCATACATACCCACTCATTCCAATGTTCATGCTGTAAACCATGGCTTCAGGCCTTATTTTCATTAAAAAACAAAACAAAAACACTGCACTGTTATCTATGCTGGATACTGTTCTACCCAAATGGCAAAAAAGAAAAAAAAAAAAAAAAATCACTTCCTTAGGTGATGGTTTTGATGCTTCTATCAGCTGCTTGAAATAAAGAACATCAAAAAACTTCTGTTCACAGTCACACGGTCCCCAAATGCATAATTTGTCTTTTTTTTCCCCCTAGAAGAGGCCAGTCTCTGTCTCTTGTACAGTAAGCCCCTTGAAAATTGGGGCCCATGACTGTCTCAATTGCTGCTATATTCCCAGTTCCAAGTCCAGTACACACTTGCTTATTTAACTTTTCTTTTTTTTTCAGTTCTACCAGTTTATGCTACCAGCCCACCTCCCTCCACCCTCGTGCACACATGCTCAGTCATGTAACCCCACGGACTGCAGCCCGCCAGGCTCCTCTGTCCATGGACTTTTCCAGGCAAGAATACTGGAGTGGGTTGCCATTTCCTTCTCCATTATTTAACTTTTAAAAACCTGTTTAAGTCAACTCTTAGGCATTTGTTAGTGGGTTACAGAATTATTGAATTTTCCTAATAATGAAACAACTAGGTTAAAAAAAATCAGGATGGGAAATTAGAACCCAAACTTTTCAACTTGAATTTAAATCCAAATAAAAACAAGGTAAATGTTAGCATTGCTTATAATGGGAGATAACTCAAAACACTCTTCTATTTTAAAATAATTTGTCATATGCCTTTATATTTTAAGCACAAAAGAGATTATACTGTGCAACAGCATTCATTACTCTACAACTTTTCATTACAAGCACACAAGAAGTATATTCTCAATTTTATAAGTTTTAGAAATTCAAGAATATCTCTGCATTAAAAAACAGAAAGATAAGAGGGATAGACACTAAGAACTTATTTACAAGATACATTAAGCATATAGAATGGTCAAAACAACCTCAAAAAAATAAAAATAAAAAAGGTTAGAGGACAAACTACTCAAAGGCAAGTGGCTGTTAGAAAAGGTACCAAATCAACTCAGTGGGGGACACCCAAGTAGGAAAAAATAAAATCTCAATTTTATGTCAGTCCATTCACAAACCTAAGTGCAACATGGAGCTCAGACTAACACCCAGGATCACAAAGTTCCTAGAAAAAGAACAGGAGAATATCTCTGTGACCATATGGTAAGCAAAGAATCCCTGGGCAGGTCACAAAAGAAAAAAAGCACAAACTATGAAAAACTATTTAAAAAATCTTTAATTGATAAATTACACTTTATGAAATCAAGGTTTTCTATTCATCAAAAGATATCATTAAGGGTTTCGCTGGTGGCCCAGTGGTTAAGAATTTGCCTTGCAATGCAGGGGACACAGATTCAATCCCTAGTCCCGGAAGATGCCACATGCTGAGGGACAACTATGCCTGTACGCCACAACTATTGAGCCCACATTCCACAACTACCAAAGCCCATGCACCACAACTAGAGAACAGCCTCTGTTCTCTGCAACTAGAGAAAGCCCATGTGCAGTAACAAAGACCGAGCACCACCAAAAACAGGGAATTTTTTAAAAGACATCAAATCATTAAGATAATGGACAGATGGGCCATGCATAACACAAATTATTTAAAGCTCACATATCTAACAAGGGACTCATATCTAGAATGTACACAGAACTCTGACAAATTAACAATAAAGACACAAATAATTTACATTTTGACAATGAGATTTTAGCATCTTCACAAATATATCTTCACAAAGGAAGATGTAGCAATGTCCAGTATATACATGTGGCCAACATCATTAATCATCAAGGAAAAGCACATTAAAATCACAAGGAGCTACCAACATAAACTCACTGCTGCTGCTAAGTCGCTTCAGTCGTGTCCGACTCTGTGCGACCCCATAGATGGCAGCCCACCAGGCTCCCCCATCCCTGGGATTCTCCAGGCAAGAACACTGGAGTGGGTTGCCATTTCCTTCTCCAATGCATGAAAGTGAAAAGTGAAAGTGAAGTCGCTCAGTCTATCTGACTCTTCGCGACTCCATGGACTACAGCCTACCAGGCTTCTCTGTCCATGGGATTTTCCAGGCAAGAGTACTGGAGTGGGTTGCCATTGCCTTCTCCAACATAAACTCACTAAAATTGCCAAAATAAAAAAGATGAAATGTTAAAGATACGAAGCATATGAAACTCTCACAAATTGCTGATAGAAGTGTAAATGGTACAACCACTTTGGACAACTAGAGAACTATTTAGCAGTTTCCTATAATGTTAGATGGGCTTCCCTGATGGCTCAGTGGTAAAGAATCTGCCTGCAATGCAGGTTCGCTCCCTGAGTCGGGAAGATACCCTGGAAAAGGAAATGGCAACCCATTCCAGTATTCTCATCTGGGAAACCCCATGGACAGAGGAGCCTTGTGGGCTACAGTCCACAAGGTCACAAGAGTCAGACAGGGCTGAGCGACTAAACAACAACAAACAAACATACATACATCTACTCAATGACTGAAAAATTCCAGCCCAAGACTATATTTACAAAATTATATTGACATTTATAGTAGCCAGAACTGAAGACAACTCAAATGTCCATCAAGGGTAACTAACTGAAATATACCCAATGGAATACTACATTAAAAACAAATGATTCACTGATTTATGCAATTACATGTATGAAACTCAAAACCGGAAAAATCAGACACAGAAGAATACACGCTGCATGACTCCATTTACATGAAATGGAAATACAAGAGAAGAAATGAGATACTGGTTATAGGAGATACGTAGAAATTTTCTGGTAAATTAAAATGTCCTAAAATTGAAGACTATAGTTACACAATGGAGAAGGAAATGGCAACCCACTCCAGTATTCTTGTCTAGAGAATCTCGTGATCACAGGAGCCTGGTGCGCTGCCGCCTATGGGGTCGCACAGAGTCAGACACGACTAAAGCGACTTGGCAGCAGCAGCAGCAGCAGCAGACAACTATTAAAAACTCAATGGACTGAATATAGTATATCTGCACATTTTATGTTAATTAAATCTATTTTAAAATCAGCAAGAAAGGATCCACTACCTATTCCACTGTCCCCTCTAAGGACAGGTTCTACATGCAGATGTTATGATACCTTCTTGGCATGTGGAAACCACTTAGACTGTCTCTGTACATCAAGGCTCTATACATCTATCAGAGGGTCTTTCACATCTTTTGCTCAGCCAGCTTATGTCATCCTTGCGATTTCCTTAAGTATGTCACCCTGAAAAGTGAGCCTGATAATCGGCTGCCACTCTTGCATTCTGACTGACCAGCATTCACTCCTAATCAATAACAGATGTGGGAACGGTGCCAAGGTAGACCTTATGCCAAAGTAACAATTTTTTCTCCCATTCAAGAGCAAATACCTTTCTTTAAGCTCCAAATCATCCAAATAGAGCAAATGACATCTGGAAGTAACACTACAATGCCAAGTGTTTGGCCCCTTTGGATGATAGCTGTAGGCAATGCAAGCAGAGAGTTCTTGTGCAAGCCTTGTGATGCTGCAGAATATAGCAACTCCACAACCTTGCAATATGGAGAAAGTGCTGAAAGCTCAAAGGGAAACTAGCAAATGGGTGCATGCAAAAGTTCATTTAATAAAATTCCCAATTATGGTTCTTTTAACAAATAAGTAGTTGTTATTTATCTCATTTCCATATTCAACTTAGGCCCCAGTTCTTTATCCTTAGATGTGACTTCTCAATTCTTTACTATTTTTGTGGGATCTGTTTTTAAAAATTAATTATTTCCAAGGAAAGTAATACTCTTATGTAAATTCAATCACATAAACTGCTTTGAAAACATTAGTTTTAGAGGTGTGGAAAAACCTAAATTAGGTGTACAAACACCAAAGTAGTCAGCTATAAAGGAAAGGAGTAGGGCAGGAGAGAGGTCATGTACTTTTGATCTTACCTTGTTTTTTCTGTAACAGTTTGCATTATTCACATTAACTTGTGATATTTTGATGTTATTTGTATCATGCAGCCATCCACTTTACCAATGACTACAAATGTAACCAACTGATAACAAAGGAAAACTGATTTAAAACCCTTTCTTCAGATGCCCACGAACACTGTGCACTTTTTCTTAATTCATACTGATAAGGAATCAGGTTTCCAATTTATCCAATATATTGAATTCAGCAAGACTTTCTTGCTACAAAGGAGAAGTTCAGGAAGCAACTTTTGGCAACAATAATATCTCCCATTACCTTCTATTTCATTTGTAAATGATAACATAATATTTATTTATTATGTGCAAAGAATGGTACTGAGCACTCTATATTTTATTTATGCAACACCACCAAAATGACAGGAAAAACCATCATCATTACCACATTACTCAACAGAAACTAAGGCTCTGGGGAAGTTACACTATGCTCAATGCCATATACAGTAGTTAGGAAGTGACAGCTTGGGAGTTCCCTGCTGGCCTAGCGGTTAGGATTCTGGGCTTTCACGACTGTGGCCTGGGTTCAATCCCTGGTTGGGGAACTGAGGTCCTATAAGCCATGTGGCAAGAACTCTACCCCCTCCCTACCCCAAAAGAAACCATAGCTCTGCTGGACTCCAGAGACCATAACTATAACAAAAGAAATCTAAATTGAAAGATGCCAGAAAAGTGAATTATTAAAAGACTCAATGAATTTTGCACACTGTAACAAAGAACTGAATACAATAAATAAACACTCATCATAGCACACAGACTACATATTCTTCTACAGTACTTGACTTCCTCACAATTATATGATGGTAACTGTAAAGCATCTGTAGCTGAAGTGGGTCCTGGGGAAGTGAGACTGAAAAGAAAAAGTTATTATGTAGGAACACATTTATGTCTTCAGCCAAAATCAAAGAGGCTTCTGATAAAAGAAGACCAGAAAAAAAAAAAAAGAGCTTGAAGAATTAAGAAAAAATAAATGTCTTAAACCCTCATGTGCTACCAGACATCTACTCCACATGACAAACAGGAAAGAAATTGAATTTGTTTTTTATTTCCATGTAACAAATTACCACAAATTTAGCAGATTAAAACATATGCACTGATTATCTCATTAAAAAAAATTTTTTTTCAGGATTTTGAAACTGTTAACTCCACACCAAGATCATCCTTTTCCTCCCAATACAACTCCTCAAAACTAACAATCCAATAAGCCCTTTCCTTCACTATCTTCTAAAAATTCAAGTGTGTGTGTGTGTGTGTGTGTGTGTGTGTGTGTGTGTGTCTTAATCTCTCAGTCTTATCCAACTCTTTGCAACCCCATGGACTGTAGCCTGCCAGGCTCCTCTGTCCATGGGATTTTCCAGGCAAGGATACTGAAGTGGGTTGCCATGCCATCTCCAGGGGATCTTCCCAACCCAGGGATTGAACCTGGGTCTCCTGCATTGCAGGCGGGTGCTCTTACCGTCTGAGCTACTAGGGAAGCCCAAATTTCAAGTACCTTTACAAAAATGGATAAATACAATGTTCAGATACAAATATAAAGGGTCAACAGCCATTACCACTCATTGAAATGACTCTTTTAACAATGATACCCTAAAACATAACATAAAACATAACAGCCATTACCACTCATTGAAATGACTCTTTTAACAATGATACCCTAAAACATAACTCATTGAAATGACTCTTTTAACAATGATACCCTAAAACATAACCCTCTAAGAGAGGCTGACGGATAGAACAGATCAAAACCAAATAGAAAACAAAATCTCTTTGGCAAGTATCACAGTGACGCAATTAGCACCTACTCAATTCATCTGTTAAGAGAGCTCAATCTTATTCTGGCATTAAACTAAAATTGGTACAAGGAAGATGGAATAAACATAGCAATAAATGAACTGGGACAACTACCAACTATGGAATCTCATGGACAACTCTACCCAATACAAATATAAGTCCTAGTGACATATTCTTGTATATTCTTATATAGTCCCATTTCTCCTCCAGACTCAGTGATTCCTCACCAAGTGTGAGCAGGTATATAAATACGCTGTGACCAATGACTAGAGCTGCAGCTTGCAGACGCAGGACTGTTAGCTCTGGGATTGGCAACCATGCTGTCTGCTTTGCTGACTCCCTCCTGGTCACTGCCCTAGCAGTCAGCACTCCGGCTGTGCCCAGAGGCTCTTCCTCTTGGACAGCACCCTCTATAATTAAGAAAAGAACAAAAACTGTATCTAGGAACTGACAGTCATCACAGAGGGATTTCTCTTCAAGATTCTATTCCTGCTTCTTAATGACCTGGAAAACAAAAATGCTGATATGATGATGATGTTTCAGTTTTCTCTTCCATAAAAATAAAAAGACTACCACCTGTTTTTTATTTCCTGCCCTTGGGGAGCTGTTATGGGGATAAAAAGCTTTGAAAATTAAAAGCACAACACAAATATAAGTCTGGATTAGAGTGGGGACTGAATCCAAACAACATAAATGGAAAGTAAATGGGCATTTTGGCAGGGCAGATAATTGTATTTGCCATCAGAGCAAACTTCAATATCTTCTTATACAGTAAGAGGAGCAAGATCTCTGACAGAAATTAAAGATGCATAAAGCCTGCAAACAGGCTGTCCCCTCTCCCTAAACTGCCCTACCTTCCCTGTTCTCAGGAACTTTGTCCTCCCTGATACTCCTCAACTGCAACTTGACAGAACTAAACTCTCCCACAGCTGCACTCTCACGACCCCTAATAAACACTGATAGGATGTCATCTGTCATACTGTACCACCTAACTTTTTTTCTGTGCCCATCTCTCTCCACTAGCCCATGTGAGTTCTTTGAGCTCTTCACTGTCATAACCACAGCACCCACCTAGCATATCTGATACACGCTATAGACCTTTTCTTTTTTTCTAATTTCAGTTAACCAAAATGCAGCATAGGGGGATTCCCTGGTGGGCTAGTGCCTAGGATCCTGGGTTTTCACTGCCATGGCATGGCCTGGGTTTAATGCCTGGTTGGGGAGCTGAGATCCTGCAAGCCACACAAAGCAGCCAAAAAAGAAAGAAAGAAAGAAAAGCAGTATAAGAATCTTTCTATAAGGCAGACTTTCCCCAGCTGTGTGGCAAGACACACTGCAGAGGTGTGAATGGTTATGAGTGTACTGAGATATGATTTACTCAGCCTGGGATGGCCAATCAGAATTTATCAGTTTCTCTGGTGCTATGATGTGAAAAGGTTAGGAAGCACTATACAGACCTGTATTAAAGATTTAATTTTTAAAAAGATTAAATAAACAAGTAGGGTTAAACACTACATAAAGAGTAACATCAACTGAGACATCAAGAAAAAATACAATGACTAGAATAACTGCTTCACATACTGTTCACTAGAAAATAAATGTTTCAGAACATTGGCATCAGGTGAAGTATTATATTCTGAAAGAAAAATAACACAGCTACCTCATGTAGCAGTCAGTCTGTGTAAACACCATATGGTCTGCTAATTCAATCAAAAAGAACCCTAGGATTTACTTTTTCATCTTGCTGGAAAAAATGAAAATAAAGTTGCTAGAAATATTTAGAAATTATTTTGCCACCCCCAAATATCTAACAAAATACATACAGTACTGAAGCTTCATTCACCTCCCTTTTTCACAAAACCCTTCACAGGCTGCATTTAAAACAAAAATTGATCGGATCAGTCTTTTCATTTATATTTTAAAACCAATCATTAGTTTGCATTCTCCACCCACTCCCTGCCAAGTTCAAATCCTCTGGCCCTCTCTACTCCATCTACAACAAACAAAATACAGACCTTCATCATCTCTTGCCTAGACTACACCCATCATCTCAAAACAGTCTTCTTAACCCTAAGACTACCCTCTTGAAATTCACCTTTTGCCCAGAAGTCTCCATCAACAAAAATGACAAACAAGTTATACTTTCCTGCTTTAAAAATTTTTTTAAAGGAGCATATTAAAAAGCAGAGACATTACTTTGCCAACAAAGGTCCATCCAGTCAAGGCTATGGTTTTTCCAGTGGTCATGTATGGATGTGAGAGTTGGACTGTGAAGAAAGCTGAGCACCGAAGAATTGATGCTTTTGAACTGTGGTGTTGGAGAAGACTCTTGAGAGTCCCTTGGACTGCAAGGAGATCCAACCAGTCCATCCTAAAGGAGATCAGTCCTGGGTGTTCATTGGAAGGACTGATGCTGAAGCTGAAACTCCAATCCTTTGGCCACCTTGTGTGAAGAGTTGACTCATCAGAAAAGACCCTGATGCTGGGAGGGATTGGGGGCAGGAGAAAGGGACGACAGAGGATGAGATGGCTGGATAGCATCACAGACTCGATGGACATGAGTTTGAGTAAACTCCGGGAGTTGGTGATGAACCGGGAGGCCCGGTGTGCTGCGATTCATGGGGTTGCAGAGTCGGACACGACTGAGCGACTGAACTGGACTGAACTGAACTGAATCGTATTTTCTACGGATTATGTTGTATAATCTAGACATCAGTCTTATTATACTTCTGACCTCAAAGTTTACTGGGACTCTTCACCTTTTCCAAAAGAACTGACCTGGGTATCATCTTTTCATGACACACCTTCCCAGATTCACTAAGCTAGGATAAAAGGCTCTCCTAAGTATGTATCCTCTATCCAGATGATGAGAACAAGGTAAACACCTAGTGGTTTTCCTTTTCATTTTAGCTAAAAGTTTAATGCAGGGCTGAGTGGCAAGAACTTAATTCCACTTGGGATACTTGTCCAAAATCCTTGGCTCTTAATCTGCCTTCTTTTTAATCTTTTATTGTATGCCACCTCAAACCCCATTTGGATACACATGAATGTCAAAGCAAAAAGACCTTGCAAGTTGTTTCTAAAGAAGAGTATATTTTTGTTATTAAATTATTCCCCAACTATTTATGAATATTTCACACACGCACCAAGACCTATACTTCTTAAAGCCTAGCTCCAAATACTTTAGGCTCTCATTTGGTGAGTCCTTGTCTATGCTCAAAAAGATGAACACAACTTCACAGAGTCAAGACTGTACCCCATAAACAACTACCATCTTCAATCTTCATAATAAGAAGTACTCAAAAAGTGAGAGGCACCAAAAAAAAAAAAAAAGTGAGAGGCACAATGTGCTGCAAAAAAGTGCTGAACTTCTATATTTATTACCTTTGCAGTCTCAAAACCGTTACCTTTTCAGTAGGGACCTTCCATAACTGCCCTACACACACACACACACACACACACACACACACACACACACACACACACACACACACACACACACACACACACACACACACACACACACACACACACACACACACCTGCCTCAACTTAGCCTAGATCTTCTTGAACTCTTGCCCTTACCTTCCGTAACTGCCCTACACACACACACACACACACACACACACACACACACACACACCTGCCTCAACTTAGCCTAGATCTTCTTGAACTCTTGCCCTTACCTTCCGTAACTGCCCTACACACACACACACACACACACACACACACACACACACACACCTGCCTCAACTTAGCCTAGATCTTCTTGAACTCTTGCCCTTACCTTCCGTAACTGCCCTACACACACACACACACACACACACACACACACACACACACCTGCCTCAACTTAGCCTAGATCTTCTTGAACTCTTGCCCTTACCTTCCGTTCTGAACTCTTGCCCTTACACACACACACACACACACACACACACACACACACACACTGCCTCAACTTAGCCTAGATCTTCTTGAACTCTTGCCCTTACCTTCCGTAACTGCCCTACACACACACACACACACACACACACACACCTGCCTCAACTTAGCCTAGATCTTCTTGAACTCTTGCCCTTATTCCTTAGCACTTCCCATTTTTGTAACATATATTTTAAATATATACAACATATATAGTTGAGGTCACATATATTACTTATTAAACAACTTTACCATTTGTCTCTCCCAGTAGAATTTAATCTCCACAAGGGCAGGGTCTTTGCTTTATTCACTGATATAACTTTAATGTCTAGAAGAGTCCCTGGGCACACGATGGGTACTTAATAAATATTTAAATAAATGGATGAATAACAATGAGAACAAATGTGACAATTATTTGAAAGCACTCTTCTTCTCTCAATATTCAATTCATTGACAAATTCAAAAAACTCAATCTACATCCAAATCATAATCAAATCATCTCCTGTCTATCTCCCAAGTCATGAACATAATCCAAA
The DNA here is from genome assembly GCF_019320065.1 of Cervus canadensis. Lineage (NCBI taxonomy): Eukaryota > Metazoa > Chordata > Mammalia > Artiodactyla > Cervidae > Cervus > Cervus canadensis. Next base: position 61,898,024 of record NC_057395.1, on the reverse strand, counting down.
CTTATTTTTTACTTCTGGCCTTGTTGCTTTCAGTCATCCCCTCCATATAACTTCTTCTCCTTATCACAGGAAGAGTAATCCTCATAAAGTATAAATCAGACCACATTACAACCCCACTGATAGCCCTTTCACTATTAAGAATGAAATCCAAATTCCTTACCCTGATTTACAAAGTTCTACAGGAGCTGTCTCCCTATTTCTCTAAGTTCTTTATCCTTTTCTCTTCATCTGTGCGTGCATGCTCAGTAAGTAGCTCAGTTGTGTCTGACTCTTTGCAGCCCTATGGACTACAGCCCACTGGGCTCCTCTGTCCATGGGATTTTTCAGGCAAGAATGCCAGAGTAGGTTGCCATTTCCTTCTCCAGGGGATCTTCCCAACTCGGAAACCGAACCCATGTCTCATGTGTCTCTTGCATTGTAGGCGGATTCTTTATTGCTGAGCCATCTAGGGAAGCCCTTCTTATCATTTACTCCATTTTAACTACACTGGCCACGTTTCTACTCTTTGAACGTATCAAACTCATTCACTAAGAGTTAACTCACTGGAAAACACCCTAATGCTGGGAAAGATTGAAGGCAGGATGAGAAGGGGATGCCAGAAGATGAGATGGTTGGATGACATCACCAATTCAATGGACATCACTTTGAGCAAACTTCAGGAGATAGTGAAGGACAAGGAAACCTGGTGTGTTGCAGCCCATGGGGTTCCAAAGAGTCAGACACAACTAAGCAACTGAACAACAACAATGTTACCAAGTAAAAGAATATTTTTAGATTGAATTCAAACAAAATCTGCATATTTGATATTCATAGGAGTCATGTTAAAACCATAATAATACTGAAAGGTTAAGAAAAAAATCATTAAAAAAAGACAAATGAATTAGCAATATTAATACTGGAGAAAACAGGTTTTAATTTAAAAAAAGCACTATTGGGGACAAAAAAGATCATTATCTAAATGATAAAGAAATGATTCCTTAGGAAAATATAATAATCCTGGACAAAGTATGTACCCAACAACACAGGTTCAGAAACAAAATGACAGAATTGCAAAGGGATATTGAAAACACAGTGGAAAGTTTTAAGACATCTTTTCTAAAAACTAATAAAATTGGGAAATTACTATAGCTGCAATATACTTGAGCAACATAATCGACAAGTCTGACATGTGGAAACATTCATTAGGCAGTGAGATGAGATAATTCTGGAATTCAAAAGACAAATATGACTTACAGTATAAATTTAGGAGTCATGAGCATATAGATATGAGTAAAGCTACAGGAAGATGACATAGAAGGATGTAGTTAAAGGATATTAAACAATCACCCTTAAAAAGGCAAAAAATATGCAGTGTGGAATATTCTCTAATGTATGTCCTCACACTGCCCACTAATTTCAGTTATCCTATTAAGTGTATATATTGATTTGTGTATGCAAAATATGAGGGAAAAAAATTAAGTGGTACATCAAAAAGTAACAAACCAAGAAAGCTGAACAACTTTCAAAAACGTGTACTAAAGTATTGAAAACAAGACTCCCCAAACTAAAGTCCCCAAAGCCAATCACAGGTTCTCTTCCCCTCTTCCAGATACACTTTTTTTTTTTTTTTTAAGATTTTGGTTGCACTGATTTTTGTTGCTATGTGCTGGCTTTCTCTAGCTGTGGCAAGCAGGGGCTACTCTTCACTTTGGTGCACAGGCTTCTCATTGCAGTGGCTTCTCTTGTTGCAGAGCACAGGCTCTAGGCAGCACAGGCTTCAGTAGTTGCAGAACTTGGGCTCAGGAGTTGTAGCACATGGGTCTAGTTGTTCCATGGCATGTGGAATCTTCTTGGACCAGGGATCGAACCCATGCCTCCTGCACTGGCAGGTGTATTCCTATCCACTGTACCACCAGGGAAGTCCCTGATACATTTTTTAAAAATTAGGTTTAAGAGACTGTTCCCTTAGCTGAGTGCCTCCCTTAGAGTGCCTCATATTTTTCACCTAGGCATCTCAGTTGCCTTACCCCAATCTCAGTCCTGTTGAAGAGTCTCTATCATAAATGTGATCTGAGCAATAAAAGCATACATGGTCATTTGCCATGCTTTTCTACTTTAGGCAACTCAAGAATACTGCTTTAGAAATCACAGTTTTCATTCAAAAACAAAGCCAGTGCCAGCTTAATCATGGCATTGGACCCGTGAATGGTATAGGACAATTTACATCATTAAAAGGGATGAACAGAAAATTTATCTCATTCTAGATTGCAAATCTTTTTTTAAATTTATTTTTTAATTGAATGATAATTGCTTTACATAATTTTGTCGTTCTCTGTCAAACCTCAACATGAATCAGCCATAGGTATACACATATCCCTTTCCTTTTGAACCTCCCACCCATCTCCCTCCGCATCCCACCCCTCCAGGTTGATACAGAGCTCCTGTTTGAGTTTCCGGACCGATACAGCAAATTCCAGTTGGCTATCTATTTTACATATGGCTGCAAATTTCTTTCTCTAAGACAGAGTAAAAGAAGAATCATATTTCTCTCTTCAGAAAGGCCACTAAAGAAAAATTCTGTTCTTCCAGAGCATCAAGAAGAAAAACTAAAAAAAAAAAAAGGAAGAAAAACTAAGAATGCATGCACACACTTCAAGACAGTAACATCTGCCATGCTTACAATCAGCCCTAACTTTTACTAGCCCCACACTTAATTTGGAGTCAGAAGATTCAGTTTCAAATCTCAATTCTCTCCTTTCTTGAGCTCTCTTATCTTCCATTGCTTCATTACTTAACTGAGGGACAAATCTAAAAGCGCTCCAGAGACTCTTCAAAAATGACAAATTAATTGTAAACTATTCTAAACATAATCATACAGCTTTACTTGGAGACCTGCCTCCAAAGGAGCTATCTGGTAAAATGTTGGCTGCCAGGGCCTCTAGGAACTTTCAAACTCCAAATTCCTGAAGAGAAAGGAAAAGGAAAAAAGGAAGAAATGCGAAAGGACACTTCTCCAACAGAAATGGCCTTATGTTCTGTAATTATTTATGTTATAAGCACCACAAAGCTAAATTTGAAACACTGAAATTGTTACTTTATATATCAGAATTATTAAATAACTTAATTGGAAATATTATAAACTCAAGAGTTTACTTTAAGACTGAGTTGACACATCAAAATAATCAGCAGTCAAAATACCTTAGTCAATTATCCCCACCTTGATTTTTCTGAGTTGTTTACTTGTAAAGGCCACCAGGACCAGATTCTCTTTGCTGATGAGGGTAGTGACTTTGTCTACATAACAATTTTGATTTAGGGTTTTAAGTCTGGTAACTTGTTATACATTATAATCTTGATTTAGTCCAATAACCAAAATAGAACACTTAATTTATTGATGAAGGAAGAAAAGTCTAGGAAGCCAATCTCCCCTCTGTGATATTTATTGGAATAAATAAACTGGAATAACCATTTGTGCAAATATGGTGGAGCAAACAACAAAATAATACAAAATTAGAGGACTCAGCTAGTTCTAAATGTGTGCAGTTTTCCACAAAATATGTTATCATTTAAAACTAGGCCCCTTTACTAACATTCTGCCTGCCCTGACTAAATTTAATAAACCAAAGAGCAGATGACCAAAATGTTTGTGTCCCCCCACCCCCACCCTAGGGGCCTACTGGGCCATGGTTTGCTTGAATGTTATGGGTGTGGTATGAAATATTTAAAGCAATGACTAAAATTTTCCATAAAAGCCCATCCAAAATCTAAAAGCTTTCCTACTCAGAAAGATTCATCTCCAGACATTTAAAAGATTTACTATTCTACTATGACACTCTGGTTTTTTACATTTAATATTTAGGTAGGAGGTGGTAAAGGGGGAGAAAGAGGGCATAATTAGTTTTGCTTGTAAAACGTTCATCACAGTTGTAGTGCCAACTGAGCTATATAGCCTATTGGGGGTCTAATAGATTTCAGGGTATTACACTTTGAGTAATAGAGGTGGGGGTTGTGGTGGAAATCAATAAATGGCTACTACTTCTTTGCACAGACCCATATGGAAGTAATCAAGCGCAAGGGTGGCAGCTGGGGCCAATAACAGTCACCTGCAGTTGAGGGACATGGGGGTTTCAGATGGGTTTTTAATGCTAATTTCCTACAGAAACAATGAGCTAGAAAGAGCAGAGTAACAGACGAGGCCGGATGAAGAGAGACCAGCCAGAACAATGGCTGCACCTGGTGCTGGGAGCAGAGGGACAGAGCCGGCACGCGCCCGCCGGCAGCAGAGGGCACATCTGTCACCCTCAAAGAGGCCCATCCCCCAGCTCTTCCAGCAGGGCAAGTAACCAAGGTCCCTAAACACTAACAGCTTGCCACACAGCAACAGGTTTGAGTTAAGGCTGATGCATTCTCTCTACACACCCTTCTCCCATGACTAAGAATTAGTTAAGGAAGCAGGGTTGGCTCCCTGTCAGCTTGAAGCGAGGCTTACTAAAAATGCAAGAAACACATTTTAACTGCGACTTCAATGTCAGGGGGACTGAGAAAAATCACACGGTAAGGTAAATCTTATTGAGTATTTATGCTGCTAGTATCATGCTTGCTACTTTCTAACTTAATTCTTACAACCCACAATAATAGCTATCTTTATTCCCAGTTTATAGGTGAAAAAACTGGGGGTTAATAGTGATGCTTAAATTAGCTCATGGTTACACAGTCTAATGCCAAAGCCTACGTATAATCTTTTCACTGACTTTCCCCCACCTGTCCTAACTAGCATAACCAAATGAAAATACATATCCTAATTACTCCAGAACTTCAGCCATGAGAAGCAACTGCAGACATATGCACATATATATGTGCACAGAACTGCACTCCACCTTGCCAGGCATCTTTTTTCTTTTTTTTTTGCCAGGCATCTTTAACAAGCTGCTCAAGACTGAATGATAACAGGATTTCTGCTAGCCGTTGCTTTAAACAAAGCACAAAGAGTGGCTTTTGCAAGTTTTGGCATGCTTGAGAAAAGTAAATCCATATGCATTTTAAGTTTCCCAGCATAAATATGACGCCACATAGATCTTAAAAGTTGAACACGGTTTGGAAAGTCCATCAACCAGTGAGAATACAAAAACCCAGTTATAGTGGGTTGTTTTTCTGCAAGACACAGCCACTCCTAATTCCTGTATTTATTGACTTGAACTTGGAGGGAAAATTAAACAACTCACACAGTCCATCTAAGTAGAAACCTTTTAAATTATAGAGTTCCTGGTATAAACCGTAAGTTTAAAAAGGGGGTAGAGTGTATCATGTATATAGATAATTATCTCAGAAACAAACAATTACTCTTGGATTTGGAAAGGCAGCAACAACAGCTAGGCAAGTTGAAAACATAGTAGAAATTAATACTGTGTAGTTATGTATCTGACAAAGTCTGAGTTAACGCACTTGGAGTTAATGAAAGGTGAACTTTTTCATCTATCCCCTGTGCTTCTTCCAAAAAAAAAAAAAAAATGAAGAGTCCAAATTCTTCCTGTCCTTCTAAATTCTAATCAAATGCTAACTCTTCTTGAAGATTCTCTTGATTGCCTGAGTTGGCAGTAATTTCCAGGACTTACACATTTGAGTTCATTTTACTTCCTCTAGAAGACTTTTTATCCCTTACCATCTTATCACACACAATGGGCAATGAAAAACTATAAAATCAATGTCCTGGAAACTCAGGATACGATTCCAGACCAAGCTCAGTTACCAACTAGGGTAATAAATGCTGGGCCAGGCTGACTTTTTACCACTCTACCACCCTTCCTCAACTTATCTATAAAATAATGCAACTGACTAGATTATCCTTAAGATCCTTTTCAATCCTAACATTTTCAATAGGTTATCACTGGGGACTTATGAACACTAGTGGCCTTAAAAAACCTTCAATGCATGATCCAACTAGTCTTTCAGATCAACTTGAATTTTTCCAGTTTTGTATAAAGTATGTTCACTCAAACTTAAAAGCACTCTTCCTTTATGTTCCAAAGATGCAATTTAAATGTCATTATCTTCTTCTCTAGTTTACTGACATTATTGTAGTAAATACCTTCAACCCAACATGGCCCCTTGCTATGAAATAAGCCTTGGTTGGGTCATTCCTGGAAGCCAATTTAGGAGGTTTCCTCTTTTTACAGTAGGAAAGTTTCTTGAAAGCTTTCACAGTCTTCAGAAAGATGAACATCTTCCATTAGATGTTACTGAAAAACCCAAATGAGGTTTTTGGCCAACCCAATACTACAATTTTCTCTAATATTCAAGTAAAAAATATTGCTTATTGACTTAGTAATAAGCAGCTATCCTCCTGAACAGTGTTGGCCCTAGCAGGACATTTAATAAGCCACCTTTATTTGCAGCCAGGGTAACTCCACATATTAAAATGCATATTATTTATCATTTCATATGCTTCTTGAAACTCTAGCATCAAAAGTATTCCTGGTAAGGACATGCGGCAGTATGAGAATGACTTCACAGTAGACCCTAACCTGTACTACACTTCAGCATTAAGTCTTTTTCTCTCTACTCAACCTAGGAGCACATCATTTAGAGTACAATGAAAAGAGCCTGCTCACTGAAAGAGTCAATTAAATTCAATATAAATCCTATACCCTCTCAAATATTCAAACAAGTCTCCAAAGATTCTGAACACTGGACCCTATCAAAAAAAGAAACTCTAAATTTGTTACTAAATCATTTAATCAACTGGGTGTAAGAGAATAAATATACATTTTAAAAGTTCATTTACAAAGTCTCCCCCCAGCTAAAGAAATCTGACTGCAAAACTGAAAAGAAGAAAATGAACAGTATTGTACTAATACTGTCCTCTTAAAATAAGTACCCAACTGACGTAAGTGAAAACTGAAGAATTTTTAAGGAATAAAGTACTTTTTAAAGTTCCTATTTGCATTTTGAAAGAAAAGAAATACAATTTAAAGTTCTGTTCTGATATAATAAAACAGGTTCATTTGCATTACAATATTTAGAATACTTTCCAAATCATTTATAATCACAGTGAGACAAAAAGATGGCATACAACATTTATAACAGAAACAAATGATCTGGGAGGTAGGTACAGTGAGAGGAAAGTACCTTGAAAACTACATAGATAAGATCCATTCTTAGTCTAAGAGTCTGAAGTTAAAAATGCAGAAGATTTAGAGACAAACACAGCAAAATAATGAACATCTAGAAAGTTCTGAAACTAACTTGTATGCCTTCTATGTACCAGACAAATTTCACCAATAATGACATAAGGCAGTAATTTCAGAAAACAGAGACTCAAAGAGAATAAGTAGCTTGCTTGAGATTACAGAACTAGCAAAGAAGAGCTGTACAGTATGTCTAATTCCCAAACCCATGCTCTTCTCATAGTTGTCCAAATTAGGGGGCCTGGAAAAACATGAATACAATGTACAGAAATAGCAAAAAAAAAAAAAAAAAAAATTAAATTATGGATCACAAACTAAAAAGGACTATAGAACACAGTAGCTAACTACACTTGAATTTACTGCATCACAAAACTACTCCAAACTTATAATTCAAATCAAGTTTGTCAGTGTTATTTATTTTGCATGTAGAAAGTAAGCAGAAGAAAACAAGATAGGAAGAAATTATAAGAGAGAAAAAAGAGCTAAATACATTAAAATTATCTTTTAGCTGTAATTCACCCAAATATGTTGAAATAAAATATGACAATAAGAAAGAGTATTTTATGAGTCATCTTTTTTAACACTATTTGTATTATGCATACTAAAGGAGAAAAAAATTTTCCTCAAAATATCACAGAAAGACTCAATGTAGAATACCTTAAAGAAATACTTGTGGGACTATTTTCCTAGCCATAGAATTCATATGTAACATCTGATTAAAGTTTCCATTCAAGAAAGCATGGCATTCAAATATAAAGGTGGAAATGAAAAATGATACAGTAAAAATATGAACTAAATGAAGCATCAAAATAACACTGCTAAAGGCTAAACTCTCATCAAATATCAAAAGAGTCATATCATCATAATCTGAAATAAATAATTGCCATGTTAGCCCCAAACTAAAGTGTACTTACCCCAAATGCCCAGGTTACAACAATCCAGAGTCTTAAAATATACCAAATTTATTTGAGATAGATACAGAATAGCTCCTCTTTTTCTCCTCCTAATCTTCAAAGCCCAATGTGAGACCAGCCTTCTTCCTTCTTTCATTAGCTGGACATGTGTCAGCTCTCTCACATCTGCGATTTCTCACTGACTAGAGCTGCCTGTCCCATTCCAGGGAAACACAGATGGATCCCAGATGGGAAGGTCCTGCCAAACAGACCAGCTCTTCACCTTGCCAGAATCCCCAGATACAGTCAGTCTCTCTGTCTCTCTCCCTCCTGCTTCCTCTGCCTGCACTACCCTTCCAGCCCTCCCTGTTACCAGGGCTCTCTGCCAGCTGATGTCACTAAGCACACACCTCCCAGTGGCTCCTGGCCAATCTGACATTAACTTGTTAAATACGTGTAATTTGTTTATGGCTGACAATAACAGCAAGGATATTATGCAAAACCTATCTGTGCAAGTCCCTAGTGGAATAACATGTAGAAACACACACTGACACAGAGACTCATATTTTGGGGAACATTCAAATGTGTAACAATTACTATTTAAAGTCCTACATATTGTCTGGTTTCTGCTATTGTTTAATAGCTTCTGCTCTTTGAATCAGTTTCAAAATTCTACATATGAAAAATTCCTTCTTAAAATGAATGATTAAAAACGAACATGTAGTTGGATGAAAAATGCAAAGTTGAAAATTAATTTGGGGAGCTATACTAACAGAAATATATGTAAATGAATCACACAAGCTACCTCTCAGATCCAGACTTGGTAGCACTGCAAAACTGGCATGTGATTAAAATAAGACAATGCAGGCAACATGGTTCTGATGCTGTAAAGATTATAAATGAAAGATGAAGACAGAATTCAAAAAATTGTTTTAAAACAAGGCAAATATGAATGTGAGAAATAACATAATGCTTAACATTAAGGAGCTGCTAATGCAAGCTTTAACAATGAAGAGACAAAATATACATTTAGAAATATTAACAATGAGAACCCAAAGAGAAGAACTGAGCTGCTCAAGGTCAGAGTTTAATCACTTATACCTCCAAATACTTAGCATGTAACAGCTGCTCAGTCAATTTCTGCTAAATGAAAATTGATCATCAAAAACTGTCATTGTACTTGACACACAAAGTATTACCATTGAGGTAAACTGGGCAAAAGGTCCACTGGACCTCCCTTTCTTTTTAAAACTCCTTGAAAATAAAAACAAAAAGTTACCAGGGGGAGTGTTTGGCTGCTTCCTGGCCACATTACATCAACATATATCTGCACCAAAGTCTCCATGAACACAGATTAAGAATGAAAGATCCTCCATGTACATAATCAAAACAGGTGTGGCTACGATTCTCTTTTCTATCATACTTGAAATATCTGGAATCTGTAAACAAATTGTCAGTCATGGCAATTTTGGGCAAATAAGAAGAAACACTAAAAAAAAAAAAAAAAAAAGAAGAAGAAAGACTATTTCTGTATTTCTGTCAAGGGCAACTTACTGACTAGGTTTCGTGTCTGTAGTTCCATCCCAGTGGGGGCGGTAATAGAAGCAAAAGCAGCCGGCTGAGTGCTTACCCTGTGTATTAAATGCCAGAGACAGTTTTAATTGTCTGAATCTTCACAAAGACCCTATATTATAAAGTTTCTAAATACTATTATCGCAAAGTTATAACTAAGGAAAATGAGGCACAAAGAGTTACATAACTTGGCTATTTAACCCACAAAGTGAGTGTCAGCACCAAGTAGTCTGGATTCACAGCCAGAAAACTATAGCCTATTGCCTAGTAGAAAAATGAATCAAAAGATGCCACTGGTTGTCCTGGATCACTAGCTCTGGGAGAAGCCAGCCACCATGTCATAAAAACTTCAGCAGCCCTAAGATGTCTATATAGTAAAGAACTGAAATCTCTTGCCAATGTCAGCATTAACTTGTTCACATAACTAACCACAATCACCCAATTAAAATACCTTGGAATTTTAACCTATAAGAAGTGCAGGAGAGAATAAATAAATCTAGTATTATTTTATTTTATTTTTATTTAGTATTATTTTAAAAAGTAAAAAAAAGATGGTTCTTTCACTTCTAGCACCCAGACTACAGTTCCTAAATACCATTTCCCACTAAAAGGAAGCAGAGCTCTTTAGAAAAACAGTTGACTCCGGGTATAGGGCAGGATATGTATAAAACTTGTCATATCAGAAATCAATTAAGCTATCCAAGTCTTTTTTTAAGTTTTTTTTTTTAAGCTATCCAAGTCTTTTGGAGTTAGGTTCTAGGGACTTAGAAGCCAACCTGAAGCGGGGATCGGGATGGGGAACACATGTAAATCCATGGCTGATTCATGTCAACGTATGGCAAAAACCACTACAATATTGTAAAGTAATTAGCCTCCAATGAATAAAAATAAATGGAAAAAAAAAAAGAAGCCAACCTGAAGAGACTCCCACTAACTAAAATGTGGTAATTTGGGCATCAGTAAAATAGTAATAATAACTGCAATGGATTGAAACACAACAAAATATTTACATTCATGACTTTAGAATGGAACTTAACTGATTTTTCACCTTTTCAAGGATACTAGGGGACAAATTCATTATTCTGAAACCAGTATATACCAAGCATTTTACCTGCTTTCCTATATGAGCTGTACCTCTAGGAAAACAAATACTTCGTGAAAACAGATCCCTACTGAAATAGTCCAACTAAAATGAAAAAATTATATACAGGCATAACTCATTTTATTGCACTTTACATATACTATTTTTTTTCTTCTTCTTCTTTTTTCTTTTTTTTAAACAAAGTGAATGACTGGCAATCTTGCATTGTCAGGTGATGATTAGCATTTTTTAGCAATAAACTATTTTTTAATTAAGGTATGTACATTTTTTAGGCCTGCTACTCCACACTTTAAATAGACTACTGTTTAGTGTAAACATAATATTAATATGCACTGAGGAACTAAAAAACTCATGTGACTCACTTTACTGTGATACTCACTTTATGGCAGTGGTCTGGAACTGAAACCGAAATTATCTCTGAGGTAAATACGTACTTACAATACAATCATTTTGCAAGTCCCTGATGAAAAAAATTAATCTAGGTAATAAATCAATTGCCACTATATGAGATGAGATATACGGACATTAATGAGCTTCCCTGAGGAAGTAATACCATGACCTGTGAAGCAGTCATGATTTAAAACAAAAAAGTAAATATGGGGACTTCCCTAGTGGTTCAGTGGTTAAGAACCCACCTGCCAATGCCAGGGACATGGGTTTGATTGATAGATGGTCTGAGAAGACCCTGCATGCCATGGAGCAAAGAAGCCTGGGCATCACAACTACTCAAGCCCCCCCAGCCTAGAGCCCGTGCTCCACAACAAGAAAAGCCACTGGGATGAGAAGAAAACGCACCACAACTAGAGCAGCCCCCACTCGCCACACGAAAGAAAGCTTCACGCCAACAATGAAGACCCAGTTCAGCCAAGAGAAAAAAAAGTAACTCTGAATCTGATTAAGCCTTTGGATCTAACATCAGATTTACTGGACAGTGAGAAAATATAGGAATGTCTTAAGTGACAGCATGGAAGTACAATTAGCAAAGTCCAGAATGTGAAGAAACCTATAGTGCAAACAACCTAGATTTATAGAAAAAAGGGTGAGATAGAGGAAGGGAACTGGAGGAGAACCTATAAAGAGAAATAAAAGACTTTAAACGCAGTATGTGGACTTTATGTGGATTTTGACTTGAACGAACCATAAAAAATAACCTATGACTGGGAAATTTTTAAGACTCACTTGACATTTAATTATATTAAGGAATTGTTTTAAAATTTTTAATATTTACCTTTTTAAGAAAACTCTTTATTTCTTAAGAGATACACAGAAACTGTTATTGATAAACTTATATGCTATCTAAGATTTCCTTCAAGAGAAGCTGAGTTGGTGACTACTGCAGCATGGTGTTTACTTACATGAGGGTCCATTTTTAGGTCTGTTTGATATTTTCCATAACACAAAGTAAAAAATAAAGAGCATTTTTTTTTAAGTGTGCCAAATTATGGGTGAAATTGGCAGGCTGATTTGAACAGTTATACTGGAGTATACTTGCTTTACAATGTTGTGTTCCTTTCTACTGTATGGCAAAGTGAGTCAGCTATATGTACACAGACATCCCCATTTTTAAAAAATTCCTTCCCATTTAGGTCGCCACAGAGCACTGAGTAGAGTTCCCTGTACTACACAGTAGGTGCTCATGAGTGAGCTATTTTATACTTAGTATCAACAGTGTATGCATGCCAATCCCCATCTCCCAATTCATCCTATCCCACTTTCCCCCGACTTTCCCCCTTGGTATCTGTGTCTAGAGACAGTTTTTTAAAGCAACTCGGACAAAACAAATTGAAGTCTGACGTGAGGTTTAACATCGTGCCAACATATTCATTTATTTCACTGACTACATCATCAGATGATATATCATCAACTTTTAAAAATAAAGGATGACGGTGCAATCTATCAGGAATAGTGAACACAGGTGCTAGTTGGTTGCTTTACAATGAAATTTGTAAAGGATTTTTGTTTTTAAATGTCCTCCCAAGACTTCTCTGGCTGTCCAGTGGTTAACACTCTGTGCTTCCACTGCAGGGTACATGGGTTCAATCCCTGGTGGGTGGTGGAAACTTAAGATCCTGAATGCCACGCAGGGCAGTCAAAAACTTGGGGAGGAACAAACATTTTTTTTAATGTCCTCCTATAGGAAAATTAGAATATGCCCCTGGATATTAGATTTGAATTGGAGGTATCAATATGAACACATGGCTATTATATTATACATGATACTGTATTATAAATTTTTATAATAAAAACATATAGACATAGGAATACACACACAAACACATTCATACATATACTTCCTACCTGTTTACTCAGAGTCTAGAAGCAATGACACCTTGTAGCAGTGAACACATCTTATATCCAGATCCTGATATCTAAACCACATTTTCTAGTAAAACCAGAGCTCCCTGGAGAAATGGCTGATCCAGGATAGGGCAGGAAAACACAAAATAAGCAGGCAACATCTTATATAAGAAAATAAAAGACTACTCAGAAATGTTGAGGGCATGTCAAAAAGATACTGATGCCAGTTAGAAAGGGCTACTGTGGTCAACTGTGAGACAATCTGAGCATCAAAATAAATGGTCATAATAGATTAAAGCATAACGTGAAATAAAAATTGAATTTTAAAAATCTATCAATCTATAAGGAAGAAAAGCAAGCTATCCCTTCTAGCAGAGGTCAACCTATAAAAACAGAAAGGATGATGGAAGCAGAAAATCACCATGGTAGATGAGTGAACAGAAAAACAGGATTATCTAGACATTGTCTCATTTAAGTATTTGGAGGCAAGAGGGACACTGTTTCACGTATTCTCAGAGTGGTTTTAAAAATTATATATACCTAATACACACACAATGATGATAAAGCAAATGGGACAAAATGTTAACACGGGGTGAACAAGGGTCTGTTTTATGATTCTTGCAACCCACTATAAATGTTCTATAACACCAAATAAGCACTTGTCAAAAAGGAAAAAAGTCCCCACTCACAACAGAACAGTTTGAAAACTCTGGGGTATTAAGTGAGTGTGTGCAGCAGTCCATGGGGTTCTAATGAAGGTGCTCAAGACAGTCTCTCCTTTGGTTTCTTACTCTACTGATCACAACTACTGCCATGGTGGTGGTACTGAACGGTAACTTATTTTAAATTGTTATTTTTACTGATGTATCAGTAATAATGTTCATTTCATACCTATAATGGCCCACTGCTGAAAGACAAAGTAGGGATTTCCCAAGTGGTCCAGTGGTTAGGAGTCTGCCTGCTAATGCAGGGGACATGGGTTCAATTCCTAGTCTGGGAGGATCCCGCTTGCTGAGGGGCAATGAAGTCCCTGTGACAACTACTGAAATCCGTGCTCTAGAGCCCCTGCTCTGCAACAAGAGAAGCCACTGCAATGAGAAGTCAACATACCACAACTAGAGTAGCCCTGCTTGCCACAACTAGAGACAGCCCGCACAACAATGAAGAGCCAGCACAGACAAAAATAAATAAATTTTAAAAATTATTTTTTAAAAATATATAACATAAAATTAGAAGCCTAAAAATGATACTACAAATATGCTTGTAATCCAGACCTTTGAGTTGGATTCATTAGATTAAAACTATCTCTCATCCAGCACATAAAGATGACTCTAGATCCTCAAACAACGGTGTTAAAAAATAACAATAAATACTGATGCTTACAGTCAACTACATTTTCATTGTGGATGGTCTTTTTTGGGGGGCCATATCATGAAGTTTGTGGGATTTTACTTCCCTGAGCAGGGATTAGCAGTGAGAGCACAGAGTCCTATCCACTAGACTGAGTCCTATCCACTAGACTGCCAGGGAATTCTCCACTGTGGATCATATTTACTTGCATATTTGGAATCTTCTTTGCCATTTAAAAACAATATTATATTTCATCTCAAACATCAGAATTATATTTTTTAAAATTTAACACATTGTAAAACTTAAAACTAAGCTTTACCCCAAAACCAAATATTTTATTCTATTCTACTTCACTGCACAGCCTGTGAGATCTTAGCTCCTGACCAGGGTTCACACCTGTGCCCCTGAAGCACAAGCACAGAGTCTTAACCACTGAATTGTCAAGGCAGTCCCCCAGTGTTTTATTTTTAAATTAATATAAAGAATAATGTTTTACTTAAACAGAAATGTAAAATTAAATGTACAAGTATACTCGCTAACTTGGGAAAAGCAAAAACATATAACACAATAATAAGAAAATAAAAATCTTAAAGATTATATTTTGAAAGAAAAAACATTTTAACACCAGTCTTTTAAAAAATTAATGCTTTAACATCTACTATACAAAAATGAAATCATCTAAAAAACCTTTAGGGAAAGTTTGCAAGACTGCATAATGAGAGAACTTTCAGGTCCACAAAAATGATTTCAGTTCAGTTCAGTTCAGTTGCGTCCAACTCTTTGTGACCCCATGAATTGTGACATGCCAGGCCTCCCTGTCCATCACCAACTCCCGGAGTCTACCCAAACCCGTGTCCATCGAGTCAGTGATGCCATCCAGCCATCTCATCCTCTGTCATCCCCTTCTCCTCCTGCCCCCTATCCTTCCCAGCATTAGGGTCTTTTCCAACGAGTCAACTCTTTGCATGAGGTGGCCAAAGTACTGGAGTTTCAGCTTCAGCATCAGTCCTTCCAGTGAATACCCAGGACTGATCTCCTTTAGGATGGACTGGTTGGATCTCCTTGCAGTCCAAGGGACTCTCAAGAGTCTTCTCCAACACCACAGTTTAAAAGCATCAATTCTTCAGTGTTCAGCTTTCTTCACCGTCCAACTCTCACATCCATATCTGACTACTGGAAAAACCATAGCCTTGACTAGACGGACCTTTTAGGAGATGATTGTTCAAAGCGGGGATCAGCAGGCCGTAGTTTTGCTAAATTCTTTATTCTTTTGGTAAATAAAGTTTTACTAAAACTTATATAGCCCATTTGTCTATATATTGTCGATCTATAACTGGTTTTCCATTGACAACGACAGAGTTGAGACAGAGATTATATTAGCCCATAAAGCCAAAAATGTTTACTATCCGGCTCTATATATGAAACTATGCTATGGTTTCATTGCAACAGAATAGATTTAGAAAGACTCATACACCTACTTGGGCCAGGCATTATGCTATATGTTGGAGATACAACAGTGAACAAAAATATTGTCTCTGTCCACACAGAGCTTGCAGTCTGTTGGAAGGAAAAGTATTATAATTATCATATGCATAAATATCTAATAAACAGTAAATAAAGCAGGAGTCCCCAACCCCTGGGCCATGGATCAGGACCAGTCCATGGCCTATAGGTACCAGGCCACAGAGCAGGAGATGAGCGGTGAACAAGGGAAGCTTCTTCTGTCTTTACAGCCATTGCTCTCATTACTGCCTGAGCTCCACCTCCTCTCATATCAGCAGTGGCATTGGGATATAGATACCATGGTCCTTATGAGAATCTAATGCCTGATGATCTGAGGTGGAGCTGATGCAGTGTGGATCAACAAATGTAATATACCTGAATCATCCTGAAAACATCCCCAACTCTGACTCATGGACAAACTGTTTTTCATAAAACCCGTCCCTGGTGCAAAAAAAGGTTGGGAACCACTGTTATTAAAATAAAGGGAAAAAAAATTAGAAAAAGATTAGAAGAACTATGGACCTCCCATCAGGGGGTGAAGTGAGAGTGAGGGAAGTGAGAATTCTCTGATAAAGTGAATAATTAAAAGATAAGAAGTGAACTAGGCTTCTTTTTCAAAAGGAGATGAAGAGTATTTCAAGTATTTCAGCAGAGGGGACGGGATATATGCGAAGAGGCATGCATGGCATGACAAATAGATTCAAGGGATTAGATCTGATAAAGTGCCTCAAGAACTACAGAGGGAGGTTCGTGACACTGTACAGGAGGCAGTGATCAAGACCATTGCCAAGAAAAAGAAATGCAAAAAGGTAAAATGGTTGTCTGAGGAGGCCTTACAAATAGCTGAGAAAAGAACAGAAGCGAAAGGCAAAGGAGAAAAGGAAAGATACACCCATTTGAATGCAGAGTTCCAAATAGCAAGGAGAGATAAGAAAGCCTTTCTCAGTGATCAATGCAAAGAAATAGAGGAAAACAACAGAATGGGAAAGACTAGAGATCTCTTCAAGAAAATTAAGAGATACCAAGGGAACATTTCATGCAAAGATGAGCACAATAAAGGACAGAAATGGTATGAACTAACAGAAGCAGAAGATATTAAGAAGAGGTGGCAAGAATACACAGAAGAACTATACAAAAAAGATCTTCACGACCCAGATAATCATGATGGTGTGATCATTCACCTAGAGCCAGGCATCCTGGAGTGTGAAGTCAAGTGGGCCTTAGGAAGCATCACTAGGAACAAAGCTAGTGGAGGTGATGGAATTCCAGTTGAGCTATTTCAAATCCTAAAAGATGATGCTGTGAAAGTGCTGCACTCAGTATGCCAGCAAATTTAGAAAACTCAGCAGTGGCCCCAGGACCAGGAAAGGTCAGTTTTCATTCCAATCCCAAAGAAAGGCAATGCCAAACAATGTTCAAACTACCACACAATTGCCCTCATCTCACACACTAGCAAAGTAATGCTCAAAATTCTCCAAGCCAGGCTTCAACAGTACAAGCTGGATTTTGAAAAGGCAGAGGAACCAGAGATCAAATTGCCAACATCTGTTGGATTATCGAAAGAGCAGAGTTCCAGAAAAGCATCTACTTATGCTTTATTGATTACACCAAAGCCTTTGACTGGGTGGATCACAACAAACCATGCAAAATTCCTCAAGAGATGGGAATACCAGACCACCTGACCTGCCTCCCGAGAAATCTGTATGCAGGTCAAGAAGCAACAGTTAGAACTGGATATGGAACAACAAATTGGGAAAGGAGTACATCAAGGCTGTACATTGTCACCCAGCTTATTTAACTTTTATGCAGAGTACATCATGTGAAATGCCAGGCTGGATGAAGCACAAGGTGGAATCAAGATTGCTGGGAGAAATATCAATAACCTCAGATATGCAGATGACACCACCCTTATGGCAGAAAGCAAAGAACTAAAGAGCCTCTTGATGAAAGTGAAAGAGGAGAGTGAAAAAGTTGGCTTAAAACTCAACATTCAGAAAATGAAGATCATGGCATCTGGTCCCATCCCTTTGTGGCAAATAGATGGGGAAACAATGGAAACAACGACAGACTTAATTTTGGGGGGCTCCAAAATCACTGCAGATGGTGACTATAGTCATGAAATTAAAAGATGCTTGCTCCTTGAAAGCATCTTAAAAAGCAGAGATATTACTTTGCCGACAAAGGTCCGTCTAGTCAAAGCTATAGTTTTTCCAGTAGTCATGTATGGATGTGACAGTTGGACTACAAAGAAAGCTGAGCGCTAAAGAATTGATGGTTTTGAACTGTGGTGTTGGAGAAGACTCTTGAGAGTCCCTTGGACTGCAAGGAGATAAAACCAGTCAATCCTAAAGGAAATCAACTCTGAATATTCATTGGAAGGAACTGATGCTGAAGCTGAAACTCCAATACTTTGGTCACTTGATGTGAAGAACTGACTCATTTGAAAAGACCCTGATGCTGGGCAAGGCTCAAGGAAGGAGGAGAAGGGGACGACAGAGGATGAGATGGTTGGATGGCATTACCGACTCGAAGGACATGAGTTTGAATAAGCTCCAGGAGTTGGTGATGGACAGGGAAGCCTGGTGTGTTGCAGTCCATGGGGTCGCAAAGAGTCGGACACAACTGAGCAACTGAACTGAACTTGATGCATGGCTAGTTTGAAGAAGTGGAAGGAGGTTGGCATGACTAGACAGCATTAAGCCTGCAGGAAGAGGCTGAAGTTATGTGACAAGCAAGGGATTAGACCACAAAGAACTTTATTGGGAGTAGTAAGAAGATAACATAGGCCAGTTTGTCTCAGCTTCTCCATGTCAAACAATCCTGTAAAAACCTCAATGGACAAAAGCTGTCTCACTCATCTTCAGTTCCATGAGGCGTGACAACAAATGTTTAAAGTTTGAAATATACAGCTGATCTGACTATGAAGTGTCCTCTTTTTTAGGTTATTTACAGCAACCATTTTAAGAGATACTAATTTTCTCTCACAATTCTATAAAAATAGCCTGGAGTACCTGTGCCAATTCAGCTACTAAGTATATTATCTAAATCATTAACCCTCTCCATCTGTCAAATCAGATGTCAAACTAGGTGTTAGGAGTCTCTTATAGCTTTGCTTCTTGCTTAAACTTTTTTGTTTCTATGTCTTATTTAAATTTATCTTCCATGTAGTCTAGTAACCTGAAAATAGCCTGAAAATGAAAGAGATGTTTGGAGGCTTTCCAGAAACAAGATATTTTAACTTTCCAGTTTATGTGACTACGTATAGGTTCCTGTTTTACTATTATTAAAAACTTCATAATTTCCTGATTATTTGCTTTACATAGTTACCATTACAAAGCTTGTAAGAATTTTGTGTCAAAAAGAAAAAGCAGAGAAGCAATCAAATTCACAAGTGACCTTGAAAACAAAGCTGAAACAATTCTCTTGATGTTTGAGTCATCGACCCTTATGGGACCAAGTCAGGCTGCAACAGCTGTGGATCATTATTTAAAATCAAGAATTCAATTTGATTGTGATAGCAGATTTTTTAAAGTTGATGGATCAGAGGAACAGAAAATAAATGAAGCAGGAATTTTCATTTGCTAGAATAAACCAACACATTACCCTATATTTTAAGGCATGAGGGATGATATGCAGGTATTCTACTCAAATCAGAGTACCAACCATTTTCCTTCACTATGAGCACTTCAAATAAGCTCTTCTCTACACACCTGGGGAAGGATTCATCTTTTAAAGACTTACCTTAGAGACTTTCCCTTAAGGAGAGAGGATTCTCAAAGCAAGCAGAGTTGACAATCGGCCCTTCACAGTGCTGTCCAAGAAGCCTGACATAATACCACACTGTACTTAAGATTTTCAGTTTTTTTTACC
Source organism: Cervus canadensis (assembly GCF_019320065.1). NCBI lineage: Eukaryota > Metazoa > Chordata > Mammalia > Artiodactyla > Cervidae > Cervus > Cervus canadensis. The sequence goes on along the minus strand of NC_057395.1, from coordinate 61,878,273 downwards.
ATCTGAGCCACCAGGGAAACCCACTAGATTTTCAGTTTTTTGTTGACCTGAGTCTATTACTATTCTCTGAGGACAACTGGTATGTTTTGATCAACATACTCAATGTTTATTTGTTAGATAAACTGAAATTTCCTAATTGCTTCAAAAATAATTTAACAGGATTGAACCACAGAATATCAACTTTAGAAAGAATCTAATCCAGCTCCCACTTTGGGAGCCCCTGCGTGGTCTGGTGGTGAGGACGTGGTGCTTTCACTGCTGTGGGCCTAGGTTCAATCCTGGGAACTAAGATCCCACAAGCTGCATGATGTGGCCAAAAAGAAATAGCAGAACAAAACAAAAATCCAACTTGTTCATTTGACTAAAATAGAGCAAGGGCGACTCCCAGGTGGTGCAATGGATAAGAAAGCACATGTCAACGGAGGGGACGCGGGTTCCCGAGAGCCAAAACTACTGCGCCTGTGAGCCACAACTACTGAAGCCTGCATGCCTAGAGCATGTGCTCCCTAACAAGAGACGCCACTGCAATGAGAAGCCTGTCCACTGTAACAAAGAGTAGCCTCTCCTGCTGCAACTAGACAAAGCCCATGTAGCAATGAAGACCAGCACAGCCAAAAATTAATTAAAAAAAAAAAAAGTTTTAAAAAATAGAGCAAGGAGAGGATAAGTTCTGAAGTTGAATTAAATTCTTATTAAATATGCTGTGGTCAAATCAAGTTATGTTCTCTCCAAGAATTTTTATGGGAAAGCTACTGTTTTGAAATGGCAAAAACTTTTAATAATTTCAAGACTCCTTTGCTAATAACTATGAAAAACTACTAGCCTAGAATTGGTTTCCCCAAACCTTTTGACCATTTTTGCTACCCGTGCCTTGTCCCAGATAAGGCATCCTTCACCCCAGGGGTGGGTGCCCATTTGCAAGAAGGTGGGAGAGCTGTCAAGTTACTGTGCTCTACAGCTCTCACCACCTTTCAGAAGACTTTATGTGAAAGACAAAACTCAATGTCCGAATTCTTGTCAGGTTTTTTAAAGTTGGGTATTTACTGAATCCTATTTTATAAATTTAAAAACTTACAAGGTTAGTGTCACTGACATGCCTAAGATCAAAGCCAGTGTTCCATCTCCTGCTGGCCTCAAGCTCTCAGAACACCTGAATTAAACAGGCTGAAAAAAGCCACTTAAGTAAACCCATCTGCAGAAATGTGCTCTACCTGGGCCTCTCCTTTAGAATGGTGGAGGTGCGGGGAACCCAACCTAAGAGTTTTATTGAGGTATAGCATGCTGCTGCTGCTGCTGAGTTGCTAAGTTGAGTCCGACACTGCCATCCCGTGGACTGTAGCCCACCAGGCTCCTTTGTCCATGGGATTTCCTAGGCAAGAATACTAGGGTGGGTTGCCATTTCTTTCTCCAGAGGATCTTCCCGACCCAGGGATCAAACCCAAGTCTCCTGCCTGACAGGTGAATTCTTTACCACTGCACCATCTTGGAAGTCCAAGGCTTAGCATACATACCATAAAATTTACCTGTTTTAAATGTATAATTTAATGATTTTTAGTAAATTTATAGAGCTGTATAACCATCACCACAGTCTCATTTTAGAACATTTCAATTGCTCCCCAGAGATCCTTTATGGTCCTTTACATTAAATCCCATTTATACCCACAGTTCTAGGAAATCGCTAACCTGCTTACTCTGCTCCTATAAATTAACCATTCATTAATAAATAAATGAAATCATAAAAATAAATGAAATCATAATATGTTGTCTTTCATACCTGACTACCGTAACTCAAGTACGATGCTTCTGAGGTTCATCCAAGTATCAACATTCATTCCTTTTTACTGAAGAGTAGTATTCTATTGGTGGGTGTACCACATTCTTTATACTTACTAGCTGACGGATATTTGGACTATTTCCAACTTTTGGTTGTTGAGTAATGCTGCTGGGAACAAGCCAGTACAAGAACGGTTGCTTTGAACAATTCTGCCCAGTTTTAACTGCAAAAAATTTGAGAGGAAGGAATTTGCCAAGCCCCTTACTCCACCATTCAGGAAGTTTCACCCTAAACAAGTTTTTTAAAATATATAATGGTAATTTCTCTTGATTATTTTGAGGTGATTATGCTCTTATAAGAAGTTTGCCTGATGTTGATGTCTTGTTTAATGTGGGAGACCTGGGTTCGAGTCCTGGGTTATTAAGATCCCCTGGAGAAGGGAAAGGCTACCCACCCCAATATTCTGGCCTGGAGAATTTAATGGACTTTACATGGAATCATTCTTTTTGATTGTAGAGTCCATCGAGTCACAAAAATTGGACATGACTGAGTGATTTTCACTTCACTTAGGAAGATTTAAAAAAATACATCTATATATTCTTCAGGTACTCAAATTTGAGGTTGAAAAGCCTAAAATATGAGTTTTATTAGTATTAAGACAAGTACCTATTGCTGAAGCCTGTCTATTATTACCTGTACATGTAACAAGCTGCTTTAGTCATGTCTGACTCTTTGCAACCCTATGGACTATAGCCCGTCAGGCTCCTCTGTCCCTGGGATTCGCCAGGGAAGAATACTGGAGTGGGTTGCCATGCCCTCCTCCAGGGGATCTTCCAACCCAGGGATTGAACCCGTATCTCTATGTCTCCTACGCTGGTAGGTGGGTTCTTTACAACTACCATCACCAGGGAATCCCCTATTATTACCTAGAGGAAACTAAAGTCCAAAAACCACACAAGCAGTTAAAGAGATCTAAATTCCCAGTTCTCCAGGTAAAAGCGAACATAAGGTAAAGATTAAAACTCACAACTGGCCTAGCACTTATACAACAACTGGAATAATACAAAGATGCTACTTTCCTTATGATTTCCCACTTGATACATTGGAATTTTTTCTTCTTACCCTAGGAAAGTGTTTCTGGTTTTATTTCAAAAGTTAGTCAGAAAATATTCACTTCAGAGAAAGTTTTTACAACTAGTTCAGTTCAAATTCTTTCACTCAAATGTGGAAGTGACCATAACAGATTTTTATATACATCTAAGTTGAATTCCTGCCGGGTAGTCTTTTTTATTTTCTATCTTTTGATAACTTAGGAAGCATGAAACATAAGAAAACTTAAATCATTCAATATTTCAAGCACACAATATTTCAGTTGAAGACACAAAATACTGAGGTTAATGATAGCTTTCTACTTTTATAAAGTAACTACAGAATCTACAGATAAACATATAATTCATACATCCTGCTGGAAAACCTTACAAATTCTCCAGTTTATCCCATTTTTCTCTTGCATTTTCATAGAAAATTTTACTTTTATCACTTTCCCTGAAAACTCTCTTAATAAGGCCTGGTATTTCATATCTTTAACACATTCTGGCTCTGAAATGAAACTAAAGAGAGATAATGTAAACTTATTTTCCTCTGCTATTACAAGTGGTAAACTTTTAGTTGCAAAGAAAATATAGCAATGAGCTAGTTTTCTAGAGTAAACCAACAGAAATGCAAAATTCATATCAACTGAAAATTCCTTTCCCTTTAGCGTATGGCTGCTGCTTCTAAATTTTTAAGTAAAAAAACCATCAAAGTATAAATGTCCTATTATGGAATCACTGCAAATATTCAGGAAAAAGGAAAAGAAAAAGTGTCAGCCACTAACAGACAAGATATATCAGCCGTCTTATTAAAGTTTTGTGTACAAGTAAATACCTCCTCCCTCAGATAAACAATTTAAGTGATAGAAAATTTGGTCTTATTATTATTTCCCAATTATTATTAAGTGTTTACCACATGGTAGGCTTGCAGAGAAGATACAGGCCTTTGTAGGACATTTAACAAAACATCCTCCCACAGTAATACTTTCATTATTTCATTTGGCACATGGCAGATTATGTTAACAGATTTATTTATTGACTAAGTCTAATCATATTTCCTCAGTTGGCATCAATATGATATCTACTATTTACGTTTGCTTCAACACTGGATATTTGTTCAAAAGTCTTCCATATGTTATTTCTACCACAGAATTTTGGGTTTCAATGAAATTTAAGACTTTTTATGGTAGATTACAAAAAGATAAATAATCTTAACAAGAGCTAAAATAATTTGGTTTGTGAGTCCACTTTATAAGCCAAAGAATTTGCTTTTTATTGCAAGGAAATGAAACATTAGGTAATTAAGAGTTCCATAGCAATGAATTAAGACCCAAAGTGACCTATCAGTATTTTTCAAAACCTGGTCATATCATCACCTTTCCTGGCACAGGCATGCACATGACTTTATTTTAATATTTTATAGTTTTCCTTTCATTCAAAACATAACTCAAGATAGCATTCTTTTTAACAAACACTGCTTCCCAAAGCTTAAATGCCTATAATTTCACAAAGATTCTGAATTACACATACTTAAGCCAAACAAAAAAATAAGGAAAATGTAGTCAACCTCATTTAGAGAAAGCAAACCACAAACTGAAAACTGCATGAGAGCAAGGATCACGTGGTTACTTTGCTTCCTCTTCCATTTATTCATTCAACAAATATTTACTGAACATCTACCATGTGCCTGACAATGTTCTAGGCAATGGAAATACTTCAATAAATAAAACAGACAAAAATCCCTGTCCCCTTTGGAACTTACATTCTAGAAAGGGGAAACAGACAATAAACAAAATAAGTAAAATACACAGTATGTTAGAAGATGATAAGCTGGCAATGTGGGGAAGGGCATTTAATTTAAAATAGGGTAGCCTGGTTGGCCTCATTGAGAATGGAAGTGAAGACATGAACCACAGGACAGGTGAACAAAACGCAGTCTAGGTAAAGGTCCTGACATAAGACAAGGACTAGAGTAGTCAAAAGGAACTGTAAGATCTGTGGCTGGAGCTAGAAAAGTATCAACAGTAGGATATGAGTCCAGAGATCAAGGGGGAGTAACATATGGGCGTAGAACACAGAAAACTTCAAAGTCTCTATTTCTGGCCACACCACACAGCGTGTGGGATCTTAGTTTCTCAAGCACAGATTGAACCCACGTCCCCTGGAGTAGATGCACTGAGTGGTAACCACTGGACCGCCAGGGAAGTCCTTGAAAGTCTTTTTTAAAACTCTTGTTTTATTTTGAGTAAAATGGGAGTCATTAACAGGGGTCTAAGCAGAGAATTTATGAGACTTGACTAAATTGAATCACTCTGGCTGCCATGTTCAAAACACATTGAGGGGCAAGAATGGAAGTAGGGAAAACAACTAGCATGCAACTCTACTAAGCCAAGTCAGATGTGTTTGTGGTTTGGACCAGACACATGGTCCAAAGGAAGGACTGAAGTTGTTGTTTAAATTCTGCGTATATTCTCAAGGTGAATCAAACATGATCTCCTGAGTCAATGTGGGTAATGAAAATAAAAGTTACAGAAAATTGGGTCGAGGGGAACAAGGTCGTGAGGAAGCAGCACACAGTTTGCAGCCGCTATTTCTTCCGCCTTCAGTCTCTGGATCTTTTGTAGCGCTTCCAACAGCGCTATGTTGGGACAGAGCATCCAGAGGTTCACAACCTCTGTGGTTCGTCGGAGCCACTACGAAGAGAGTCCAGGGAAGAATGTACCATTTTCAGTGGAAAACAAGTGGAGGTTACTAGCTATGATGACTTTGTTCTTTGGGTCTGGATTTGCTGCACCTTTCTTTATAGTAAGACACCAAGTGCTTAAAAAGTAATCCACGAGACAGATAAGAAGAGGAACATATTAAGAGGTGCAATCTCTTAAAAGGATCAAACCCTTGAATTCAGCATCCTAGATATGTTTGTAAATAAACTTATGGCATAAAAAGAAAAAAGGAAATTGAACGGTTTTTGTTTAAAAGCTAGGTAACAAAATAAAAAAACAAAGTGACTTCATAAAAAATTTAAAATTTTGTACATAATACACTATCCACAGAGTAAAAAGGCAACCCACAGCATGGGAGAATGCAAATTATATATGTGATAAAGAGATTAATACCCAGATTAATATATAGGACTCCTAACACTGAACAACAACAAAACAAATGGCCCAATTGAAAAATGGGCAAAGGACTTGAACTGACATTTCTCCAAAGAGGATATACTGTTGATGGGAAGTAAAATGGTACTGTGGAGAACAGTAAAGGTTCCTAAAAAATTAAAGAGAATTATCATTTGATACCACAATTAATTCCACTTTGGAGTATATACCCAAAAGAATTGAAGGCAGAGTCTTAAAAAGATATGTATATCCTATGTTTATAATAGCATTATTCACAATAGCTAAAAAACACAGAAGCAATCCAAATGTCCATTGACAAATGAATGGATAAGCAAAATGTGGTATACCCATGCAATAGAATATCATTCAGCCTTTAAATGGAAGAAAATTCTGTGATATGCTACAACATGGAAGAACCTTAAGGACTTCATGCTAAGAGAAATAAGGAACTCACAAAAAGACAAATACTATGCATTTCACTTATATGGAGTACTTAACAGTAGTTAAAATTAGAGACAAAAAATATAATTGTAGTTGCCAGGAGTTAGGGGATGGAAAGAATGGGAAGTTACTGCTTAAAAGGTACAGAATTTCAGCTTCCAAGATGAAAAGTGTTATGTGGCTGAATGGTGGTGACTGCAGCCCAACAATGTGGATGTATTTAACACATCAAACTTAAAAATGCTTAAGATAGTGGGATGAGGGGGAGGGAGGGGATATATGTATACTTATAGCTGATTCATGTTGTTAAACAGCAGAAACTAACACATCATTGTAAAGCAATTATTAATGTTGTTGTTTAGTCACTAAGTCTGCAACCCCATGGACTGCAGAATGCCAGGCTCCTCTGTCATCTACTATCTTCCGGAGTTGGCTCAAATTCATACCCATTGAGTTGGTGATGCTATATGACCATATCATCCTCTATTACCCCCTTCTCCTTTTGCCTTCAATCTTTTCCCAGCATCAGGGTCTTTTCCAATGAGTGAGCTCTTCACATCAAGTGGGCAAAGTATTGGGGCATCAGCTTCAGCAGCAGTCCTTCCAATGAACATAGGGACTGATTTCCTTTAGGACTGACTGGTTTGATCTCCTTGCTGTCCAAGGGACTCTCAAGAGTTTTCTCCAGCACCACAATTTGAAAGCATCAATTCTTCAGTGCCCAGCCTTCTTTGATACTCCAATTTTAAAAAATGGTTAAGATGATAAATTTTATGTTAAATGTATTTTAATATATACACTAAAAGTCAGGGATAACTCCAAGGTTTCTGATTAAAGGCCAGGGAAGATGGAAGGAAGATGTGATTTGAGGAGGAAGGTCAGAAGTTCAGATATAGACATTTTTTAGTTTGAGATAGCTATAAGGTATCCAAGTAGAGATGTCGTGAAGACAAGTGGACAAACCAATCAAGAGTTCTGGGAAGGGATCTGGGCTCAAGATATAAATCTGGGAATTGTCAGCATAGCATTTAAAGCCATGAGCTCATGAAGAGAATAAGTATAGATAAAGACATGAAATTAATTATTTAATTGGGCAAGTTAAGAATTAGAAAGACTTCTGTTAGTTCCTACAAAGTCTGAACATATTGCTTTCTGTAAGAAAGCTATGCTATAGACAGCTTATTTTTAGCAGACAAAGATTAAAAACAAAACTCAAATGTATATATATGTCTACAATTAGCTTTCTGCATAGGATAATTGAGTGACTAATAAGAAATTTTTAAAAATAAGTCAAAGGGCACTTTAACCTGAGGGTCCAAAGAGTTCATACAATTCACAAAAATCTATAGAATATTAGGTAGCCAGGAATAAAATAAATCTTGACAAATTTTAAGATCACTTCTAGTAGACATACCAATGAGCAGATTATTGGTTTTGACTGACCACTGATTTAGTTACTCAATCAACAGATCATATTATATGCTCTGAAGAACAAGACAGGGTACTGAGCTAGATAAGATGCTGTAAACCATATGGGACCCTAACCCACCTGCCTAACTAAACTATTTCAAGGAGCCTGTTCCCAGGCCCATATTAAATCCATGTTCCCAGGCCCACATTATTATTATTATTATTAAATGCATGTCCCCAGGCCCACATTAAATCCAATGAATCAGAATGGGGAAAAGGTCAACAGTCCAAACTTTAGTAAGTTCTCAAGATGATTCTTCTATATACTAAAATTTGAGAAAATTACGGCACTAAGAGACGCAAAAATAGTTAAGACCAAGTCCCTATCTTATCCCTGTAAGATAGTAGGGAATAAATATACATATAGCATCAAATATAATAATCTGAGATATAAAATAAAAATTACCAAAAATGACAAGAAAAGTTTCCAACTAAACGAAAAACAAGAAATGCTTCATGGAGACGAAAGATGGGTCTCGAGTTCAGATGAGAAGGGAGAAATGCATCCCTACTAAGCGGAGCGGGGAAACTGAGGCAAAGGGAAAACCAGGGGCTTCATGCAGTGACTATCAAAATGGCTGGGAATAAGCCTACCCTAGAATGTACAGGCCATACTGTCTACCAGTCAAATCACTGCTTGAGCAACGGCAGGAGCAGAAACTCATCATCAGTCTTAGGAAGGCCTAAACCTAAGGTAACTGAGCCCTGCTTCTCTTTTTTCCTTTCATGTACCTGCAGTACAATATAAGAATGATGATGACCTATCTCCAGTCAATGAACATGGAGCAGATGTATAGATTTCCATTCATAATCTACACCAAAATCATGAGCCTAACTTTGCCCTAAACTGCTTCTCATCACTTCTCAACAATCACATGTCTCTGCTACCTTTAGTAATCTCAGTGCTGGACCTCATTCCCGAGTTCAACCTATCACCGAAATCCTAAATATTTGCCACTAAAGAGATACCTAATCAAAGTTCTTTGTGGTACCATAGGGAAGGCTAGGTGTCAGTTGGTGACCAGGTCCAGAGCCCAGATCTCCTGGCTGCCAGCAAATTACTCTTTCCAGTGTCCCACAGTGCATCTTAAACTCTACCTCACAGCAATGTTCAAATCACTTTATTCACTTAATAGAGCCAAAGGCATTAAGATAATACCTCCTACGTGCACAACGCTAAGGGGTTTCTTTTTACATTATAGTCCATGTGAATAGCACCCCCTAGAGCACAACTCCAGGATACAAGGAGAGTAATTAATGATCAGGAGTTACTGGCCGGCCGTATTCCAGTTTCAACAAGTACTCTGCACACCAAGACTTATTAACACACAAAGCACTAAGGAAAGGTCTAATGGCTTAGACTGACTACTGTGGATATTTAGCATGAAAAAATAATATCTCCTGGTTTTGAAGCCCCTTATTTTAAAATTAAAATGTTAAATAGCCCAAGAAATCTTTTTCTGATAAGTATAATCTTACCACAGAACTTCTTAATGAAATATTCAAGTATTAAGCTATTTTTCAAATAGTGTATAAGGGTAGTTTCCCTATGCATACTAAACAATTATCATTTTTAATTTGTATACACAAACACACACACACCCCACCCTTGAAGAAGTACTAAACAGTTAACTTCAGCTCATCAATGTGATTTTTAAAAATATTTATAAAGAGGCACAGAGAGAAAAATGGTTTAGCTATCCAAACTTCCACTCTGTTAAATGAATGACCCTATTTGATGGACAAAGTCAAAATTAAAAAGAAAAAAGTCAATTACTATTCTTTGAAAGCTACCTTTAATCAGAAAAAAGCATTTCTACCATTTCTAATATATCATATAAAATTCAATTTATTTCCCCCTGAAACTTGAACCTCATACCCGCCTTCCAAATCAACAAACTTTACAAAGTATTTTGTTGCACTGCTCTTGAATTAATCATATAATCAACTAATTATTTTAGCACCTATGATACATCTGAGCAAGGCATTTTGAGGAATACAAAGTTGCTCAAAAAGAGTCCCAGTCCTTAAGTTCAGGAAGAAGTCAACTTAACAGGGATATAAAGAACAGAGGGAAATGAGTAAAGCAAACTTAACTGCCTCTGAAAAATGAAGAAGGATTCAAAGGACCTGAAAACCTATAGGGGTACCCTGACATGGGAGAACTGCATTAACAACAGTACAGAATAGGACAACAAAGCAAGCGGTAAAGCAACCATTCACTCAGTGCTCACACTGAAAGTGAAAGTGAAGTCGCTCAGTGTGTCCGACTCTTTGCGACCCCGTGGACTGTAGCCCACCAGGCTCCTCCGTCCATGAGATTCTCCAGGCAAGAATACTGGAGTGGGTTGCCATTTCCTTCTCCAGGGGATCTTCCCAAACCAGGAATCGAACCCAGGTCTCCCGCATTGCAGGCAGACGCTTTAACCTCTGAGCCACCAGGGAAGCCCTGTGCTCACATTAGCGCCAGCCTTAATATTTATGGACTACCCACACTGTGTTCCAGGCACACAGTTAGGATTACTCTGCTCTTTCAGTCCTCATAACACACTGTTAGGGCCTTCTTGTGTTAATTCTCTTCCAAGATGAGCACACAGTATACAAGGAAACATGCCCAAGATTACACGGATAGTAAGCGGCAACGCAAGGATTCAAACCAAACCTCTCAATCTCAACTCTGATGCTCACTCCCCTCATCTACTATTTTAGGTGGGAAATGGACTAGAATCAGTCAGACTGGTGAACACAGATGTCAATTATTATCAGTAAGGGAATTATTTCAATGCGGAGAGATAAGTTTTAGGACTTCATGTAAGTGATACATATGGCCTTGAACAGAATGAAACCAGTGTTTCCTGAGGATGTTTTCATAGCCAAAAGCAAGATAGATGTTGAGAGATCAGTTTCTGGTATTAGAGCAACCTACTATGAAGTGATTAAAAAAAAAAAGATGTATGATAATGGCTAGAAAGAAAAGGGTAACAAGAGAGCTTACAACAGACTCTGAGACAGTGACAACAGAAAATATTGGTAATAAGTAATATAAATGATACTTAGAGAAAAATAAAACTCTTTAGCTGCAGATGGTATAGACAAGCCAATGAAATCAACAAAAAAGCTATTATAGTAAGTGAATTTATTTAAGTTGTAGGATGTAAGATCAATATACAAAAATCAATTATTTCTGCATAGTAGCAATGAGGAATCAAAAGTGGATATTAAAAAAATAGTCTCAAAAATTGTAAAATAATAAATGACAAAGATGTGTAAGACCTATACTTCAAACTTTCAAAACACTGCTAAGAAAAATTAACAAAGACCTAAATAAAAGAACCTAAATCCTATGTTCACAGATGAGAAGATTCAATATTGTTAAGATGTCAATTCTCCTCCCTCCCCACCCAATTCAATGTCGTCCCAAGCAAAATCCCAGAATGCTTTTCTTTTTTGGTAGAAACTGACATATTGGTCCTAAAACTTATTTGGAAATGCAAAGGACCTAGAACAGCCAAAACAATTTTGAAAAAGAAAAATTCAGTTGGAGGGCTAACACTACCTGATTTTAAATTATGGTAAATCAAATTCCGTGGAAGAGGCATAAAGACAAGCGTATCAATAGAACAGAACAGAGGACTTCCTTGGAGGATCCAGTGGTTAAGAATTTGCCTACACAGCAGGGGGACATGGGTTCCATCCCTGGTCCAGTAAGATTCCACACGCTGCAGAGCAACTAAACCCCTGGACCACAACCACTCTAGAGTCGGTGAGCTTCAACTACTGAAGCCCACATGCCCTATAGCCTTGTGCTCTGCAACAAGAGAAGCCACCACAATGAGAAGTCCCTGCACTCTGTAACTAGAAGAAGCCCATGCACAGCAACAAAGACTCAGGGCAGCCGTAAATAAATAAATAGACTAGAGTCCATAAATAGACCCACACATACATGGACAACTGACACTGGGAGCATGGAGTCTTAGCCACTGGACCACCAGGGAAGTCCCTGGACAACTAATTTTTGACAAAAGTGTAAGGGCAATCCCGCAGAGCAAGTTCAGCCTTTTCACAAAACTGCCACTGAAACTACACATTCACTGCAAAAAACTGAACTTTGATGTATACCTCACACCATATGTAAACAGACCCAAATGTAAAACCAAAACTACACAACTGCTAGGAGAAAGCGTAAAAAGAAAATCTTTGCAATCTTGGGTTAGGCAAATATTTCTTAAATATGACAACAAAAGCACTGCCCAGTCCATAAAAGAAAAAACAGACAAACTGCACTTCAAAAAATTTCTAAGCTTCTACTCTTAAAAAAAAAAAAATCACTAAGCAAACAAAGGGCTTCCCTGATGGCTCAGTGGTAAAGAATTGGCGTGCCAAAGCACAGACTTGGGTTCAATCCCTGGGTCGGGAAGATCCCCAGAAATTTAGGGAAGGGAATGGCAACCCTCTCCAGTCATCTTCCCTGGGAAATCCCATGGACAGAGAAGCCTGGAGGGCTACAGTCTATGGGGTTGCAAAGAGTTGAACACTACTTAGCAACTAAATACCACTACCAAAAAGACAAGCTACAGACTGGGAGAAAGTGTCTGCAAACCATATATCTGATAAAGGATTTACACCCAGCATAAATAAGAACTCTCAAAACTCAATAAGAAAATAAACAACTCAATTTGTTAAAATGGGTAAAAGATTTAAACAGACATTTCACCATGGAAAAAATATGGATGGTAAACGTACATGAAAATATTTTGAAAAAACAGTTTGGCAATTTCTTGAATAGTTATACAACTATCATATGATCCAGCCATGCCACTCCTATGTATTTATAAAGGTAGCCTTACTGGAAACAATTCAAGCATCTATTAAGAGGTGAATAAATAAACAAATGATATATCCATACAGGTGAATACTACAACAATAAAAAGAAATAAACTACTGATACATACAATATATTAAGATAGCTATGCTGAATGAATGAAGCCAGACAAGGAAGAAAGAAAGGAAAAGGAGGGAGAGAGAGAATAAACTCAGTATTATTTCACTTATATAAAATATAAATATATATGTAAAATTCTAGAAAATGCAAAATCTATAAGCAGATTTGCTTGGAGGAGGAGGTACTCTTCTACAGAGAGGCACAAGAAAACTTCTGACAGTGATTGATATGTTCACTATCTTGACTGTGGTGATGGTTTCACAGGTATAACCATAAGAAAACTCAAACTGTACACTTTAAACATGTATAGCTGATTGTATGTCCATTATACCTCCACTTCTTAAAAAGTAAAAGAACAAAACAAGGTAAATGTAAGAAAAAAAGCCCATGGGGTCGCAAAGAGCTGGACACGACTGAGTGACTGGACTGAACTGAAGGAAAAAAGCGATAAAAAGCTTTAAGAAGAGTCAGGAAGAAGCACTGTTTGTTCAGGAGGGAGGGAGCAGACCCCTGAGGAGTCCATGCAGTCAGAGACAGCTGGATGTGAGAAGGCAGTGAAGCAAGCCAAACATCTTCTACAGGCAGAGAGAAACATGGACATGAAACACAAAGCGGAATCATTCCTTGAGAAACAACAGAAGACAGAGTACAAGGCAGAAGAAGCTGCTGGGCTAGCTCAATACCTCATTAATCTATAACACGCTATTTACGGTGCATTCCCCTTGGCCTGTCAGCTTTTTCAAAATGCAAAAGTCAGACTGCTCTCCTGGCTTATTTCACTGATAAATACAACTGAAACAAGAGATCCCGACAAAGCCCACATCCTCTCACAAGTCCTGTCCAGACAATCAACTTGGCTCAGCTTGCTTTGAATGCTATTTCTCAAAAGAATCTAACATACCTTAAATAATTCATCTTAATATGCATTCAAGGAGACAGACAGTTTAACAAAAAATATCTGTAACTGACTTATATTTCTAAATTGCTTAAAGCAGGAGGAAAACCTCATCTAAAATATATCTTGTGTTAGAAATGTAACAAAAATGTCACGTTCTAAACAGTCCAGTGAAAAGAACTAATAGACTGCTTACACTGCTATCTGGATCAGGAATCCAGTCCACACTCCCATGCCCCAACCTTCTACAGTAAATTCAAAATGCCACCTTCTCAATAAAGCCTTTCTAAGCCCTCTCCCCAGTGTCCTCCCTTGACAGAATTAATTACACTTTTCTGCCCTCATAACTCTACTTAAACAACAGTATTTAGTTCCTTGAGCTGTTAGAGATTAAGTACTGCCCTACTCCTCAGTGTTCTATACAGAGTAGGTGCTAAAACAGAGAAAAGAGGAGTTTGATGGTTTAAGGCTAAAGGTGACAAGACCTAAAAAGGCCTGAAAACCAAACCCAAGGCTCAGCAGAGTTCTTTCTGGTTTCCCTTCATTAAGTGTGGTAATTGCAGCTTACTGGGGCTGAGGGGAAATGTACATGGAGGTTCATTACACTATTCTGTCACTCTATGTATGTTCAAAATTATGCACAATAAATTGTTAAAAAATAATAATAAAGAGTAGCTGAAGATAGGATCAAATGCTTTTTTGTTCTTACTTTCTTACCTTTGAACTTTCCTTTCTTTTTTCCTTTAAATGTGATCTTTGCCAGCCTCCTTCCTCTGTTGTCAACAGGTCCACTGGGTCATTAGCCATTTAACAAATGTTGGTTTGGAGGATAAAAGACAGACCCTTTGCACAGGCAGTGGAATTCCAAATGCTAGACTCTTGGCTCCACAATGTCTGATTCAGAAGAACTGCTGGGAGCTATTAGTTTAGCCTGCCCACCCAGGCATATGAAGACTTCTAGGGTTCCTTTTACACCACTCCCATATGCCTCTCATTTATGCCTACACAGTTTGTGTGCTTTCACTTAGCACAGGAACAGATCAGATCCAGTGTGACCACAGAAATTATTAGAAAGGTCCAAGGATGAGGAATCCAGAATGAAGCAGTTCAAATGTGGAACTGCAACAGACTGAAATTTTTTTCCTAGTGGGGCAATAATCCAACAAAAATTCATTTCAAAATCCCCAGACACAAGATCAGGAGGCTATACAGTAACAATATATGTAGTATATGAGATACATGTTGGCCTAAATTAGAGCTTCTGTCATTCTGTATGCATATCTTGTGCTTTCCCACCTCTGAGCCTTTGCTAGCATTCTCCCTTAATATGACTGCTTTCTTCTTTCTTGACACAAAGATAGTGGGAGTAATCTTTTTTTTGTTTGTTTGTTTTTGTTTTTTTTTTTTGTTTTGTTTTTTTTTTAGTGGGAGTAATCTTATGCCTAGTTTTTTTCTTTTACTTTTTCTTAACTCACAACGAGAACAAAGAAAACAGGGGAGATGGGAAGATGTCCTACAGTAATAAAACTATAGAGTTTCCAGAGGAATGGAAGATTACTAAAAAGAACATGAATGTGAGAGAAATGTCATAATGTGAAAATAACTAGGCCGTGGGCAGTGCAAGTCAGTGGCGGGGGGGAGAAAAATTAAAACACTTCCTCACACTAGTCAACTGGTGGCGGCATGATCCTAGATATGGATAATACCTTGGTATTGGATGGAACAGGCTAACTAAGTTTGATTCTTGAGCAAATTCCTCAAGAGTGGACATGTTAAGGAAGACTGAACTTAGTTATATACAAAATTCTGGCAAAAAGGTGTTAAGAACCACTTAAGAAGCAACTTGTAAGTTATAAAGTCCTAATTCTACACACAAGTATTGGGGGCAAAAATAAAACTTACACTTGCGTCAAAGGTTGATAAAGGCCTCATCTGGGAATCCTCTGATTCAAAGCAGAAGGAAAAGCAGCCAACTGAATAAATCAAGCCAATCAAAAAGCCTGGATTCCACTCGTGATCTGCTCTTTGAAAGCTATCCTGCAAGACCTGATTCAGATGACATCTTCCACATGCAACTTTTACTGATTATCTCTTTTATTCCATTCATGTGTCCTCATCTGAACCTGTCTCACTTATTTACTTAAGTGCACAGGCCATATACCTCTCACAAGGTATCAAGTTTCTTAAGACCTGAAAAACTTGTCTTCTGAAGAACTCCTAGCTCTCTGTCTTTCATGAAAACTATGCTAAATATATTTTGTTTGCTTTTTAAAATCTGGACAAATCACAAATATCCCAACTCAAGAATAAAATTTAAATAACCAATAAACACACACTTATAAAACATATACAAAGTAAATGATCTATAATAACTGTAGGTAGGAGATAAAGGAGAACAAGTTCCAAAGGCTCCTGGATTTAGCAAACTTTACCAGATATACATACAAAGAGGTAGTGGCTCAACAAGGCCCCTAAGTCTTATAATAATAACACAGCTGAAGACGTGAACAAGACAGCAGCTCACTACCAACTGATCCTATAGAATTAGGAAACGCTGGGGTGATCACACACTCAGATAATGGCAAGTGTGGAAATCTGCCTTATTCAAGTGTGGAGTTGTGTACTATTCAAATACACACCTGTACTCACTTGAGTATATGGCTCTGGGGCCCAACTCTAACCCTAAATACTGCAATGCAAGCTAGATGAGCAAAATGGAGAACTTTCTAAGTCTTCCAACCACAAAGAAGCAGAATGGGCTACATTCCTCTCAAAACCGTACTGAAAACAGTCTTCTTTCACATGGAAATAGGGCTTTAAGAGGTATACTTCCTATATTACAATCAATTTGAAATTTTTAATCAATAATCTATCAGTATCCTGCAAGAAGCTAATGTATAACTCTGAATTTGGGTTGTTGACAATTTAGAACTTTCAGTTTTGATGTAAAATAAATTTATTCATCAAAGAGATGTTTTGATTTCATTAAAAATCTATCTTTGGGAGTCCCAGATAGCCTAGTGGTTAGGATCCAGCACTGTCACTGCCACGGCCTGGGTCTGACCCCTGGTTGGGGAACTGAGATCCTGCAAGCTGTGTCGGCATAACCAAATATATAAATATATTTTGTGTGTGTGTTAGTCGTGTCCGACTCTTTACGACCCCATGAACTGTAGCCCGACAGGCTTCTCTGTCCATAGAATTCTCCAGGCAAGAATCCTGGATATTCCGCCCCCCACCTCAAAAAAGCTATCTTTGGGGCAAAGACTAGAAATTTCATCAAAGAAGATATATGAATGGACAATAAACACATGAAAGGATGCTCAACATTGTTAGCCATTAGGGAAATGCAAGTCAAAATGACAATGTGACACCACTTCCAACCCACTAGATGGCTATAATAAAGAAAAAGACAGATAATAACAAGTATTGGGGAGGATGTGGAGAAATTGGAATCCAAATATACTGCTAAAGGGAATGTAAAATAGTTGGCTACTCTTCCAAAGGGACCTGGCAGTTCCTTAAAAAGTTAAACACAGAATTACCATATAACCCAGTAACTTCACTCCTAGGTATATACCCAAAAGAACAGAGAATGTGTGTCCATATAAAAACTCATATTCAAATGTTTATAGCAACTCAATTCTTATTAGCCAGAAAGTTGAAACAAGCCAAATTCCATCAACTGATAAACATTTAAGTAAAAATGAGGCACAGCATATACTCATTATTCACAGTAGTTGTGTTCTGTAAAGCTACTGCAAACATTGAATGAGTAAATACCAAACCACTGCTCCTAGGGGAAATAAACACAGTTAGGTTCCTTCCAGTCTCTGGTCAAAACATTTCCATCAATAGATCAATATATAGCCTTGTTTTATGTGTTTCCATTTAAAGCCATCTGATTTAATACATTGTTGATTCACTAACATTGAACTCATTCCCAACAGCAATGTAACTCATGCCTGAACAAAGCTTATTTAACATACATATATTTCCCTTAAGGAGTATCACAGTCTTCTCTTCCTTAGGAACACTAGACAGCACTTCAGTGCTACACTCGGGGGCCATTTTAAACAGAAAAATTACCAACAGCAGAAAAATGTGGAAAATGTGGCATTAAACAAACCACAAAAAGAACTCGTTTGAAAAAAAGAAAAACAAAACTTGTTTGCAGTATGAGAACTAGAGTAAGAAAGAAGGCAGAGTGTTAGCATGCATGTTCAACT
Source organism: Cervus canadensis (assembly GCF_019320065.1). Taxonomy (NCBI): domain Eukaryota; kingdom Metazoa; phylum Chordata; class Mammalia; order Artiodactyla; family Cervidae; genus Cervus; species Cervus canadensis. The sequence continues at coordinate 61,860,312 of NC_057395.1, read as the reverse complement.
TCAACTGGGAATGCGAGTGCTGGGCAACTCAAAAATTTTCACTGTTTATGTCCAAAAACGGCCACCTCATATTGACTTTTGGATACAAACATTTTAGTAAGTATACAGTTTCACACATACAGAATCTGTGATTGATGAGGACTGTGTATCATACAATGAAGATTATTCAGTCATAAAAAGGAATGACATGCAAATATGCACTACAACATGGAAAAACAAAAAACATCATGCCAAGTGAAAGAAGTCAGTCACAAAAAACTGACAAAGTCACAAAATACTGTATTTTTCCCAATTTTAAATATTGACAAATAATTCAGAAAAGAGTTATAATGTAAGCCAAAGAATGTTTCTAACACTTTATATGCAATGTTCACACAGGCAAATCCAGTGACAGAAAATTGATTAAGGGATGGGAAACGGGGAAAATGCAGAGTGATTGTTAATGGGTATAGAGTTTCTTTTCGGGATTATGCAAATGTCCCGGCATGCAATGGCAATAGCTGCACAACCTTGTATATATACTAAAATTCATTAAATTGTACACTTTAAAACAGTATGTGAATTATATGTATTATAAAGCTGTTAATGAAAAAACACTATTTCCTACATTATTTTCTGACTTATGCATAGCAATATGCTTATGACCTGTTTTTCAAATTAATACCAAAAGAAAAATTGTGCCTTATCATATAGTTACTTGGGTATAACTTAACCAGTTCACTTCTAGCAAAGCAAGCCTAAAACTGGCCATTCTCTAAGCACAAACTTCTTCCCTATTAAGATAGAGCCTTGGGGTATTTTTGTTTGTTCTCTTTTCTTTTTTTTTGGCCATTGCCTGTGGATGAGGGGAAAAAAAACCTAAAAATGAGTTTGCAACAAAAGTTTTTTATTTGAAAATGAGAACATTTGCATGTTTGTAGCACATCCATCTAAAACAAGTTCCAAAAGAAACAACAACAAATGTTGTTACTGATTACTCAAGAACTCAGTCTGAAAACCTTAGATATTCCAAAGCCAATCCATGTAGACGGTTAACATAAGCAATAGTGAGTAACTCACTTCTCTGTTCAAACCCTGATTCTGAATTCCAGCAAGTCACAGTATTATGAAAAGGAGAACAAAAGAACATTTTTAAAAAGTCATCTAAAAGTCACCTTGTCTACCTAGATTCCACACTGGTTTAACCCAGTACATCTCAAATATTTAAGTATATACGAATCACTTGAGGAAATCTTATTAAAATGCAAATTCACTAGATCTGTGACACAACCTGAGATTCTACATTTTTAAAAAGCTCCCAGGTGACAATGATGCTGCTAGCCTCAGCACAGACAATGTGTATTTACTTTTCTCATGGCTAAGGTAAAGTTGATGTTGCCTGACCACTCTTGTCTAAAGTGAAGCGGCATACAAACAGCCAGCTTTTCCAAAAGGCCTATCAATCCACCATGCATGCTCTTCATCAATTGGAGTTTCTTTTTCTTAATCACATTTAGGGATCTTCTTTGAATCTCTCAAATACTGTTCACATAGATCTCTTAAACTGAGGTACATAAGTATTAAGTTAAACCTTAGGTAGGAAGGAGCAAACTCCTAGCTCCCTTCATGCAACCCAGTGGCATGATTCTTCCTGAAACAACACCAATACAGGCTCATTTTTAGACTCACATGAACTGAAATTATGTATATAACTAGTTGCTCCCTATATTCAGTTGGTTCATTCACTTTGCTATTTCTTTGTAAAATACCACTGGATTTGATCCACTTTTTCAGAATTACAAGTTACTTTGAATTTTAATCCAGTTCTCCAAGGAATCAGGCTCTGGTACTGAGGAATTATTTTCTCTAAGTCATAGTTCTGTTATCTGTGAAACAAAAATAATGCCTTGTATGTCTATTCTAAGAATCTATGACTCTATAGAGTTTTTTATTTCCTTTCCAGTCTTCAGTGCTTGAGATCTATGACATTTTGCTTTATTTTGCTTACTTCCCAGTTCCCCAGAGAAAGGAGCCTGCATAAACTATATATAGACATTACTATATTTAACTATCCTTACAAGGAACTCTCAGAGAAGTTAATATGATGAACTGGAAATATCCTCAAGTAAGTAAAAATAAACACTAAAAAAGTAAAACCTTACATTATCTTTCTCAGTGCCAATCCCCAAAATATGCAAGCAGCCAAATGTACACTTTTTTGTTCACTTTGGTTGTTGCTGTCTTCCTGACCAAAGGCAACACCTGTGCACAGGTAAAAGTTGTGCTTAAATGTATGTGACTGGAGAGGGCTATAGCTGAGGAAAAGCAGTCAATTACCTCTTCTCACAAGTCTCACCAGCTGTGTTTTCCTGATGACACAGAATCTGCCCACCTGCTCCCACGGACGGCACAGCTGCAGTTAAAGTGAAACACCTGGTTCTGCACACCCGTTCCAGGCAGCTTGCTAGAACAACCCTAGTTACCAATCAGGCAAGCCCAGGTCAGCATGTTCATCTTATTGCCAAAATTAAAGACGAACGTCATTCTTAACTATAGGATATTAAAATATATTTTTCATATCCAAAACACAAACACAACAATGTCAAAGAAGTTACAGTAATAATGCTAAAGAACTGTTATAAAGTGTGAGATCCTAGATCAAAAATTTGGTTACATTAACCACTTCCCAAACTACTTAATTCAGAGCATTTAAGAGGAAGATAATCCCAGTAAAATGAGCTCATTATCTCCCAGCAGTCAGTGGATTATATTATGAATGGCAGTATCAACACATGTAAATCCATGGCTGATTCATGTCAATGTATGGCAAAAACCACTACAATATTGTAAAGTAATTAGCTTCCAACTAATAAAAATAAATGAAAAAAATAAATAAATAAAATAGATAAACAAAGAATGGCAGTATCAATACTAGTAAATGCACTCAATTAAGAGATAACTCCAAATAAACATGTGAAATATGAGAATTTCTTCCTAGTTTTACACTTAAGAAACTTTACAATTGAGATTTTTTTTATTCTCCTCATGGGACTTTAAATTAACTTAGGTGTGTATATGTTCTGTCACTCAGTCATGTCTGACTCTGTGATCCCACAGACTGTAACTGTATAGTAACTGTATAGTCCATGGGGTCGGAAAGAGTCGGACACAGCTAAGTGACTTTCACTTTAACTTTACCACAATGTCCTATATCAAAATAATTTTTCCTCCCCCTAATGCTTTCTCCATTTAGATTTGGATGGTCTTTATCAGGTTTAGATACTCTAATAAGTCGCTCAGTCGTGTCCGACTCTTTGCGACCCCATGAACCGCACACAGCATGCCAGGCCTCCCTGTCCATCACCAACTCCCGCAGTTCACCCAAACCCATCTCCATCGAGTCAGTGATGCCATCCAACCATCTCATCCTCTGTCGTCCCCTTCTCCTCCTGCCCTCAATCTTTCCCAGCATCAGGGTCTTTTCAAATGAGTCAGCTCTTCGCATCAGGTGGCCAAAATACTGGAGTTTTAGCTTCAACATCAGTCCTTCCAATGAACACCCAGGACTGATCTCCTTTAGGATGGACTGGTTGGATCTCCTTGCAGTCCAAGGGACTCTCGAGTCTTCTCCAACACCATAGTTCAAAAGCATCAATTCTTCCGTGCTCAGCTTTCTTTCTTTTTTTTTTTTTTTAAGTTCTACCACTTTATTGCTACCAACCCATCTCCCTCCACCCTCGTGCACACATGCTCAGTCATGTAACCCCATGGACTGCAGCCCGCCAGGCTCCTCTGTTCATGGACTTTTCCAGGCAAGAATACTGGAGTGGGTTGCCATTTCCTTCTCCATCAGCTTTCTTTATAGTCCAACTCTCACATCCATACATGACCACTGGAAAAACCATAGCCTTGACTAGACAGACCTTTGTTGACAAAGTAATGTCTCTGCTTTTTAATATGCTGTCTAGGTTGGTTATAACTTTCCTTCTGAGGAGTAAGTGTCTTCATGGAGTAAGTGATTGTAAGTAAGTAAGTAACTTTCTTGAAAGTTACTTTCATGAAAGTAACTTTCCTTCTGAGGAGTAAGTGATTTCATGGCTGCAATCACCATCTGCAGTGATTTGGGAGTCCAGAAAAATAAAGTCAGCCACTGTTTCCACTGTTTCCCCATCTATTTGCCATGAAGTGATGGGACTGGATGCCATGATCTTAGTTTTCTGAATGTTGAGCTTTAAGCCAACTTTTTCCACTCTCCTCTTTCACTTTCATCAAGAGGCTCTTTAGTTCTTCTTCACTTTCTGCCATAAGGGTGGTGTCATCTGCATATCTGAGGTTACTGATATTTCTCCTGGCAATCTTGATTCCAGCTTGTGCTTCCTCCAGCCCAGTGTTTCTCATGATGTACTCTGCATATAAGTTAAATAAGCAGGGTGACAATATACAGCCTTGACGTATTCCTTTTCCTATTTGGAACCAGTCTGTTGTTCCACGTCCAGTTCTAACTGTTGCTTCCTGACCTGCATACAGGTTTCTCAAGAGGCAGGTCAGGTAGTCTGGTATTCCCATCTCTTTCAGAATTTTCCAGTTTATTGTGATCCACACAGTCAAAGGCTTTGTTTGGCATAGTCAATAAAGCAGAAATAGATGTTTTTCTGGAACTCACTTGCTTTTTCGATGATCCAGCAGATGTTGGCAATTTGATCTCTCTTTAGACCACCTAAAAGAGAATTACTTAGGAAGCTTGATGAAAAAACGCAGATTCTTGACCTGACCCCAAACTCTGGAATTTAAATTTCTGGGGGGTGAAGTCCCAGAAGCTGCATTTAACAAGCTTCCCAGATGCCTGGGATGCACACCAAAGCGTATGTGGCATATAGTTATTTTTTCCTCCTTAATTATTATTTTAATAAGCCTATATTTACTTGATATGTGTATTTTGGGGCAGATACCATGATTCATTGGAAGGGCTGATGCTGAAGCTGAAATTCCAATACTTTGGCCACCTGAAGCGAAGAACTGACTCATCTGAAAAGACCCTGAGGCTGGGAAAGATTGAAGGCAGGAGGAGAAGGGGACGAGAGAGGATGAGATGGTTGGATGGCATCACCAACTCAATGGACATGAGTCTAAGTAAACTCCGGGAGTTGGTGATGGACAGGGAGGCCTGGTGTGCTGCAGTCCATGGGGTCGCAAAGAGTCAGACACAACTGAGCGACTGAACTGAACTGAACTGAACCATGACAAGCATCATATCCACCTTTTGCCTTTAATCCTTCCCTTTTAAGTTAAATATATATCCTCTTTTACAAACTAGGAAATTGACTCAGATCTCACATGTGAATGCTAAATCATTTCAGTCGTGTCCAACTCTTTGCAGCCCTATGGACTGTAGCCCGCCAGGCTCCTCTATCCATGGGATTCTCCAAGCAAGAATACTGGAGTGGGTTGCTATGCCCTCCCTCTAGGGCATCTTCCCAACCCAGGGATCGAACCCCCATCTCTTATGTCTCCTGCATTGGCAGTTGAGTTCTTTACCATCAGCTTCACATGGGAAGCCTTAAAGAGGTTGGGGGTGGCAGTAAGATAAATCAGGAGTTTGGGATCAGCAGATACAAACAACTATATATAAAATAAATAAACAACAAGGTCCTACTGTCAGCATAGGAAACTATATTCAATATCTTGTAAAAAATTATAATGAAAAAGAATATATATATAGCTGAATCACTTTACGTAAGAAACTAACACATTATAAATCAATTATATTTCAATTAAAATAAATAAATAAAAAGCAAAATGCATAATCTGTCATATGTATTAGTTTACACTGGTGAAAATAATCACCAAAATACCTTTATGGTATTAATGAGCTACAAATGGCAAGATTCCTATGACAGGCCTGGAGAGTTTGATCCACCTGAAGCTTTCCTTCTCTACGTCATCAATAGCAGAAAGGACCTATTTTCACTTCCAGCACTGTTCTATTTAGTTACAGGTTCATTAATTCCTTTTTCTACTACCAGACACATGGAGAGACATCATCTCCTACAACTACAGGTAACAGGTGCATCTGCAAGAGCCAACTGCTCCAAAATGGACAAGCATGCACTTTCTGAGAAAGGGAAAAGGATTTGAATGGTTCTTGGCAACCTCAAGAAGCAATTGATCATATATTTGCCTTTTTTACAGAGCATTTTAAAGTTCTCTGAGATGAAAGGTGTGATCACTTTAAAGGCATCTCACTACTGACACTGAACAAATCAATACTGAAAGCTGCAGTCGATCATAAAAATATGTTCCAAGGTACTTAAGATAGCAGAAGAGATAAATGTCTTTGCTCTTGTTTAAAGCAAAGGTCTGACAGAATGGTTTTGTGGACTGCTCATCTGACTGGAAATTAGAAAGACTCTGCAAAATATTATGATTCCATTTATAAAAAAAATTATACATTAGTATGCATTATAGTTTCTGTAAAGGTATTCCAAAAAGTCTGGAAATACAAACTTTCAGTGATGAGGTGAAACGGCATTTTTACTTTTGACTGCAATTTTCTATAAATTTTTTATGAGAATGTCAAGTTACCTTTGTAAATTATCTTTCAAAAATTATATAATTATAGTAAATTATAATTTATTATAATAAATTATCACAGATTCAGCATAGCAGAGAAATGGAACATGGTAGCTAACAGAGTTAGTTTATATAATTCTGAGGAGTTCAGGTTCTTTCTCTACCATCTAAACAGAGAGACATGCCCTGAGTGTCAGTGCATTATCCACGCGGCCTCTATTTTCTCAACTGTAAAGTGGGGTATGGTAATAGTACAAATCACAGGATCTTAGTTCTCCAACTAGGGAGTGAACCTGGCCCGGGCAGTAAAAGCTCAGAGTCCTATCCACTAGACTGCCAGGAAATTCCCCACCATCTTATTCACATATCCTGCTATCTACTCAACATCTCCAGTTGGATATTTAAGAGACCTCATATACAAAATGCTGCCACTCCTGCTAAGTCACTTCAGTCGTGTCCAACTCTTGTGCGATCCCATAGACAGCAGCCCACCAGGCTCCACCATCCCTGGGATTCTCCAGGCAAGAACACTGGAGTGGGTTGCCATTTCCTTCTCCAGTGCATGAAAGTGAAAAGTGAAAGTGAAGTCGCTCAGTTGTGTCCGATTCTTAGCAACTTCATGGACTGCAGCCTACCAGACTCCTCTGTCCATGGGATTTTCCAGGCAAGAGTACTGGAGTGGGTTGCCATTGCCATCTCCGTATACAAAATGTCCCATTTCAAATTCTTGGCTCCCCATCCCAGCCTAAACCTACCTGGGGGCTTCTACCATCTCCCCAGTCTTTCTCAACTCCCCAGTCTTCCTCAAATCAGTAAAGATGCAGTTTAAGTCAATAATCTTGGAGTCATCCTTGACAAACAACCACCCACTGAGGCAAATTCTAGCCAAGCCACTGGGGCAAATTCTATCAGCTGCACCTTCAAAATATCCTGAATTCAACTATTTCTCCTTACCTCCCCCATTAATAAATATTCTGATGCAAATCAACTTCCCTCTCATGGCCCATAGCAATAATTTTTTTTGTTCTTATTTTTATTTATAATAGTTTCTGAATTTACATTTCTGCTCCCACCATTGCCATTAGTATTTTCTCCAAGAGCAGAATGAACTCTATAAAAGATAGATAAAGGAGATCAAGTCTCCCCCTGCTCAAAACCCTCCAACAGTCTCCCACCTCATTTAGAAAATCCAAAACCCTTTCTTTTGACTCTTAAGATCCCACATACTCTGGTCCGTATTTACCTTCTGAGATTCTACCAATACTGCCCTTACGTTTTCAGTTTGTTGGGCTAACTGGCCTCCTTGCTGTCTCATGAACTTATCGACCATGCTCCCTCCTCAGAGCTTCGACACTTGCTTCCCTTTGTCTGACTGCTCCTCTTCCAGATATCCACATGGCTAGCCTATTTTCTCCAGGTCTTTGCTCAAATAGCATTTGATCAGAGAAGTCTTTCCTAACCATTGCATCTAACTGCACTCCCCACCACCCTCCTCTCTCTAGCTAACACACTTAGTTAATACTTTATCACCACCTGAATATATTAATCAATTAATCAGTGATGAACGCAAAGAAATAGAGGGAAACAATAGAATGGGAAAGACTAGAGATCTCTTCAAGAAAATTAGAGATACTAAGGGAACATTTCATGCAAGGATGGGCACAATCAAGGGCAGAAATGGTATGGACCTAACAGAAGCAGAAGATATTAAGAAGAGGCGGCAAGAATACACAGAAGAACGATACAAAAAAGATCTTCATGACCCAGATAACCACGATGGTGTGAACACTCACCTAGAGCCAGACATCCTGGAATTCAAAGTCAAGTGGGCCTTAGGAAGTATCACTACGAACGAAGCTAGTAGAGGTGACGGAATTCCAGTTGAGCTATTTCAAATCCTAAAAGATGATGCTGTGAAAGTGCTGCACTCAATATGCCAGCAAATTTGGAAAACTCAGCAGTGGCCACAGGACTGGAAAAAAGTCAGTTTTTGTTCCAATCCCAAAGAAAGGCAATGCCAGAGCACGTTCAAACTACCGCACAATTGCACTCATCTCACACGCTAGTAAAGTAATGCTCAAAATTCTCCAAGCCGGGCTTCAACAGTACATGAACCGTGAACTTCCAGATGTTCCAGCTGGATTTTGAAAAGGCAGAGGAACCAGAGATCGAATTACCAACATCTGTTGTATTATAGAAAAAGCAAGAGAGTTCCAGAAAAACATCTACTTCTGTTTTATTGACTATGCCAAAGCCTTTGATTGGGTGGATCACAACAAACTGTGGAAAATTCTTCAAGAGATGGGAATACCAGACTACCTGACCTGCCTCCTGAGAAATCTGTATGCAGGTCAAGAAGCAACAGTTAGAACTGGACATGGAACAACAGACTGGTTCCAAATCAGGAAAGGAGTTATGTCAAGGCTGTATACTGTCACCCTGCTTATTTAACTTATATGCAGAATACATCATGAGAAATGCCAGGCTGGATGAAGCACAAGCTGGAATCAAGACTGCCAGGAGAAATATCAATAACCTCAGATATGCAGATGACACCACCCTATGGCAGAAAGCAAAGAAGAACTAAAGAGACTCTTGATGAAAGTGAAAGAGCAGAGTGAAAAAGTTGGCTTAAAACTCAACATTCAGAAAACTAAGATCATGGCATCTGGTCCCATCCCTTTGTGGCAAACAGATGGGGAAACAATGGAAACAGTGACAGATTTTATTTTTGGGGGGCTCCAAAATCACTGTAGATGATGGCTGCAGCCATGAAATTAAGATGCTTGCTCCTTGGAAGAAAAGCTGTGATCAACCTAGACAGCCTATTAAAAAGCAGAGACATTACTTTGCCAACAAAGATCTGTCTAGTCAAATCTATGGTTTTTCCAGTAGTCATGTACGAATGTGAAAGTTGGACTATGAAGAAAGCTGAGTGCTGAAGAACTGATGTTTTTGAACTATGGTGTTGGAGATGACTCTTGAGAGTCCCTTGGACTGCAAAGAGATTCAACCAGTCAATCCTAAAGGAAATCAGTCCTGAATATTCATTGGAAGGACTGATGTTGAAGCTGAAACTCCAGTACTTTGGCCACCTGATTCGAAGAATGACTCATTTGAAAAGACCCTGATGCTGGGAAAGATTAGAGGCAGGAGGAGAAGGGGACGACAGAGGATGAGATGGTTGGATGGCATTACCGACTCGACGGACACGAGTTTGAGTAAGCTCCAGGAGTTGGAGATGGACAGGGAAGCCTGGCGTGCTGCAGTCCATGGGGTCGCAGAGTCAGACATGACTAAGCGACTTAACTGAACTGAATATATTAAACATTGTGTTGGGGCTTCCCTGGTGGCTCAAGTGGTAAGAACCCACCTGCCAATGCAGGAGACACAGGTTTGATCCTTGGTCCGGGAAGATCCCACATGCCTCAGAACAACTAAGCCTGAGTGCCCCAACTACTGAGCCTGTGCTCTAGAGCCCGGGAATAGCAACTACTGAAGCCTGCACACCCTAAGAGCCTGTGCTCAGCAACAGAAGAAGCCACTGAAATGAGAAGCCCACACTCCACAACAGAGAGAAGCCCATGTAGCAAAAAAGACCTAGCATGGCCAATTAAATATATACAATTTTACATGCATGTATAAATATAGTTTTCATCAGACTCTCTGAGAGGACTTCCTTTTGTTCACTACTGTATCCCTGACACCTGTACAAAGCAGGACTCAGCAAATGTTAAAGACTGGTGAGGATGTAAAAAAAATGAAATTCTCATAGATTGCTGACACAAGTATAAATGGTACAACATCTCTGGAAAACCTTTTGGCAGTATTCACACTCAATGACCTTCCAATTCCACTCCTAGGCATGTACCCAACAAAAAGTCATACACACATATACCCAAAGACATAGAAGAATATTCTTTGGAGCACTATTCCTAACAGCCAAAAACTGGAAATAATCAAATGTCCACCAACAACAGAGTGGATAAATTGCAGTATATTTTTATAGTGGAATTCTATACAGCAATAAGAAAAAACTGTTGACACAAGAACATGGGTCATTACTGTTGAACAGAAGAAGCCAGACAGAATATACAACATATGACTCTTATTTATATAACGTTCCTTTTTTTAAAAAAAAAAAAAAAAAAGAAGAAGAAGACAAAGCTGATGAATGGTAAGAGGTCAGGATACTGGTTACCCTGGGAGAGACGGAGGGATAGTATCTGGCAGGTGAGAGGTGGGTTTCTGAAGTAGCTGCTCTTAATATTCTATTTTTTTGATCTGGAAAGTACAAGTATGATCACCTTATGAAAATTTATTGAGCTGTACATTTATGATTTGTGAATTTAATAAAAAGTTTACCAGAAAAGGGAAAGCTACAGGAAAAAAGAAACATTATTAAGCTATCTTCCAAATGGTTAATGATTGATTCCATTTATCTTTTTTTTCCCCTCCTTTGTTTGGTTGCACCATGAGGCTTATGGGAATCTTAGTTCCCCAACCAGGGATCAAACCCATGTCTGCTGCAGTGGAAGCAGAGTCCTACAGGGAATTCCCTCCACTTATCTTTTTAAACATCTTTTTTTAATAGCCAAAAGCAAATTTATTTTCATTTAAAACATAACTCAAGATTAGGTGATTACTTAAAGCCACATCTTCATTCACCTATAAACTGGAATCCAAGTGTTAAGAAAATCAACCTAAAGATCCTTTCTCACTACACAATACTGTTAATACCTAACTAGATACAAGGACCTATTCAAATGAGAAAAATTTACTCATCTGTTACTGACAGACCTTTCCCCAGTGGTTTCTATTTTCCAATGTCAGCATTCAGGGTAAGTTTAATAAAACCTTTAGCCCTGTTTTCTCCCTTCATCTGTGGAACCAAAATCAGTGTCATGTTCTAATATTTAACTGGCATCAACTGTCTGCCTGTTTTCCCTATAATCGAGAAGCGGGTTCACATGTAAACAGGACTGATTTCACAAATGCATAAACATACAAAGAGATCCTTTCCTTAAAATAAATCTGTGCTCCACACACAGCCAAACCCTTGCACAATAAATTAACTCTTCAGCAGCCTCCAAGCTAAAAAACTGAAGTGAAACCAATTAAGCCCTAATGAGATCCCAATTTCTTATTTCTGAAAGAAGTCTTAAAAGATCCCTTTAAGTTTATAATCTTTATCAACCATCCAGATAATCCTGTTAGACTCAGTTCCAAATCTGCGTATCTGAAAATGTGCTACAATAAAAAAAGCTTTGATTACTGCATTTACAGCTTTCACTGCCACAACCAACATGTGCTTTAAAAAACTGGGAAATTTCAATTGCTTCAAAATGGAAATAACAGCCTTAATTAGAAAAGATGGCACTTCTCTGTAAAAACACCAAATGGCAGATGATGCTGGTGCTGTGGGAGGGCCCGGAGGAGGCCCCCGGGGGCCCTGGAATGGGAGGCCATGGTACTTCTGCAGAGGCTTCGGCAGTGGCATCTGAGGCCTGGGTTGAGGCCAAGGCAGAGGTCGTGGACCTCGCAGAGGCAAGACCAAGAAGACAAGTGGCTCCCCATTACCAAGCTGGGCTGCCTGGTCAAAGACATGAAGATCAAGTCCCTGGAGGAGATCTATCTGTTCTCTCTGCTATCAAGGAATCTGAGATCACTCACTTTTTCCTGGGAGCATCCCTTAATTAAGCAGACCTGTGCTGACCAGCAGACCAGGTTCAAGGCATCTGTCACCATCGGGACCTACTACGGGGCATGTCAGTTTGGACATCTACAGAGGTAGCCACTGCCATCCGTGGGGCCATCATCCTGGCCAAGCTCTCCATCATCCCTTTGTGATGAGATGGCTACTGGGGGAACACGACTGGAGCCCCACAAGGTCCCTTGCAGGGTGACTGCCGCTGTGGCTCTGTGCTGGTGCGCCTCACCCCTGCCCCCAGGTATCGTCTCAGCCCCGGTGCCCAAGAAGCTCCTAAGGATGCTTCACCGACTGCTTCACCTCTGCCAGGGGCTGCACTGTCACCTTGGGCAACTTCACCAAGGCCATTTCCAAGACTCACAGTTATCTCACCCCTGATCTCTGGAAAGAGACAGTACTCACTAAGTCTCTGTATCAGAATTCACTGATCATCTTATGAAGACCCACATCAGAGTCTCTGTGCAGAGGACCCAGGCTCCAGCTGTAGCTACCACATAATTTTATATGAGAAAAATAAAGTGAATGAAGCTAGAGGGAAAAAAAAAAAAAGATGACTGATAAATTGTTGTCTCCAAACTTTGCACGTCCTAATAGTCTGCATAGTTATCCTATTCACTTTGGCCACCAAAAGGAATAAAGAAGCAGTTGTTAAAGGTTGTAAGATACCATGTCTGGTGGATGGTCTGAGGATTTTATCCTGAGGGTTTCCTCAGGATTTATTGCCTTTTAATTCATGGAAACACAGACTGTGGAATGAGAAGAACCTCAGAGATCCTTTATCTTTTGACTTTCCTGTATTTAGAGCATTCTTTTGCCTCAACAAAAACCTGCACACCCATTGTGTACACATAAGGTGCTCAAAATGAGTTCAAGGACTTAGAGGCAGAAAGAGCAGAGTATCTATTCTTGGTCTTTGTGCTGATAAAAGCAGTTTCATAAAATGAGAAGTTGTTGTTTAGTCACTGAGTCATGTCCAACTCTTTGTGACCCCCATGGACTGTGGCCCACCAGCGTCCTCTGTTCATGGGATTTCCCAGACAAGAAGACTGGAGTGGGTCACCATTTCCTTCTCCGGGGGATCTTCCAGACCCAGGAATTGAACCCATGTCTCCGGCACTGGCAGAGAGAGTCTTTGCCACTGAGCCACCAGGAAAGCCCCAGGAAGTGGGTAGGACCTCACTCAGGATTTCATGCTAACATCGGGCAATCCATCAGCAGTATATGCATGCAGTACAAATGTCTACACAAGACAGTTCTCCAAGCCAGGCTTTTTATAGCTGATAATACAGTAAGTTTACAGTACTAGGCAAAATGTCACCATCTCACAGTCAATATGATAGATGACTCCTCAATGAGTCTAACCTAGGAACAAATTCTTTAGCCTGATATTCAAAGTGTCCCACAGTTCTGCCTCAACCTGCCTTTACTCTTGCTTTTACTAGTACATCCTGTACTTCCAGACCAAGAGTTAGTAACTAAGGCCATTTCCCATCCCACTCTTGTACAAATCCTGCCCACGGCCTATTTCAGTAATGGCTATAGGCTAGCAATTTCTATATTTTTAAAGAGTTGTTAAAAAAAAAAAAAAAAAAAAAAGAGGAGGAGAATATGGGACAGAATCCATTATGTGTTCCATAAAGCCTAAAATATCTACTATTAAGCTCTTTACAGAAAAAGTTTGCCTATTGCTGGCTTATTCCAGTATGAGGCCCTGGCATGATTTCTCCCTCTCTGTATTTACCAATCCAAGATGGACCCACCCAGCAAAATGCAACTAAGTAATATTCAGTGAAGCCTTTCTTGCTACTTTCAGTGAGATACATTCTTCCTCTTCTAAATCCATATCCTCTATCTCCCTTAGCACACTATATCCCTTCTAGTTTCCAAACCCAAAACTGAAACATGGCCTGACAAAGCTATTGCATTAACCAAAATTATTTTACTGCTTCCATCTTGCCCGTTCAAACCCATCTTCACAGAGCCACTAGGGTGCTCTACCTAGAATACAATCGTAACAATGTCATTCCCTCATCCTTTCTTGTTGCTCTCCATTAGCTATGGAATAAAATCCAAGCATAAACCTGTTCCCTGCCTGGTTCTCTAGTCTCATTTCCTACCCTTCTTCACCGAGCACATTACACTTTAAATAACACATTTACTTTCAATCCCTCCCCCCAAATCCAGTCCACACTCAGCTTTCCCATCTTACCCTTCCCTTACTTGGGTCACACACTTTGTTATTTTCTAGAAGTAAAAAAATTCGATACATCATCTCCGGAGAGTAATTTGGCAACATCTATCAAAATTATACAAATTGTACCCTTTGCCCAAGCAGTTCTACTTCTAGGAATCTAGTCAGCAGATTTATGAAATGGCATTTTTTACAAAGCTATGCAGCACTGTTTCTAAAAGCAAAAGATTGGCATGTAAAATGTTCATCAGTAGTGGACTGTAGAAAAAAAAGTATTATGCATCCATACAATGAAATACAATGCAGAATGAGGAAGTTCTTTTATCTATGTTATTATATGGCCTACAGGAATATAACTGCAAAAATACAGTAGAAACTGGTAATGCTAGCTGCCTCCAAGGAAGGCAAGTGTTGGCTGGAGTACAGAGGTGAGGGAGACAGTTCACTAAATAACCTTTGTACCTTTTAATTGTTGAATTATATAAATATACTACTAGTCCAAAAACTGATTTTTTTTTAAACAGTTGTTGGAGAAGACTTTTCTGAAACACACCCATACATACATGCACATACGTTACGTCAGATGCCTATCGGTGGTGGTTCTTATCATGCTATTAATACTGCTTACCATTGATAATGAAACATCAATCTGTTCCTCCCTCCACCACTGAACAACTTTTAAACTTCGGCACCTTAGAATTCTCTTTATATCTGCCAGCATCCTTTACTAGGGGCTTAATAAATTCCCCTGGTCAGGGAACTAGATCCCACATGCCACCACTAAATAAACAAAGTATCTTTTTTTAAAAAGTTCACCTTCTAGTATAATTAGCTTGGGTCACAGTAGAATACAGATATTAGGCCTCTCAAATAAATGATTTATTGAACTTAATTAGCAGAACAAAGAGAACAAAGACTCAAGAAAAAGATAATCAACAATTGATTCTAGGATTTCAAATTACTATTTAAAAACCATGGCTTTAATGGAAACTCTCCTTATTTACCTAATCATTCCTCAGAGTTCAACAGCCACAAAATTAGCATGGACTATTTAGAGACCTATAGGACGCTCAGAACAAGTCAAGTGTTGGTATTCACGACTAGTTATGTGGTCAGTGGCTTGGAGGCATGTGTGGCATCCCATCTTCTCCCCAAGAAGTTCACTACCTCCATCAACTGAATCAGAATCTTTGCTTCACTATTTCCCAGTACAACTCTCCCCAACAGCATCAATTATAAGAGGAAAATATGGACAATCACTGTCCAAACTTAATTAAAATCCAGTTGTCAAAGCTTTCACTACAAGAGCAATCAACAAAAATCTATGTTAGGACATAGAGGGCAAGACAAACTGGAAGATCTTTGAGGACAGGGACTGAATTTTATGCACCTAGGAAGCCCCTCAGCACCTAGAACCATCCCTGCAGCTAACAGCTGCACAATATAGTTGTTAAATGAACAGCTTCACTTAAGACTATAAAGGGGATTTTTACTTTATCTGTACTACTTAAATATCTAAAATATATTCACACATTACAAAATCACTGATGTAATAACACACAGTATCTAGAACATGCTTTCACAATTCCTCAATTGATTCTCATCTTGTCAGGTAAATAGGGATGGTATGGCTGTCCCCTTTTCACAGATGATAAAAGCCACTCAAAATCCAAATATGAATTGTCCAAGGTTGCACTGTTTGTGAGCTGAAGGTAAAAGGAAGCACTAGGATGATACCCATGTTTTCACTTATTACACATCTAACCAAAAAGAAAAGAATGTCCCCTCACAGATCCAACTCCCCAAAACCTACACCGTTGCATTCTACCTGTGTGATAGTGACGAAATCACCTGACTCCTGAACTTTATATGAAATAAGAGGATGGGAATACTACTACTCACTGATTGCTGTAAAAATCAGATGTGTGAAAACCGTCTTGACATTTCAGTGGTAGTTGCTATTATTTCTGTTAATAACATGTAAATAAGAAATGACTGTGTTGACTCCAACAGAAGACACTCCATATTATAAAAAAGAATATGACTTTAAGTAGAAACTAGACAACTAAAATTGATTTTACCCAAATACACTGTTTCCTTTAACAACTAATTCTAAAACAAAGTAAAACACCCAACAAGCAAATGGAACTCTCATACATTACTGGTAAAAATGCAAAATGGTACAGTGTAGCCACTTCAAAAAATACTTTGGGCGTTTCTTAAGAAGTTAAACATGAAATTACCTAGAACCCACGATCCCACTCCTAACTATTTACCCAAAAGAAATGAAGATATATGCGCAAAAGACATAAATGTTTAGAGCTTCATTCATGTATCAAAACAGGAAACAACCCAAATGTCCATTAACTGGTAGACAGACTGATTTAAAAAATTACAGTACATCCATACAGTGGAAGGCTACTCAGCAATAAAAGGGAACTACAGATATATACAACACGGATGATTTTCAAAACAATTACAGTAAGTGAAAGATATCAGATACAAAGGCTACATATGGTACAGTTTCATTCATACGACATGGAAAAGGCAAAAAACTAGAAAGAAAGATAGAAACCACTAGAGGGGCAAAAACTAGTATGGTACTTAGCAGGGGCTGCTAAATGAACAGAAAGGAGCATGAGGTAACTATTGGGGATGATGGAAATAAACTATATTTTGGTTGGTGTGATGATTACAATTGCATATATTTGTCAAAACTCACAGAACTATACCCTTAAAAAAGAATAAGGTTTACTATATGTAAACTGTACCTAAAAAACAGGACTAAAAGAGAAAGAAAAACTAAACTACTCCATTTACACATCTGAGGGAAAAAGGAATAGTTAAGTATCACAATATTTATGCTCAGTTTGGTTCAGTATTTGCTTAAGAAATTTTAGCTAAACCACCTAACAACTGCTGGGTTAAACCTCTCTGAGGAGGTTTTACAAGGATACCCTGTTTTCAGAGAAACCATTCTCTCTCTTTAATTATTAGTTTAATTATTTTGACAGTGCTCACTCCAGTAGTCACTACTACTTGACTTTCATTCACTACCACCTACTTCCTTCCAATGCTCTCCCCATTCCAAAACTTCAAAAAAGGTAACCTACAGTTCTCACCTACAAATATATCTGAGAAATGAGCACACTAAAATTCCTTATTCGGAATTTCAAAGGCAAACCACTCAGTAGCAAATCACTCTGCCTTTTTCACAAGAAAAAAATATTTAAAATTTCACTATGTGTCAAAACCAACCAGTCATATATATATATATATATATACACACACACATATACATCAAATTTCTGTAAGTTGAATTACATCTTAAATCACTGAGAAGTTATCCCAAAGTAACTTTTGAGTCCAGTATACTGGCCACATACCCTCAGACTAAAGACAAAAAAACTATAAACAAAGAGGTGGCAAGAATACACAGAAAAACTGTAAAAAAAAGATCTTCACGACCCAGATAATCACGATGGTGTGATCACTCACCTAGAGCCAGACATCCTGGAGTGCAAAGTCAAGTGGGCCTTAGGAAGCAGCACTACGAACAAAGCTAGTGGAGGTGATGGAATTCCAGTTGAGCTATTTCAAATCCTGAAAGAGGACGCCGTGAAAGTGCTGCACTCAATATGCCAGCAAATTTAGAAAACTCAGCAGTGGCCACAGGACTGGAAAAGGTCAGTTTTCATTCCAATCCCAAAGAAAGGCAATGCCAAAGAATGCTCAAATTACTGCACAATTGCACTCATCTCACACGCTAGTAAAGTAATGCTCAAAATTCTCCAAGCCAGGCTTCAGCAATACGTGAACTGTGAACTTCCAGATTTTCAAGCTAGTTTTAGAAAAGGTAGAGGAACCAGAGATCAAATTGGCAACATCCGTTGGAGTATAGAAAAAACAAGAGAGTTCCAGAAAAACATCTATTTCTGCTTTATTGACTATGCCAAAGCCTTTGACTGTGTGGATCACAATAAACTGGAAAATTCTGAAAGAGATGGGAATACCAGACTACCTGACCTGCCTCTTGAGAAACCTGTATGCAGGTCAGGAAGCAACAGTTAGAACTGGACATGGAACAACAGACTGGTTCCAAATAGGAAAAGGAATACGTCAAGGCTGTATATTGTCACCCTGCTTATTTAACTTATATGCAGAGTACATCATGAGAAACACTGGGCTGGAGGAAGTACAAACTGGAATCAAGACTGCCAGGAGAAATATCAATAACCTCAGATATGCAGATGACACCACCCTTATGGCAGAAAGGGAAGAAGAGCCTCTTGATGAAAGTGAAAGAGGAGAGTGGAAAAAGTTGGCTTAAAGCTCAACATTCAGAAAACTAAGATCATGGCATCCGGTCCCATCACTTCATGGCAAATAGATGGGGAAACAGTGGAAACAGTGGCTGACTTTATTTTTCTGGACTCCAAAATCACTGCAGATGGTGATTGCAGCCATGAAATTAAAAGACACTTACCCCTCAGAAGGAAAGTTATAACCAACCTAGACAGCATATTAAAAAGCAGAGACATTACTTTGTCAACAAAGGTCTGTCTAGTCAAGGCTATGGTTTTTCCAGTGGTCATGTATGGATGTGAGAGTTGGACTATAAAGAAAGCTGATGGAGAAGGAAATGGCAACCCACTCCAGTATTCTTGCCTGGAAAAGTCCATGAACAGAGGAGCCTGGCGGGCTGCAGTCCATGGGGTTACATGACTGAGCATGTGTGCATGAGGGTGGAGGGAGATGGGTTGGTAGCAATAAAGTGGTAGAACTAAAAAAAAAAAAAAAGAAAGCAAGCTGAGCACCGAAGACTCGAGAGTCCCTTGGACTGCAAGGAGATCCAACCAGTCCATCCTAAAGGAGATCAGTCCTGGGTGTTCATTGGAAGGACTGATGTTGAAGCTAAAACTCCAGTATTTTGGCCACCTGATGCGAAGAGCTGACTCATTTGAAAAGACCCTGATGCTGGGAAAGATTGAGGGCAGGAGGAGAAGGGGACGACAGAGGATGAGATGGTTGGATGGCATCACCGACTCGATGGAGATGGGTTTGGGTGAACTTCGGGAGTTGGTGATGGACAGGGAGGCCCGGTGTCCTGCAGTTCATGGGGTCGCAAAGGGTCGGACACGACTGAGCGACTGAACTGAACTGAAACTGATTTCATAGTAATGTGGGTTAGCAATCTTGGAGCTATTTTCAGTATATTCTAGGTTTGGACAAATAAATATATTATGCATTATGTGAGTTGGGTTTACAATCCCTAGGTAAGACAAGGGGCTTAAAAATACAGGAAAAAATATGATAAAGTCTAAATAAACTTTGTGGTATTGGAGGTGTTAGTCTGAACACACAATTCTGAAACCAAGTTCCCTTATCAAGTTTATGATCAATCTCTCTATCCAAAACTTTATTCCCTCTCTTGTACACTCTGACCTCAAGCCTGTGCTAACTGAACACTAATCAACAAGAGTCAGATGACTAAAACTGCTATTGCTGATAACATCATTAAGCAACTAAAATTGTTATTATGGACATGATCATTAACGTACAAACTCAGGTTGCTTCTCCAGCGCAAGATGAGTGGTCCCAGAGCCATAGACCACTATGGATGGAGAATCGTAAACTAGAGACATCCTGACTTCCCAAAACTACAAATAAGAAATGTTACAGTAACGTCACAGGACAATTAGTCCTAGCCTCTTTTCTTCCTGTAAAACATAACCCTAACTCAAAGACCAGGTGGGTTTGAAATCCTTACTTTACTGCAAACTCCCATTGTCAAGAGTTTCGCTTTCAGTACTGTGGGCACAGGAGCCCTTTGCTCAGTTTCAGTTTTTATTATATTTAGATAAAAACAGAAATAAACTTAGATACATGTATGTGTATATACACATAGATTTCTAAGCTCTGCCCATTGAAAGGATCTGAAAGCAATGACAACCCATAGCAATGAGCATACATAGCAACTAGATCTTGATTTCTAAATAATTTTCTCCACTAACAGAAATTAGGAGAGAAACATCTTAGAGAAATAGCTGATTCCAAAGTTCAGGTAGGAAGATAAGCCTGGAACATCTTTTTTGTGCCAAAAAGGAAGTGGTTCAAGAATGTAAGGAACTTGTCAAAAGCTAGCCTGAAGGGGTTCCCACTACCAAATCTGGGACAATGTGAAAATCACAAAAAATAATGATGGTAACAGATTATGACCTACTGCATAAAATAAGAATCCATATTAATACATACAAATAAAGGTAAGAAAATGCTCTCCTGCAGAATATTAACCAATAAGCAAAGAATAAAACTGATAAGCTGAAAAGAATAAAACTGATAAGCAAAAAATAAAAACTGATAGCACAGTTCTGTAAAACGAAAGCACAACTATCATAGTAATAACTGACTCAGGCAAACATCATCAATAGATGCTACCACTACCGGATAGAAGTTTGATGAAAACAAGGTATTTACACGGACTCAGTATCTCCCATAGTATTACTAATTAAAAAGGAAAACATTAAACTCTATAGTGGAAAAACCTGACAGACATCATCTTAAATAAGTGATCAAAGTTAACATCATCAGTACTGAACAAATGGATATCAAATGCTTCCTGATATGATGCAATGAGGATATAACATTACTCTGCAATATTCCCATCAAAATGCATAATCTGAATCTATTCATACGGAAGGCAAATTCAAATTGAGAGACACTCTATAAAATAAATGGCCTATACCATTCAAAAAAGACAAGATCATGAAAGATAAGGCTGAAGTGTTCTTTCAAACTGGAGATCAAACAAATATTTTATGCAGATCCTGGATTGGATCCTAGATTAGAAAAATTTTTCCCTATAAAAAACACTGAAACAAATGGCAAAATTTGAGTCAAGTCAGTATATTAGATAATAACATTATAACCAATCTGTATTTCCTGATTTTGGAAAGAACACTGTTGTGGTTACATAAGAGAATGTCTTAGTTTACTGAAAATATACATTATCATATTTAGGGTAAAGAAGCATCATATTTGTAACTTACTCTAGCTTCAAAAATTAATATGCATATATAAAAATATAGGGTGGAGAAGGAAATGGCAACCCACTCCAGTATTCTTGCCTGGAAAAGTCCATGGACAGAGGAGCCTGGAGGGCTGCAATCCATGGTGTTACATGACCGAGCATGTGTGCATGAGGGTGGAGGGAGATGGGTTGGTAGCAATAAAGTGGTAGAACTAAAAAAAAGAAAAAAGAAAAAAAAAAAATAAAAAAATAAAAAAAAATAAAAAAAAGAAAAAAGAAAAAAAGGGACCTCCCTGGTGGTCCAGTGGTTAAGAACCCACCTTCCAGTACAAGGGATGCTGGTTCAATGCCTGGTAAGGGAACTAAGATCCCGCACGCTTTGGGGCCACCAAGCCCCCAAGGCGCAACTGCTGAGCCCATGAGCAACTGCTGAGCCCATGGGTCACAACTACAGAGAAGCCCTTAAGGAGGAGCTTATGAAAACTTGAGCTCCTAAGCTCCTGACGGTTCCAGGCAGCTAGTGAATGAATGCCAGAAGAGCTAAGACAATCATCTCCTCTTTCCCACCTCTCAGAACAACCTGCCTCTTCTAAGCCACTGCTACTTTTAATTTAGGCCATTAAGACTTGCTTTCTGCCAGCCTCTGCCCTGTAAGACTGATGTGACTTCTCAAGAGAGAAACAAAATGAATCATAATCACTTTCTCAATATTAAGGACAAAGAAATACTGCCACATTTTTGGTGGAAAAAAATATCACTAGTGTTTTAACTTCTATGGGAGATGGGAGAGGGAGAGGATGGTGGTAAAGAGACAGTAAACCAGCTAAAGACTATGTGAAATAGAGGAAATGGTGATTTTGATTGGTGAAGCTCTAGGGATATAAGGTAACAATGAATAAATCTGTGCTATTTGAATGTCTGTTCTCATGTGGCTTCAAAAATTAAAAGCAGGCAGGACCTCTGCATTGAGATGGCTAAGTTAACAGAGGAATAAGGGAAACATCTGTATGAGAGGAAAAGGTCAAAGCAGTGCGTCAAGGGAACTCTGCTATGCCTGGTATTAACATTTCACTTGAGTTGCTGGAGAGGTCAGATTACATGTTTGTCGCCATCAGCTAATTTAATTGAAAGGTCTAGCCAACTCCAAAGCTATCAATTCAGACAGAAGGATACCTGCTCTGAGTACCTCTGAGTTTTACTTTGATTTCTGCATTTAATTACAGGAATATAAAATAGAGGGGCAGAACCATATTTTAAAGAGCCACATTCCAAAGTAAAGGTTCACTGCATAGTCTATATACTATATTTGATGAGCCATATTTGACAGCTCCTCACAGGGCCATGCAAAATTAGCATGGACATTTCTTGGGCTTTTGATGTTCACTGCCATCATGTGCTTCACTGCTAAAATCGGGAAACATATGGGATGAATTGGTAAAGGCTGCTGAGAGTTTCTGTTGCCTTTTTGTTTTCTGTTTTTAATTCATGGCTAAGGCCAATTCAGAATACCTCTAAACAAGACCAAGATCTAATACAGCACTCTTTAAACCATATCCATTCCCAGGATATTTTTAAATAAGAAAAGATGTTAGGGAAAGAAAGGTGTTGAAGAAAAATGATGGGAAATCAAGTATCTTCAGGGAACACTGGGATCCTTGGGAACATATGTCTAAAAACCTATAGTTTAGCTAGTGAAAAGAAGAAGCCACATGGTAGAGAGTGAAAAATGTGGGTTTTGGACTCAGATCTCAGTGAATTCAGTATCAGGACTGAACTAAGTGTGAATAGTGTGTCTGCTACTGGTTAACTGTGTGACCTAGGGGAATTTATCTAACTTCTCTGAGACTTATTTTCTCATCTGTAAAACAGAGATACTAACTCCCTCTCAAGGATGTTTTAAGAATTACATGAGATAACATACGTGAAAGGGGGTTGGTTCCCAGGTGGCGCAGTGGTAAAGACTGGCCTGCCAATGCAGGTGACATAGGTGGCTTGGGTTTGATCCTGTGTTGGGAAAATCACTTGGAGTAGGAAATGGCAACCCGCTCTAGTATTCTTGCCATAGAAAATTCCATGGACAGAGGAGTCTGGTGGGCTACAGTCCACGGGTTCAAAAAGAGTTGGACACAACTTAGTACAACATACATGAAGAGTGCCCAGCAGAAAATCTAGCAAAGACTTTTTTTTTTTTTTTTAAAGAATTCAACTGGACTTAAAAGTCAGATTCAGTTGACATATCTGCTATAGACTCATTTTACAAGTTTAATTTATGATACCCCAACTGCTATAATTTCAGATAGCCTCAAGGCCTTGGAGAGGCCTGAGACAAAAACCAGAGACAGAGGCAAAAGTTACTTAACCAGCCATAATAAAACCCAGAGACAGACTCTGTCACATGTAAATATACTAGCTCATATTGCACATGGGGCCAGTCAATACAGCACCAGAAAGGCTCCTCTCCTCTTTTGTAATTTTACTAAAGCAGAAACAATAACTAGGGGAGATATTCTCCCTCAGCCTTTAAACTTTCAGGGATTTTAAGTAAATCTTTACAATTGAATGATCACTTTCTATGAAGTTCAAAACAGTACTCTAAAAGTAAGAACTGAGGCTAAAACCAGCAGGTAAGAAATCTTACTTCCCCATCTTTCCTCCTGTTTTCCTTACCCTGGAGGAAGTATGAACTCAGGGAATTAACTCATCTTTATCCAAGTGCTACATGCATCCACTGTACTCTTATTTAAACCATTTTTCCGGTCTAAAAGCTTTCAGCAGCTACCTTAATGTTAAGAAGTCAGGCTCTGTAGTCACAAGAGATTTAGATTTTAAACTGTTCATCTATTAGCTCTATGTATTTCCAGGTGGCACTAGTGGTAAAGAACCCACCTGCCAATGCAGGTACATGTAAGGGACGTGGGTTCGATCTCTGGGTAAGGAAGATCCCCTTTAGTAGGAAACAGCAACCCACTCCAGTATTCTTGCCTAGAGAATCCCATGGACAGAGGAGCTTGGCAGGCTAGTTCATAGGGCTGCACAGAGTCCTATGCATAGGACAGCTGCATAGGCTGCTGTCCGACTATTCAGTCGGACATTACTGAATAGACTTAGCATGCACAGATGATATCTGAGTCAATTTCCTAGTTTATAAAAGAGGATATATAACTAAAAGTAAAGGATTAAAAGGCAAAAGGTGGCCCAAAATAAACATTCAATATTAGTCATCATAATTATTAGGCAAGAGTTAACCTCATCTATAGATCAAATAAACAAACAACTGAGTCTCAGAGGTGGAATAACTTCCCAGAAGAATGGAACCTCAAACCCAAAGTCTGCCTCCAAATTCTGTTTTTTCCATTATGCCAAACAACCTAACTCATGTATGAAAGTGGAAGTTTCTCAGTTGTGTCCAACTCTTTGGGACCCTATGGCCTATACAGTCCATGGAATTCTCCAGGCCCGAATTCCGGAGTGGGTAGCCTTCTCTAGGGCATCTTCCCAACCCAGGGATTGAACCCATGTCTCCCACACTGCAGGCAGATTCCTTACCAGCTGAGCCACAAGGGAAGCCCCAGAATACTGGAGTGGGTAGCCTATCCCTTCTCCAGTGGATCTTCCCGACCCAGGAATTGAACCGGGGTCTCCAGCATTGCAGGCGAATTCTTTACCAACTGAGCTCTCAGGGAAGCCCTATCTCATGTCTATCCCTGTCGTTTTAAATAGGCTACCAACTGCAATTTAACTAGTCTTTATTGTGTGGTCACAGGTTATGGGTGTTTTTAATTTTATTCCATTTTTTCTTTTTCAAATCCTAATAGTTTGGGAGGAAAACTGACTGAACACACAGCAGGTGATGACCAGGTGAAAAGACGAGACCCAGTTTCTCCTTGTCAGTATCCTTAACTGTAGTAGCCTCTCTCCTCTCCAAGTGCATTTGCTGCTTTTAAATCTGCTACGATCTGAGCTCGAATAAGTACCCTAGGACTAGTGAGAGTACCTCTGAGCCTGAAGAACAAAGGAAATACAAACTTTCCAAACCAGAAGGAGCGAGTCACGCATGTAGGGAGAATTACTTTCAGAAGAATAACAAGGGACACAGCTAGACAGAGACAACACTCATAGGAAGGGAGCAGGATAATTGAATTCCATATCCTCAGATGGGAAGAAAGCCAGCTGATGCAGTCTAAGTCCACCAGCTTCACAGGGTGGGAAAGGATGGCGCGTGGACCTAGAGGAGCCAACAGAAGGGACCTAATTCTACCGGAGAAGCCTTCCTGCCGAACCTTCACATCTCTTCTTCCATCCTAATGGCTAAGTGCCAGATAAGGAAAGATTTACTGAATGTGACAGTTCTCTTTTGAAGAGTAATGCTTATCCACCATAAAATATTTATGGGTGAGTTTTTCACTGAGTATGGTCATTTATCATCCCACTTGTAACTGTTCAGAAATCTTTTAATTCAAGAATTTACGTATCTTTCTCCACATTTATGGATTTTGCGCTTACCTACTAGGCAAATTAAGTCACAATAACGCACATACTATCACAACCCTCAAGAAACTTAATACTTAGGAGTTTGCACTCATATCTTAAGATATCTTAAGAAGACAGAATGAGTGCCACCAGAGAGGAAAGAGCTTGGCTGTGAAAAGTTCTAAGACAGGTTTCTTTGCCATCCAGCCCCTGGCAGGCATAACTTCAGCCAGAACTCACTGTTATCTATTAACAAGGTTTCCCACAGGTCCAGATCTGGAGAACCACTCACCAAGCCCTCAACAGCCCACAGTTTCCACTCTATACCCTCAGCCAATAAGGTTCATGCCTCATCTTCCTGGAAAGTCCCTCTCCTTCCAAATGTCACCTCCTTACCTGAACCTTACTTGGACCCTCAAAGAACAATTACAATGTGTCTACTCTGCACTCCCAAAGCCTTTAAGAACTTAAAGCACTTTATCATTATCCATGTATTTGTGCAGGACCTACTAGATTAGGGCTTCCCTGGTGGCTCAGACAGTAAAGAATCCGCCTGCAATGTGGGAGACCTGGGTTCAATCCCTGGGTTGGGAAGATCCCCTGGAGAAGGGAAAGGCTACCCACTCCAGTATTCTGGCCTGGAGAGTTCCATGGACTATACAGTCCATGGGGTCACAAAGAGTTGAACACAACTGAGCGACTTTCACGTCACTTCACTTCTACTAGATTGTGAGATTCCAAGTCATCTGTATCCTTAGCCACTAACAGCACTCAAAATAGTATGTCAGGCCCAGTGTAAGTATTCTACATATATTAACATTACATTCTACTAATATGTACACCACAATAAGTCATCACAGTAAAACTGAAAACGAGATGACAGGAACTCTCTTCTCAATTTTACAAGTGAGGAAAATTAAGTGCACAGAAAGGTTAAGTAGTGCTGAAAGTCTCAAAGCTAGTAAGGACTGGACCCCAGGATTTCAATCTAGGCATAACTTCAGAACTGAATGTCAATAGACACCATGGGTTGAGGGGAAGGTCGGACTACAAGATCAATGGTCTCCACCACAGGGAGCACAGTTATTATTCACACACTGGGGTATGGAAAGCCAAATACTGGCACTTCTACTTATATTTCAGTTCATCCTTTTGTAAAATGTCTATTTTTGCACATGTTATAAAATGTACATAATAGACAGTACAGTCAACACTGTAATTGTAACTTAAACATTCATATAATGTGTGTGCATACTCAACCATATTTACTGATACAAAGAACATTAAAACCATTTGAGGCCACTATTCTAGACCATTTCCCCCAGGGACTCAGTTCCTCCATTCTCTCTGCCTAGCACTTCAGTTAAAAAACATTAGCCAAAAAAAAAAAAAAAAAAAGATTAGCCAATCAAGACTATAGGTGAACTTCAGAGAGGTAAGAGTTTGCTCTTATTTATATTTGGAAGCCCTATATCAGCACAAGGACCGGGTGCTTAGCAGATGGTCAATGTTGAACCTAACTGCATCACGAGAACCTCACTTTAAAAAATTCTCTTCAGGAAAAAAAAAAGAGTCTCTCGACATTTTAATGCAACTTATAAATACTTCCAGATTTAAAAAAAAAAACATACTAAGCACATTGCCTAAAGATGTTATATAGAATTCTCCTAGGAACACTACAAACAAACAAAAAACAAACCTTAGTTACATAATAGAACCAAAATATTGTACTTTAGGGCTTATTTTAAACAGAAAACTGAATAAAAGAGATCTGGGCATTAAAAAAAAATCTAAGTTTATATTAAAGGTCCTTTCACTATACAGAGATAGTGTAACTTTGCCAGACCTAAAGGTCACCTCTGTTGGTCTCTCCCAAGTTAAACTCCAAGAGGAATAGATTAAACTTTCCAAAGCAGCAACTGCAGACTTGACTATGAAGAGGCATTAACTGGGTCCACCTACCTACTCTGCATTTCTTCAGTCCAACATTTAATGGGAATCAAACAAAGAAGAAAGGCTGTGTAAAGCCCCCCTTTTATGAGAGGAAGAACCTAGCCTCTGAGGCTAAATCCACAAGGTTCCTCCTGTCCTCAGCTTCATCCTCTGCACAATGGGCATACACAAATACTTAACTCTTATCTATGTTACCAGGATTAAATGAGAGAAAACATGCAAAATGGACTTATCTGTTTCCTCATTGAACGTGTCTCTCTCCCTTCCCCCAACTAAAACTCAAAGCTTGAGTTTGGTTTATCTAGTTTGTTGCTATATTCCCAGGGCCAAAATGGTACCTTTTATTTAATAAATGATTTAATAAATGCTAAATGAATAGAATGCAAAATGCCTGCTGCTCAAAAAATGTTGGCTATTATGGCTATTACTGCTAACAAGAAACAATGAAAATTTTATTGTTAAGAGACCCACACCTCCTCGAAAGATCTCACATTTCTAGGAGGTAAAGTAGATAAATGCTGAAAAGGAGAAATGGAGCTAAGAAAAACAACTGGATCATAAAGCAGGACTAACCTAAAATAAAATTAAAATCTCAAATAAATACACCAATCAGAGCTGAATTTCGAGCTTTCCCGAGTGAGGTTCACCCTGGATGAGGTTTAACAGCGATTACAATAATGACAGTTTTCACGCCTGTGTGTGCCAGAGCCCATGTCAAGCCTCCTATGTGGCCTCACAAAACCCTGAACCGGGGTGGGGAAGGGCTGGAGATGTTCTTCTCGCCTTCATTTTGCAGAAGGGGTAACTGAGGTTCAGAGACCCAAGGTCACCGCCTGTAAGCGGAGAAGCCGCAATGTGAACCCCAGCAGTCGGACCCCCGAGCCTGCACTCAACAGGCCCCTCAGAGGGGCCATCCTCGCCTCTTCCACCATCCGCCACACAACCCTCGAAATTGGATGTGTGTAATATTTCTCCAGGGCCGGACTTAGTGGCCCCGGCGCCAGGAGAACAAAACAATCCTTGTCCGCCGGCAAGTTAGATGGACGCCGGCCCGGCCGGGGCTCCGAGGCCGCGGTGCCCAGAGACTCGCGCACACCACGAGCTCCGAGCTCTCGAGCGGTGCAGGAGGCGCCTGGGCAGCCCTGGGAGCTCGGGAAGGCCCGGCCCGCCGGGTGACCTTGGATCTGCCGCCCTTCTTGGGGCCTCAGTTTACCAGCCTGGCCTCGCGCCGGGGGCCTCCCGGGAGCTCGCGCCTGTGCAGCCGCAGGCCTTCACACGCCCCCCTTGGCCGCCCGCTTTCCCGCCCCGCTTACGCTGGAAGGCGGCCGCTCCAGGGACGCCCACCATCGCCCAGCGCCGCTGCCGCGCACCTCTCCTCCACTCGCGACCCGGGTCCCCTGCAGGCACCGCTGAGGGACCTGTAGCCGCCAAGCTTGCCGACCCCAGAGTCGCTGCTGCCTCCGTCTCCGCCGCCGTTAGGCCGCGCGCAGCCCCGCCCCCCAGTTGGCCCCGCCCCGCCCGCCGGGCACGCCCCCGCAGCGCGTTCTCGCCCGCCAGACCAACGCACGCGGAAGCCTGGCCCCTAGACCGACTCCCACTAAACCCCGCCTCCTGACCTGCTCCGCCCCTTCCGCGCGAACTATTACCCTATCCCGGCTCACCCTGCTTCTCAGTCCCGCCCCCCCTGCGTCACTCGCGCCCATCACGTGCAAGGTCCACTCTTCAGGCTTAGAGATTCCAGCTGTGGCCAAGGCAACTGCCAGAACCCAGAGGCGGAGCCTTAGGGGGCGGAGCTTGGGGGGAGGGCGCAGTGCCTCACCTGAGTTCTCCAGGTTAAGGTCCTTTCGCCTTTGCGCCTGTCTTTAGGCAACTCACTTCTTCCGACAGTGTTCCAATATTTAAAATGTCATGATCATAATGTTAATAACTGTTACCTGTTACCGAGCTATTTTTATACACTCCATCCCGTTAATCCTTACAATGAGCAAGAGAAGTAGTATTATTTATTCCCCCTTTTCTGTACATGCGGATACGGCTTGCCCACCAACCAGGTTGCTCACTAGGTACAGTTAACAGAGATGGGATTGGAAGCTAGGAACTTGTGACTTCAGACCCAGTACTTTGAGCTACTCTGAAGTATTCTACCTCCCAAAGTCTCTAAATTAAAACAAGAGATTAAAATTTCCAAACTCCTCTATGTACAGATACCAAAAGCAAAGTTCTTTTAACTATACTTGTCTTTTACAAGCAAAAGACTGAGATAAAATAGTTGCAACATACTCAACAAAAAAATCAATATTCAAAATAAAGAGCTCCTTACAACCAATAAGAAAAGTAAGATAATTTAATAGAAAAATGGACAAAGAATAAATAGACAATGCACAGAAAAGAAAATCTGAAAAAGTAATAAACATTTTTAAAAGATGCTCAGTCTTTCTAATAATCAGGACAGCATCAAACAATGAGTTGCCATATTTCATGCATTAGATTATAAATTCCACTGTGGGTCTCCATCCCAAAGAAATACTAGCTCATGTGCACAAAAAGTTGTGTAAGAAAGAAGGTTATGCCAGAATTATTTACGACAACAAAAAGTGGAATTGACTCAAATGTCCAATATGGAAAACTAGTAAAACAAACTATGGAGAATAATAGGCAACATTTAAAAAGTAGGTAGATCTACTTGTAATAAAGGGTTGCCAAGACATACTTGTTAACTGAAAAAGCAAATTCAAGTTCCATATAGTTATTCTTTTGCTTTACTTCCAAGTTTTGGATAATTGGATAATTTTTCTTAACACCTACATACTATGTACACTCTAAAATTGTGCTAAATCTAAGCCCACATGCCAGAGCCAGACAAAGTGGATATAAATTATAGCTCCATACTTACCAGCTATATAGACCTGGACAAGTCATCCTACATTTCTAAGCCTAGGCAAGTAATTCACAATAGTACCTAGCTTGAAAGATGGTTGCATGAAAAGTACAATGCCTGGTACATTTTTTAAATGTTACACTTATTATTATATGCACTTTTCTTTTTTTGTAGTTGTTGTTAATCTCTTTTTCCTCCCAGTACCGAGCCTCTACCCTTCATGCCTGGAAGTTGTTAACACAAAGTAGGTGCTCA
The DNA here is from genome assembly GCF_019320065.1 of Cervus canadensis. Classification (NCBI taxonomy): domain Eukaryota; kingdom Metazoa; phylum Chordata; class Mammalia; order Artiodactyla; family Cervidae; genus Cervus; species Cervus canadensis. The sequence goes on along the minus strand of NC_057395.1, from coordinate 61,829,276 downwards.
AAAAAAGTCTTGCTGATGCATTCTATTACCATTTGAATCCTGCCATATACTGCCTTGCCTTGTCTTGGCACTTAACTATTTGGAATATAATAATTGAGCAACATTTGAAGTATTTTTATGATGTAGATATTTAAGACATTTTTGCTGAATTAAAGGAAAATTCATCAAAAGGAACTAAGTAGGGACAATAATTAACCTGCCTAAGACCACATACTATGAAGCGGTTGCCTGGTCAAAGAGGCTAAACATAGAATTTTCTGCCACAATATCACATTCAAGCTGATAAGTATGAATTTATTTATTAAACATGTAGTGAGAAACTAGCCCATAACTCAGTGGTTCTCAGGGTGGGCTACTGTCAAAATCATTTGGAAATGAGAAACTGATTTAGAAACACATACTCATAGGCCCTGCTGATCAGGAAGGCCCCCAGGTCTGGAACCACAAGAGCTCCCCTCCAGAGGTAGAAGGAAAGGAAAGGGGCTTCTGCTTCTTTCCAAGGCTATCCACTCCAGTATTCTCGGGCTTCCCTTGTGGCTCAGCTCAGTAAAGAATCCACCTGCAATGCGGGAGACCTGGGTTCGATCCCTGGGTTGGGAAGATCCCCTGAAGAAGGGAAAAGTCACCCACTCCAGTATTCTGGCCTGGAGAATTCCATGGACTATACAACACGACTGAGCAACTTTCACTTCTTCCCAAAGTCTTGTCTGTCCTTGCCAAGTCAAATCTGGCTTACTTCTGTGACAGCATCTCCATTGCTCTCAGGCTGGCCAGAAAGAATGTGAGTCCCATTATGTACCAGGTCTCTAGCCTCACCTCACCTCTGGGAGCCCCCTTCCTCCCTCCACACTACCAACCCCCACTTTACTCCTATACACCCGTTAGGTATCAGCTCATCTTGTACTTCCTCAGAGAAACCCTCCAGACCTGTCAGACCTCCCAGTGTCCACTCCTGTAGTACTATGCAGCTCTTCTTCATAGCACAGAACCCATTTGTCATTTTGCATTTATTTTTCCCATTCTTGGATTACTATCCATCTTCCTCTATAGACCTCAAGCTCCATAAAAATATCCTTTTTGTTGTTTACCACTATGTGTCCAGTGTCTGGGACAGAGATGGCCCTCTGTAAATACCTGTTAAATAAATAAGGGACATATTAAAGTGGAGGTAGGCACAGGCATCTGTGAGAGTACAAAGAGTCTTTCTAGTCAGCCCCCTTGAAACCCTTCCCCAACACATGCCCTTGGGAGTCATAAAAGCATTGTCAGGAAAAGAGAGAATCAATGCATTCACTAAATAAATATTTATAAAAGAGAAGACATCTGGAAAATTCCCAACCACTTGAAAACTAAAATATATAGTACTTCTGAATAACCAGTGGGTCAAAGAAGTCACAGAAAAATTAGTAAGTATTTACGATGCAAAAATCCTCAACAAAATATTACCAAATTTTATTCTACAATATACAAAAAGGATACTATATCATGGTCAAATTGGAATTATCCTGGAAATTTGAAGCTGATTTAAAAACTTATGTTTACACAAAAACTAAAAACTGGAAATCTAAGTGTTCCTCACCTAGTGAATGGATAAACTATGGTACAATCATCATTCAAGCAAACATTATTCAGCATTAAAAGAGACACATTTCTGGTAGGCACAACAGCATGAATGAGGGGAAGGGGTAGTGGAGGGATGGACTAAGTGTTCAGGGTTAGTAGATGCAAACTGTTATATATAGAATGGATAAACAAGGTCCTACTGTATAGTACAGGGAACTATATTCAATATTTTGTGATAAACCATAATGGAGAAGAATATTTTAAAAATGTATAGGAACTTCTCTGGTGGTCCGGTGGTCCACGCTTCCACTGCAGGGGTCACGAATTCCATCCCTAGTTGGGGAACTTAGATCCTGTACGCTGCAAAGAAGATCAAAGATCTGAGAGTCCATGTGCTGAAACAAAGGCCTGGCACAGCCAAATAAGTAAATGTTAAAAAATAAAAGTGAAACCATTGAAGTGCAAGGTACATACACAGCAAAATGCACAAATCTCAAGCATACACGTTGATGAATTGTTTCAGGCTTAACACCCTGTAACCACCGCTTATATCAAGATAAAGTTCATTTCTACCACCCTAGAAGGCTCTGTGGAGAAGGCCACGGCACCCCACTCCAGTACTCTTGCCTGGAAAATCCCATGGACGGAGGAGCCTGGTGGGCTGTGGTCCATGGGGCTGCTAAGAGTCGAACACGACTGAGCGACTTCACTTTCACTTTTCACTTTCTCACTTGGAGAAGGAAATGGCAACCCACTCCAGTGTTCTTGCCTGGAGAATCCCAGGGACAGTGGAGCCTGGTGGGCTGCCGTCTACGGGGTTGAACAGAGTCGGACACAACTGAAGTGGCTTAGCAGTAGCAGTAGCAGAAGGCTCTGTAATGTCCCTTTTCAGTGAATACTCCACCCAGAGATTATCACTATTCTATCACTTTAGCTATATGATTGTTTTTTAACAGCTTTATTGAGATATGATTCATATACCATACAGTCACCCATTTAAAGAGCATAATTCAATGGTTTCAGTATATTCACAGTTGTACAACCATCACCAAAACCTAGCTTTGAACATTTTCATCACCTCAAAGAGACACACCCCCATACTTAATAACAGTCACTTCCCATCCTGCACTCTCCAGCTCTTATGATTGCTCTTTTAAAAAATCAACTTTCTGGGGGACTTCCCTGGTCGTCCAGTGTCTAGAATTTGCCTTGCAATGCAGGGGACACAGGTTCAATCACTGATCAGGAGCTAAGATTCCACATGCTGCTGAGCAACTAAGCCTGCAAGCTGCAACTAGAGAGCCCATGAGCAGCAAGGAGAGATCCCACAAAAGAAAATGAAGATCCCATAACTAAGACCTGCCACAGCCAAATGAATTAAAAAAAAAAAATCAACTTTCTGGGACTTCTCTGGCAGTTCAGTGGTTAAGACTCTGCCTCCATTTTAGGGTGCAGGAGTCCAATCCCTGGCCAGGGAACTAAGATCATGAAAACAAAACTGAGCGGTTGAATCTCCTTGCAATCCAAGGGACTCTCAAGAGTCTTCTCCAACACCACAGTTCAAAAGCATCAATTCTTTGGTGCTCAGCTTTCTTTATAGTCCAACTATCACATCCATACATGACTACCGAAAAAAACCATGACTTTGACTTGATGGACTTTCGCCGGAAAAGTAATGTCTCTACTTTTTAATATTCTGTCTAGGTTGGTCATAGCTTTTCTTCCAAGAAGCAAGCATCTTTTAGTTTCACGGCTGTAGTCATCATCTGCAGTGATTTTGGAACCCAAGAAAATAAAGTCTGTCACTGTTTCCATTTTTTTCCCATCTATTTGCCATGAAGTGATGGGACCAGATGCCATGATCTCAGTTTTCTGAATGTTGAGTTTTAAGCCAGCTTTTTCACTCTCCTCTTTCACTTTCATCTAGAAGCTCTTTAGTTCCTCTTGGCTTTCGGCCATAAAGGTGGTATCATCTGCATATCTGAGGTTATTGATATTTCTTCCAGAAATCTTGATTCCAGATTGTGCTTCATCCAGACTGGTACATTTTGCATGATGTACTCTGCATATAAGTTAAATAAGCAGGGTGAAAATATACTGCCTTGATGTATTCCTTTCCTGATTTGTAACCAGTCTGTTGTTCCATATCCAGTTCTAACTGTTGCTTCTTGACCTGCTTACAGATTTCTCAGGAGGCAGGTCAGGTGGTCTGGTATTTCCATCTTTTGAAGAGTTTTCCAGTTTATTGTGATCCACACAGTCAAAGGCTTTGGCATAGGCAATAAAGCAGAAGTAGATGTTTTTCTGGAACTCTCTTGCTTTTTCTATAATCCAGCAGATGTTGGCAATTCGATCTCTGGTTCCTCTGCCTTTTCAAAATCTAGCTTGAACATCTGGAAGTTCTCAGTTCATGCACTGTTGAAACCTGGCTTGGAGAATTTTGAGCATTACTTTGCTAGTGTGTGAGATCAGGGCAATTGTGCGGTAGTTTGAACATTCTTTGGCATTGCCTTTCTTTGGGATTGGAATGAAAACTGACCTTTTCCATTCCTGTGGCCGCTGCTGAGTTTTCTAAATTTGCTGGCATATTGAGTGCAGCACTTTCACAGCATCATCTTTTAGGATTTGAAATAGCTCTACTGGAATTCCATCACCTCCACTAGCTTTGTTCATAGTGATGCTTCCTAAAACTCACTTGACTTTGCACTCCAGGATGTCTGGCTCTAGGTGAGTGATCACACCATTGTGGTTAAGGGGGTCATGAAGATCTTTTTTGTATAGTTTTTCTTTGTATTCTTGCCACCTCTCCTTTATATCTTCTGTTTCTGTTAGGTCCATACCGTTTCTGTCCTTTATTGTGCTCATCTTTGCATGAAATATTCCCTTGGTATCTCTAATTTTCTTGAAGAGATCTCTAGTCTTTCCCATTCTATTATTTTCCTCTATTTCTTTGCACTGATCACTTATTAGGAAGGCTTTTTTTATCTCTCCTTGCTGTTCCTTGGAACTCTGCATTCATATAGGCATATCTTTCCTTTTCTCCTTTGCCTTTCATTTATGTACAATGAACCACACCAATTTCAAGGGCCCAATTTGATGAATTTTGACAGTTGTACATACCCGTGAAATCACTGGTACTATCAAGGTACAGAACACTTTTACCACCCCTCTATGGTTCCTCCTGTTTCTCTGCAATCCATCCTTCCATCTGCACATGGGCCCAGGGAACAATTTGTCTGCTCTCTGTCACTATGCATTTGTTTACATTTTCTAGAATTGCATGTGAATGGACTCAAGCAGCATGTACTCTCCTGTCTGGCTTCTTTCACCCAACATTAGAATTATGAGAGTCATCTGTGTTGTATCTATCAGTAATTTGCCTTCCTTTTTATAACCAGTTATTCCATTGTTTGAGATACACTACAATCTACCATTTTTGAAAATAAAACTTGTTGAAGACCTGGGCAGCTCTGGCTTCGAACATATAGATTCCTTAAGCTCTATTTGGTTTTATAGATCATTCTTGCTTAGTTCAGGGTTTAGTGTGTATGTATGTTGAAGGTTGAGAAGAGAGGCCTTCTTTGAACAGATCAGAGCCACAAAACATCAGCATCCTTCTGTTACCTAAGGCCTATAGGGACGTAAGAAATGGGGGTTCAATCCTTGGGTTGGGAAGATCCCCTGGAGGAGGATGGCATGGCAATCCACTCCAGTATTCTTGCCTGGAGAATCCCATGGACAGAGAGCCTGGTGGGCTACAGTTCAAAGGGTCACAAAGCGTTGGACACGACTCAAGTGATTTAACACAGGGTCAAGAACATTAACGTGTTAAGAGGCTGAGAGAAGTGCTTTAGAAACTGAATTTCAGCTCAGTTTGCAAGAGCTCCATTTTCCAGTCAAGAGAACTGAGACTTAAATTAAGAGACTTACCATAACATTTGCCTGAGTCAGAAGCTAAGTCTCAAGTGACAGAATTGAATTCTGACTTTCACAACCTTCAAAAGGAATCATAGACTCAATAGACCTAAAGAATTGCTGGGGACCGTGTTTCTTGTCCAAATCAAATGAATTATTCTTTTTTAATTGGTGACAAGGAAGATGAAGATGGGTGGCAGAGAGAAGTGTTCGCTGCCTGCCATCTGCCCTGACCATGCCCTTCCACTAACACAGGATAAACACAAGTCCTGGCCAGATGACAGTCAATGAGGGGAAGCAATTTAAAGGTATATGATCCTTGTTGGGTAAACAGGAGTCTGAAATGCTCATGGTGCTTTAGAAAGCCTATCTATACACCAGAGAAATACCTAACATGGCTGGGAGTTTTCTAATAAGCAAAGTTTTTTCTCCTTTGGAGGCTGAAGAACCTAAGAGCTCCCTGAGGGAGAGATGAACAAGACAAGTTATATCATTAAAATTCACTATTGTTTATGAGTGAGGAGGAAGTGAGCAAACTCAAGGTGAGGAATTTGAATACTACATAACACGGTCAGGAAGAAAAGGAAAACCACTCAATTCTCAACACTGAGAATTAAATTGTTCTCACCATTTCACTGTACAGTCTTTTCAGACCTGCTGTTAATGCGTTCTGCATCCAGCCTTTTTTCACTATTATCTTTTTTTTTCTATTTGTATTTTTTCATGTCACTATCAGCATTTTTTCATGTCACTAGAAACTACTCATTAACATTCTTTGATGGTCTCATAATATTCTTCTTGTGGTAGAATCCAATTTTTTCAATGACAAATTATTCCTATTGAACACCACTGTGTATTAGCTTTTTCTCTTTTTTGATTCTTAAAGTAGGTTTTTCAGAGTGGAATTATTGGATCAAATAATAGCAGGATTTTCAATCTTACCAAATCATTTTTTCCACCAGTAGGGTTTGAGCATGCTCATCTAGCAATGGGTATTACAATAATTTTACAGCATTTCCAAATTTGTAGATGAAACTGTGGTCGATTGCTAATGGCCAATATCCATTCCCGAGAGTGAGTAAATCCCCAAGACTCAGAAGTGCCCAATAGAAGTAGATGCTACCCCAAACCAGTGCACCTCCTGCCCAGCAGGCAATGAGAGAAAGGCTTGCTCCTGTCAACGTCCACAACCAATCCCCATTCCATTGACATCACCAGTAAATGCCCCTGAGTCCATGCCTTCCTCTTTATACTTGCTTCCACTGTCCAGGGTGGACAGTGGAAAACTTCTTTTCTTTTTTTTAAAGTTTTTATTATTTACTTTTGGTTGTGCTGGGTCTTCATTGCTGTGCATGGACTTCTCACTGCTGTGCTTCTCTTGTGGCTTAGGGGATCCAGAACTCAGTCGGGCTCAGTAGCTGTGTCGCCTGGGCTTAATTGCCCTGCTGCACGTGGCATCTTCCTGGACCAGGGCTTGAACCCACATTCTCTGCACTGGTGGGTGGATTCTTTTTTTTTGGTGGGTGGATTCTTAACCACTGGACCACCGGGACAGTCCTCTCATCACTTCTTTATTTATTTTGGTCTCTTTTTAGACATTTTATTAGGAACTGCATCATACCTATAGAAACGCACACTGCATTAGCATGGTTTCTAGCCCAGAGCGTGTTTCCTTCTTTCGTACATTGAACACTGACTTTGTGCCAAGCATTGTCCTGAGCACTGGGGTTACTGCAGTGAAGAAGACAGAGAAGGTGAGAAGGAGTCAAATTCAAGGTATATTTTGAAGGTAGAGCCAACAGTATTTGCTGATGGCTTCTTTGTGGGTGTGATTAGTCAGTCATTGTGTTCAACTGTTTTGCAATCCCATGGACTGTAGCCCACCAGGTTCCTCTGTCCATGGGTTTTCTCACGCAAGAATACTGGAGTGGGTTGCCAGTTCCTTCTCAGGGGATTTTCGCAATTCAGGGATCATCTCTGGTGTCTCCTGCATTACAGGCCGATTCTTTACCACTTGCGCCACCTGGGAAGCCAGGGTTCCTTTGTAGGGTGGTGGAAAGAGAAGGATCAAGGTTGATTTGAAGGTTTGGGCTGGGACAGCTGAAAGGATGGGGCAGCCGTTGCCTAAGCTGGAGACAGCTATAAAATGAACAGACACGTCCTGGAGACAAAAGTGGGTTCAGTTTTAGGGATGTTGATTTGGAGATGACAATTGACAGTCACATCAAGATTTATCAGGCTGGCCCAGAAGTTCGTTTGGGTTTTTCAATAAGCTGGGATGGAAACCCGAAGGAACTTTTGGGCCAACCCAATACATTTCTTGCTATGGTTCTTAAACCCCCGGGACCACAACGGATGCACCTAGTTTGAAATAGTCTGAATGTGACCTATTTACGCCTTTCAGTAAGGTGCAGCTGAGCTGTGCGTGGAGAGGTTGCAAATCTTCCCCTCCCCCTGCACTCCAGGCCTCCCATCTGGCACACCTTCCTCAGGTGTCAGCTGTGCTGGAAACTGCTCATCCGAGGCTCTGATCTGTTGTGTGACCTTAAACCACCTCTGGGAGATGGTGAGGATGGAAACCCGGAACCTCCCCTCCCTCATCGACATCCGGGCTCATGGAGGCTCCTGCTGGTGGCCGGCACAGGGCTGGGTGCAGCTGTTTGCTTTACCACAAGGACAATTTGCGCCCACCCCCTCGGTGCTCCAGGGCACAGCTCCACACCTGTTCTCCACCCTCTATCCCAGGTGCTGAGAACAATAGAACACCCACTCACCAAGGTCATTGCCTTGATGGGGGCAGGGAGAAAGACTGCGGAAGAGAGAGCCCTCTTGGGGAAAGGGAGAAACACTCAGGAGAGCTAGAGGGCCTGAATCAGCACAGTCTAATCTACCTTTCTTTGCTAATGAGGATGTTTAATATCTGTGCTGCTCAAGACGACAGTCACCAGAACACGAGGCTAGTGAGACTGAGGAACTAAAGTTCCAATTTAATTTAATTGTTGTTCAGTCGCTCAGCCGTGTCCAACTCTTTGTGACCTCATGACCTCACGTCAGGCTTCCCTGTCCTTTACAATCTCCCAAAGTTTGTCCAAAGTCATGGCCATTGAATCGGAGATGCCTTCCAACCATCTCATCCTGTTGTTCGCTTCTCTGGCCTTCAATTTACCTGTAATTGTAATTTAATTGTGTTAGTTGCTCAGTCATGTCTGACTCTTTGGGACCCCATGGGCTGTAGCCCGTCAGGCTCCTCTATCCATGACATTCTCCAGGCAAGGTTGCCAGTTCCGTTCTCCAGGGGAGCTTTCCGACCCAGGAATTGAACCAGCATCTCTTATGTCTCCTGCATTGCAGGTAGATTCTTTACCGCTTGTTTAACTTTAAATAGCCACCCATGCCTAGTGGCTGTCTTATGGAACGGCATCAGTTTTAACAGTTGGCTCTGGAAGACATGAGGGTGCTACTCTGTTTAAGTAGTAACAGTTGGGACTTTCCTGGTGGTCTACTGGTTAAGAGTCTACCCTATAGTGCAGGAGATGTAGGTACAATCCCTGGATGGGGAACTAAGATCCTGTGCACTCAGGATCCCATGTGCCACAACTAGAGTGTCCATCCTAACACAGTTCAGTTCAGTCGCTCAGTTGTGTCCGACTCTGCGACCCCATGAATCGCAGCATGCCAGGCCTCTCTGTCCATCACCAACTCCAGGAGTTTACTCAGACTCATGTCCATCGAGTCAGTGATGCCATCCAGCCATCTCATCCTCTGTTGTCCCCTTCTCCTCCTGCCCCCAACCCCTCCCAGCATCAGGGTCTTTTCTAATGAGTCAACTCTTCACATGAGGTGGCCAAAGTATTGGAGTTTCAGCTTCAGCATCAGTCCTTCCAATGAACACCCAGGACTGATCTCCTTTAGGATGGACTGGTTGGATCTCCTTGAAGTCCAAGGGACTCTCAAGAGTTCTCCAACACCACAGTTCAAAAGCATCAATTCTTCAGTGCTCAGCTTTCTTCACAGTTCAACTCTCACATCCATACATGACCACTGGAAAAACCATAACACACAACACACAGGTAGCAACTAAAACTTGATGCAGCCAAATAAATAAATATTAAAAAAAATAATAACTGTCATCTGTTGAGCACATACTTTATGCCAGGTACACTGCATGCGTTCCCTTATTTACTCCTCTGCAGTTTAGTTGCTCTGTTGTGTCTGACTCTTTTGCAACCTCATGGACTATAGCCTGTCAGGTTCCTCTGTCATGGGATACTGGGGTGTGCTGCCATTTCCTTCTCTTCCTGACCCAGGGATTGAGCCTGCCTCTTCTGCGTGGCAGGCGGATTCTTTATCACAGAGCCACCTGGGAAGCTCCTATTTACTCCCCACAACCAATCTATAGGAAGGGTGTTATTGTACCCATTTTACAGATGAGGAAACTAAGGATCTGAGTGGCCAGGGTCCCAGAATGAGAAAGTGTTAAAGGCTGAAAGGAAACACCCAAAGTCACATCTCAAAACCCCTCACAAATAAAATAAACCCAAGGACCCTGCTGGCTTTGCAGTTGTCTAGCCTCTACAAATGAATGGGGTGTGCAAATTGCTACAGGAATGCAAATCAGCCTATGCTTTGGGGGACAAAAGCTCAGACCCTCTGGTCACACCCTGACTCTAGGCTGCGGGTGGGTGGGGATGGAGGCTGAGTGATAAGAAGGGACCTGGGAGGAAGGAGTGCTGGATGGGGGTGGGGAGGGCCAGCTGGTGTCGGGACTCAGGACATCAGCTGGCTGGCGGGCTGGCGGACTCAGACAATACTCGGGGGGCCTAGTCAGAACCCTCCTCCCCGCACCCTGCCAGCTGCTGTGGGCACCTTCTCTGTCTCCAAAGTGGCCTGTGGGGAGCAGGAGAGCCTGGGAGGCTGGTGGAGCATGCTGAGGAGGTCTATATCCAGTGACCTAGGCTGGGTGGAGGCGGGGTGGAGGCCAGGGGAGGTTAGGATCTTCTATGCAGGTCTCCTGGGTGCCAGACTTTGTGCTGTGGTATTTGCATATGTCCTTCCGTTGGCTTCTCCCAAAGTCCCCCTGGTAATAATAATAATGATTATTATTAACAATAGTAGCCCAGTGGCTCATGCTGAGCCCGCCTGGCTGGGTTGAAGGCTTTATCTCAGTTAATCCTCATAACTGCATTGGGAACCAAGGACTTCATTATCACCCTTTTCCAAAGGAGGAACAGGAGGCTTTGAGTGGTTAAGTGACTTGCTCAACCTTGCAAATTTAAACAAAAACACCCCTTCTTCACTTCTATCTCCCACCCTTTCCACTTAAAACTCTTTTGGAGTTTTGCAGGTTATAGCCGCTTGCTGTATTGTACTGTTTATACCCTTTAACTGTTGAACAGACCAAAGTCAGAATGTTACTTTGACACTTGAGACTATATGAAGTTTATAAATTCTATTGTATATTATATAATAGCATCCCTAAGTAAAGTTTTTGGAAACACATCCATGCTTATTGTTTACATATTGTTTATGGCTGATTGCGCAACAGCAGGCAGGCTACCTTTTACTATCTATCCACTGACATAAAAAGTTTGCTTACCTTCTCCTCCCCTTAACCCTAGAGATAACTCCAGAGGGAGGTTGGGTCTCCTGAGGGTCTTTCTTCCTCTGACATCCCCTGACCCTTGACAGCTATTGACCCTAGCATGTCACTTTCCATTCTGCCAGCAGGAGGGTGATACCGTATTCATACATTCATTTCACAAGTAGGTCAAAGCACCTTCTGTGTGCTATGCACTGATCCTCACATGAGGTACAAAACAGATGTGGTCCTTATCTGCAGATATCAATCATCCAGCACATCTCTAAATACAAAAGTACAGAGTGCTGTGGACAGGGTGCATGAAAGTTGAAGGGCATTTGACAGGTGAGCCAAGTTAATCTGGCCATCAGGGAGAACTTCCTGGAGGAGGTGATGATAACATTTGAGGCCTAAAGAATTAGTGGTTCCAGATGTTAGGATATCTCCTTTTTGACTCATCCCTGTCTGTCCATTTCAATTCCTTACGCTCTCCTTGAAGCCTATAGATCTTGACTCAAATGAGAACCTTGTCTTAGGCAGTGAGACACAGATAAAGGAGAGGCATTCTCCTCTCCATTGTAAGTTGAGGCATTGAGTGAGAGCATGCTGGAGGAGGAAGGTGGATAAATGGGCAGTCACTCTTTTCTTTTTTCTTTTTTTTTCAGTCACTCTTTTAACAATTATTATATGATAACTGTGTAATAATTAAAATAGTTTATTAATTCTGCAGTTGATTCATTTATAAACATTCAACAAATATTAATTGAGCATTTACTGGGCATCAGGCACTGTTCTAGGCCCTGGGAATACTGCAGTGAACCAGACAGATCAAAATCCTTGTCCAGTGGATCTTCTCACATCCTATTACAGAGGGCAGTAAGTAATTAATTTGGTCTGTTAAGTGGTGATCACCACCATGCAGAAAAATAAAACAGAGCAAGTGGCAGACAGACAATCTGAAATAAGGAGGTGAAGGAAGGCCCCTCCCGAGAAGGTGACAGGTGACAGTTTGAGCAGAGGGCTGAGCAGTCTGTGTTGGTATCTGGGGGAAGTATTCATTACCGGAACACTAAGCATGAAATTTGAATCAATGGCATTCTCAAGTCATGAAATTCTAAGTAATAGAATTCTGGGACCATGGCATGCTAATCAATACTTTTCTGGTGCCATAAAATTTCAGTCAATAAAATTCTCTGGTTGTGAAATTCTAACTCATAGAACTCTGAATCTGTGAAATTCTTACCAATTGGGAAACCTCCCTGCAAAAGCAGCTACGGAGGGAGCGTGGCAAAACCTCAGAGGGACCGTGGCAAAACCTTAGTGATCAGTGGGAGTAACCAGGTGAAGGGAGGAAGAATGCTCATGGGGAGGGATACACACCATGTACCAAGGTCCTGTGCCAGGAAGGTGGAAAAGCTGGGATCTGGAACCTGCCCCTCACCCAGGCATTCAATTGAAAAGACATTCTATTCCAAAAGGATCCATTTCTCCACCTTTGAGTCATAACACCTGAGTTTTATCTGCAGCAAGGCTGGTAAAAATAACAAGCCCAGAGGTACACCTCTGGGTGAGCCAGGCCCCAATTCCACATCTACGTTTATTTTCTTGGGCTCCAGAATCACTGCAGACAGTGGCTGAAGTCATGAAGTTAAAAGATGCTTGCTCCTTGGAAGAAAATCTCTGACAAACCTAGACAATGTATTAAAAAGCAGAGACATCACTTTACCAACAAAAGTCCTATAGTCAAAGCTATGGTTTTTCCAGTAGTCATGTATGGATGTGAGAGTTGGACCATAAAGAAGGCTGGGCGACAAAGAATTTATACTTTTGAACTGTGGTGCTGGAGAAGACTCTTAAGAGTTCCTTGGACAGCAAGGAGATCTGACCAGTCAATCTTAAAGGAAATCAACCCTGAATATTCATCGTAAGGATTGATGCTGAAACTGAAGCTCCAATACTCTGGTTACCTGATACGAAGAGCCGATCCATTAGAAAAGATACTGACACTGGGAAAGATTGAGGGCAGGAGAAGGGGGTGACAGAGGATGAAATGGTTGGATGGCATCACCAACTCAATGGACATGAGTTTGAGCAAACTCCGGGAGATAGTGAAGGACAGGGAAGCATGGCATGCTGCAGTTCATGGGGTTGCAAAGGGTCAGACATGACTTAGCGACTGAAAGACAAGACAACAACACCTGCAATCAGTCCTGTGGCCTTTGTAGCCTTCTCCCTACTTCATTGGATGAGAGAACTCTGGAGTGACTTGTATCTGGGCTTCAGTCCTGCCCCGCCCCCTTGTGAGTATTAGCTGCAATAGGGTATCTTCCAAGACCCCTTCTTCTCCCCATCCCCACATTTATTATTCATTGCTCCATCAGTATTATTATTAATAGCATTGGCTGCCATTAATTGTGCCAGTCCTGAAACCAAGTGATCTATAATCACTGCTACTATAAGTCCCTAAACTGTTACTGCAAAATGAGTAAGAAAAGAATGTTTAGAAATTTTATGGCATTTGACATTGCTCTGACATTTGAGCATGTGATTATTTTTCAAATAATTCACTTTCATTGTATTTTATAAAATGTCAGTCCACGGGTGGATTGGAAACAGTAAGCTGGTCCCTTATCACAGATAAGAAAAGCTCTGCTTTATTCATATTAGCCATTCAAAACTCATAGCAACCCTTGTGCAGCTGGTACTTTTTTTTTTTTTTGCTGTGCCATATGCCTTATAGAGATCTTAGTTTCCTGAACAGGGATCAAACCCGTGCCCCCTGCAGTGGATGTGTGGAATCCTAACTACTGGTGCGTGAGTGCTCAGCCCCTCAGTCATGTCCGACTCTCTTGCAACCCCGTGGACTGTAGCCTGTCAGACTCCTCTGTCCATGGGATTCTCCAGGCAAGAATACTGGAGTAGGCTGCCATTTCCTCCTTCAGGGGATCTTCCCAACCCAGGGACTGAACCTGTGTCTTATGTGTCTCTTGCATTGGCAGGCAGATTCTTTCCTACTAAGCCACCTGGGAAGCCCCTAACCACTGGATTACCAGGGAATTCCCAGTTTGTACTTTTATTATTTTCTTTTTTATAGTTGAAGAAACTGAGGCTCAGAGAAGTGGCAGGCACACAGTGCCCAGAGCCACACAGCCAGTGGCAGGGAGGGTATTCCAGGAAAGCTGAACTCTTGGGAATATCTCCCTGCTCCCTCCTGGTCTCCACTTCTCTATCCCCGCTGCCACCTGGATTCAGGCTCTTCACCATGACCTGGACACTGTCACCTCTTGGGTACCTACCCGTTTCCGTCCCTGACTCCTTAGTGATGGTTGCAGCACAAAGACCTGCCCTGGTGACATTCCTGCTGCTACCATTTGACGCCTTCCCTCCCGAACTTCTAGAACACGGCTTGCCAACAGAGGTCTCTGGGATGATAGGAATGGTCTATATAGTCAGTAGCTACATGTGGCGATGGGGCACCTGAAACATGGCTAATGCTACCCTGGAACTGAATTGTTAGTTTTATTTAATTATGAATAAGTATGTGTGGCTAATATAAGCTTCCCTGGTGGCTCAGACGGTAAAGAGCCTACCCACAATGCAGGAGACCTGGATTCGATTCCTGGGTCAGGAAGATCCCCTGGAGAAGGAAATAGCAACCCACTTCAATATTCTTGACTGGAAAATCCCATGGGCAGAGGAGCCTGGTGGGCTACAGTCCATGGGGTCGCAGAGAGTCGGACACAACTGAGCAACAAGCACTTTCACTTTCATGTGCAGCTAATGGTTACTGTACTGGATAGTGCAGATCTTGAGAGAAAAAGTCCAAACCTCACAGAGCATTCAAAGCCTTTGATTTTGGATAAGGAAATTGCTGACAGACCTCTGGTCTAGCAATCACAAAGTGAGGCCTTTTGAGTCTGACAAATCTGTGTCTAGCAGCTTTGGCACTGGGCATTTATTTAACCTCTCTGTGCCTCTAAGTCCTCATCTGTAATATGCGACTAAGAGTTCCTACCTCTAGGCTGAATTAGATTCCACTTACAGTCTTTAGCATACTGCTTCCCTCTGCACCAGTCCACCAAACTGCATGGCTCCATGCTTCTTTTGTCCTGTCCTCTCTGTCTTTTCTCCCTCTCTGCATCTGGGCAAACTGAGGCTCTGAGTGGGTTTAACTTCCCCAATGTCCCCCAGAAGCATCAGGGAGGGTAAGGTTTAGGTCACCAGGCCTTTTTAGACTTCACCACCTGACATCTGTGTGATTTCAGGCAAAGTACCTACCCTCTGTAAGCTTGGTTTTTACTTTTCAAAATGGAAACAGATCAACCTTACCTCATAGCATTCTTTTTCTTTTCTTTTCTCAATAGCATTCTTTTTTTTTTTCAATAGCATTCTTGAGAGAATTAAATGATTAAGTGAGACAACGTGTGCTTAGTACATAGATAACTTCTCAAGGTCAGCTATTATTGTTGTTTTCTCCTTATTTTAATATTTACTTATTTAGACTGTACTAATAATTATTCATAATTATTCTAGCCTAGCACTCTTTCCCCTGCTTTCAAAGAATGGTTTCTTGGGACTTCCCTGGCGATCTGGTGGTTAAGACTCTGCACACCCACTGCAGAGGAGGTGGGTTCAAGCTCTGTGAGTAAGAGCTCACATGTCACATGGGGTGGCCAAAAAAAAAAAGAAAAAATGGTTTCTGGCCTAAAAAGTGAAAGTTGCCCAGTTGTGTTCAACTCCTTGTGACATCATGGACTGTAGTCCAGCAGGCTCCTCTGCCAGAGGATTCTCCAGGCAAGAATACTGGAGTGGGTGACCATTCCTTTCTCCAGGGGACCTTCCCGACCCAGTGATTGAACTCAGCTCTACTTGCATTGCTTTACCATCTGAGCCACCAAGTCTAAGACATAAACTGGCCTTGGAGTCTAAACTGATTACTGAAGGAGGAGCTGATAAGGGGGCAAGGGACAGGCATAGAAGCTGGGAATCTGGAGGTGGCAATGACCTAGGGCCATTTCTTGTGTATGTGTGTGTGGGGGGGTGCAGTCCTGGCTCTTTCTGGGCCCCAGATGGGTATCTGTTGCTGAACAGGAGCCTACCTTGCTTAGGGCTGGCTGGGCCTGGGAAGAGGCTTTGGGGGTCAAGAAGACCAAGACGAAGGTCCCACTGCTACAGAAGTATCTGCAACCTGGAAAGGTGCCATTGAGGATCAGAGATGGCCTAGAAATTATGGCTCTGAGAGTTATGCCCAAGCACCTATGGCAGGTCCAGCCTCCAAGTTGAAGGAGAAGCCTCTCCCTGCATTCTGCCCAGGACTGGGAGCAAGGGTGGGCCACAAGGGTGGGAGACAGAGGGTACCAAGAATGTGCACCGGCTTGGAGTCCTGATGTGTTCTGAGTTGGAATCCTGAGTCTTCCACTCAGTGGGGCAGTTGGCTTTACAGCCATATAGACCAGACACTATTTTTATTAGCTGTGTGACTTTGGGCAAATCTTCTGACTTATCTGAAACTTCATTTCCAAATAAGTGAGCAGGAAACATACTTACTCAAGGTGATCGTGAGGATTCGGAGCTTAGAGTGGAGCTTGGCACAGGACTGTGCTGTGCTGTGTTTGGTTGCTCAGTCGTGTCTGACTCTTTGTGACCCCATGGACTGTAGCCCTCCAGGCTCCTCTGTCCATGAGGATTCTCCAGGGAAGAACACTAGAGTGGATTGCCATGCCCCTCTCAGGGGATCGAACCCAGGTCTCCCGCTTTGCAGGCAGATTATTTACCATCTGAGCCACCAGAAAAGACCGAGAATACTGGGATGGGTTGTCTACCCCTCCTCCAGGGGGTCTTCCTGTCCCAGGAATCGAACCGGGCTCTCCTGCATTGCGGTTTGATTCTTTACCAGCTGAGCCACCCGGGAAGTCCCAGCACAGAACTAGTACTCTTTAAATATTAGTTACTGTTATGGAGGTACTCAAACTTTCTGATCTATAGGGCCCTATTCCAGTGCACACTTGGGATTAGGATCAGGTCACATACAAAGCAGGGGCTGAGAGTTTCAGTCTGGGGTCAGGTCCCAGATCTGCCATATGTGACTATGGGCAGGTCCCTGGACCCTCTGCACCTTCACTTTCTTTTCTGTACAATGGGGAGAACTTTAAAGTTTGGAAGTGCCTGGCCCTCAGTAAAAGGCTGGTGAGGCTCCATTTCCTTCACCGCAGATCCTGGTTCCTGACTTTTGCAGGGAGATATACTGGTTCTCTGGCCAGATTCCTTTCTTTGCACGAACATCTGCACAACTGTTACTTCCTTAATTCTAGAAGTGGGATTACTAGTCCTCCATTTTCCTGGGTAACAGAATTGGGGCTCAGAGAGGTGAAGTGGTGATTGTTCATTGCTGTGCAGACCTAACTACTGAACTATGGATTTGAGCCAACCTGTCCTCCTTCCTTTAACTTTGGAAATGTTTTCTTTCTTTTTTTCTTTTTCTTTCTTTCCTTTTTACTTCCTTCCTCCCCCCCACCCCCGCCACCTTTTTTTCAGTATAGAAAAGCATATAAGATGATTTGCACTTTAGAAAAAAAAAGCCCACTTCAGACACCCATTGTGCTGCGCTCAGTCACTTCAGTCATGTTCAACTCTTTGCAACCCTATAGACTCAGCCTACCAGGCGCCTCTGTCCACAGGATTCTCCAGGCAAGAATATTGGAGTGAGTTGCCATACTCTTCTCCAGGAGATCTTATTGATCCAAGGATGGAATCTGTGTCTGTTGTGTTTCCTGCATTGCAGGCATATTCTTTACCCACTGAGCTACCTGGGAAGCCCCAGATACCCGTTAAGATGGCTGTTGTTAAATAACAGCAAACAACAAGGGCTGGTGAGGATGTGGAATTCAAACCTTTGTGCACTTACTGCTTGTGGGAATGGAAAATGGTGCAGCTGCTACAGAAAATGGCATGGTAATTTCTTGAAAAATCAAACATAGAATTACCAATGATACAGCAATTTCACTTCTGGGTATATACTTAAAAGTACTGAAAACAAGATCTCAAACAGTATTTGTACACCCATGTTCTTAGCAGCGTCATTTAGTATAGTGAAAAAGTGGAAGCAAGTTGAGTGTCCATTGATGGATGAATATATAAACACGATGTGGTCTATACATACAATGGAGTGCATCACCAACTCAATGGACATAAGTCTGAACAAGCTCCGGGAGTATGTGATGGACAGGGAAGCCTGGCATGCTGCAGTCCATGGGGTCATAAATAGTCAGACGTGACTGAGCAACTGAACTGAACTGATTATTCAGCCTTGGAAAGGAAGGAAATTCTAGCACATGCCACAGCATGGATGAATCTTGAAGACATTATGCAAAGTGAGATAAGCCAGCCACAAAAGGACGAATATGGTATGATATCACTTATGTGAGGTCCCTAGAGTAGTCAAATTCATAGAGACGGAAAGTGGAGTGGTGGTTGCCAGGGGGTGGGGGAGGGAAGAATGGGAAGTTATTATTTAATAGGTATGGAGTTTCAGTTTGGAAAGATGCAAAAGTTCTGGAGATGGATAGTGGTGCTGGTTGCATAACAATGTGGATGAACTGGAATAGAGAAGCAGACCTACAGAACAGACCTGTGGACACAGCAGGGGAGGGGAGGTCGGACGTACTGAGAGATTAGGACTGACACATATACACCACCACGTGTAAAATAGGTAACTAGTGGGAACCCCCTGTGTAGCACAGGAAGCTCAGCTTGGTGCTCTGTGATGACGTAGGTGGGTGGGATGGGAGGTGGGGGGAGTGGGAGAAAGGTCCAAGAGGGAAGGGAAATGTGTATACATACAAGGGATTCACTTCATTCTACAGCAGAAAATAACACAACATTGTAAAGCAATTATTCTCAAAAAAGAAAAAAAAAGCCACACACCTTTACAGTTGAAAATGATTAAATTCGTACATTTCATGTTTTATATATTTTACTAGAATTTTTTTGAAAGAGTAAGCTTTTGACCAGAAGACAGTTTAAAAAACAACAACAGTTTTTGGAAATGAAAAGATCACATGGGTACCTATTTCCCCAAACAATCAAATACTACCTTTTTTTTTTTTTTATTTTTTAATTTAAATACTACCGTTTTAAAAAAGTTTTTTCAAATCGTTTTTTATTTTTGTTTTTTACAGAAGTGATAAAACAGTAGAGCTTCCATTCCATTGCATTCCTCTACGCCTCTATCCCACTGCCCTTCCTGACCCCTACAGGAGAGTTTGGTTTTCATAAATGCCTTGAGTTTGGGTTTCCATGAGCACCGTGCATAGGTTATACTTGTACTCCTTTTTATGAGTTGTCCTAAAATCATACACAATATTATTTGTGTGTTTTAAAAGTGTTACGTAATTTGTTGTATTGTTCCCCACATCTTGCTGCAACCTGAATTTTTCACCTTACGTTTTTCAAGATCCATCCATTTCTAGTTCATTTTCTTTACCTGTTGTAATTTTGTCATATAAACAGATCACTTTTTATTTTGTCTATTGTCAACTTCTCCAGAAAGACCACCAGGAAAATCTGTTGCTCTTAGGTAAAGCTGAGTTAATGAAATCTGTTGCAGCAAGGGCAAACAGTGGGTTTCCCTTGTGGCTCAGCAGTAAAGAATATGCCTGCCAATGCAGGAGACTCAGGTTCGATCCCTGGGTCAGAAGATCTCCTGGAGAAGGAAATGGCAACCCATCACAGTATTCTTGCCTGGAAAATTCCATGGACAGAGGAGCCTGGCGGGCTACAGTCCACGAGGTTGCAAAAGAGTCAAACACGACTTGGTGACTAAACAACAATAAGGAGGAGCAGTATCTCCAGGGAGTCTCAGCAGTGCCTCAAAAAAGGGTGATCAGGGAAGAATACTTATAGGGTTATTTATAGCTTGTGGGATTTTAGTTTCCTGACCAGGGATTGAATCTTGGTCCTCAGCAGTGAGAGCAAGGAGTCCTAACCACTGGACCACCAGGGAATTCCTAAGTAGAAGTCTCTTAAAGCGGAAAACTGACTGTGATTGCGCAAAGTTTGTGACACAACAGTTTGGAGTTGGTGGACACCTGAGAAGAGGTTCTTGAAACTTTGACAAATGAACTGATGTCTGATAATAGAGATATTTGCCAAAGTGAGCAAACTGTTTGCCCAAACAAACTGGTTAGCAAGAATTTCCTGAGGCAAATAGCAGTTATTTACTGGTTTACAGTCTTATTTTTCCGGGCAAGAATTTCCTGGAACAAATGGTCAAGTCCTGTTGACATAGGGGGACCTCAGTTCTCATACCCAATAACTGAGTAACAGTGAGGAAATGGTCTAGGTTCTTCTACAGTAAGTCTCCTACCTAAGAACAAGTTCCTTTCAGAAAGCACATTCAAAAAAAAGAAAGCACATCCATGAGTCCAATTTGTTAGTCCAACAAAGTTAGCCTAGGCACCCAACTAACACCATTGGTTTTACAGTACTACTCTGTAATAGGTTTCTAATACTTTTTACACAAATAATACATAACAAACCCAACACACACTCAAAAATAAACATTTTAAATCTTACAGTACAGTACCTTGAAAAGTACAGAAGTACAAAACAACAGCTGGCATATAGGGGCTGGCATTGAGTGAGCAGGCAAGAAGAGTGACTGGAGGATGGAAAGGAGATGGGGATATTAGAGTTGAAGGGTCATCAACAGTAGGAGACAGAGGGCAAGCTGCAGTTTCACTCACGCCTGACGCTGACGGAATGCACATTCCCATCTTTGAAAGTTCGAAACTTGAAGGTTCATATGTTGGGGACTTACCGGAACCTATTGATGGGTGTTTGGGTTATTGCCAGTGTTCAGCTATTACATGTGGTGTTGCAATGACATCTTGAGCATACGGGTGAGAGTTTCTCTGGAGTCCTTACCTAGAAGAGGAATTGCTAGGTAGCCAGATATGAGCATTTGCAACTTTCTTAGAGTCTGTGTTCTTTCTAACCCACCTCCCTGACTCCAGAAGAGTAAAATCTCCCTCTGAGACCACCAGAACAGAAGGCAAGAACTGCCAGGGCTTTGCCCACACTGGCTGCCTGCCCACCTGCCTGCCTGCCCTCCCTTGTTCTAGCAGATTAACAGTGACCTGTGACCCTGACAGGCTGGCCACACTCCCGGCCAATTCCAGCCTGCCGAAAGGAGTCCCCAGGGGTAGTCAGGGCTCGGGGATATGTTGTCCAGATGGGCCTGGGAGGTCTTGGGTTGGATTTATCCCAGGAGGCAGAGCAGGTGGGCAGCCCCCAGCACCCCACCCCCATTTCCCCCATCATGCATCACTGGGTTGGAGCTGGAGCCAGATGGTGGGGATGGGGCAGCCTTGTAGCTTCTGGTCTGACAAAGGATCCTCTATACTGCCCCCCAGCCCCCCTGCCCTGGCCAGCTTGGCTAGTCTAGTCTCTGGCTGCCCAGTCATTCTCAGCCGTGGCCTGCCTTGCCCTACATAGATTTTCTGCCGAAACTGTCCCTCCCACCTGTGCTATTTGTGGAGGAAGTTTCCCAAGCAGTGTTCCTGGAGAGACTTGAACTTGGAAACCCACTTACCATCCATCTGAGGTGGGGGGAGATATGACTGAATGTGGCTCTGTTTTTGTAACAGGTCACCAATTCAAATGCACTAAGAAGATCAAGTGCAACGGGCCATGCAGGGATTGTGGCAAACAAGCGCCTGGCCCTCAGGGAGCCCTCACTGATGGTCCCTCTGATTATTGCAGATGGGGAAGCTGAAGCCTACAGAGAAGGGTGCTTGCAGGAGAGTCTCATGGATAGAAGATTAAGCGTGGGAGTCAGGCCCACCTGAATTAATCCAGATCTATTACTGAGAGTGAGTCCTTGGGCAGATCACCTAAACTCTCATTCCTCATCTGAAATGGGGCTAATTAAATCTTTATCATAGAGAACAGTCCTGAGGGAGAAGGAAGACAAGGCAAGGAAAGCATCTGGTACAGGGTTAGCCCTCAATACTCATGAACTAAATCTCACTATTGTCCCTGGAAACAAGGAAGAGGTTTAAGGTGCTGCTAGAGACAAGAAAGCCTCAGGGTGGGGAGAGGAGGATGCCAGAGCATCTGTAGGTGATTGATTCAGTCCTGGAGTCCTCCCCAAGGACGCCCCCAAATACAATTGTGCAACCTTTTTCTTGGCTGTGACTCAGTTTCTTTCTCTGTAAAATGGGTTAAATGAGAACTGTTATCTCCTAGGAGGCTATGAGGATGAAATAAGCTATCACCTGGAGGGTTTATGAACCATATTCAGTAAGTATTCATTACTACTAGGAGGTTAGGAGTCACCCCTGCCTCCTCACCCAGGCTGGGTTTCAGAGGGTCTCCAAGTCAGATCTTGGGCATAGCTGGAGGGAAGGAAGGGAACAAGGTTGCCCTGGATAGTCAAGAGCCCTGGGTTTCCTCTGGATTCACCACTATTTTGCTGGGAGACTCTAGGCCTCTGGGGAGTGGATGGTTTGGCCTCTGCTGTTTCTCAGGAGTCTGTGGTTCCAGAATAGTTTCTGATGTGGGCAAGAGCATGAAGGCAGAAGGCGGTGGGGAGGGATGTGAGCAGAGCCGAGCCACGGGGCTGCAGTCAGGCTGGCCTTCCTGCAGTCCTGCCTCCAGGAATCCATCTCCCCGCACAGGGTCTGGGCATGTTTCAACTGGCTCCTGGATGCCAAGTGAAGTCTATTAATATCAAAGTAATGAGGTAATTACTGTGATTTGGAAAAATTACTAGTGAGTGCTTTTGAGGGAATTTCAGACCAGAGAGGAGGGTGAATGAAACATCTGTGAGGAGAGGAAGGAAGGGTTATTCTGGACACAGCAAGAGGATGGGTGAGCTCTGAGCCCGGGGGGCTCCCTCCACAGCTTGGGACTCTTCCTGGAGTGGGTGAGGAAGAGCTGTATGTATACATATTCTCAGGAGGGGCAGAGAAGAGCTGTGTGTGTGTGTGTCTGTGTTTTGGGGAGGGGGCTGGGTAAAGAATAAACGGGGGAACCAGAGGCCAATCTCCCTTTCATACCCGTCTGTAACCTCTGACTCTAACTGAATGATCTCCACCCCCAAGTCACCCCAGTTCTGGGAGCACCGGCTGGAGAAGGGTTAGGTGGGAGAATCCTGAATCAGAGAAGCTGAGAAGAGCTCAGAAGTCAAGGTTGTCAAAGGATAATTCTTGGACCACAGCATCATTGTCATCTGGGAACTTGCTAAAAAGGCAAATGAGTCTATGGCAGACCCACGGAATCAAAACTCTGGGTTTACTAATGGCTGAATGGGGCTCAGCAATCGGTGTTTTAACAAGTCCCTAATAGAGGCCTGAAATGATGGACAGGGCTAGGTTTAGGAATTGAGGAGGGAGACTGCTTCGAGAGGCTTTGAGGAAGCTGAATCATAGGAATTGATGCCAGAGTGGATGTGGAAGATAGCATGGTAGTATAGTAGTAGTAACAATAATAACATTGATAATACTAGCAACTGAACATGTATTGTGCACTTACTCGGCCTGACACTGTGTTAACAATTTCTAAGTGTTATCTTCATTTAACCCTCACAAAAACCCTAACAGGTATCTACTATTATAACCCCAATTTTTTGGATAGGAAACTGAAGAACAGAGAGGCCTAATGAATGTGCAAGGTCACACAGTGGGTAAGTGATAGAATGCGTCTTCAGATGCTGGGTTTTTGTTTCTTCTCATATGCCATCTTGCTTTGGTAAATCTGAGGAGGTGTTTGGTGGCTAAAGTGAGCAGTAAAAGGAGAGGTAACTTTAAGGGAGGCTAACTCTGATTTTTAATTTGTGTTTTTGTTTCTTTCCCCACAGCTTGAGAGATCTTAGTTCCCCAACCAAAGATCAAACCCAGGCCACCAGAAGTGAAAGTACTGAGTCCTGACCACTGGATCACCAGGGAATTCCTGACACTGTTTTGTTTTTAAATTTACTGAGCACTTACTTTGTGCATTTGCTGTACATTGTACAGTTAATTATCACCTTGATCCTCTAGGTCCTGCAACTATCCCCATTTTATAGATGATACAACTGAGGCTCAGAGCAACAGTATCACCCGCCCAAGGTCATAAACTGAGGGATGCAACATAAATTTAATGCAAGGCAACAGGTATTTGGAACCCTGACTTTTAATCCAGATAGTCTTTGTGGGTGCTTTCCTGGCTTCTGCCAATCTGGGAGATCCACCCATGTGTCCCCAAGCACCTAGGATAGATCTAGGCATAGAGTATGTACCAAGTGAATGTCCACTGAGTGACATCAAAAACATTCATCTAAATAAAACAATCTATAGAAACCAGAAGAAGGGATTGAAATTTATGGAGTTCCTCCTGTGTGCTAGGCACCTTACACAGGGCCCATTTAATTCTCTCAGAGCCCGCCAACCTTTTGTTTCATTATCTCCATTTTATAGACAGGAAAGCTTTCAAAGAGAAAGCTATTAGAGGTCATATGATGTTAGTGGGGGCTTCCCAGGTGGCACCAGTGGTAAAGATTTCGACTTCCAATGCAGGAGATGTTAAGAGATGCGAGTTCGATCCCTGGGTCAGTTAGATCCCCTGGAGGAGGGCATGGCAACCCACTCCAGTATTCTTGCCTGGAGAATCCCATGGGCAGAGAAGCCTACAGTCCATAGGGTCGCAAAGAGTGGAACATGACTGAAGTGACTTAACACGCACATTCGATGTTAATGGAAGAGCCAGGGTTGAGGCCAAGTCAGTCTGACACCCAAATACTGTGGGGGTCTGTGACTGGGGGTTGAGAGTGTGCAGGATGGTTTGGGTTCAACAAATGGTGACTGGTATAATATGGTTACAATAATAATTATCACCATCTGTGAATTGAATTTGTAATTCTGATCTGTGGAAGAGAAGAAAATGCTTCAGAAGTGGCAATCTCAAGGATGCCTGCTTCCCACCCTCTTCTAGATTTCCATCTTTCTGGTGCCAGAGCCGGATGGCCAGCCTGCCCAGGTCTCTGCAGCCCTGGCTCTCTGCTGCCCTCTGCTGGCACCTGACAGATGTGGCACTAGGCTGTGGAATCCGTATGACCCCCAACATCAGCTTGTCTCCTGCTTATTGACAGTGTTCTTTGTGAGTGACCCATACTGGGCTCTGGAAACAAGGCTAGTGAGGCTCTCTAGGGCCTCTTTCCTGAAATACTCTCCTCGTTTCTAATCCGTCCCCCCCATATTGTCCATATTCTATTTGGTGGCCAGAGAGTTATTTCAAAAGCATAAATCAGTCAGCAATTTAGTGGATTAGATAACACTGAACAACTCTATTTTTTTTTTTCTGAACAACTCTTTTGCTTAAAAAAATCTAAAAGTGCTGGGTAAAACCTAAAAATACACTATGAGCAGCTAAGAATGAAAGGGGTAGAGCAAAAACTATTTTCATACACAAGTATTTCTGCAATATCTGAGTCATACAACTTATGAAAATAAATCAACTCATGAAAATCAACTCATGAAGGATTGTTACATGTAAATCTCAAACATTTTTAGAAAGGGTTACTGTATCATCCATTTAAGACCTTTTCTATCATATTGGAGAACATGAGTCAACTATGACAGTGGAATCTTTGGTTCTGAAAATTGTAAATTTTTAATTGTAGTTAAACTGAAACTATATAGATACACAGTTTGACTGAGACACAATTTGCATGCATGCTAAGTCACTTCAGTCATGTCCAACTCCTTGGGACCCCATGGACTGTAGCCCACCAGGCTCCTCTGTCCATGAGATTCTCCAGGCAAGAATACAGGAGTGGATTGCCATGCCCTTCTCCAGGGGATCTTCCCAACCCAGGGATCAAATCTATGTCTCTTACATCTCCTGCATTGACAGGTAGGTTCTTTACCACTAGCACCACCTGGGAAGCCCAAGATACAATTCATCTACCATAAAGTTCACTCATGTATAACTCAATCATTTTTATTATATTTACAAGTTGTGTGACTAGCACCATACTCTAAATGGATTTTCATTACATTTTTATCACCTAATGTGTTACTTAGCTATAAAAAGGAATGAAGCTGGATGATTTGTAGAGACCTGGCTGGACCTAGAGTCTGTCATATCAAGTGAGCTAAGTCAGAAAGAGAAAAACAGATACCGTATATTAACACATTATACGTGGAATCTACTGATGTAGTACAGATGACCCAATTTGCAGAGCAGGAATAGAGACACAGACTAGAGGACGGACATGGACAGAAGGATGGGGAGTGGGTGGGATGAACTGGGGGATTTGATTGATATGTGTGCACTGCTGTGTGTAAAATAGCTAGTGCGAAGCTGCTGTATATATAGCACAAGGAGCTCAGTTCAGTGCTCAGTGGTGACCTAGATGGGGGGGGATTGGGCGGGGGTGGGGAGGGGGAGAGGTCCAAGAGGGAGGGGCTGTATGTGTACATATAGCTGATTCACTTCATTGCACAGGGGAAGCTAACACAACATTGCAAAGCAACTGTACTCCAATTAAAGAGAGAAAGAAACCTTTCACCCCTTTATAGACTCTCCTCATCCTCCCAATCTGAGCCTAGGCAGCTGCCCATCTATTTTTCAGTCTCTAAAAATTTGCCTAGTGATATAGATTTGCCTATTCCTTCCACATAAATGGGATCATTCAGTATGTGGTCTTTTGGAACTGGCTTCTTTCACTTGGGTTTCCCTGGTAGCTCAGTTGGTAAAGAATCTGCCTGCATTGCAGGAGACCTTGCAATGCAGGGTCTTTGATTTGATTCCTGGGTCAGAAAAATCCCCTGGAGAAGGGAAAGGCTACCCACTCCAGTATTCTTGGGCTTCCCTTATGACTCAGCTTGTAAAGAAACCACCTGCAATATGGGAAACCTGGGTTTGATCCCTGGGTTGGGAAGATCCCCTGGAGAAGGGGAAGGCTACCCACTCCAGTATTCTGGCCTGGAGAATTCCATGGACTGTATAGTCCATGGGGTCGCAAAGAGTCAGACACAACTGAGAGACTTTCACTTAGTACAATGTTTTTGAGGTTCTTTCTTGTTGTAGCCTGTATCAGTACCTCGTGCTTCTTTTTTTTTTATTGCTTGATAGCAATCTACCGTATGAATATATCACACTGTTTATCCACTCATCAGTTGGTTTCATGTCTCTCAGGCATATACTTAAGAACAGAATTGCTGGATCATATGATAATTATGCTTTATAACATTTAAGGAACTGCCTAGCTCTAAAACTGAAATTGTATTCTTTTTTTATATTTATTTATTTAATTTACTTTTGGCTGCCCTGGGTCTTTGGTGCTGCCAGTGGGCTTTCTCTCTTTGCAGCGAGCAAGGGCTACTCTCTAGCTGTGGTGCAGGGGCTTCTCACTGCAGTGGCTTTTCTGGTTGCAGAGCACGGACTCTCGGCTGCATGGGCTTCAGTAGTTGCAGCATGTGGTAGTTACGGTGCATGGGCTTAGTTGCCCCTCGGCATGTGGGGTCTTCCTGGAGGGATCGAACCCACATTCCCTGCATTGGCAGGCATACTCTTAACCACTGGAATTATTTTGTTAAACAATCTCTTTTTTTTATTTTAAAATTACCTATTTTATTTCTTCATGTTGTTATGATGGGTGTAAATTTTTTTTTCATTTATTTTTAGTAGTTGGAGGCTAATTACTTTACAATATTGTAGTGGTTTTTTGCCATACATTGACATGAATCAGCCATGGATTTACATGTGTTCCCCATCCCAATCCCCCTTCCCACCTCCCTCCCCATCCCATCCCTCTGGGTCTTCCCAGTGCACCAGCCCTGAGCACTTGTCTCCTGCACCCAACCTGGGCTGGTGATCTCTTTCACCCTAGATAATATACATGTTTCGATGCTGTTCTCTCGAAACATCCCACGCTCGCCTTCTCCCACAGAGTCCCAAAATCTGTTCTGTACATCTGTGTCTCTTTTTCTGTTTTGCATATAGGGTTGTCGTTACCATCTTTTAGAATTCCATATATATGCATTAGTATACTGTATTGGTCTTTATCTTTCTGGCTTACTTCACTCTGTATAATGGGCTCCAGTTTCATCCATCTCATTAGAACTGATTCAGATGAATTCTTTTTAATGGCTGAGTAACATTCCATTGTGTATATGTACCATAGCTTCCTTATCCATTCGTCTGCTGATGGGCATCTAGGTTGCTTCCATGTCCTGGCAATTGTAAACAGTGCTGCGATTTACATTGGGTGCACGTGTCTCTTTCAGATCTGGTTTCCTCGGTTTGTATGCCCAGGAGTGGGATTGCTGGGTCATATGGCAGTTCTATTTCCAGTTTTTTTAAGGAATCTCCACACTGTTCTCCATAGTGGCTGTACTAGTTTGCATTCCCACCAACAGTGTAAGAGGGTTCCCTTTTCTCCACACCCTCTCCAGCATTTATTGCTTAAACAACCTCTTATTTTTTTTTTTAAATATAGGTTTTACCTTTTTCTGTCTTGTGATCTGAGGGTGCAGTTCTTTGACCAAGTAAGCGAGACCTGCACACATATTTGTTGGATACCTTGACTGTTTTGTTTGATGTTGACATAGGCTAGAGGTTTCCTTGATTTTTATTTTTTAATAATTTTATTTGCTTGTTTTTGGCTGTGCTGAGTCATCTTTGCTGTGCCTGGGCTTTCTCTAGTTGAGGCAAGCAGGGGCGATTCTAGTTGCAGTGTGTGGGCTTTTCAATTGCAGTGGCTTCTCTTGTTTCAGAGTACCATCTCTAGGGCCCGCGGGCTTCAGGAGTTTCAGGGTGGTGACTCAGTCCTTGTGGCTCCTGAGCTCTACAGCACACAGGCTCCATAGTTGTGGCACATGGGCTTAGTTGCTCTAAGGTGTGTGGGATCTGGATCAGGGATTGAGCCCATGTCTCCTGCATTGGGAGGTGGATTCTTTACCACTGAGCCACCAGGGAAGCTCCCTTGTTTTGTTTTTTGTTTTTTGTTTGTTTTCTTTTTCGACCCTGCCTCATGGCATGAATCTTAGTTCCCTGAACAGGGATTGAACCTGTGCCCCCTATATTGGGAGTATAGTCTTAACCACTGGACCACCAGGGAAATGTGTTTTTTTTTGTAATTAAATTTTTTTTTTTTGTTTTTATTGCCTAATGTCCTTTTTCTGTTCCAGGATCCCATCCAGGACACAACATTTCCTTTAGATGTCCTGTCTCCTTAGGCTCCTCTTAGCTCTGACAGTTTCTCAGTTCAGTTCAGATCAGTCGCTCAGTCGTGTCCGACTCTTTGTGACCCCATGGACTGCAGCACACCAGGCCTCCCTGTCCATCACCAACTCCCGGAGTTTACCCAAACTCATGTCCATTGAGTCAGTGATGCCATCCAACCATCTCATCCTCTGTTATACCCTTCTCCTCCTGCCTTTAATCTTTCCCAGCATCAGAGTCTTTTCAGATGAGTCAATTCTTCCCATCAGGTGGCCAAAGTATTGGAGTTTCAGCTTTAGCATCAGTCCTTCCAATGAATATTCAGGACTGATTTCCTTTAGGATGGACTGATTGGATCTCCTTGAAGTCCAAGGGACTCTCAAGAGTCTTCTACAACACCATTGTTCAAAAGCATCAATTCTTCAGCTCTCAGCTTTCTTTATAGTCCAACTCTCACATCCATACATGACTACTGGAAAAACCATAGCTTTGATTAGATGGACCTTTGTTGGCAAAGTAATGTCTGCTTTTTAATATGCTGTCTAGGTTGGTCATAACTTTTCTTCCAAGGAGCAAGTGTCTTTTAATTTCATGGCTGCAGTCACCATCTGCAGTGATTTTGGAGCCCAAAAAAATAAAGTCTGTCACTGTTTCCACTGTTTCCCCATCTATTTGCCATGAAGTGATGGGACCAGATGCCATGATCTTAGGTTTCTGAATGTTGAGGTTTTTTTTTTTTTTTAAATTAATTAATTAATTTTTTCAGTGGGTTTTGTCATACATTGACATGAATCAGCAATAGATTTACACGTATTCCCCATCCCGATCCCCCCTCCCACCTCCCTCTCCACCCGATTCCTCTGGGTCTTCCCAGTGCACCAGGCTCGAGCACTTGTCTCATGCATCCCACCTGGGCTGGTGATCTGTTTCACCATAGAGAATATACATGCTGTTCTTTCGCAACATCCCACCCTCACCTTCTCCCACAGAGTTCAAAAGTCTGTTCTGTACTTCTGTGTCTCTTTTTCTGTTTTGCATATAGGGTTGTCGTTACCATCTTTCTAAATTCCATATATATGTGTTAGTATGCTGTAATGTTCTTTTGAATGTTGAGTTTTAAGCCAACTTTTTCACTCTCCTCTTTCACTTTCATCAAGAGGCTCTTTAGTTCCTCTTGGCTTTCTATTATAAGAGTGGTGTCATCTTCAAATCTGAGGTTATTGATATTTCTCCCGGCAATCTTGAGTCCAGCTTGTGCTTCATCAAGCCCGGCATTTCTCATGATGTACTCTGCATATAAGTTAAATAAGCAGGGTGACAATATCCAGCCTTGATGTATTCCTTTCCTGATTTGTAACCAATCTGTTGTTGCATGTCCAGTTCTAACTGTTGCTTCTTGACCTGCATACAGATTTCTCAAGAGGCAGGTCAGGTGGTCTGGTATTCCCATCTCTTGAAGAATTTTCCACAGTTTGTTGTGATCCACCCAATCAAAGGCTTTGGCATAGTCAATAAAGCAGAAGTAGATGCTTTTCTGGAACTCTCTTGCTTTTTCTATACTCCGACGGATGTTGGCAATTTGATCTCTGGTTCCTCTGCCTTTTCTTTCTTTTTTTTTTTTTTCCTCTGCCTTTTCTAAATCCAGCTTGAACATCTGAAAGTTCGTGGTTTACTACTGTTGAACTCTTGAACTGCCTGGCTTGGAGAATTTTGAGCATTACTTTACTAGCATGTGAGATGAGTGCAATTGTGCAGTAGTTTGAGCATTCTTTGGCATTGCCTTTCTTTGGGATTGGAATGAAAACTGACTTTTTCCAGTCCTGTGGCCACTGCTGAGTTTTCTAAATTTGCTGGCGTATTGAGTGCAGCACTTTCACAGCATCATCTTTTAGGATTTGAAATAGCTCAACCAGAATTCCATCACCCTCACTAGCTTTGTTCCTAGTGATGCTTCCTAAGGCCCACTTGACTTCACATTCCAAGATGTCTGGCTCTAAGCTGGTGATCACCCCATCATGATTATCTGGGTCGTGAAGATCTTTTTTGTATAGTTTTTCTTTGTATTCTTGCCATCTCTTCTTAATATTGTCTGCTTCTGTTAGGTCCATACCATTTCTGTCCTTTGTTGTGCTCATCTTTGCATGAAACATTCCCTTGGTATCTCTAATTTTCTTGAAGAGATCTCTAGAGTTTCCCATTCTATCATTTTCCTCTATTTCTATGCATTGATCACTTATTAAGAAGGCTTTCTTATCTCTCCTTGCTATTCTTTGAAACTCTGCATTCAAATGGGTATATCTTTCCTTTTCTCCTCTGCCTTTCACTTCTCTTCTACTCACAGCTATTTGTAAGACTTCCTCAGACAACCATTTTGCCTTTTTGCATTTCTTTTCCTTGGGGATCGTCTTGATCCCTGCCTCTTGACAGTTTCTCAGACTTTCCTTATTTTTGATGACCTTCATAGTTTTGAGAACTGGTCAGCTATTTTGTAGAATGTCTCTCCATAGGGATTTGTTGGATGTTTTTCTCATGATTAAATTTGGGTTGCTGGTTTTTGAAAGGAAGCCCCAAAGACAGATCATCTACAGAAAGAAGCATTTTGTTGACAGCTGACTTCTCAATAGCTTCAGTGGACGTCAGAAGACAGGGACAGAGTATCTTCAGTGCTGGGGGAAAAACCTGCCAACCTGGAATTTCTACTCAGAGAGGTTCTCTTTCAACAAAAGCATAAAATAAAAATATTTTCAGGTAAAGGAAAACAGAGAGTTTACCATTAGTATACTTTCTCTCTCACTAAGGGAAATTCTCAAAGATATTATTCAGGAAAAAGGAAAATAGTCCCCAAAGTAAATTCTGATGCAAGAAAGAGTGAAGAGCAAAGAAAATGGTGAACATGTAGGTACTGCTGAATAGACACTGACTGTATAAAGTGACCATGGTATGTAAGTTGTGGGATTAAGAAAGAACCAGAGTTACAATACCAGACAACACAGCAAATAATTTGAAAGAGAGTAACTGAAGATCAGAGATTGCAGTGAATACAATTAGGGGATATAACTTCTAAATAATAGAAGGAGAAATGTCCATTTGTAAGATGTTTGAAAAAATAGGGAATTCCCTGGTGATTCAATGGTTAGGAATTGGTGCTTTTATTGCCAGGGCCTGGGTTCAATCCCTGGTCAGCTAACCAAGATCCGACAAGCTAGGAGCACAGGCAAAAAAAGGAAAAAAAGTAAAACAATAGATTTTTTAGGATTCATACATATACATTAACACTGTAACAATATAAAAGGGCATGATTATAGCAAATCATCTCTGGATGTGGGGATGCAATAAGGGAGGGGGGATTATCACAGGTGGTTTGATCATGTTCTTGCCTTTAAACTGGGTGCTATTTACATGATTATTTTCTTATTCTTTTAAAAAATCTTTTGAATTTTCAAATTTTTCATTGCTGTGCTTTTTTTCTCTAGTAGTAATGAGCCCAGGCTACTCTCTCTAATTGTTGCGGTGGCTTCTCTTTGCAGAGCACAGGCTCTAGCGTGTAGAGATGTCAATAGTTGCAGCATGTGAGCTTAGTAGTTGCAGCTCCTGGGCTTAAGAGCACAGGCTCAATAATTGTGATGCAGGAGCTTAGTTGCTCTGCAGCATGTGGGATCTTCCTGGACCGGGGATCAGACCTGCGTCTCCTGCATCTTCCTGCAGTGGCAGGTGGATTCTTTACCACTGAGCCACCTGGGAAGTCCTTATTTTCTTATTCTTTACACATTTGCTAGATGTCTCCATTATTTTAAATATTTAATTAATTATTAGTTTATTTATTTTTAGTTTTTGGCCACACTGTCTCACTTGGGGGATTTTAATTCCCTGACCAGGGATTGAACCCAGGCCTTTGGCAGTGAGAGAGCAGAGTCCTAACCACTGAACCACCAAGGAATTCCCCTAAATATTTTAATTTTTTATAAATGTGTACGTATATATTTTAGTTTGGCTGATGGGCTCTTTGTTGCTGCGCTTGGGGACTTCTCTTGTTGTGGAGTCCAGGCTCTAGAGTGCAGGGGCTCAGTAGTTGTGGCATGTGGGCTTAGTTGCCCTGCAGCATGTGAGGTCTTAGTTCCCCTACCAGGGATCAAACCCGGGTTCCCTGCATTAGAAGGCAGATTCTTAACTACTGGACCACTAGGGAAATCCCCCCCTAAATATTTTAAATACTTAACAAAAATAAAGGGTAACTTCATAAAGAAAACCATGTTAGTTGTCTACTAAAACCCTCCAGTGCCTGACAGCTTGGAATAACTCTGGATGCCTTCCTTGCCTCATGGGGTCTGCATTATCTGGCTCCCGTGACCTCTCTGCACTTTCTCCCTTGGCCATTAAACTACAACCACCCGAAGAAGCCAAGGTCTTTCATACCTCAGGGCCTTTGCACAGGCTGTTTCCTGTCAGCACTATTGGCTCCTTGTTAACTTTTACATCTTAGTTTGAATATACCTCTTCCCTTGACTACTCTCCAATAGGTTCTCCTTGCTGTTTTCCATCATTGTGCCCTATTAGTTGTTTTCCGGCACGCATCAGTTTTGGGAGTTATTTGACTTGTTTTCTTGCTTAATAAGGGCTTCCCAGGTGGCGCTAGTGGTAAAGAACCTGCCTGCCAAAGCAGGAGACCTAAGAAACCCAGGTTTGATTGCTGGGTCTGGAAGATCCCCTGGAGGAGGGCATGGCAATCCACTCCAGTATTCTTGCTTGGAGGATCCCCATGGACAGAGAAGCTTGGTGGGCTGTAGTCTACGGGGTCACAAACAGTCAGACATGCCCGAAGTGACTTAGCAAGCACGCATGTTTGGTTAATAAAGATTCCCCCACTAGACTGTAGATTCCATTATGGCAGGGACTATATACATCTCGTTCATGGTCTATGACCAGCACCTCACTGGCTCAGAATAGAGATTTAATAAATATTTTTTGAATGAATAAATTCAAAAGCCAGTGCCTGGCGCAGAGTAGAGACTTAATAATATTTTTGAATGAGTGAATAAATGAACTGATTAGGAGCCAGAATCTTAGCCAATGGACTACCAGGGAAGACCCACATCAAGATTTTTGGATGCTAACATTCCTTTATTCTAAATTCCACAAGCCTACAATTTGAATTCCCTAAACATTCTGAGAGTCTGATTTTAACTTGGATCTTAGGGTAGCCCAGAAATGGCCAAAGCTTTGGAATCAGAAATAACTTGGTTCATATCCAGGCTCTCTCATTTATTAGCTGTATGATCTTGGGCAAATTGCTTTCTGTCTCTGAGTCTTGGCCTGTAGATTGGAGATGACAGTGCCTGCCTCACAAGGTGCATGAAGATTAAGACATGGTATGTAAGGGCAGCCCTTGCTTTGATTTCTATCCCACAAGATACCACAGTTTTAGATTTTGGAAACCTCCTACCCTCTGCTGAGATCCAAATGCCTCCCTGGGTGCAGTATGGTGTCACAGTGAGCTCTGGTGCCAGACTTGCTGGGCTTAGTACTTCCTGTCGCTGAGCCTCAGTTTCCTCATCTGCCTAATGGGGATAATAACAGAACCTAGGATGAGATGGTTGGATGGCATCACCGACTCGATGGACATGAGTTTGAGTAAACTCTGGGAGTTGGTGATGGACAGGGAGGCCTGGTGTGCTGTGATTCATGGGGTCGCAAAGAGTCAGACACGACTGAGCGACTGAACTGACTGACTGACTGATGATTATCTTGAGGGTTAAATGAGATGATCCACAGAAGCATGCTGGTCATGTAAACTCTCGTTATTACAGCCTTCACTGGATCTGGGAGGCCAGGAGTGTAGGAATCTCTGCTATTTGCCTAGGAGCCCAAGCACAGAGGCCTCCTTGTCTGGATGAGGCCCTGAGGTTCTTGGTCCAAAAGCCTGAGCCTGCAGGACCTTCTATGGGAATTTGAGACTGGTGAACTGATCTGCTCCTCTCTCCTTCCTTTCCCCATCCCCCTCTCTTATCTCTTGGGAGTGAACTGGTTTCCCTTGGGAGCTCTGCCCTGGGGTTTGGTGAGGAGCCAGTCCTGCCTGTATGTGTCTGGAAGGTCAGTTTCTGAACCAAGCAGAGTGGCACCAGCTGACATAGTGGAGGGGTAGTGTATTCCTCCAGCTATAGCGCCGCTGCGAGTGGACTGACGGGGGCACAGCTGATTGGCATCGCCCACACTGCGTGATCATGGAGACACACACACACATTCTCTCTCTCTGTCACAGATACACAGAAAAAATACACGTACACACCTACACACACATGCATATACATGCACACACACACCACTGTTTTCTCTGTTTTTACATCCTTCTTCCTTCTCTGCTAGCCTCCTTTTATTCTACTCACATCACCCCTCTCCTTCCTCCTTTCTCTTTATAACCATAGAAAACAGTCCCCCAGGGGAGGAACTCTTTCTCACCAAGTTTGTCTGGGGCTCATTAAGTCTTTTTTAAGCAGGGCAGTACGTGGGGTGACTTTTAAGGATCTGGCTTTAGGATTTGGTCCTGGGAAAGGAATCTCATCTCGCTTCTGGTCTCTTGCCTCCTGCCTGATTCCACTTCCCTCCCCCTCAACCCACCCCTCCTTCAGAATGAAGCTTTCAAAAGCCAAATAAAATGCTGTTCTCTTTTGTCATTGTTTAGCCTCAATTTTCTCAGGTTCCTCTACAATCTTGAAGCACAACCATATTTTAAAAATAACAATGCATATATATATATATATACACACATCAATGCATATATATATACATATATTTATGTGTGTGTATATATATATATATATATATATATATATAGTGTTAAATTTCTTTCTATCTTCCATTCTTCCTTCCTTTCTTTCTCACTTTGTCTCTTTCTTCTATATATTGGGTTGACCCAAAAGTTCATTTAGGTTTTATCCAATATTTATTGAGTATCAGGTATATGTCAGACCCTAGGTTTTCTTTATTTGTGTCTGTGGTGTTTTGATACTTATCACTCTAAATTAAAGTTATTTGATTGATGCCTGTTTTCCAAGATTATTATGACTCACTTTTTTGTTTTTTGTTTTGTTTTTTGGCTGCCCCTTGAGGAATGTGGGATCTTAGTTCCATGATCAAGGATTGAACCTGTGCTCCCTTCTGTGGGAGCATGGAGTCTTTACTACAGGACCACCAGGGAAGTCTGATAACTCACATTTTTGAATGTTAATTGTGTAGGACAGGAACTATATTAAGTGGTTTATGAATATTATTTTATGTATTCCCCATAATAGTCCCAGGTAGAGTAATTTTCATATTCCTATATCATAGATTATGAAATGGAAGTTTATATGTTAAAAAAGTCATCCAGGGCCACAGAGCTGGAAAGTGGCACAGTGTTATATGTCAATTACATCTCAAGAAAGATAGGAAGAAAAGGCACAGTAGGGATTTGAACACAGAAAATCAGAATCCAAAGCTCCTGCTCTTAAGCACCATGAGATCCTCCCCCCCACACACAGTGGACTGTATGTCCTGTGAAGTGAGACTGAGGCTATCTTGTTTACAACTACTTATTTATACACCGACCACTGTGTCTGGCATAGAGTAGATAGTCAATAAGCGCTATTGATTGAATGAATGAACTCTGGAATCATCCTTTGCTGCTATGTGGGTTGCAGAAA
This sequence comes from Cervus canadensis, assembly GCF_019320065.1. Lineage (NCBI taxonomy): Eukaryota > Metazoa > Chordata > Mammalia > Artiodactyla > Cervidae > Cervus > Cervus canadensis. The sequence continues at coordinate 61,792,337 of NC_057395.1, read as the reverse complement.
GGCGTAAGGGGGATATGAGCTTGGAAGCCAGGAAGACCAAGGTTTGCACAGAGAACTGTTCTTACTAGCGCTGTGCCTCAGTTTTCTCATCTATAAAATGGGGATAATATACAGACTGAGTAGAATTCATGTGAAGTTTAAATGGCAATGCATATTAATCAGCCAGCTCATGTGCCTATCTATAGCAAACTGAACAAATGACATCTATTTTTATATGTACATGTGCATACAATGCATCTACATTATGCACGTAGCCTTAGTAGGTTTTCAGTGGTATAGAGCCACTCCCCTATTGTTGGATACTTGAGTTCATCCCTAGTTATTTGCAAACAGATGTTTGATGAAGGACAACTTGTACACGTATCTGTTTTCTTTCTTTCTTTATTGGAGTAATCATATAATTGCTTTACAGTGTTGTTTTAGTTTCTGCTGTACAATAAAGTGAACCAGTGATATGTGTATATCTATATCTATCTATCTATCTATCTATATCTCCTCTTCCTCTTGAGCCTCCCTCCCCCTCCCCATCCCACGCCTGTAGGTCATTACAGAGCACCGAGCTGAGCTCCCTATGCTATCCAGCTGCCTCCCACTAGCTATCTGTTTTATACATGATGGTGTATATATGTCAATGCTACTCTCCCAATTCATCTCGCCCTCGCCCCCCCCCCGCACCTCGGGTCCACATGTCTGGGTCTCTATCCTGCCCTGCAAACAGGCTCCTTTGTGTCACTGGACCTGTTTTCTTGTGAGCTTCTTTTTTTCCCCCTTGATGGTATCTTATGTGGAAGATTCTACTTGCCAGGGAATCTGTATACTGATGTGGCCCGATTTATTGTCCAACAGCATCCCAGGTAGGAGTGGAAGATGGAGACAAGGAGCAGGTATGACGGCTGGTTGAGGTATGTGAGGTAGTGTGTTTTTTCCGGTAATGATCACATCTCATCTGTCTAGTGCCCAGGGTCAGTGTCCAGGCACTGGTGTCAGACAAGACTAGGTTTGAATCCCAACTCTGTCGACTCACAAATGTGTGAACTGGGCCAATTAGATCTTCTAAATCAAAATTTTCCTTTCTGTATAGAGGTAGTGTTCTTAACTGTAGCTGCTTCACGAGGCTACTGTAAAGTTAAGAAAACACATGAAAATGCTCAGATCTAGGCCTGGCCAATTCAATAAATAAATAAAAGTGGATTCAATAAAAGTAAGGATTCAATCAATGAAAGTGACTATATTGATTGCATAAGATTCACAGAGTAAAATATATTTCCCCACTTATTTAATCCTGACACAGTCCCTGTGAGGTAGGGGTTATTTGGACCCCCATTTCATAGATGAAGTAATTGAGGCCTAGAGAACTGTAGTGCCAGGACCAAGGTTGATACGGAGCTCACAGTTTCTGAATAGGGTTCAAAACCAGGTCTCCAGAGGTCGAGACCCAGAGCCCCACCTTCCAGCCTTCTTCCCTGGCACCAGGAGTTCTGGGTTCTCTGGCCGGTGTGGAATTCAGGCTTTTCTGTAATCGACTGTGAAGAACAGGGGGTTAATCTCTTCAACTTCTTTCTAATTTCGACATGGGGAGTGTTACCCCTTCCCCAGCCCCTCAACAGCCAGCAAAGCGCTTATCCCAGAGGGCGGGGCCTGTCAGCGTTAGCTACCACACCCCACACTAGGCCATGCCCACAGACCAAAGCTCCGGCCCCACAATGGGAAACCCGCGGCCTCAAATCTCTCCTCCATTAGCCGCCCCCTGCGAAGTCGCTTGCAGCTCCATGTCTACCTCTTAAACTCAAGCCTTGTCCCTGGAGTCCGGCGCTCCGCCATATGCAGCACCACCCCAAAGCCCAAACCCTCGCACCACGACCCATGGTTCTGTCTCTTTTTCTTGTGATCCAACGGCTGCGAGCTACGGCCTCGGCCCTCGACTGCTTCGCCCGGCTGTCTCCTGCTGGTCCCGGGCTGGACCACGAAGCTGCGCCCCAGGGCTCCGCCCACCGCATTTCACTCTCTCATTGCCTTAACTTCGGGTCCCGCCTGGACACCCTTACGTCCCCACGCCCATGATGTTATTGTTCAGTCGCTCAGTTGTGTCCGACTCTTTGTGACCCCGTGGACTACAGCACGCTAGGCTTCCCTGTCCATCACCATCTCCTAGATTTTGCTCAAACTCATGTCCATCGAGTCGGTGATACTATCCATCCATGTCACCACCTGTTGTCCCCTTCTCATCCTGCCCTCAATCTTTCCCAGCATCAGGGTCTTTTCTAATGAGCTGGCTTTTCGCATCGGGTGGCCAAAGTGTTGGAGTTTCAGCTTCAGCATCCATACTTCCAATGAATATTCAGGGTTGATTTCCTTTAGGATAAGGTTTGATCTCCTTGCTGTCCAAGGGACTGTCAAGATTGTCTTCTCCAGCACCACAGTTCGAAAGCATCAATTCTTCAGTGCTCAGCCTTCTTTATGGTCCAACTCTCACATCTGTACGTGACTACTGGAAAAACCATAGCTTTGACTATATGGACCTTTGTGGGCAAAGTAATGTAGTCTCACAGTATTCCCTCTGGCTCCTGGAGCCCGCCACAGCCCATTCTAGCTTGCCGGTGACCACGCCCTTCGCTGTTAGCCACACCCCAACACAGCCCCGCCCACCGAGGCTCCACCCCCAGCGGCCTGGGGTAGGGTGGCGGCTCGCCCGGCTGGGCCCCCGCTGCCCTCAGCTCTGGGCGCTGGGTCGGAGCAGGCCGGGCACTGCGGGGGCAGGGCAAGCGCGGCGGCCCGGGGGCTCGGAGGCGAAGATGGCGTCAGGCAGGCGCGCCCCGCGCACCGGGCTGCTGGAACTGCGCGCCGGGGCAGGCTCGGGGGCTGGCGGCGAGCGGTGGCAGCGGGTGCTGCTCAGTCTAGAGGAGGACGCGCTGACCGTGAGCCCCGCCGACGGCGAGCCCGGACCGGAGCCCGGTGCCCAGCGGGAGCCGGAGCCCGCGCAGCTCAACGGCGCCGCCGAGCCGGGCGCCGCGTCCCCGCCGCTGCCGGAGGCGCTGCTGCTCCAGCCGCGCCGCGTGACGGTGCGCAAGGCCGACGCCGGCGGGCTGGGTATCAGCATCAAAGGTGGGCGCGGGGGCGCCGAGGGCACGGGTCTTGGTGTCTGTGGGACCGCTAAGGCGCAGGGATCGCGGGGGCTGGAAGCGTATTGAGGACGTGGAGTTGGTGGACTTCTGTCCGGGCTAACGACGTCTGGGAGGACAGAACCGAGGGCACCAGAGCACCAAGGTTGAAGAGAGCTTTGAGGTCTCAGTCAGAAGGCACAGGTGTGGACGGCTTTGGGGGCACACCAAGGACAGGTCGGTGGGGAGTTGTCTGCCGAGGCAAAGAGGTCTGAGATTGATTGCCTCTCAGGAGTTGCATGGGCATCAAGGACAAGAATGACCCCAGGAAAGCAAAGGGTAGAGAAGGGAGACTGAGGCCTGGGGTGCTGCTAGGGAAAGGAGGAAGTCTTCAAGATACAGTCAAAGTAGAAGGGAAGGAGGGGTAAGGCCTGGAGTAGGAAGCATGGCTGGGATGGCGACTAGGTGGAGGTGCCAACTGGACTGGGCTCACAGACAGGGGACCGGAAAGGACCTGGAAATCTGAGGACCTAGCAGGCCTGTTTATGTAGGTGAAGAGTCCTAATTGTCCATCATCACAGGATTGAGATGGGCTTTCAGCCCCCAGTACTGACAGCTTTCTTTAAGGTGCAACCCAGAGTGAAGTCCAGAATCACCTGTGTGAACTTGTGTGTTAAGATCCTATGGACTGTAGCTTGGTAGGTTCCTCTGTCGATGGGATTCTCCAGGCAAAGACACTGGGTTGCCATTTCCTCCTGCAGGGATCTTCCCGACCCAGGGATCAAACCCACGTCTCTCATGTCTGCTGCATTGGCAAGCGGGTTCTTTACTGCTAGTGCCACCTGGGAAGCCCTTTCCCATCTCTGGACCTGAGTTTCCTCAACTATATAATGAGAGTAATGATAGAATTGGGATGTTTCTATGAAAATAGGTGTCCAAAATACTCACTCTGCCAACACATAATAGGTGCCTAGATAGTTATTGCTGTTAGATGAGAGGGAAAATAAAGGTCAGGAAAGACTCCCAAAGTGCGTTCACCATTCCTTCCTGAGGGCGTGGGGATGCTGGTGACTTGGCTACCACTGTGTGCCGAGTGCTAGGCCCAGTACTCTAGGCTCAGGATCCATTTCATCCTGGCAACAAGTACTAAAAGATAGGACATATAATCTTCATTTAGCAGGTGAGGAGATTGAAACTTGGAAAAGTAAAATGATTTTCCTAGGATCACAGTCAGTGAGTGACAGAGCTGGGATTTGAACCTCAATTATCAAGCCACTAAAGAGTGCTCAGAGAAGTCGATTTTTCCCCAGGGAAGGGCAAACTTACATGCAACCAACCAAAGGGATCTGAAAGAGGGGTAATGAGAAAGCCAGGGAGTGGACACCTGTTTTGCTCTCAAACACCAGCGTGGGATAGGGCAACAGATCAATGCAGAAATTGTACACTCTGTGTTAAAGCAGGAAGGAACTTAATGTTCATATAGCATCCCATTTTGCAGATAGACAAACTGAGTCTTGGAGAGGAAGAGGATTTTTCAAGGTCACAGAAAGTTACTCCCTAGCTTCATACTCCCAGGTGGGGGTAAAGGGAAGTTTAGGAGGTGTCAGGAGGAATACCAGCTCCATTCAATTCTCCATGTGTGGAGACTGGACTCCTGTTGCTGTGTTGACCTTTCCTTTAGGGTCCAGCCCAGCCCTAGGCATCGAGGAATGGCCATGGATTCAAACTGACCTGAAGTCCCTAGTTTCAGGTGGAAGAGGGCAGATAGATACTGGGTTGGACAAAAAGTTCATTCGGGGTTTTCCATATCATCTTTTAGAAAAACTCAAATGAACATTTGGCCAACTCAATATAAATAGAAACTCCTTCCTTTCCTAGGCTTCAAGCTCTCTGCACTGCAGTGAGCAAACTGCTGGGCCTATGGGGTCTAGAGAGGCATTCCAGTCCTACTTCTGCCACCAGTTTGTTGAGTGACCTTGAAATTATGACCTCCTCTCCCTGGGCCACTTGTTCCTCATCTTTGAGGATGGAGCAATAGTGTGGTATCTGAGGGCCTGACTTGCAGCCTACCAGAGGGTTAAGAGTGTTGGTTCTGGAGCCAGGAGACCTAGGTTCAGATATTGGCTTTGCCACTAATTAGCTGGGTGACCTTGGGCAAGGGGTTTCTCTCCACACTTCAGCCTTCCCAATAGGAATCTGAGCATGCCTGTGTGATTGGGTGTTGTGAAGATGCAATGAGACAAGATTGAAAGCATTTAGCATGGTGCTTGGCACTTGGTATGTGGAGCTAATGTGAACTGTTATTACTGTTTATTATTTTAAAAGGACATTTCAAGAGCTTAGAAATAAAGCAATATGGTAAAATGTATTAATATTTGATTTTTTTTTTTGGTCTTTTTGCATCAGAGATGCAATTCAGATAGGCTTTTGAAATCTCTAGACTTTAAAGCCCTGGTTTCTAGCCTGAGACCTAGGTTGTGAAGCTTTTAGCTTTGTGGCCATAGCAGTAACTGACGATCTTTATTCTCGATTAGAAGTTATCAGTGGGTTCCCCCATTATGGGAAACTCACTTAAAATCCAAAATAAGAAGAAGTTATTGAAGCATCTTGTAAGTTTTTCAAACATTGGTGACCACCCAAAGCACTTAACCAAAAGATCCATTATAACATTATAAATTTAGAAAATACCTTTTAGGTATCATTAGTGCCCCAAACTTCTAAGGCTCTTTTCTGAGATTCTCTTTGCACTGCACTGCCGCTTTCCCAGTACTGGGCTGGACACAGTGGGAGACCTTCAGAAATAATTTTGCCTTGTTGCGACTCGCAAGTGTTGGAGTGTCTGCCTCAGTTTCTTCCTCTTTCTGTGCTTGTCCAGGGGGCCGAGAGAACAAGATGCCTATTCTCATCTCCAAGATCTTCAAGGGGCTGGCAGCCGACCAGACGGAGGCCCTCTTCGTGGGGGATGCCATCCTGTCTGTGAATGGGGAGGACCTTTCCTCTGCCACCCATGACGAAGCGGTGCAAGTCCTGAAGAAGACAGGCAAAGAGGTGGTGCTGGAAGGTAAGCACTGGGGACCCCAGGGGTGTTCAGTTCTTCCCTACCACCCCCCAGGCCTCAAGCAGTGGGGTCTGGGAGGTGGGCAGAGTTGAAAACAGAAACAGCTTGGAAACCTGCCTTGAGAAATTGGTGTGGTAGAGATAGAGCTGCTTCAGAGCCAGACAGATCTGGACTTCATTTCCTCTTTCCCACTCCCTAGCTGTTTGACCTTGGATGAGTCACTTCATTTCCCTTAGCCTTAGTTTTCTAAGGGTAGGGCAGGGATATAACTTCTGCCTTGCTGGGTTGTGGGACTAGGATGAAAGGTCCATGGTAGGAACTGCCACTCGATGAGTGACACAAGGGAGGAAACGGGTGGGGACTGGGGCAGGGAAGACTTAGAATCTTGCCTGAGAAACCAGGGGAGCTCTCAACTCTGAATCCTCCTATCACCCAGGGGCCCTAGAACCCTGCGACCCATTCTGCCTTGGGAGGGTACTTGGCCTTTATATAGCAGGACACTGGCTACTTCCAGCTAGGATCCAAGAGGAATATGTTTTGGAGGAGAGGGAAACTTGGTGGCTCCCTGCCACTCTCCCCTCACTGTGTGGTCTTAGATGAGACCTTTGCTTTCTCCCAGCCTCAGTTTCCCTTCACTTGTTATAGTCTCTTGCTGGGGTGGTCCTGCTTCTGCCTTTTGCCATCTCTGTCAGGAGGTTTCTGCTTTGCTCAGCCCTTTCGTCAAATTCTACTCTGTCAATTCCGGAAGCCATGGGGGCCCGAGGAATGTGTCTTTGGCTCCTGGCCCAGAACAGGCACAGGGAGGTGGCGGGGGCTGATGGAGAATGCCATGGCCAGCGAAGCTGCTGCACTGAGCCAGGCCTAGGTCCTGATAGGTTGCCAAAGAGGTCTCCAAGAGGCCACAGAAACCAACAGGCTCTGGATCCCTGGGTGATCTTTGGCATTCTTATGGCCCTGACCTCGATTCTCTCTCATTTTGTTTTATTTTATTTTTACATTTTATTATTTATTTAAATGTACTGTGTGTCTATTCAAATACTGCTGTTGCAATTTTAAATATACACTTAAAGCTGACTCTGAAGGATTGATCCCTGAAAGCTTAAGGATATCAATCACATTTTAACAGCAAAGTTAAATAACGAGATCACACATAAAGGAGATAGATATAGGAGACTTTCTTCCCACATGCCTCATCACTTTGATATTTATAGCCAGTAATGCAGTTTGAAATAGTTGAAATTCATCAAAATGTCATATTTCAGTTGACTTGAAAAGCTCTTTTAGTCTCTGCTGTTTGAAAATTTAGTTCATAGATGGTAAAATTTCTACTGTAGAGATGTCTCTAATCCACACTGAGGTCCCCCTCCCCTCCTCATCTTAGGTAGAGAATGTCTCTTTCTGGGTTCTTAGCGTGGATCATTCTGAAACGGTAGTGTCTTTGAGTGTTAGACATTTGAAGCATTTCCTGGTATCAGGGCTAATACCCAAACCTTTGTCTACCTCATTCACTCCATTCCTTCCTCATTAAAGCCAAGATGCCTTTCCAGAGACCTACTATGTACCCGATGTGCAGAGCATTGGGGTAGAAGTTAAACCGGACCCATGGCCTGCCTAAAAGAGCCCACTATTGAATGGGGGGACAAAATATGAACACTGTCTAAAAATGGGATGACAGAGGATGAGGTGGTTGGATGGCATCACTGACTTGATGGACATGAGTTGGAGCAAGCTCCGGGAGTTGGTAATGGACAGGAAAGCCTGGTGTGCTGCAGTCCATGGGGTCGCAAAGAGTTGGACATGACTGAGTGAGGGAACTGACTCCACACAAGCCATTAAAAAATCAGCATCTACAATCTTGTCTGCTCTGTAATTAATCTAGCCTTGGGCAAGACCCTCATCTTCTCTGGGCCTCAGTTCTCATATCTGCTGGGGTTAAGCTAGATCAGAGATGTCCAACAGCTTTCCTTCTGAGTGTCAGTTTCCTTGGTGGCTCCTGGGAGTTCCATATTTGGAAAGATTGGGAAGTCTTATCTGAACTCAGCAGCAGAAAGGAGCTGGAATTGATTTGCAATGTTTAGTGCCGACAGAGTAGGGAAGAGATACAGTATATGTACCATCCCAGGACGGAGGGTCTCCGGCACTTGTGTTCTCTAAAACTTTTCACTGGGCAAGATCTTTCCTTGGCAAGCCCTGCTGCAAGCTGCTGGGTGGAGCCTGGCCTGCCTCTTGCCCAGCATAGCATTTGGCACATAGTAGGCTGGAGAAGGGGATGGCTACCCACTCCTGTTTTCTTGCCTGGAGAATTCCATGGACAGAGGAGCCTGGCAGGCTACAGTCCATGGGGTTGCAAAGAGTCAGACTAACATTTTCACTTTTTTCTGTTAGTGACTCCTCTCCTGTCCCATCATATTTACATAGAATTGGTATTATTTCCTGCTTAAATGTTTGGTAGCAGTCTCCAGGGAAGCTACCTTTACAGAAAAGTTTATTATTTTTTTTTTTTGCCACACTTTGTAACATATGAGAGCTTAGTTCCCTGACCAGGGATCAAAGCCAGGCCCCCTGCAGTGGAAGTGCAGAGTCCTAACCACTGGATCGCCAGGGAAGTCACGATTTTAATGTCTTTAATAAGACAATTTAGATGCTCTATGTTTTCCTTGATTGTGTTTTGGTAGTTTATGTCTTACAAAGAATTTGTCCATTTCATTTAAGCTGCCAAATTTCTTGGCATAAAGTTGTTTATAATCTTCGCGTATTTTTCCTCCCTTTTGGATGAAAGCACTCTCCTGCTTTCTCTTTCTCTCCTCCTCCCTTCATACTGCCCTACTCAGCGGTTTCAAGGGGACTCTGTCTCATGGAGCAGATAGCTAAGCAAACCTACCAGATCACCATCTTGGCATGGGTGCTGAGATGGAGTCTGCCCAGAGGTCGGAGGAAGCAGTGGTCTCCTCTCTCTAAGTGGTCAGGAAAGACTTCCTGGAGGAGGGATGCTGGCATCTTATGAACAATAAGCAGAGGTGGGAATGGGGTAGAGAAAGGCCATTCCAGGAATGGAAGTTGTCTGAGCAAAAGGGAAGGGTGAAATGACTTGACTTACTTGGGGGAACTGCCTGGGAAGTAATTCAGCTTTATCCAAGCTTAGGTATGAGGAAGCGGGTGGATAAAGAGGAGGCTATTCAGATTGACAGATCCTGCAGGGCCTTGAGTGCCAGGCTAAAGGAATTTGGAGGAAAACAGAGCTGTTTCAAGGGTTTTTCAGCAGGTGCTCACATGGTCAGCTTTGGGCTTTACAGCATCAACTTGGTTTGGATGGAGGCAACAATAGATGCAGAATGGCAGCAAGGAGGGACTTCCCTGGCAGTCCAGTGGTTAAAAATCCACCTTCCAATGCAGGGGATGTGGGTTCAATCCCTGGTCGGGGAATTAAGATCCCACATGCCCGGAGCAACTAACCTGTGCGCGGCAACTACTGAGCCTGCGTGCTGCAACAACAGAGTCTATGCACCGAAATGAAAGATCCCTCGCGATGCGGTGAAGATTCAGTGGGCCCCAATTAAGATCCAAGGCAGCCAAATAAATAAATAAATATTAAAAGAAAAAAAGAATGGCAGCAAGGAGGTTGGGGCCATGAGCAGAAGGGAGATCATGGTGGTTTGACCTAAGGAGGCTTGGATAAAAGAAGAGTCTTGAGGTTGTGGGGCTTCCCAATTGGCTCAGCATTAAAGAAACCACCTATGCAGAAGCCTCAGGAGGCTGAGGCTTTGATCCCTGGGTCAGGAAGATCCCCTGGATAAGGGCATGGCAACCCACTCCAGTATTCTTGCCTGGAGAATCCCATGGACAGAGGAGCCTGGCAGGCTGCAGTCCATAGGGTCACAAAGAGATGGACATGACTGAGCACGCAGGCATGCAATTGATATTGTAGCCTTCTTGTTAGTTTGTTTCCCATTCCCCCACCCCCCCCACCGCCCCGCCCCAGGTTGTTCTTAGCTGAAATCTGTCTCAGCTGCTCTCCAATAGCCTTATAGAAGAAGATAATTCCACCCAAGGCAGCAAAGGGCTGGGGGTGAGAACTGGGGTCAAGAATCTTTGAATTGCACAGGTGATCTGAAGAGCCTGGAAGATGTGAGGAAGCTAAGATGCTGGGTTGAGGCTGGTCCTTGAGACTTGGGGGAGTTTGTGGAGAACAGGCAGCTGCCCCAGTCTGGAGCCAGAGCTCCTAGAAGCCTCTCTGGGCCTAGGTTCCTCCCCAGCACCCAGTCAGTGATCACATTGTTCAGAACTTCCCTGCCCTCATCCCACTTCTTAAGGCCACCTCCAAGGAGCCAGGGGCTTCCCTGATAGCTCAGTTGGTAAAGAATCCACCTGCAATGCAGGAGACCTGGGCTCGATTCCTGGGTTGGGAAGATCCGCTGGAGAAGGGATAGGCTACCCACTCCAGCATTCTTGGGCTTCCCTTGTGGCTCAGCTGGTAAAGAATCTGCCTGCAATGCAGGAGACCTGGGTTCAATCCCTGGGTTGGAAAGATCCCCTGGAGAAAGGAAAGGCTACCCACTCCAGAATTCGGGTCTGGAGAATTCCAGGGACTGCATACCCCATGGGGTCGCAAAGAGTCGGACACGATTGAGTGATTTCCACTTTCACTTTCTAAGGAGCCATGGCCTATCCTTTGGATGTGAACTTGGCAGGGTAGCATGGCATCTTCCCTGAGGTCTAGGGCTTGGTGGGTACAGAGCTCCCTGAGAACCTCCTAGAAGGAAAGATGTCACTGGCAAACTGCTGTTGCCAGCCAGAACCCTATATCCCCGGCCTAATGGGCTCAGCAACCCCAGCCTGCTTTCTGGACCTTTTCTTCTGTGAGGTCAGGATTTTGCACAAGTGTCTTGAGCCAATTCTCAGCTACAGGGATGTGTTTGTGACCAGAGTCTGGGCCCAAACTGGCAGCCAGTACTTGTCTGTCTGCTTCTTAGAGAGGGCCATTGTGTCCAAGTATCTGGAGCCAGGCCCTTGGAGACTGTGCCTGGGGGAAAAGGAGGGACGGCCAAATGCCTCCACTCCCTCCACAGCTCCCCAGCAAGGCTGGCAACTGGGAGCCTTTGATGCATTAAAAGATAATTCTAAAGGGCAAAAATGAATAAAGTCAATTTTAGTACTTTGTACAAAGAAGAGAAGGTTCACCTCACATAAATATCAGGCTTTTAAAAGATACGGCAGAGAATAGTATGTACATAAAAATACAAAGAATAGTAGGAATTGCTATAATCCCCATTTTACAGATAAAGTCACCAAGATTTGCTAAAAATAAGTAACTTCCTTCAAGTCATACAACCAATAAATTGGCAGACTCAGTTAGGACTAAATTGGAATTCAGACCTAAGGACTTCCCTGGCATTCTGGTAGTTAAGACTCTGTGCTTTCATTGCAAAGGGCAGGAGTTTAGTCCCTGATCAAGGAACTAAGATCCTGCATGCTATGCGGTACAACAACAACAACAACAACAAAGAATTCAAACCTAGGTTTCTCTGATTGCAGAGGCCACTGTTGACCCTGCCTTGCACGATTAAGAAATAATGTGTGTTATGTGCTGAGGCCAGTGTGCATAAGTAGGCACTCATTTATGTTTATTTTGTTTGCTATTTAAAAGGATGAGACAGTGCATTTGAAGTTTATGGCACAGTGTCTTCCACACGGTAAGCATTTGATCAATGTCAACCTTTGTCATCATCGTATCAGCAGCAGCAATTTTTGTTTTCTCCAGTAAACTTGAAGGTCTCTGAGGGCAGGAATCATGTGTAGTTTGTCTCAGATCCCCAGGCCTGGCGCCCAGCCTAGATGCTGGTGAGTTTGGGGGAAGTGATCCCTAGGAGGTGACATCTCTGACTCTTTCTACTTTGCCTTTAACCTCCTCAATTGCAGTTGACTTTCCTAAATGTTTAAAAGGGGGGTCCAGGCTCATGCTGGGTTTGACTGACTCCTGAGAGTTTCCATTATGAGTCCTCAGAACTCCACAACCAGGTCCCTGCCAGCCCGTCCTCTGGCAGATGAGTACTGCCAGATATCCTGCCTGAAATTTGGCTCCATATATCCCTGCTGTCAAAAGTGGGATGTTGTTAACTGATGCAGCTATTCTGAGGTCACCCTGCTCAGTTTAGGTGAGTGTAGCTGTGCCTGAGAGGTGCCTGAGGGACTCTTGTCCTGGGAACAGAGGTGTGAATGGAGCCCTTGTCTGGTCCCCCCCATGACTGCAAATACCTGTTGTTCTAACCATTGTTCTCAAGAAAACATTAATTTGGCTGCGCACATACATGGCTTAGGGCCATATGATTCCCCACAGACAAAACTTGGCTTAATCCAGCTCTGGCCTGTTCCTTGGATCTTTGATTAAAATGCTTGTGGGACTCTGGAGGCAGGTTTTGCCTCCATTAACAATATGAGCTGGTTGCTGATGGTAGTGGAGGGATTTATAACAGTAATGATAAGAATGTTAATAATAGTGATGGTATGTCTGCTGTTTATTGAGCACCTACAATGTCCTGGATACTATGCTAAATATGTTATTCTGTATGTTATCTCATTCTAATTCTGTATGTTATCTCATTGGAGCCTCAAAGCCACTGCTATGATTCAAGGTACATCATTCATCTCATTGTACAGATAAGAACATTGAAACTTGTAGAGGTGAAGCTACTTGCCCAAAGTCATACAGAGGCAGAGATGGAATTTGAAGTTAGATCTGTCAGATGTCAAAGCCCATGTTCTTAAATGTTTATCCTGCACTGCAAGCCATGTCATCCGTGAGACTCAGTTTATTCAATTTATTCAACTGTTAAATAGAACAGTTTAACAATGCATCAGTCTCATTGAATTGGTGTGATTAAGTGATGATGTGTTAGTGAGATTTGAGCTTTCATGCTTGGTATATAGTAGATGCTCAGTAAGTGCTTCTTTCTCCCACTGCTAAGATCCTAGTAGGCTTCCTGAGTTGATGAGGCCCTTGTCTTTGAATCCTGGCTAAGATGGTTTGGAATGTGGTATATTTTTGAAAAATAGAATTTAAAAAATGTCAAAAATAATATACACTTAAATTAAAGAATGGAGAAGGAAATGGCAACCCACTCCAGTATTCTTGCCTGGTGGATTCTCTGGACAGAAGAGCTTGGCAGGTTACAGTTCATGGGGTCGCAAAGAGTCGGACAGGACTAAGTGACTAAACACAAATTAAAAAATCCCAGGAAAGTGCAGAGCGATTATCTTCTCATAGATTAATGTTACCCATGGCTAATATTTTCACACACTTCCAGAGAGAAGTTTCCATATTTGTTTTTCTTTCTTTTTTTTTTTTCCTTTTTTTTTTTTTTTTTTTATTAGTGGGAAGGAAAGAGCGCAAGGGCCCCGCGAGTACCCACGTGCCGTCATCTTCCCTCTCCCTGCCCCCCAGGACCAGAGGGAAGGGACACGTGCGCGCACGGAGGTGACAGCCACCAGACCCCCGGTCCCGCTCGCCCCCCCGGGAAAGGGGACAGCGGGGCCGCCCTGCGGCGCCCCCAGACTCTCGTCCGCGCCACGCCTCTCCCCCCGTCCCCCGTCCCCCGTCCCAGCCCGCGGGGCCAGGGCCCGCGGCGGGGAATCGGAGGAGGGCGCAGCACCCCGAGGCCGGGAGGCGCCGTCAGGGGCGCCCCCCTCTTCTCCCTCTCCTCGACCCGCTCCCCCCATCCCCCAGCTCCGTGGAGGACGGCGGCCCCTCGACCGCCCCGGGGGAGAGGCAGAGCCCGCGGAGGGAAAAGAGCGAGGGTGGCACGGCCCACCACAACGCCCGGGCCCGCCGGCGGGCGGCCGGCCGGAGCGACAAACCCTTGTGTCGAGGGCTGACTTTCAATAGATCGCAGCGAGGGAGCTGCTCTGCTACGTACGAAACCCCGACCCAGAAGCAGGTCGTCTACGAATGGTTTAGCACCAGGTTCCCCACGAACGTGCGGTGCGTGACGGGCGAGGGGGCGGCCGCCTTTCCGGCCGCGCCCCGTGTCCCGGGACGAAGGGCTCTCCGCACCGGACCCTGGTCCCGACGCGCGGCGGGGCCATATTTGTTTTTATCATTGAGCAAGTTGAGGACCTCTTTCCAACTCAGCTCATGTAGCTCTGTTTCATTCTCTTTAATGGTTGCGCAATATCCCATTATTGGGATTCAGACGTTCATTTACCCAATATATATTGAGCCCCTGTTCTGTGCCAAGACTCAATGTAGGCACTGGGGATAGATCTGTGAACAGGACTGAGTGATCTGCCAAGGAACTCACTTCTTGTATTTAGCAAGACCATATTCAAGGAATTCATGTTGTTTCTAGCTTCCTGCATTATAGACAATGGTGTCATGACCCCTTTGTGCACCTGTGAACATTTATCTGAAGAGGATTCCTTTATCTGAAGAGGAAAGGGTACTGCAAGTTCAACACGTTTGTGTGTGATAGATGGTGCCTCTTATACTGCACATATAGGGCTTCCCAAGTGGCACTAGTGGTAAAGAATTCGCCTGCCAATGCAGGAGACATAAGAGATGGGGGTTCGATCCCTGGGTTGGGAAGATCCCCTGGAGGAGGGCATGGCAACCCACTCCAGTATTCTTGCCTGGAGAATCCCATGGATAGAGGAGCCTAGCAGGCTACAGCCTATAGGGTCGCAAAGAGTTGGAGAGACTGTACAAGGGTGTGGAAGGTGAGATTTTATGCCCCAGAGTATTGCCCCAGGGAATCCAGGCAGCTCTGCTGCAGGGCCTGCCAATGACTGGGAACTATTTATAGTCCAGCCTTGCTGGACTAACAGGACCTCAAAGGTCATCCCTTCCCAAGGGATGTCACAACATCCTGAGTGGACAGGTGGGCAGCCTGGACTTGAATCCTCACAATGCCCTACTCAGAGAACTGGCATATCAGTGCCAATTATATAGGCAGGCAAACTGAGGCTCACAGAGACCTCAGGACTTGCCAAGGCCAGAATGCAAGTGACAGGACTTGGACTGAAATCTTTGTCTGGAAAAAAAAAAGAAAGAAATCTTTGTCTGTCACCTGTGTTCATCTTATACTGTCATACTAAGAACAGCAGCAGAAATAATAACTGACCACATTACAATTTGTTGAAGACCTGTTCTAGGCCAGGCAGGGCAAAGTGCTTTACAAGTGTTGGATCTCAGTATGCTAGGAGATAGATATATTTTATTTTCATTTTAAAGATGCAGAAATGGAGGTTTACAGAAGTCAAGTCACTTATTCAAAGTCACAGAACAGGGAAGTTAAACACAAGCCTGCATCACTTGAGAGCCCAATTCAATGTCTCTAGCCTGTGAAGCCTCAGGATTGTCAATATTTGTTTATTTAATGTATTTCTTATTTATTGATTACCTGGATATGTCAGGTACTATTCTAGATGCTGGGGATATCCTAATAAATAAAGAAAACAGGCCCCTGCCCTCGTGGAACCTACATTTTGTATGGGGGAGAGCGGCGTTGACAGTGAGCAAGTGGATAGATCATGTAATTTCAGGCAGGGGCAAGTAAGTGATCACCCACTGAACAGACAAGGAACAATCTGAGCTTAGAGGACATGCTTGAGCCAAGACTCAAAACCAAGACATTCAGTCATACACCTTTATTGAGCACCAGGATACGCACTGGGTGTGCTGTGTTGAGCCAGATGGATTTATCCGCTTCTCTCTGCAACACATAGGTTCCCTTCCAATTGTCATGGGCCAGGCAAAGGGTCCTGCCTTGTCTCTCTTCCTTGTGTTTCTTTACTTTTTTTTTTTTGGCATGTCATGTGTCTTGCGGGATCTCAGTTCCCCGACCAGGGATTGAACCCGGGCCACAGAAGTGAAAGCCCAGAATCCTATCTACTAGGCTACCAGGGAACTCCCAGTTCCTTGTGTTTCTTGTGGAATCTATTCCTGGCTCCTTGGGGTTAGTGCTGGCTTCTCTCCTTGGCAGAGTTGGGAATCGGGGCCTCTGGAAAGGGCAGGGTGTCCTGTATGTGTCTGTTTCTGCTTCCCTGAGGAGGATGGGCCCAAGTATCACTATTTACCAGGTTCCTGGGCCAGAGGTTTGGCTGGAGAGGGTGTGGACACCAACTGGGTCTATACTTGGAGGCTCAAAGAATCCTTGCCACAGGGCCACGTTCTTGCTCTCAGCTCTCTAGGCCACTGCCTTTGGGCAGCCCCGCCCTGCTTGGGAGGGTGACTCAGAAATCAGAGGCAGGGAGGAGACCTCAGAGCTGGGCTATTTACGGCCACACTCTGGGGCCTTCGGGACCCCACCCCCACCCTGGGACAGGCCGGTTGGTTTGTGAAATGCCAGCCCTGTTTCAGACATCAGCTGCTGTGCTGTCCATTTATAGTGTGTTCCTGTGGGCAAGGAGAAGTAGGACCCACTTCCAGGATGGCCTGAGCGAGCAAGGCCTCAAGCAGTTTCTCTGGTTTCAAAACTGACAAACGTCCATTTGCTGAGCGCATAGCGTCAGAGATCCCTGCTGAATTCTAGGGATACAGAGACCAGTCAGTCAAGGTCCCTGCCCCCCAGTGTTCTCAGCCTGGAAAAGGACACAGATTCCCACATGGACATATAGGGAAGTGGGGTCTAGGGACCTGCAGAGGTGGTGGGTGTGCAGGATCTAGTGGGCATCTGGGAAGGTTTTCTTGAGGGGCAATGTCTGGGCTGAGCTGGGACCTCCTGGGCTGTGGCAACTTCTCCTTGTTGAATAAACCTTTTCTGTCCTGGCATTCACTTCTCCATTCACAGAACACTGACTCTTGAATTCGAATCAAACGCCATTTGTGTCTTCTTTGTGTGTGTGTTGCTCGGTTGGGTCTGATTCTTTGTGACCCCATGGACTGTAGCCTGCCAGACTCCTCAGTCCATGGAATTCTCCAGACAAGAATACTGGAGTGGGTTGCCATTCCCTCCTCCAGGGAATCTTCCCGACCCAGGGATCGGACCCAGGTCTCCTATAGGCAGATTGTTTAGCATCTGAGCCAGCAGGGAAGCCCCTTCTGTTGTTCTCTAGGAGCTCCCAGTTTGGTGAGAGAGAAAACCCCACCACACAGAAGCACAGCAGAGTTCTAAGGAGTGTGGGCAGAACCTGTGTCAAGTGTTTTACATCATCTCATTTAATTAATTAATGAGTATACATTGTTATTCAGATTGAGGGCCAGGGAGGTGAATTACCTTGTTCAGGGGCTTCCCTGCTGGCTCAGTGGTAAAGAATCCACCTGCTAATGCAGGAGATGTGGGTTCAGTCCCTGGGTTGGGAAGATCCCCTGGAGGAGGAAATGGCAATCCACTCCAGTATTCTTGCCTGGGAAATCCCATGGACAGAGGAGCCTGGTGGGCTACAGTCCATGGGGTCGCAGAAGAATCGGACTCGACTTAACAACTAAACAGCAACAACAATGGCCACACAGCTAGACAGAGCTGGAATTCAAGTCTGAGAGTACCTGTCCCCTAACCATGTACTAAGGTCATTCTGTGCAGGGGACACTGAATTTTCAAAGGTGTTTGGAAGCTCCTACACCATCTGAGAGCTCTGAGCAGGCCAGGATGATTGGATTAGAGGGCTAGATGTGGCTGCAGGTGAAGCCAGCAAGGTAGTCAGGGCCCAGGTCCTGGAAAACCTTGAAGTTGGATGAAGAGTGCAGAGAGCCAGAGCATGGCTTTAAGCAGGGGAGGAGCATAGCTAAATATAGTAGGGAGATATATCAGTTGCACCCTGAGTGGGGGTGGGGGATGGGTGTGTGCTGTATTAGTTAGGATGCTTTTGTCTGCAAGTAACAGGAACCCTATTCAAAGAGGTTTAAACATTGAAGAAAATAGGTTTTCTTCCGGAATACCTAAAGTCAGCATGGCTCCAGGGTAGATTAACTCAATTTAAGGCCTCACATTCCTCAATGTGTGGACCCCAATTCTGTGGTCAAAGTGACTATCATTGCTTTAGAACAAACTTCCTGCTTTCCAGCAACTTCTAAAGGCTAGAGGAGAGGAAGGGAAGGGAGTATATTTTCCTTCACAGCTCATTGGACAGAATTGTATTATCTGCCCCTTTCTAGGCCAATCACAAGTAAGAAGGATGGAATGATCATGATTAGCTTTAACCAATTAAGATTTTCCCTCTGGGCTGGGGAGAAGCCCAGCCTTTAGAGCTCAGGGTTCTGTTAGCAAGGAGGAAAAAAAGGTAGATTTTTTTAAAAAATGGTTTAACTGAAGAGAGGCTATGATGTGTTCCACCTCTATTGCCCCTTGAGACATAGTCCTGGGGTAAGTTATTGCTGTAATGGTGAGGATGAGTCATTTTTAGCCTTAGTTCCCAGTCTTTAGACCTAGGCTTGGTTCTTTCAAAAAAAACTCTGCTCTTGTTTTCAACATAACTTCTTCTCCAACACTGTCCCTCTCACTTTCACCCTTGTTTACCTTGGATCCTATCTGAGCAGTCTCTTGTGACAGAAATAACTTCTTATCTGGTTCTTCCAGGGAGCTGGGCCAAGAACTTCTCCCTACTTCCTGGTCTGTCCACTCACAGCCAGAGCATACCGACTGGGCTTTGAATGCAGGCATCAGATGGCCAACAGACTAGATGGCCGTGGAGGTAGAGGTGTCTGAGAAGAGGACAGCCCAAGGCTAGTGGGCATAGGCATTCTTCAGTAGGGCAGCTGAGGGGACAGCCTGACTGGGAGAAGAGAGACCAGTGCTTGGGCAAGACATTAAAAAAAAAATTATTTATTTATTTGGCTGCACCAGGTCTTACTTGCAGCATGTGGGAGCTAGTACCCTGACCGGGATCAAACCCAGGCCCCCTGCATTGGAAGTGCTGAGTCTTAGCCACTGGACCACTAGGGAAGTCCCTTGGGCAAGACTTTCAACCACCTTGACATATACACTGTCCTCCTAGTAGCTCATTTCAGAGACAAGGAGACTGCTGCTCATCAGAATTGGAGACAGTCCAGATACTGGGTCGGATGTGGTGGACACCTTGGTTGCCTGCCTTTCGACCATTTCCCCTTCTTCTATGCTACCAGAGCCTGATTTAATTGGGTGGGAATATGCTCAGCCCCAGGGATTCCTTGGTGACTCAGACAGTAAAGAATCTGTCTGCAGTGTGGGAGACATGGGTTCGATCCCTGGCTTGTGAAGATCCCCTGGAGAAGGGAACAGCTACCCACTCCAGTATTCTGGCCTGGAGAATTCTGTGGACAGAGGAGCCTTGCAGGCTACAGTCCATGGGGCTGCAAAGAGTCGAACATAATTGAGTGACTTTCACTTTAATGTTCAGTCAGCCCCAGAGGCTGACTTGTGATTGGTCTAAATCAATCATGACTACTCTCTCTTACTAATGATTGTGCTAGAAGTTGGCATGCAGTTGGACCAGTCCAGTTGGGCCAATGAAATATAAGGTTTCATGGAAGTATTTACCTCTCTGTTAAGAGGGAGGTATGAGTTGACAGTCCTTTTGCTGCCTATCTCCTTCCTTCCTGGTTTTGTCATGTGAGGAATCATCGGCTTGGCTCTGTTGCAGCCATCCTGTGGTCATGAGGGGAAGGCCAGGAGAATGGTAGGGATGCCTGTCCGGGATCCAATGTCATTGAGTCACTGAACCAACCCTGAAATTGCTTTCCTCTAGACTTCTTGTCACATGAAATCATAAATATTTTTCTTGCTTAAGGCACTAGTATCATATATTCTATTATTTGTAGCCAAACCCAACTAATTGATAGAGTAAGAGGGACCAAAATATTTTATTATCAATCAGCTTTAATGACTTGATAATGGCTAGCATGGACTTACCAGGTGGCTCAGAGGTAAGGAATCCACCTGCCGGTGCAGGAGATGTAGGTTGGGTCCTGAGTTGGAAGGATTCCCTGGAGAAGGAAATGGCAACCCACTCCAGGATTCTTGCCTGGGAAATACCATGGACAGAGGAGCCTGGTGGGCTACAGTCCATGGGGTCGCAAAGAGTCAGACTGAAGGACTAAGTATAGGCACAAATATAATAGAAGCTCTTTGCTTTCTTAGGTAGCAGTTCAAGTCTGATGTGGCATCTTCAAAGTCTCAGCATCCATTTACTTCTGTTTTATTGGTCAGCCTTTGGGAGTGTGGCTCATGTTCTCCTGGTCAAGATGGTGCTCCACCAGTCTGTGTTTTAGCCAGCTCAACTGTGCCAGGGGAAAAGGCAGGGAAAGGAAGGGTATGCCCCTTTTTTTAATTGGCAGAACTTGGTAGCCGAACACATCTCTTTTGTTCTCATCCTATTGGCCAGACTTGGTCACGTGGGCCCTGTAGCTGCAAGGGAACCTGGAAACTGAAGTCTTAAGTTGAAGGGTTATCACTATTTTGGAGGAAAATTGGCAGCTTCCACCACAGGACTATCCCATGCAGCCCCTCCTTTTAGCAGATGAGAAGACTGAAGAGAGAGAGGCAAACAGTGGCAGAGGGACTTCCCTGGTGGTCCAGTGGCTAAGACTCTGAGCTCCCAGTGCAGGGGGCCCAGGTTCGGTCCCTGGTCAGGGAGCTAGATCTACATGCTACAACTAAGACCCAGAGAAGCCAAAAAAAAAAAAAAACAAACAAACCCAAAAAACAAAAAAAACAGTGGCAGAGCAGTTCTATCTCCTGACTCCTGTCCTGGCGCTTGCTCACTGCCTTGTTGCAGTTGTTGCCCATTCTCTTCAAGCAGCCGTTTTGAAACTCTAAACACTTAAACTTACGGGGTTAGAACTTAGTCATGTGGCCATACCTAGCTGCAAAGGAGGCTGTGAAATGTAGTCCACCAGGTGGTCATGGGTCTATGAATAAGAAAGGTGAAAGAATGAATGTTGCCCTGCATCCAGACTTTTCTACCATGCAGCCCTGTCAAAAACTTTAGCCTAGTGGAGGATAGTGATGTGAAAATGTGTGTGTTAGTTCCTTAGTTGTATCCAACTCTTTGTGACCCCAAGGACTGTAGCCTGTCAGACTCCTTTGTCCATGGAATTCTCCAGGCAAGAATACTGGAGTTGAAAACAAACAAACAAACAAACAAACAAAGAATACTGGAGTTGATAGTCATTCCCTTCTCCAGAGGATCTTCCTGTCCCAGGGATCCAACCTGGGTTTCCTGCATTGCGGGCAGATTCTTTATCATCTGAGCCACCAGGGAAGGGAAGTGGACATAAACTAAAATTTAATGAATTAGTGACAATTGTTACATGTGCTACATGGGAGCCCACGTCATGGTGGTAACTGCTGACCTCTCCCCTAACCAGTCAAGTACATGAAAGAGGTCTCACCATATTTCAAGAACTCTGCCAGCGGGACCTCGGTTGGCTGGGACTCGCCTCCTGCCTCACCCCTTCAGCGGCAGCCTTCCTCCCCTGGCCCCCTACCCCGGGACCTCCGTGATGCCAAACACATGTCCTTGAAGATGGCATATGTCTCAAGGAGGTGCACCCCTACAGACCCAGAGACCAGGTAAGCCTAGCATAGGGGGCGACTCAGACAGACATGCCCTCATGTTAGGTGGTGGGGCCAAAGGAAAGATCCCTTGTGTTGCAAGTGACAAGCACAATGCCCGAATGTAGTAGGTGCTTAAGAAATGTTTGTTGAATGGATACAAGAGTGACGTTATGGGGATGATGGTGTGCTTTTCCTCTCTCTTCTTCCTCTGGGTAGTTCACATCTGAGGAGGAACTTGGCCTGCTGAGGAGCCCTGGATTCCAGTCTTGGTTCTCCTTGAACTAGGCCCTTTTCCTCACTAACCTTTAGATTCTCCGTTATGAAATAAGGATATCAGACTCAGTGATCCCCTCAAGTCTCTTCCAACTCTGCCGAGGTTCCAAGATACCTAGTAACTTTCACTCAGGGCCATGGAAGGTTACCATCCCTCACATCTGAGCAGCCCTTAACATTGACGATAAGATAGATACTAGCCAACATTACTGAGTGCTTATCATGCACAATTGAATTTAACTCTCACAGCAGCTCTATGAGCAAAGTCCTATTGTTTCACCCCGCTATTATAGATGAGGACAGAGGGAGGAAGTAACCTGCCCAAGATCACACAGCCAGGAAGGGAATGGAGCTCGCCTCATTCCAGGTAGCCCTCTCAGCTTCAGAAGCTCCCTGAGTGATGACAGTGGTGAATGCGGTCCATGTTGATCGAATGAGGTGTGCAGTATAGGGGTGGGGGTAAAAGGCCTGTGCTCTGGGTACTAATTAAAGCTGAGGTTTAATGCCCAGTCAATGCCCAAATTGGCCAGGGGGGTCTGATTAATGTTCAGCATTCAGACCTCCTGTCCCTGCTTGATGCCCTAGCCCCAGCCTCCTCCATGAAGCAAGAACTAGTGATTCACAGGTTACTTACAGGTGCTCCACTAAGGGGCCTTTTGTGTTGGGTGAAGGTGAGGTGGTATCAGTCCTTCCTGCGACTCATAGAACTTTAGGTTAGTTGTGGTTCCCAGCCTGATCCCAGACATCACCTGAAGCATGTGTGTACCTGTATTTCTATGTATGTGTACGTGTGGATGGCATGTAAATGCAAGTGTTTGTGTGTATATGTGAACATTTGCACGGGCAGGGATGTAGATTTGTGCATGTGTGTTTGCATGTATTTGTGTTAATATCCATATGTATATGCATTTATGTACATGTGCTTGACCTGTGCACACATGTGTAACTTGAATATAACTGGGGTTCCATGTCAGCACAATATCCCAGTCAAAGGAACACCATTCGGTAACCAAAGCATAATGAAAAATGTTTTGAACTTTTACTTAGTGTTAAGACTACATTGGTCTGCAAGCATCAGAAACCCCAACAAGCAATGGCTTAATAAATGAGGAGTTAAAAAAAAAATGAGGAGTTAATTTTCCACATGTTTAAAAAGAAGTCCAAGACTTCCCTGGTGGCACCATGGATAAGAATACGTCTGCCAAAGCCGGAGACGTGGGGACCTGGGTTCCATCCCTGGTCCAGGAGAATTCCACATGCTGTGGAGCAACTAAGCCTGTGTACTGCAACTAGTGAGTACTGGTGCTGCAACCACTGAAGCCCATGTGCCTCGAGCCTGTGCTCCGCAACAAGAAGCACCGCCATGAGAAACCTGAGCACCACAACGAAGAGTCGCGCCTGCCTGCCACAATTAAGAGAGAAAACCAGTGCAAAGTCATGAAGACCCAGTACAGCCAAAAATACATACATACATACATAAAAAAGAAACCCAGCAGTCAGCTCTTTAGGCTGCTATTGATGGCCAAGAATACCCTCAAGGCATCAGGCTTCCAGCTTCTTCTTCTGCCATCTTTTACAATTTGTATTAAAAAAATTTTTCTTGGCTGCACCATGAAGCTTATGGTATCCTAGTTCCCAGACCAGGCATTGAACCCAGCCTCTTGGCAGTGAAAGCATGGAGTCCTGATGGCTGGTCTGGCAGGAAATTCCCCTCCTGATGTTTTTAGTATGGATTTTCTTCTTCTTGGAAATAGCTTGGTGGCTGCACCTCTAAACATGTGTCCATATTCTAGACAGGAAGAAGGCAAAAGACAAAGGAATTGTTCCCCTGGTATTTTGTTCTATTGCTGCATAAACAGCCAGCCTAAAATTTAGTGCCTTAGAAGATAGCAGTTTGATATTTTTCACAATTCTGTAATCTGGGCTGGCTTAGCCAGGTAGTTCTTCTGTTCCTTGTGCCATCTGCAGGGGCTTCAAATCCAAGATAGCTGCTTCACCTATGTGCCTGCTTCCTCAGCAGGGGTGGTTGGAACAGCTGGCGGCTGGCTAAGCATTCCTCTTTTTTGTAGGGCCTTTCCATGTGGCTAGCTTGTTTTCCCTCTCAGCGTAGGTGACCTTGGGGTAGTTGGATTTCGTGATGGCTTAGGAATGCCAAAATGGCACTTCTGCCACATTTTGTTTGTCAAACCAAGTCAGAAGGTCAAGGAGAGGAGAAATTAAGCTTCACCTCTTGGTGAGGGAGGTACACTGTGCATATAGGGAGAGATGAATTTGATAGAGGCTGTCTTTGGAAACTAACTGCCACAGTTAGGAATGCTTCAGGTGGGAAGGGACACCATCCCCAAAAACTTCCCTTTCTATCTCATCAGTCAGAATTGAGTCGATGGCCAGTGCTAGCTGCAGGGGAGATCTGTAGTGGAGGAAGGCAGAGGTGAAGGCATTGGAATGGATATGTGTGAGCCATTCTCCAGTTTCTGCCCCACTGCACTGGTTATGGAAATGCCAAAGGGGAGTGGATCTTTAAAGCCCCACAGGACAGTTGAAGGTCCTCTCCCGGCCACTGTCTCCTCATGGACCTCCTTGAGACCTTCCCCTTACACTTGTCTGTGTGGCTTTTTGTCTCTCCACCCTTCCCCTTTGCCATTCCCTGGCCTTTTTCTTTTCTTTTTTATCCATACAGTGCGCTTTGTAGTGGGGCTTCCCTGGTGGCTCAGTGGTAAAGAATCCACCTGCCGACGCAGGAGATGCAGCTTCTTTCTCTGGGTTGGGAAGATCCCCTGGAGTAGGAAATGGCAACCCGCTCCAGTATTCTTGCCTGGAAAATTCCATGGACAGAGGAGCCTGGCTGGCTACAGTCCATAGGGTCTCAGAGTCAGACATGACGGAGCGACTAACACTACTACTACTACATGTTTGAGTGTGTGTGTTTGTGTGTATATGCCTGTATGTATATGTGTGTTGGAGAGAGAGATATAGTCTCCTATCCCAAGATAAGATAAATAAGATAGATAAACCCCATGAGGCCCAACTGTGGCCGGAGCCTTGCAGTGAGCGTCCCTCCTGATTCTCTCATGGACATCCCCTGCGCTTTCCTCTGGTTTGTGGCAGATGGGGGTCCCTTGGCTCAGGTTTCAGGGTTGGGCACCTGTGCAGTGGACGGGCCTCCCCTCTACCTCACTTGTGCCTGCAGGTATCTGGAGATCTGCTCTGCTGATGGCCGGGACACCCTCCTCCTGAGGGCCAAGGATGAGGCTAGCGCCAAGTCCTGGGCAGCTGCCATCCAAGCCCAGGTCAACACTCTAACGCCCCGGGTCAAGGATGAGCTGCAGGCGCTGCTGTCGGCCACCAGCACAGCCGGGAGTCAGGACGTCAAGCGGATCGGCTGGCTGACTGAGCAGGTGCCTGCCGGCCCGGGGGCCCCTCCTCCCCTCTCTTCCTCTCTCCCAATCCTGTTTCCCCTCACTGCCTCACCCCGCCCTGGCCCTCTCACCTCTCTTCACCCCTCCCCATCCCGCCTCACTGCTGCCTTGCCTCCTGCAGCTGCCCAGCGGGGGCACGGCACCCACTTTGGCCCTGCTGACCGAAAAGGAGCTGCTCCTCTACAGCTGTCTCCCCCAGACCCGTGAGGCCTTGAGCCGGCCGGCGCGTACTGCCCCCCTTATCACCACCAGGTATCTGCGGGTAGGGCAGGACTGTGTGTCCCACCCAGAGCTTGGGGGCGGGTGATGCTCTAGATGGGCCTCAGAAGCTGGGGACTCCAGCCCCATTCTACCCTGAGTTATTCTCCAGGTGGCCTGAAGTGAGTCTCTGCCCAGTCTGGGCCTTGGTTTCCTCATCTGTAA
Organism: Cervus canadensis; assembly: GCF_019320065.1. Lineage (NCBI taxonomy): Eukaryota > Metazoa > Chordata > Mammalia > Artiodactyla > Cervidae > Cervus > Cervus canadensis. The sequence continues at coordinate 61,766,602 of NC_057395.1, read as the reverse complement.
AATGGGGACTTGGAACAGAAGGATATGAGGTCCTATCAGTCACTCACTCATTGACACCTGCTCTGTCCAACCTGGTACTGCTTGGTTCAGATGAAAGACAGTCCCCAGAGGTCTCTGTCTTCAGGGAGTACCCAGCCTGGTGAGGAGACTGGCCTGGGAACAGCCTTTACAATGCAGAGTGTAGGAACCACTTAACTCTACCTGGCCTGCAGGTGAGGGTGGGGAAAAGCTTCAGGTAGAAGATGACGTTTGAGCTGGACTTTGGCAGATGGGTAGAAATTTGCTATTTAAGGAAGGGTGGAAAAGCATCTTACACAGAGGGAACAATATAGTCAAAGGGACAGAAGCATGAAGAGCTCTCACAGGTTCATGGAGCTCTCTGAGTGTGCTGTAACCAGGGTGTAGACTCTGTCTGGGAAGGGGAGAGAAATAAGGCAGGGAGTTGGCAGGCCCTGATCTTGCAGAGCTTCTGTTGCCTGGATAAGGACTGTTAGCTTTATCTGAAGAGCTGTGGCAGACAGAGTGAGAAGAGTTTTAACCTGAGAGTAAAGTGTCTCCTCGGGTCCTGTTTTAAAAAGGATCTGTGTGGCTGCCATGCAGAAAATATACTGGAGGAGGGGGATGGGAGCAGTTATGCTGGAGAGACAGTGGAGGTGGGTAGAGGCAGCAGATGGAGAAGAAAGGCCGCATTTGCATTGGAAAACACATGGTGGTAAAATTAACCAGGCTTCATACTTGCCAGATGGGGAGGGTGAGGGAGGTGTCCTGATGAATGGATGAACGGGAGTTTTGGAGCTGGTGTCTGGGTGGGCAGTAGGAGTGGGGGTGGGAGTGCAAAGAGAGGAGGTTGGATCAAGATGTTGAGTCCAAAGTGTCGGTGGTGGGGGTGGGTAGGTAGGGAGCTTGGGTAGGAAACTTGGGAACCTGTGAGTCTGTTGCTTAGGATTGCCAAGTAGGAGACTGAAACAGCTCTGAGGGGGAACTGAAGCTACAAGAGAAAGCATGTGGAGTGAGGACCAAAGAGGGCGAAGGTATAGAATCCTGGGGTCTGCTGCCCAGAAAGGGGCAGTGAACTGCCCAAGATTACACAGAAAGTGGGAGTCAAGCTGAGAGGCATGGGCCCTTGTTGCTCATGTCTCCTCACTCCAGGCTGCGTTCCAGCACACGTGTCAGGAGCCTGCTGCCTACTAGGGATGAGCAGGTCATGAAGGTTCTACCTAATCAAGTGATTCATTAATTCAGGTCACAAATGTTTACTAAGCACCTACTTTGTGCCAGGCATTGTTTTAGTTGCTGGGACTATAGCGGTGAACAAGCTAGACAAACATTTGTACCCTAGATGATATTCTAGAGAAAAAGGCAATCAAAGGCCAACTGAAACAGTAAAAAGTAAGTATAATTTCTGGTACCATAAAGAAAAGTGTGGCTAGTGAGTGATAGGGGAGAGTGCTATTTTATTTTTATTTTTTGACTGTGTGGCATGTGGGATCTTAGTTCCCTAACCAGGGATCAAACCTGGGCCCCCTGAGGTGGAAGCACAGAGTCTTAACCACTGGACTGCGAGGGAAGTCCTGAGGGGTCATTTTAGGCAGAAAAGTCAGGGAAGGCTTTTCAGAGGAGCTGGCATTTGAGCGAAGGTCTGAAGGAGGTAAGGGAGAGAGCAATGCAGATAATCAGGGAAAAGTGTGCTGGGCAGAGGGAACAGCAGAGGGGCTGAGGCAGGAGTGTGCTTGGCGTGTTTGAAGACGCTAGAGTGTCTGGAGCTGAGGGGGCCAGGAGGAGGGTGGCAGGAGATGGTTTCCTGTGACTCCATCAGTGACCGTCTGGACGTCCTTTCCCCGCATTGGGTGGAAAAGGAGTCACAGGGTCCCTTCCCAGCTCACCGTCCCCTTGGCCCGGAACTACTTCCCCGCTGCCCGAGGCCTCATGCTTAGCCCTCTGCCCCCTGCCCCCAGGCTGGTGCACTCAGGCCCCTCCAAGGGCTTGGTGCCCTACGATGCAGAGCTCTCTTTTGCCCTGCGCACGGGCACGCGCCACGGTGTGGACACTCACCTGTTCAGCGTGGAGTCACCGCAGGAGCTGGCTGCCTGGACCCGCCAGCTGGTGGATGGCTGTCACCGGGCCGCTGAGGGTGTGCAGGAGGTGTCGACAGGTGGGCTGGGTGGATCTGGGAGTGCCTTTCTGGAAATGAGCCGCTTGTCCCCAGGGGCATTCAAGTTTCCTTCTTTAGGATGCTTCAGGAGGGGGATCAAGAGTGGGATTTGGGGTCTCCGAGGGCCCTCTGTTTTGGATGTGCAGGTGTCCTGGAAGGTAGTGAGACTCGTTTCCCAGGGGTTTTCTTGTCCTGGTTTTGTGACTCCGCTGGTGAGGATATGAGAGGTGGCACTTGGGGTAGGGTTGCCAGAAAAAGTACAGGGCACTCACTTGGATTTGAATTTCAGGTAAACAGCAAATAATTTTTTAGTTAAAGGAGGTCCAAATTACCCATTGCCTATCTGAAATTCACATTTAACTGGACAAGAAGTCTGTAGGCATCTAAGGTCTCCAAAGGCCAGGCTTGGTGGGTCTACCTTCACAGAGAGTGGGCCTCCTGTCCAAGGCAGGGTTGAAGATCCCCTTTTCCTCCTTTGGTGCTGCTGGCTGTGGGTCTGGAAGTGGGGTATAGGTTTTCTGCCCACACATCCTTCTGTGTTTTAGAGTGTGGGTGACTCTCTACAGGGTGGGTGTACAAATGGCATGACAGACAGTGAGCTTCCCACCCCCGGTGGCATTCAAGTCCCACTTTTGGAGCTGCCAGTGGGGACTGGAGGGAGGGCTTGCGGTCTCTGAGGGCCCGTGCCCACGCCCTCCCCGCAGCTTGCACGTGGAATGGCCGTGCCTGCAGTCTGTCCGTGCACATCGACAATGGCTTCACACTGTGGGCGGCGGAGCCAGGTGCGGCCCGAGCCGTGCTGCTGCGTCAGCCCTTTGAGAAGCTGCAGATGTCCTCGGATGATGGTGCCAGTCTCCTATTCCTGGACTTCGGGGGCGCTGAAGGCGAGATTGTGAGTGGAGGGGGTCGAGGGGTGATGCTCTCCTGGAGGCCAGGCTGGGGGGGCTCCTGACCCTTCTCTCTGTTCACCCCGTAGCAGCTGGACCTGCATTCGTGCCCCAAAACCATGGTGTTCATCATCCACTCCTTCCTCTCGGCCAAGGTCACTCGTCTGGGGCTCTTAGCCTAGAGGTGGTCAGATGCATTAGCCCTGAAGAGGGAGTGTCCACCGCATGGCCTGACCTGGCCCTCCGCTGATTGCCTGCTTGCTGCTGGGCTGAGGGAAGGGAGAGGAGAAGAGCAAGAAGGCAGAGACTCAGCTCAGGACACAGCGGATCCCACCAGTGATAGGGGAGCGTCCCTGCAGCTCCCCCCACCCCGACCAGTGCCTTTTGTGGAGAGATATTTTGTGTACACAGAAGCCATTCCGAGCCCAGTATGTGCCCCTGTGGGGATCCTGACCCCAGCTAACAACCCCTGGGCCTCCTAGAGGCCCCTAAACTGTCCCCAAAGGCTCCACCTGAAGCTGGAGCTACCTGGGGCCCACGACAAGACACAGAGAAGCCTTTCATTCATTTCTCCCTTCAGCTCCACCACCTTGGGGCATCAGGTTGTTCTCTTCAGCCTCTCTCTCCTCCTTATTCTTGGATAAATAAACAGCCTGTGAGCACATAGGCAGCCTGGCCCAGTGTCTATGGTTTGTGCCTTGGCCTGTGGGTCCTGTGGTGGCCCTTGTAGTCCCAAGATGGACCAGACTGAAGACTGGAGTCCGTTTCCTTAGAGAAGAGCAGACCTTTAACCATAGGGTGAAAAAATAGTCTATTGGTTATCTACTATTGTAGAACAAATTACCCCCAAATTGAGCAGCTTGAAACAATGAACATTTATTATCTTTTGAGTTCGGTGAGTTAGAAATTTGAGAGGGGCTAAGCTGGATTGTTTCTGTCTCAGGATCTTTTATGAGGTTATCGTCAAGGTGTCAGTTGTACTCATCTGAAGGCTTGACTGGGATCAGAAGATTTGTTTTCAATATTTCTAACTCATGGCTGTTGGCAGGAAGCCCTCGTTCCTTACCATAGTCACCTCATTATGACAATGTGGCTGGCTTCCCCCAAAGTGAGTGACACAGAAGAGAGAACCGAGAGGAATCCACTGTGCCTCTTATCACCTAGTCTTGGATGTCACATACTGTCATTTTTGCTCTATTCTATTCATTAGAAGTGAGTCACTAATCCCAGCCCACTCTCAAGGGGAGAGGACTTAGGCTCTACCTCTTGAAAAAAGGAATGTCAAAGAATTTGTGGTCCTATTTAAAAACCATCATTGAGAGCCTCTGGCCTCTTTCCTGCAGAAGAGAGGACGCTTGGCGAGTGCTTCTTGGAGTGTTTCTTTGGAAGCTGTACCAGGCTTTACTTGCTTGCATTGTCCAGAAAACCACCATGACAATAGTAATTATAACGTACATTCAGAGAGTGTTTGTTATCTGCTCAGCACTGTGCATGCATTTCCTTACTGGGTCCTCACCACATACCTGTGTGGTAAGCACAACAATCTTCATTTCACAGGTAAGAAAACAGGCTCAGAGGGGGAGAGACACCTAAAGTAACACAGTTATGAAATTCTGAGCTTGGATTCAAATGATGTCTTTCTGACTTCTGACCTCTTGTTCACCTTAGAGACTTTCTGGTCCTGCACTATCCACTAGAATTATAATGCAAGCCACATATGTAATTTCTAATTTTCCAGTAGCCACCTTTTAAAAAGTAAGGAAAAAATAGACGAAAATAATTTTAATAATGTTTTATTTAACCTAATAGAGCCGAACTGTTAGAACTTCAGTACATAATGTACAAATTCATTAATGAAATGTTTTACATTCTTTTTCTCATAGTAAGCCTTTGAAATTTGTGTATTTTATACCTACATCTCTATTCAGAGGTCAAATTTTCATTAGAAACCTTTGATTGGTATTTTCATAAAATTTACAGGTGAAAAATTAGATTCACATAATCAAGTTATTTCCAAATATACTAAAGTTTTCCAATAACTGAATCGAGTATTGGTGTTTAAAATTAATCAGAATGGAATTAAGTTTAGTTTCTCACTCACACTACCTGCATATCACATGCTCAGTAGCCATATGTGGTTAGTAGCTACTGTATTAGACTAAGTAGTTCTAACCAAGCACCCACATGAGGAAATTGAGGCCCACATGAATTCATGTAACAAGCCAGAACCAGAACTGGTCCTAGAAACCTGGGGAAATGCAGGTAAGCAGAGATATTCCAGCTTTTCCCACCTCAATCTGCCCGCTGTCAATCCACTGTTTATTCAAGAAATATATAGTGCACACCTAGTCTGTGCTAATCCTTGGGGCCAGGAGCAGCTTTGCTGGGAGCAACACTGACAGGTCCCCATGTGCAGGGGAAAGAAATTCAGCAGAAGCTCTCACAATCAAATGTGTGACTGATTGGGTAGACACATGGAAATATCAGAGAGGCCAGTGGGGACCTGACCTGCTCTGAGGGTGAGTGCAGGTTTCTCTAAGGACCTGAAGCTGATGTGCATCTGAAGGAGCATGCTAAAAATCAGACAACCCCAATCTCTGTTGCCCCAGAAACAGGCATTTATTTTCATGCTTCTGGGGCCGCATGTTGACTGCAGTTTGACTATTAGAAGCTGGGCTTGGCTGGGTGGCTTTGGTCCAGGCTGTGGGTTGGGCTCAGGTCTACTCTTATGTTTTTCCTTCTGGACCCCAGGATGAATGGGCATCCACTCCCAGGGCAGTTTGAGACAGTATGAAATTTGTTAGGTATGTGTGCATGTGTGTGTAGTTGCTTCAGTTGTGTCCAACTCTTTGCAGTCCTATGGATTGTAGCCTATTAGGCTCCTCTGTCCATGGGACTCTCCAGGCAAAAATACTGGAGTGGGTTGTTGTGCCCTCCTCCTGCGGATCTTCCCAACCTAGGGATCGAACCTGCATCTCTTATGTCTCCTGGGTTGGCAGGCAAGTTCTTTACCACTAACGCCACCTGGGAAGCCCCTGAAATTTATTATGGTATATCTCAAACTTCTAAAGTCCGGGTTTGTTTTTTCCTCACTGCCTCCAGACACCACACTGGCCCAGGACTCCACAATCCCTGGACAACTGCCACAGCTCCTAAATGATCTACTTATTTGTCTCCCCACCCTCCTACCCTCAGTGCAGCATATTTTCCACACAGCAGCCACTTTATATGCAAAGAAAGTGAAAGTCAGCAAGGATGACTAACTTGGCCATGGCTATCATAAGCATTGGAGCCTTAATATGAACTCAGCCAGTCTGACTTTGAATTAGTCAGTCAGTGATAATAGGGCTTTTGGATCAGACTGGCCTGTGGGTGGATCCCAGTTTTGCCACATACTAGTTGTGTGAGCTTCAGCACATGACTACCTATTTGTATTTTCAGTCTTCTCACCTGAAAAATGGACCAATAAGAGCCTCATAGACTTCTAATCAGATATTGAAGAGATTACTTGTAACAGAGGTTGTCAGGGCCCCCATAGTCTTAGTAATTCAGAGTGTTGGAGCCATTGTCTGCATCTTATAGTCAGAGGGCTTTCTCCCAAACCACAGCCTCCCCATTAACATATGTAGGAGTAGATGTCCACCGTGGCTGCTAGTATATAACTACCCCTTTGGGTGAAATAATTCTGAGATCTGTGTTTTACTGTTTCCTAGATCTCTGCAACAGAATTAAGACCCAGATGCCCACCTCAGTAACTGGCTTGGTAACGCACTCTTTATTGGATGTCTCCCCTTCTCTGTCTCATTTTCTGACTATCTTATCAGTGTCTCCTGAGATCACCTGCATGCACTCAAGTCCTTTTTTCAAGGGGACTTAAAACTAATACATAAAGCAGTCATTTATCCATCCAACAAATATTTATTAAGCCATACAATGAGTCAGACTCTGTGCTAGATCCTGGGGATATTGCCATGAACAAGACAGATTGTGTCCCTGCTCTCAGGGAGCTGAACGTCTAGGAACTAGGCAATGGTAAGTAAGCAGATAATGCTATCATTATGGATAGTGACAAGTATTGTGAAGAAAATGATGTAATTTAAAAAAAAGAAAATGAGGTGATAGTAATGGGAGCATTTTAAATGGGATGGTCAGAAAGGGCCTCTCTGGAGAGCTGATATTTAAGCTGAGACATGAAGGATGAGAAGGCACCAGCCTTGAAACAATCTGGGGGAACATTCCAGAAAGAGGCTAGTTAAATACAAAGGCTTTGAGATAAATAGGTGCTTAGGGTATTGAAGAAGCAAAATAAAATTATGTAGTTGAAGTGTATTCAACTAGAGAGATCATGCTAGGAAAAGAAAGAAATAAGTGGGTTGGAGAAGTAAAAGAAAGCAGTAGCTAGATCATGCAGGTCCTAGGACACAGTAAGAAATTTGGATTTTATTGCAAAGGCAATGACAAGCCACCAGGAATTTTCAGCAGAGGAGTGATGTGATCTGACTTTTCTTTTTTTTCCTGAGGGGCTGGACAGCTTTGGGGATCTTAGTTCCCTACCAGGGATCCAGATCCAACTCTAGCCCATCACAGTGAAAGGGCAGAGTCCTAATCACTGGACCTCCAGCGAATTCCTGTGACCTCAGGAAAAAAACAAGTATATTCCCTTAGGCTCTGTGTGGGAGATAAGTCTGTAGGTGAAGTCGCTCAGTCGTGTCCGACTCTTTGTGACCCTGTGGACTGTAACCCACCAGGCTCCTCCGTCCATGGGATTCTCCAGGCAAGAATACTGGAGTGGGTTGCCATTTTCTTCTCCAAGGGATCTTCCTGATCCGGGGATTGAACCCAGTCTCCCGCACTGCGGGCAGATCCTTTAATCTCTGAGCCACCAGGGAAGGAGACTTAAGTTAAAGGCAGAAGCAAGGAGACCAGTTAGGCTATTGCAGTCGTTTCTGATGAGACAATGGTTGCCTGAGCTAGAGTTGCAGCAGGGGTAGAAGGGGAGAATAGGAAGTGACAGATTTGAGACATTTTGGAGTTAGAGCTGACAGAACTTTCTGACTGTGGAGACTGAGGAGGAAGAAACAAAAATGAGTCTCTCCTAGTGCAACTGGGAGGATGCTTGGGTCTGAGGTGGGCAAGACTAGGCAGAAACAGGTTTTGGGTGAGGATGTGTGTGTAGAAATGACGAATTCGGTATTAAGTTATAGGCGGTCATGGGTATCCAAAGGGGAGGTGCCCCATAGACAGTGGAACTGTGGGTCTGTGACTCCAGCAGGGGCGGTAAGAGGGGGTGGTCTATGCTGGAAACGTGAATTGCGAAGTCTTTTTAAAGCGCAGCGCTGTCCAACAGAAACAGAAAGTGAGCCACGTAAATAATTAAAAATTTCTCAGTAGCCACAGTAAACAAACAAAAAAAAAGTAAAAAGAAACAGTTGAAACTAACTTAAATAATACACTTACTTAGCCCAGTAAGTCCTAAATATTATCTCAGCACCTAAACAATATAAAAATTTTTGATGAGACAACTGGCCTTCTTCCTTCGACATTCAGTGTGTGTTTTACACTTAGAACATAGTTAATTAGCACTCGCTACGTTTCAAGCGCTCCGTTGCCACATGCCGGTTAGGGTTTACCACTTGGTTCACGGCAGCAGTGGAGCAGAAGCTCAGGCCCACCCCGGACACTATAGACGACGCACTTCTGCCGGACGGAACACCTCGGACCGAAATTGCGGCGGAACGGAAGTTGCGTGTATGCGCGCGCAGCCGCAGACGGACGAGCCGGGAGCTTGCTAGTCGAGAGGACTACCCACGGCTGGACGCTGGATTGTAGGGCTACGGAAGGTGAGCGGCGCGCGGTTAAGGTGGCCTGCGTCCTCGCCTGTGGCTCCTGTCTGGGGCTAGAGGGACCACGGTGACCCGGGAATGCGCAGTGTCCAAGGGGAGAATGGGGCGGTGGTTATGGCGCGGAGCCTGCAGTCAGACTCTCGGTATTCTCACCCTAGCTCCGCTGCTTATTCGTTTGTGACCTTGGACGAGTCACCTCTCTTCCCCTTGAACCTTAGCTTTGTCACCTGTGAAAAAGTGGATGATAGAACCTGCCTCACAGTTGCTCTGAGGATCAAATACGGTGATCTGTGAAAAGCGCCTAGCACCGCCTACCACGTTGTAATCACCCACTAAAAGGTTTGGGATGCTTTATTGTTTATTTATGTTGACTAGAGGCTACTGAAATCGTTGACATCGTTATTGTCAACTACCAATTAATGTAGGGCCGCACAGAGGCGCCTACACTGTGCTATGTAAGCATTTTATTTGTATTATCATATTTCATCCTCACAACAGACAAGGAGATAGGTGCTGTAATAGGTACTGTTATTCCCATTTACACATGAGGAAATGGAAGGTCCCAGAACTTTGATTCCAGGTGCCTGAAGTTACCTGGAGAAGCAGCAGTTGGATCAGACTCTGACTCTTAAGGTCTTAATCTCAGTGCTCCATATCCACCATCAGGGAGGTGGCCTTGCTGCAGTCCATGGGATCGCAAAGAGTCGGACACTGAACAACAACAACAATATCCACCAACAAAGGAGGTGTGGGCTGCAAAAGTGCAGTTATTGAAGACTTAACCATATGCCAATTAGGTTTTAGTATCATTAATTCTCACCTCTTTGAGAGTAGGTATTACTTTTTCATTATTTAACAGAGGTGGAATTGGTGACTCAGATAGGTATTTGACTTGCCCAAGGTCACACAAGTAAGGGGCAGAAACGGGTGAGTTTAAAACTCACACTGAAAGTTTGCTGTTCTCCGTCACTTGAAAGTAGGTTGACATTGCTTCTAAGTGCTGGTAGCATGTACAACAGGTGACCAGGTTGGAGAAGTAACAAGCCACGTCGGTCTCATTTTACATGTATAGCGCCTGCCATGTTACTAGAATGGGAGGTACTAAGGATGTAGAAATGAATGAAATTTGTTTCCTGCTTTTAGGGACCTCTGGCTTATAAGGGATAAACAGTAATTAACAGCAAGGTGTGATGAGTCTTGTGATAGTTAGAAGAAGGCTTTGAGAACCCAGAGGAGGACCCCTAGACTTTGGCGGTGGTGGCCTGAAAAGGCTTCCAAGAGGAAGTAAAGTAAACTAAAAGTAGTGTAGGAGTTGGTTAAGTCAGTTGAGGTAAGATGTACCATCCAGAGAAGACAGCACGTGTAAAAGCCTAGAAGCTAATGAAGATTGGTACAAAAATGTATGGTATGAGTGGAGTGAAGTAGTCAGGCTGGAGATGTGGGGTCCATTAAAACTGTGTGGTGGAAAGCAAGTCTCCATCTTTTGTATATACTTTGAGTCACCTAGATTCCTTCCTGGGAGGCACCCACTCTTCTTAATGCATTCTCGAGATACTGTGTATATTTACAAATATGTACCTGAATTTTCATGCTTTTTTCCCTACACAGATCTGTGGATGGCCTTCTATATCTAGTATAGCACTTTGCTTCCCTGCTTTGGTTATTCAACCTCACTTTCTAACAGTTGCATCTTACTCCATTGTATGGATGTGCTATGACTTGTTTAACTAGTCCCCTATTGATGACGTTTAGATCTTTTCCATTTCTTTGCTGTTAGAAGCACTGCTTAGGCAGTGTTAGGCATCAAGTGCTGTTAGGCATCAAGTATCCTTAGGCACAGGTTATTTTGTACACACAAGGGTCTCTCTGTAGGATAAGTACCTAGGAATGGAACTGCTGGGTCAAAAGGTTTGTGTGTGTGTTTTCTTAATTTTTATTGGAATATGGTTGATTTACAATGTTGTGTTAGTTTTGGGTATAGAGCAAAGTGAATCATTTATACATGTACATATATCCACTCTTTTTTGAATTCTGTTCTCGTATAGATCATTACAGAGTAATGAGTGGAGTTCCTTGTGCTATACAGTAGGTCCTTATTAATTATCTAGGATTTGTGTGTTTGTGATTTTGATGGAAGGTGGCAAAATGGTCACTGTAAAGGTTGTGCCATTTTCTATGCCCCCCAGCCATGTGTGAGAGGGTCTGGGCGGGAAGTTTGAAGGTAGTAATGTGAAACTCTTGGAGGGTAGAAGGAGTCACTGATCAGGCCTATGGTGCCCCCACGTTAGATACTTTCCTTTTGAAGGAAGACAGAGGAGGATGCCCTCAGTAAGTGGTTTTCACAGTGTGGGGAGGCAGTGTATCAGGGTGGTTAGGGGCACAGCCTTTGTGTTAATTGTTGTCATTGTTCAGTGACCCATTCGTGTCCGACTCATTGCGACCACGTGGACTACAGCATGCCAGGCCTCCCTGTCCCTCACCATCTCCTGGAGTTTGCCCAAGTTCATGTTCATTGGATTGGTGATGCCATCCAGCCATCTCATCCTCTGACACCCTTTTCTTCTTCTTCCCTTGGTCTTTCCCAGCATCAGAAACTTTTTCCAATGAGTTGTCTGTTCACATCAAATGACCAAAATACTGGAGCTTCATCTTCAGCTTTATGTTAATTCAGACCTTTATTTGGATCCCCACCCTCCTGCTTACTGGCTGTGGGAGCTTAGGTAAGTCCTTCACCTCTGTGTCTATTTCCTCCTTTCTGAATGGGGATAATAATAGTGTCTGTTGCCTATGTTACTCAAGATTGCTGTAAAGATTTAAATAATTAATACACTTAAAGTCCTTGGAACTGTTCCTGGCTCAAGGTGCTACTTTGTTATTTTGTCAGGACTTCTCATTTCATCTCTGTCACTCCTCTGTTTTGAAAATAGACTGCCTGGATTTGCATCTCATGTCTAGCACTTTTTGTGATATTTGGCAAGTTGCTTCAATTTTTCCATCTTTAAAATATTAGTAAGGGGACAGTATTATTAAGAGTACGTTCTTGGGTTTTTATGAAGACTAAATGTATTAATATATCTCATGCTTAGAGTGCTGCCCTGTGTCTAGTGCTCAGTAAATTGTGGTGCTGTCTGTCATTCTCTTGCAGACCGTGGGCTCCTTTAGTGCCATGCATCCTTTACAGTGTGCTCTCCGAGCCCAGAGGTGTCTGCGGCGGGGGCCCTTGGCCTCTGTGTCCTGGCTCCTGCTCAGGACCTGCAGGGCACACAGCAGTGTCCCCAACTCTGCATGTCCCAGTCCAGAGAGGCCGCAGGGGGATGGAGTTGGGAAGGATTTCAGCTCCAGGCTGGCCACTGGACCGACTTTTCAGGATTTTTTAAGAAGTGCTTCAGTTCCTCCAGAGAAACCGTCTTCTTCAGAAGTGGAGGACCCACCCCCGTATCTCACGGCGGATGAACTTTTAGGAAGGCAGAGAAGAGGTTGGTTTAACTTTACTTCTCTTTGGACTTCCTGCTTTACTTCCTTTCAGTGCTCATGGCCTGATTCTTAAGAGATCTTTTATAGACCTGGCTTTGGAGTTAACAGGGTTAACTCAGTAGGTTAACTCAGTTGAAGGTTAACCCTCAGTAGAGGGTTAACAGAGTAGAAAGGCTGCTGGAATCATGGAATCATCAGCCTCTACCAAGCAGCAATAATATAAAGAAACTTAACAGTTCTGATACGTGCAACTTGTGGGTGGAAGTCCTGGGGAGTCTTCTCTTCTGTTACCTTTGGAAACCCTGTAATCTCTGTTCTGAGTTTTAGATCATCCTAAGTTATGTGATATTTTGCAACAATTTTTTAATTTAATTATGAAGACTGGTATTTGGAAGAAACCTGCCAAAATATCAAGGCAGGTTTCGCAGTTGGTGCTATAGAAAATCATTATGCTTAGGCAGAGGTTTTCTTTCTTTTTTTTTTTTTTTTTAGTTCTACCACTTTATTGCTACCAACCCACCTCCCTCCACCCTCGTGCACACATGCTCAGTCATGTAACCCCATGGACTGCAGCCCGCCAGGCTCCTCTGTCCATGGACTTTTCCAGGCAAGAATACTGGAGTGGGTTGCCATTTCCTTCTCCACAGAGGTTTTCTTAGAAACATAATGCACTCAGTTAAAATGTGTTAAAATTTGAAAAGACGTAAAGAGACAAACAGATGTCTCCCATTTTGCACTGTTTCAAAAAAAAGCTTCCATTTATAACTCTTTATGATTTGGTCACATTCATATGGTTTAGATTATTTGTAATATGCCATTTTCATTCAATATTCTTCCAAATACCAGTCTTCATAATTAAATTAAAAAATTGTTGCAAAATATCACATGCTGTACCATGATGTTTTCCAGTTGTTGGGACGTTAGGTTGTTTCACAAATTTTTATATTCTACATAACACTATTAAAAGTGCTTTTGTATGTATACACACACAGATACACATATTCACACGTATAGAGATAGTTTTGCTTCTTTAAAATCTTTTTTCTAGAGTAAATGTCTAGGCATTGAATTGGTAAATCGAGGAGCCTGTGTACCTCATGACTTCTCAGATTTTTGTAGTCCTTTAAAATTTGTTATTCCCTTCTGTCTCTCCCAAACATAAGTTTGGTGTTTTCTTTTTAGACAAAGAAAGGGAGCCAAGGAACGTTTAGAAAAATTCCTGATTGTTTATTTTTTTAAAAAATTACTGCTATTTTCTACTGGTTTTCATGTGATTGTCCTTCAGCTCTTAACTCCATTTAGAATGTATTTGGGCTTGTGGATTAAAGTGTGTTGGTGGGATAGGGGTTGATAGAGGGATTTAGTTTGAAGGGGTTTGCTTGGGTGTGAAATTGATATTCTTAAAACTTTGTGCAGATGTGTTTTATGTCATGTTAGCCATGCTTACTTTCATTTAAGATGTTTCGAGTTACTGTAGGCATTTTTATTTTGTGGCTTTATTGACCCTCTAGCCACCGCTGTTATCTCTAGAGGCTGGAGAACCTCATTCTGTGTAACTATATTTCCTGAGTCCTAGGAGCATGTTTTCCCCACTTTTAAATGATCTGACTTATAGTTGGTGTGTGTATATAATGAATATTTCTTTTGTTCCAAAAGGCTTCATTATTAATAATTTGGGGGTACATCTGGCAATTAATAGTGTCTCTGAATTGAGGCATCAGGGGACTTAAGTGACTAACCAGGTGCCTCAGGTGTTTCTGGAACATTTGGGGAGGCAACCTTTTGAGACATGTGATCCCTTTTTGTCTTCTTACCTGTGGAATTGCCCTCTCGTTGCAGTCTACCTTGAGTCTTATGGCTGCCAGATGAACGTGAATGACACAGAGATAGCCTGGTCCATCTTACAGAAGAGTGGCTACCTGCGGACCAATAACCTTCAGGAGGTATACACATTTCCCTCTTTCCCTGTTTCCTGGACCTGGGTGAGATTCTGCATTTGTGCTAGTTCTTAGGTGGAGTTTCAGGAACAGGCTGTGGCCTTGTGAGAGTGAGTTCCCTTGAGGGAAGTGAGGAGTATGGGACCGAGGTGTACTTTTGTTGCAGTTATTTTTGAAACTTATGGTGGTGCTCACCTTCAGGCAAAGAACTAGGTTGAAAATGGGCTGCAAGGAGAAGCAAATGGGGAGTTTGTGTTTAATGCCTACTGGTTTTAGTTGGGGAAGGTGAAATAGTTCTGGAGGTTGATGGTGGTGATGATTGAACAACAGTGTGAGTGTCCATAATGCTACTGAACTGTATCCTTAAAAATGGCTAAAATGGTAAATTTTATGTTATGTGTGTTTCACCACAATCTGGGGGGAGAAAAAGGACTGTGGGTAATGATTCTATAAGGCTGATTTCAAAGATCATAATTTTCCTCTTTTTCCTTGCTCTCTACCCAGGCTGATGTGATTCTCCTTGTCACATGTTCTATCAGGTGGGAATTTATTCTTTACCTAGAGAGTGAATAAATCTTATGTAAAATGCCAGAGCCAGCAGTGCCAGGGTGACCCAGCCCATGGTGATGAGTCAGCAGGTTTGCAGTTTTCCAAGTGAATATAGTGCTGGGAGAACGGTCAGCATTTGCGGAGCGTATACCTTGTGTCAGGTCCTGTGCTGAGCACTAGATGTGCGCTGACTGATTCTCATAACAGCCCTATGAGGTAGGTGCTGTTATCAAACTCATTTTATCGACGAGGAAACCGAGAGTGTGCTGAGTTGCCCAACATTTCCTGGGGTTTTTCTTGCACATGTTTATGCTGTACCTCACGTCATAAGGGCTGGGTCCAGTCAGTGGCTAGGGACAGAGTTCTTCTGACAGAGATGGCTGGCATCCATCACAAGTGAACATACTGTTTATTACTTTGTTTCTGTGTACATGGCATGTTAGTGTTTCCTCAGCTGGTTGCATTATCAGTCAATCCAGCATTTTTGTTCTGAGGGTCTTTGTTGCAGGACATTGAACTAGGTGCTTTGGGAGATTCAGAAATGAACCTTTCCTCCATGGAGCCCGACTTTACAGAGCTTAATCTGACATGGGAACTGAGACAGATACACAAATAGCTCTAACATCTGGCAGAAGGCACTAGGTAAAAAAATCAAACAGTAAAAAGGAGAAATTGCTGAGTATAGGGAAAAGAATAGTTAAAGTGATAGGAGAACAAACTCTCTAACCGAGGAGAGTTTGGGAAGTCTTTGTGAAATAGGTTGTTTTTGAGTTTGGCTTAAAGGCTCGTCAGGATTTGCAGATGTGTAGGGAGGACTCGTTTTAGGAATGGTTTTGGCTGCACTGTTTGTGAAATGTTAGTTTCTGACCAGGGATCAAACCTGTGCCCTTGGCAGTGAAAACTTGGGAGTCCTAACCCATGGACCACCAGGGAATTCCCATTTTTCCCATTGTTGTGTTCTTTTAGGTTGCTCTGTAGTTCATTTTCAGGTTCAGGTCTACCTTTTTTTTTTTTTTTTAAGCCTTTTTATTTATTTTATTTTTATTTTTTTTTTCTTTTTCTTTTTTTTAATTAGTTGGAGGCTAATTACTTCACAACATTTCAGTGGGTTTTGTCATACATTGATATGAATCAGCCCAGGTCTACCTCTTTTGATCTCTGTAGGGAGAAGGCTGAACAGACCATCTGGAATCGTTTACATCAACTCAAATCCCTGAAGTCCAAACGGCTCCGCTCCCGAGTGCCTCTGAGGATTGGGATTCTAGGTATCTGGTAATTTGCAGGTTTTATGAGTTTTTTGAGACTTGGGCACCATGTAGCTTTATATGCTGGGGTTTCCCTTAGATGCTGGATTCTCAGTCTAATACATCCCATGCAGCCCTTGTACTTAATGTCAGAAGCTGTAAAATTAAGCAATGAAGCTCATAAAAGGACTTTTCTTAGTGCCTTGAAAGTAACAGGTACTCAGAAAGTGATCTGTTCTTCCTAGTCTAATGTGGCTTGTGGTACCACAGAGTAATGGATAGGAGAGAGTTTGGAGTCTGAAGGGACAGTTTGAATTTATCAGGTAGGTATCTTTCTTCCTGACTCCTAAAACATGCCCAAGTGAAGATCCAGCTATGCACTGACCAGTATGATAGCCACTAGTCACATGTGGTCATTTAAATTTAATTACACTTAAATAATATTAAAAATGCACTTCTTCAGTCCCATGAGCCACATATTCACTGCTTATTGGCCACACTTGACTAGTAGCTGCCAGTTTGAACAGCATAGATAAAGCACATTTCCTTCATCTTAGAAAGTTCTTTTGGGCAGCTCTAATCTAGAGAGCTGGGAGGCATATTTCAAAAATAAATATTCTGTACCTTCATGGTCCCAGAATTTAGTCAATGTATTTAACCTTAAAAATAGATTGTGTCTATCGTGGAATAGTTAGTTGTCTTGATGATGGGTTGAAACAAAGGTTGGAGCTTATTCTTTTATACAGATTAATATATACTGAGTGATGCAGAAAGATGGACGGATTAGTTTTGTTCCATTTCAATTCCTTCATTATAGAAGGAGTGTGTGTGTGTGTGTGTGTGTGTGTGTGTGTGTGTATGTGTGTGTGTTTGGAGTGTTAGAAATCTCCAAAATAGTTTTTTGTTTTTTAAATTGTAGTAAAGTACATGTAACATAAAGTTTACCTTTTGAACCTCTTCCAGAGGCACAGTTAGTTCAGTGATACACAGTATATTCAGATGGTTGCACAAACATTGCCACCATCCATTTCCAGAACTTTTTCTTCTTCTGGACTAAAGTCTGCCAGTCCCTTCCTGCCTCAGTTCAGGACTGCCCCCTGAACTGCCCCCTTCCTCCCTCAGTTCAGTCGCTGGCAACTGCCATTCTACTCTTTGCCTTGATGAATTTTACTGTTCTGGGTACTTCATATAAATGGAATCATATGGTATTTTTGTAACTGGCTTAGCACAATGTCCTCAAGGTTCATCCACGTGGTAATGTGTATCAAAATTTCCTTCCTTTTTAAGGCTGAATATTCCATTGTATGTACATATGACATCTGTTTATGGACATGGGTTGCTTTCACTCTTTGGCTATTGTGAATGATGCTGCTATAAACATGGATAGTACAATCAAAAAAAAAATAAACATGATTGTACAATCAAGAATTGTTCTTAAATGTTTTTAAAGGGTATTTTTAAGAAAAGGGACTTTCAAATTCTATAGTTTTACTAACAGCAGTGGTTTATGGTTCTTGGTTATGGTAATGGTTCTTGGTTATGGAAGATACCAGCATAGATGGATAACTCATTTCTTACAGGTTTTGATACATATTATGGGTGATAGGAGGGCTTCCCAGGTGGGTAAAGCACTCACCTACCAATGTAGGAGATGCAAGAGGTGTGGGTTCGATCCCTGGGTTGGGAAGATTCCCTGGAGAAGGGCATCACAACCCACTCTAGTATTCTTGCCTGGAGAATCCCATGGACAGAGGAGCTTGGTGGGCTACAGTCCATGGAGTCACAGAGTTGAACACGACTGAGCACATACATGCACATGGTCAACAAGAAAGAAAAAGAGTGTAAGGGCTGTTGTACATAATCTATTTTATTAAAAAAATAAGTTTTTGACACAAAATAGTTTTTATTTGTAGTACCAAGTAATTTTCACTTGAAAAAGGAGATGATTCATGTCTAGAAATGTTTTTGGATGGTGGTTTAATTTTTGTCAGGCATGTAATTGAATTGCTGTAGAGCTCTTTTCCTGATTTTCTTATATAGAAATATGTGAGTTCCAGAGGTATAGAGTGTTGGGCAAATTTAAGGGATGATGCTAAATTCTTAGAGAAGTTTCTGTGCTTTCGTCTTTGATCCACTGGGAGAGAATGTGTACTGTAAAGAAGTGGTGAGACCAGATGAATTTGGGAACGGGTCTCAGCTTAATTTCTTTTCCCTCCGAGGTTGCATGGCTGAGAGACTGAAGGAGGAGATCCTCAACAGGGAGAAAATGGTGGATATTTTGGCTGGCCCAGATGCCTATAGGGACCTTCCTCGATTGCTGGCTGTTGCTGAGTCAGGCCAGCAAGCTGCCAATGTGCTGCTGTCTCTGGATGAGACCTATGCTGACGTCATGCCAGTCCAGACGAGCCCCAGTGCTACCTCTGCCTTCGTGTGAGTCACGACCGAGAGATGGGGAGTCAGCTTCTCTTTCCTTACTTTTAAAGTAACATCTTGCTTTTATTACATTAAAAAAAAATGCACATAGTAAAAAAACCTGAAGACAAAAAATGGTATAGTAAGACTCCCTCAGAACTCTCATCCTCAGTCTTCTAGACTAACTCTGAGGCAGCCATATTTGTAGTTCCTTATAGAATCCTTTCAGAAGTATTCTTTGCACATACATTCATATATATAATATGGATTCTTTTCTACCCTCCCTTCTCTTACTTTTTTTCACTTAAGAAAATGTCTTAGGCTTATCATCTTTTTTTCCCTCCCTTGACCTTTTAACTTAAAAAGATCTGATGACAAAATAGTTCATAGTTGTTGAAGAATATGTGGAAAGATATTCCATAGAGAAGTGAGTAAGAATTACTTACACGTTTTACCACTTATTGATAAACACTGTTATCATTTTGGTGTATATCATGCTATTCTTTCCTCTGTGTTTGCATGCGTATGCTTTGTGTGTGTTTATTCATAAAAATTGGCTCTATATACTTAGTTTTATACCTTTTCTTATCTAAAATGATGAACATTTGTTATATCATGACATTTTCTGTAAACAGATTGGCAAATAGGCTTGTAGCCTGTTCTTGTAAATAAAGTTTTATTGTAACATAGTCATGCTTCTTTGTTTGCATATTGTCTGTGACTGCTTTTGCCACTACAGTATTAGTATGGTTTATAAAACCTAAAATATTTACTATCTGGATTTTTTACAGAAAAAGTTTGTCAACCTCTCATTTTAATGGCTATCCAATACTTTGTTGTTGGAATGCTTAATAAAAAAATTAATAGCTAATATTTGTTTGAGTTCTTCAGTGAACATCTTTAATACATATCTATCCATAATTGTTTCCCTAAGATAAGTTGAGGCTTTCATATATAGGATACAAATGAAAGAGAGTGATGTAGCTTAGATACTTAGCATTTGGATCTGGAATGAGTGAGAGATGCAGAACCTTGCATTTTAAATCCAGGGTCTCTACTTGTTATGTACTCTTTGATAATATTTATTTTTTTCTGGTCTGGATTTAAAGAATTCAAAAATGTGTAAATATGAACAGTAGAAAGTCCAGATGTGCAAGATCTGTACCCCATTCCTTCAGTATTGTAGTTTCTTGGGGTAACCACCAGTTACAGTTTGGTTTACATCCTGTGATTATCAGATAATAATTTTTTTTTTGGCCATGTCACGTGGCTTGTGGGATCTCAGTTTCCTGAGCAGGAATTGAACCCAGGCCATGGCAGTGAAAGCCTGTAATCCTAACCACTAGGCCACCAGGGAACTCCCAGCTAATAGTTTTTAAAGATAAAAATGTCTGCTTTATTGCTTCTTAGATCTCAGGTTGGTCCTTTGTGAGTATATTGCCAAGAGAATTCAGAGCTAAGGGATAAATGCCAAAAGAGCTGTGACCTTCTCCTTGGGTTGGACCAGATCATCCTGCTCCTTTACTGATCTCTGGTGCTTTCCTCCCCAGGTCTATCATGCGAGGCTGTGACAACATGTGCAGCTACTGCATTGTTCCTTTCACACGTGGCCGGGAGAGGAGTCGGCCTATTGCCTCCATTCTGGAAGAAGTGAGGAAGCTTTCTGAGCAGGTGAGAAATTCTCACAGCCCTTCTGACTGTGAGTGTGTTTGTTGGAGGATGAGGACAACTTTTCCATAGTTTTACAGCCTGTGCTGTCTCTCAGCTGTACATGTTTAGAATCATACCTGGCCAGAAAGAAATTTCTGGGTGTACATATCTTGGGTTGCTGCCCACAAAGTATAGGCAGATCCACAGAGAGGTTTACTTAGGAGGGAGTACAGTAGAATAGAGAGAGCATGAATGAAGTGATTGTGAATTCGGGCTCCACCATTCTCTGGCTTGATGTGTGTGTAGAGAGAACAAATGTGTGAATGAATGATAAAGAAATGAGGCACAATGTTAACAATTACTGAATCTGGGCAAATAGTTTATGGGAGTTTTTTATACCCTCTCAGTTTTTCTGTAAGTTTGAAATTATGTCAAAATAAAATAATAAAAAATAGTCTTTATAGCAACTATTTTTCTTTTACTTTCTGAAATTTTACAGTGCAGATTTTCAAACACAAGTTGAAAGATTAATAAACATGATTATTGACATTTTGTCATATGTTCTTTATCTGCCTATCTCTGTAGATATATAAATATATTTTTTTCTGAACCATTTGAGAGTAAGTGGTAGTCATCAGGCCATTTTGCCCTGTATCTGTCAGTATGCATCTTCTCAGAAAGAAGAATTTTTCCCTTCATAACCATAATACTGTTATCATAAGTAGGAAACAATTAACTAATATTTTCTAACATGTAGCCCATATTCAGAATATCTTAATTATCCAAAAATGTCTTATTACTGTTCTGTTTTTAAGCCAAGATCCCATTAAGATTTGTATAGTTTCATTTGATTGTATGTAATATTTCTTCAGTCTCTCTTAAACCTAAAACAGTCCTTTCACTATTTTGTTTTTTCCTTAAATGATGCATTAGACATATCTCCATTTGTTTGATTGCTTCCTCATGTTGTTATTTAAAATAATCCCCTGAATTGTGGTAAACTGAAAGTTAGGTGTAAAAGCTTGATTGGATTTAGACTAAATATTTTTGGCCAGAATACTGCATAGATAATGATTATATAACCTTCAAAGGACAGAGTGGTATCATAATTTGATTTTTGGTGTTATAAATTAGCTGTTATTTTTGAATATTGGGTTTGCATCCAGCTTTTTTGCTATTTTTAAAAATGTTTTGAAGATTTTTACATATGGTTTTATCCTGAAGTTCAGTTCTTTGGACATGATGCCGAAGATGAAATTATTGAGTTAAAGAGGGAGTATATTTATGGATGACTCTTGGCAGGTTTCGCTAATTTTAGTTGGAGATTTGGCATAACACTGCCAAACAAGTTTTAAAATTGCTTCCAATATATTTATTTTTCCTTTTTCAGGGGCTGAAAGAAGTGACACTCCTTGGTCAGAATGTTAATAGTTTTCGGGACAATTCAGAGGTCCAGTTCAACAGTGCAGTGTCCACCAACCTCAGTCGTGGCTTTTCCACCAACTATAAAGCCAAGCAAGGAGGCCTTCGCTTTGCTCACCTTCTGGATCAGGTGTCCAGAATAGATCCTGAAATGAGGATTCGTTTCACCTCTCCGCACCCTAAGGACTTTCCTGATGAGGTGAGTATTGAGAGTTTACTGTGCCAGATTGACATCAGTATCCCTAAGCATGCCAAAGGCTGGAGCCAGTAGGGTGTGGCAGAGACATCTGTCCTCAGAGGTCAGGGGATCCTGAGGTGTGTTACTGTATTGCCCTCTGAATCTACCCCCTTATGGAAAGATTTGAAGTCCGCTAAGGTGGAGGACTATACCTTAGTCCACTACGGTATAGGATTGATACTGAGACCATCAGTGGACCATGAGGGCTGTGCAGTGAGAGGTTTTATTGCAAGATGGTGTGGGAAGGACAGGTAGGGAGGCATTGTGATGCAGCAGAAAACAGTTTAGACTTTGGCCTCAGACAGCACCGAGTTCAGCCCTGGCTCTTCCACTACTTTACCAGTTCAGTTCAGTTCAGTTGCTCAGTCTTCTCCGAGTCTTTGCAACCCCGTGGATGGCAGCACGCCAGGCTTAACTGTCTGTCACTAACTCTTTACCGGTAGAGGTGACCTTTTCAACTTGTCATCTTCATTTGTAAAATGGTTAATAATCACTGCCTGCTTTGGGTTGTTGGGAAAGTTTTTTGTTTTGGTGAAATGTCTGTCTTTTGGCACCACCCCTACTTTTTCCCCTCTGAAATATTTGTCTTTGTGAGTTGTAAACCTTCTTTATGTACTCTTGGTACAAATCATTTGTCAGTAAATTTTTTCAAGTATTTTCTCCTAGTTTTAGTTTCTTGATAGTATCTTAAAGTGGCTAATTAGTTTGTAAGCTAGGTGAGACAAACGCTGTTTTTCCTTTCTGGTCTCTGTTGACACTGTCCCTGTATAGCCTCATGACCTGAATCTGACCTCTGCTTGCTTTCTTCACTCTAAAAGTAGAGAGATACCATCAGGTGAAATGTCTGGGACAGACAGAATGTGACTTGAGCAAAAGTAAAGAATTTGGGTGATTTATATGTTTGGTTTTGTCAGCCTCTTAGTTCTTAAAAATTAATCTTGGTGGAGAAACAGTGGGAGTGGTATTCCTTTCTGCAAGATTCTTTTGTGAGACTTTGATAACCTTTAATGTGTTCTATTTGACCAGGTTCTGCAACTGATTCATGAGAGGGACAACATCTGTAAACAGATCCACCTACCAGCCCAGAGTGGAAGCAGCCGTGTATTGGAGGCCATGCGGAGGGGGTCAGACTTGCTTGGGGAGGGGCGTTCCATACCAATCCATGTTTAAGGACCAAGCAGTGTCTAAGAACCTAGGATAGTGTGTGGCACATGGTAGCTGCTCAATAGAGATTTATCACATGGGTAAACCGATGGACTTTATAACTTGCTTTGTTCATTCTATAAGTATAGACTGAGGATTGGCTCACTCATTTGTTTAGCATGTGTCTTATTAAGCACCTACTGTGTGGCAAACTGAGATTTTTAATCTTTATAGCTTTTCTGTGTTTACTTACTTTGGAAATAGTATAGCAAAGAGAAGACTGAAAGGAGCAAGTGTCAGATGACACACTATAGAACTAGTGATTTACCGTATATTACACATTGGCAAAGAATCTTAGAAATATTAAATGTTAGTTTGTCTTCATTTCTTAGTTAAATAAAAATGGCTATTTGAAATTACGTTCTTGAATTAAAATTTTATAGGCTCTGGATTAGGTCACAGTACAGGATTTGGATCTGAAGGGCCCTTAAGGATAATTTAACTTACTCTTTTACTGTCCTGTGTGAATGTAAAGTGATTATGTGAGGTAATTCATAGAGTTATCTTCTTATAGCATTCATTTAAAGAAGATTGGTTAATTTGAGCTTTTTCTTTTTGTTTTTTTATTGCAGGTATTCAAGAGAAGCTTATGTGGAATTAATTCAGCATATCAGAGAGTCTATCCCAGGTACATTTAAGAAACATATTTTGCTGGGCATGTTACTTTACCAGTGACCCCCCGTCTTTTTGGTTAGATACAGGCAACACTTGTGGTAGTACATGGTGTCACCGTCAACACTTCTTTTACTGTTCTTCATTTCTCTCTTTCTCTTACTTCTTTCTGACCAGATATCTTGGTCTTGCTAGAAATACTCAGAGATGTGGATTAGCCTGTGGCCTCAAACTAAAGAGATTCCTTTTCTAGAGTCTTCATGTTTCTGAACATGAGAGAGAGCTTGTTTCTGCTTGTTAGCAGCAAAGTTATGGTCTAAATTAGTTCTGATTTGGGAGCAGTTGATATCTTTTTTTTTTTTTAACTTCTGTTTTGTATTGGGGTATAGCCAGTTAACAGTGTTGTGGTAGTTTCTGGTGAACAGCGAAGGATTCAGCTGTATGTATATGTATATCCATTCTCCCTTGAACCCATCCCATCCAGGCTGCCAGTAACATTGAACAGAGTTCTATGTGCTATACAGTAGGTCCTTCTTGGATATCCATTTTACTCTGGTTTTTAGATTTGTTGACAGTGTCTACATTGTTTTACAAATTTCTAATTACTGTAATGTGTTCTGCACCAAAACTTTGATTTGGATGAGGCAGGGTAGCATGGAGGTTCTCTGGGCTGCAGTTTCCTCTTCTATAATGTGGAACTAATAGTACTCACCTTATTGGATTGTTGGGATAATTGAAGTGTGTTGGAATGTTGTGTTTAATTTCAAAAGTATATGTTTGTATGAGGTACTCAAACATTTTGCATGATACATCACATGCTGGGCCACAAAGCAAACCTCAGTAAATTTAAGGAAATTGAAATCATATCAAGCATCTTTTTCAGCCACAACTCTATGAAATTAGAAATCAGCTACAAGAAAAAAATTGTAAAAAACCCAAACATGTGGAGGCTAAACAATATGTTACTGAACAACCAGTGGATCACCAAAGAAATCAAAGAGGAAATCAGAAAATTCCTAGAGACAAATGAAAATGAAAACATGATGATCCAAAATCTGTGGGACACAGCAAAAGCAGTTCTAAGAGGGAAGTTTGTAGCAATACAATCTAAGAAAAATCTCAATGAAATAACCTAACTGTATACCAGAAGCAGCTAGAGAAAGAACAACAAGCAAAACCCAAAGTTAGAAGGAAAGAAATCATAAAGCTCAGAACAGAAATAAATGAAATAGAGGTAAAGAAAACAGTAGAAAGGACCAGTGAAACTAGAAGCTGGTTCTTTGAAAAGATAAACAAAATTGATAAACCTTTAACCAGACTTCACTTGATCTTAGCCAAAAGGCCGAGAAGCGATTTTTAACCAGACTTATCAAGGGAAAAAGGGAAAGAGCTCATTAAAAAAAATTAGAAATGAAAAAGGAGAAGTCACAGCTGACACCACAGAGATAGAATCATAAGAGATTTCTTTAAGCAACTGTATACCAATAGAATGGACAGCCTAGAAGAAATGGACACATTCTTAGAAAGGTAAAATCTTCCAAGACTGAACCAGAAAGAAATAAAATATGAACAGACCAGTCATAAGTAGTGAAATTGAACTGAAATTAAAAAACTTCCAACTAAAGTCCAGGACCAGATGGCTTCACAGATGAATTTTATCACACTTTTAAGAGAAGAATTAACGCCTATCCTTCTGAAACTAGTGCAGAAATTGCAGAGGAAGGAATGTGCCCAAACTCATTCTATGAGGCCATCATCACCCTGATACCAAAACCAGAAAAGACACCACCAGAAAAGAGAATTATAGGCCAGTATCACTGACATAGATGCAGAAGTCATCAATAAAATAAGACCAAACTGAATCCAGTAATACATTGAAAGGATCATATACCATGATCAAATGGGATTTATCCCAGGGATGCAAGGATTTTTCAATATCTGCAAATCAGTGTGAAACACCACACAAATTGAAGAGTAAAAACCATATTATGTCAGTAGATGTGAAAAAAAGCTTTTGACAAAACTGAAACAACTATTATGGTAAAAACTCTCCAGAAAGTGAGCATAGAGAGAACCTGCCTCAACGTAACAAAGGCCATATATGACAAACCCAGAGCTAACATCATACTCAAGAGTGAAAAGCTGAAAGCATTTCCTCTAAGATCAGGAACAAAACACTTTTATTTGACATAGTTTTGAAAGTCCTAGCCATGGCAATGAGAGATGGAAAAAAAAAGTCCAAATTGGAAAAGAAGAAGTAAAACTGTCACTGTTTGCAGATGACATGATACTATATATAAAAATCCTAAAGGTGCTACCAGAAAACTACTAGAGCTCATCAGTGAATTTGGTGAAGTTACATGATACAGAATTAATATACAGAAATCTCTTGCATTTCTGTCCATTAAGAACAAAAAGATCAGAAAGAGAAATTAAACAATTTCATTTACCACTGTATCGAAAAGAGGAAAATAGCTAGGAATAAACCTACGTAAGGAGGCAAAAGACCTGTGCTCTGAGAACTATAAAACATTGATGAAAGAAATTGAAGTGATACTAATAGTTGGAAAGATACACCATGTTCTTAGATTGGAAGAATAGTATTGTCAAAACGACTGTACTACCCAAGGTGATCTGCAGATTCAGTGTAATCCCTATCAAAAGTGCAATCTCTATCAAATTACCAATGACATTTTTCACAGAAATAGAACAGATAGTTTTAAAATTTATCTGGAAACAGGAAGGCCCTGAATAGCCAAAGCAATCCTGAGAAAGAAAAACAGAGCTGGAGGAATCAGGCTCCCTGGCTTTAGACCATATTACAAAGCTACAGTCATCAAAACAGTATGGTACTGGCACGAAAACAAATAATAGATCAATGGAACAGAACAGAAAACTCCAAAATAGACCCACACACCTTTCGTCAGTTAATGTATGACAAAGGAGGCAAGAATATACAATGGAGAAAATACAACTTCTTCAATAAATGGTTCTGGGAACACTGGACAACTGTATGTTCAGTTCAGTTCAGTTTAGTCGCTCAGTCGTGTCTGACTCTTTGCAACCCCATGAATTGCAGCATGCCAGGCCTCCCTGTCCATCACCGACTCCCGGAGTTTACTCAAACTCATGTCCATCGAGTCGGTGATGCCATCCAGCCATCTCATCCTCTGTCGTCCCCTTCTCTTCCTGCCCCCAACCCCTCCCAGCATCAGGGTCTTTTCCAGTGAGTCAACTCTTCGTATGAGGTGGCCAAAGTATTGGAGTTTCAGCTTTAGCATCAGTCCTTCCAATGGACACCCAGGACTGGTCTCTCTTAGGATGGACTGGTTGGATCTCCTGCAGTCCAAGGGACTCTGAAGTCTTCTCCAACACCACAGTTCAAAAGCATCAATTCTTCGGTGCTCAGCTTTCTTCACAGTCCAACTCTCACATCCATATATGACCACTGGAAAAACTATAGCCTTGACTAGACGGACAACTGTATGTTAGGTTAGTATAAACGTGAACTTTAAATGATAACTAGGCTCAAACACATCTTTATTAGGAACGATTATGTATAGTCAACACATTCTTGCCAACAAGATATTTATTCCTATAGCATAAAAATCCGGGCTTTAGGATTAGACAAACACTTGGAAAGCATTTTCTGCCTCCTGTTGGGTTTGGAAATGTTTTCTCTGCAAAAAGTTGTCAAGATGCTTGAAGAAGTGGTAGTTGGTTGGCGAGAGGTCACGTGAATATGGTAGATGAGGCAAAACTTTGTAGCACAACTTTTGAAGTGTTAGTTGTTTCATATGCGGTTAGGTTTTCTTGTGGAGAAGAATCAGGCCCATTCTGTTGACCAGTACTGGCTGTAGGCATTGCAGTTTTTGGTGCATCTCATTGATTTGCTGAGCATGCTTCTCAGATGTAATGATTTTGCAGGGGTTCAAAAGGTGTAGTGAATCATACTGACAGCAGACCACCAAACAGTGACCATGACTTTTTTTTTGGTGCAGGTTTGGCTTTGGGAAGTGCTTTGGAGCTTCCTTTTGATCCAGCCACTGAGCTGGTCATCTCTTGTTTTATACGATCCACTTTTTGTCACACATCACAATCTGATCCAGAAACGGTTCGTCATTGTTGTGTAGAGTAAGAGAAGACAACACTTCAGAACAATGTTTTTTAATTTTAGGTCCGCTCATGAAGCACCCACCCATCACACTTTTTCACCTTTTCAATTTGCTGCAAATGCTGAATAACTGTAGATTGGTCAGTGTTGAGTTCCTCGGCAACTTCTCATGAAGTTGTAAGAGGATCAGTTTCGATGATTACTCTCAGTTGTCCTTGTCAACTTCTGCTAGCTGGCCACTATGCTTCTCATGTTCAAGACGTTCTTCTCCTCTACAAAACTTCATAAACCACCACTCCTTTGTACATTTGTTATCAGTTCCTGGGCCAAATGTGTTGTTGATGTTGTGAGTTTTCTCTTCTGCTTTATGAGCCATTTTGAACTCAAATAAGAAAATTGCGCCAATTTGTTTTTTTGTCTAACATCATTTCCATAGTCTAAGATAAATATAAAATAAACAGCAAGTAATAAGTCATTAGCCCAAAAAACATAAAGCTAGAAATGCATATTAGTATTATATATAACATCTACATTTATATAGAATGGATGTCAAACGGCAAATTTAAAAACTGCAGTTACTTTTGCACCAACCTAATATAAAAGAAATATAAAAGAAATATAAAAGAAATTAGAACATTCTTTAACACCATACACAAAAATAAAGTAAAAATGGATTAAAGATCTAAATGTAAGACCGGATACTATGAAACTCTTAGAGGAAAACATAGGCAGAACACTCTGTGATATAAATCGCAACAATATCTTTTTCTTTTTTTTGCATACTGCTTGGCTTGAGGGATCTTAGTTTCCCAGTCAGGGGTTGAACCTGGGCTATGGCAGTGAAAGCATCAGGTTCTAACCACTGGACTGCCAGGGAAGTCCCACAGGACTACTTTTTGGATCTACCTCCTAGAGTAATGAAAATAAAATAAAAATAAGCAAATGAGACCTAGTTAAACTTAAAAGCCTTTGCACAGCAAAAGAAACCATAAACGAAACAAAAAGGCAACCCACAGGATGGAAGAAAATATTTGCAAATGAAGCAGCCAAGAGGGGATTAATCTCCAAAATGGACAAACAGCTTGTGCAGCTCAGTATCAAAAAACAAACAGTCTAGTCAGAAAATGGACAGAACACATAAATAGACATTTCTCCAAAGAAGACATACAAATGGCCAGAAAGCACATAAAAAGATGCTGAGACATCGCTGATTATTGGAGAAATGCAGAGGGAAACTACAGTGAGGTATCACCTTACACCAGTCAGAATGGCCATCATCAAAAAGTCTTCAAACAGTAAATCTTGGAGAGAGTGTGGAGAAGAGGGAACCCTCCTAAACTGTTGATGGGAATGGAAATTGGTGTAACTACTATGGAGAACAGTATGGAGGTTCCTTAAAAAACTAGGTATAGAGCTATCATATGATCTAGCGATCCCACTTGTGGGCATATATCTGGAAAAAAAAAAACATCCAAAAAGATAAGTGCATCCCAGTGTTCATTGCAGCACTATTTACAATAGTCAAGACATGGAAGCACCCTAAATGTCTCATTCCTCAATAGAGGAATGGCTGAAGATGTGGTGTGTGTGTATATACACACACACACATACATACATATATACATATATATGTGTGTGTGTGTATATATATATGGTGTGTGTATGTATATATGGTGTATATATACATGTGTGTGTGTGCATGTACGTGTGTGCACACACGTACATGTATATATGCACACACTGCAGAATATTACTTAGCCATAAAAAGAATGAAATAATGCCATTTGCAGCAACATGGATAGTCTGAGAGATTACCATACTAAAGTGAAGTAAGTCAGAGAGACAGAGACAAATATATGATATCACTTATATGTGGAATCTAAAAAGATGACACAGATGAACTCATGAAACAGAAACAGACTCACAGACTTTGAAAACAAACTTATATTTACCAAATAGAAAAAGTGGTGGGAGGGTTAAACTAGGAGTTTGGGATTAACATATACACTATAACATATGTACTATATATAAAACAGATACCAAGAGGGAGGTGGGAGGGGGGATCGGGATGGGGAATACATGTAACTCCATGGCTGATTCATGTCAATGTGTGACAAAACTCACTGCAGTGTTGTGAAGTAATTAGCCTCCAACTAATAAAAAAACAAACAAACAAACAGATACCAACAAGGACCCACTGTATAGCACAGTGATCTCAATATTGTGTAATAACCTATATCGGAAAACAATCTGAACAAGAGTAGATATATGTATGTGTATAACTGAATCACCTTGCTGTACACCTGAAACTGACAACATTATAAATCAGCTATACCGCAATATAAAATAAAAGATTAAAAAAAAAGTAAAAGCAGGGCAGATTTGAAAATGTGAACTCCTACTGTGTCCCTGTCCCTCAATCCAATGTTTGAAGTGAAAAATACCTTTTCTGGTATGAAGCTGAGGGGAATGTAGACTGAGAAGCCAGGCTTTGGCTTGGGAATCTTGTCAGTGAGCAGTCATGTCCCCCCTTGCTCTGGGTTGATTGATCTGTTTCACTTGCACATGGGTTAAATAGCTCCTGGAAAGGCTGTACAGTTACTATCCCTCCCTCTGAAATCTCCAAGTGCCAACGGCCTCTCTTGAAGGTAAGCGGCAGTGACATGCTGTCATTTGTCGTATGTCACAGGTGTGAGCCTCAGCAGTGATTTCATTGCTGGCTTTTGTGGTGAGACGGAGGAAGATCACCTTCAGACAGTGTCTTTGCTTCGGGAAGTTCAGTACAACATAGGCTTCCTCTTTGCCTATAGCATGAGACAGGTGAGTCCTGGACTGGGGGAAGGAGCTCTTTCTAATTCTGAGACATCATTCCTGACCAGTTTCTGATTGATTGTGAACTGCTGGAAGAAAAGAAAGAGACAGCAAGCCTTTTCTTGAGAAACCACAGGGATCTTAACCATTCATTATTTTTTTCTAATAAACCTATTTACTCTTTTATGCAGTTTAGCAACTTGAGATGAAAAACAACTGCTTCTGCTACTATTCCTCTTTATTAGAATATTTTTAAAAATTAATTGGTTAATTAATTTTTGGCTGTGCTGGGTCTTTGTTGTTGCACGGCCTTTTCTGCAGTTGTGGTGAGCAGGGTCTACCCTCTAGTTGCTGTGCACAGGCTTCTCACTGTATGGCATGGACTCTATAGAGTGTTTGGGCTTCAGTAGTTGCAGCTCCCAGGTTCCAGAGCACAGGCTCAGTAGTTGTGACCCATGGGCTTAGTTGTCTCATGTCATGTGGAATCTTTTGGATTGGGGATTGAACCTGTGTCTCTTGTATTGGCAGGCAGATTCTTTATCACTGAGTCCACCCTTTATTAGAATATTTAGAGTTATTGTTCAGAATTTGAAAGTGCAAGGAGGGACACCGTTCTCTTTAAAAGAAACTGCAAATCCTTTACTAACATGCATAACTTCTTTTTTGGCCTACAGATATGATTTGTTTTACGGAAGTGCCTTGTTGCCCTCCTAGCCATCCTCAACCATTAAAAAAAATATTTATTAGTATTTAGATATTTGGTTGCGTTCGGTCTTGGTTGTGACACACGGGATCTTTGTTGTGGAACATGAACTCTTCTAGTTGTGGCTCACATGCTCAGTAGTTGTGGCACTCAGGCTTAGTTGCTCTGCGGCGTGTGGGATCTTAGTTCTCTGACCAGGGATTGAACCCATGTCCCCTGCATTGCAGGGAGGATTCTTAACCACTGGACCACCAGGGAAGTCTCATCCTCGGTCATTTTTAATTTCCATTTTTCTAGGCCAAGTGAACCCACTGATGATTTCTGCTTTAGAGTTTCTCCTATAACACAATTCCCAGGAAAACAAAGCAGAAGGAGATGAGAAAGAAAAGGGCGAGTAATGCATATTTCTTGCAGAGAGGAATGGTCTTGGTTGCCTGCTGTTTTCTTGATAGCAGGAATGAATTGCTTGGGTCACTTACCATCTTCCCAGTCACCTCAGGGGTCACTTGCTTTGTGTTTGGGCTGGAGACTGAGGGGCTTCCATGGTCAGGGAAAAGCTGTCTGATGAATGATTGAGCCATGAATGTCACTTAGCTGTCTCTCATCAACCAAGCTAATTCATGTCTTTTAAAGCCCACTGCCAAGTGTTCTATAGACAGTGTAAGTGGGCCATTGTGTGTATTGATGTCTCTTACAGAATTGTTTCAGGGATAAAGCATCGGAGGAGCTGTTGGCTTCCAATTTGCTTCATTTCTGTGGATGTCACAAATATGCAAGAGAAATTTCTCTTTAACTCTAGAGACGGAAATGAATTTCAGTGTGTGGTGGAAGCATGTCCTACAGGCATTGCTTATGAATGTTGATTTAGGAGTCTATTTAATAATTCCTAGATTAGAGTGAAAGTTATAGAGACTTCATCAGGTAGCATAGTGGGTAAGAACAGTCAGATTGTGCCTCTCCCATTTAATAGCTATGTGACCTTGGGAAAAGTCTTTTCTTCATCTGTGAAAGGGAATAACATTAATACCAACTGTATCAGATTGTTTTGAAGTAATATATTAGCTAAATTAAATATGTATAAAGCACTTAAAATAGTGCTATATAGTAGTTGAGTGCACAATAGAGGTAAATTATTATTGTTAATAATAAGACAGAATTAGAGTAAGCCCTGTAAAAGAATTCTGTTTTAGAATTCTCTACCCATTCTTCATTTTCCTCTGGATTTGGTAGTTCTCTTAGTAATCCATTTGGTAGTTCTCTTTGGTAATCTTCTCTTAGAGGATTAGAGTTAGGCAGATTGGTTTGGATGTCCAGACTCTGGTGTATAGACTTTCCTCTTTTGTTTAGTTCTGTGGTTCTCCAGCTGTATTATGAGCTTGTGTTAATAAAGATATGTATAAACATGTGTGTATGAATATATTTATATATAAAGATGTATGTACACTGATTTTGGATGATTTAAAAGCTTTTCAAGGGTAAATTTTATTTTATTTTTTGACTAGGTAATACAAGTGCATGGTATAGGATTCAAAAGATCAAAATAGTGTGCAGTGCAAAGTAGTTGTTTTTTCTTCCTAGATTGCCTGGTTTTTCAGTTCCTTCCCTGAAGGCAGCTGCTCTTAGGAACTTATTCTGTAACCTTCCAGAGATATTTCATGTATTTATAAGTACATTTATATGTGTCCTTTCTATATCAAACTTGCTATGCATGATGATCTGTACCTTATTTCTGTTCAGAGTATATTTTGGAGAGCAATCACATCTGTATATACAGAGCTATCTCATTCTTTTTCACAGCTGTGTAATATTCCATTGTGTAGATAAACCATAATTTATTTCACAGGTTACTTATTGATAAACGTTTACTTTGCATCTTGTGTCTTTATAATGCTGCTCAGAAACCTGGTACATGAATTATTTAATATATGTGTGCTATAAAAGTATCAAGAACAATTTTGAGTCCATGATTTTCATGTGCTAAATTTAGAGTTTAACCCTTGTAAAAATGTGACTCTGTTGCACCTTTTTCTCTTAGAAGGCCTCTGAACTAGAGAACCATTGTGGTGTGGCTTGAGTTCCTGTACGTGTGTCTGTAAATTGCAAATTGGATGAGCATGTCTGCCTTAAAAATGGATTCTACAAGTCCTTGGTGACCTCCATCTCTCTTTTTTCAAACAGAAGACACGAGCATATCACAGGCTGAAGGATGATATTCCGGAAGAGGTAAAATTAAGGCGTTTGGAGGAACTTATCACTGTCTTCCGAGAAGAAGCAACAAAAGCCAACAAATCCTTTGTGGGTTGTACCCAACTGGTGCTGGTGGAGGGGGTGAGGCTATGTGTATATGTATATTTTTTGTTTGTTTGTCTTTTTGTTTTTTAGAGCACAGTATATCTCCCTTTATTTAAATCTTTGATTAATTTTAGCAGTTTTTAAAGTTTTCAGCATATAGGTCTTGTACATGTTTTGTTAAATTTATACCTATTTTTTTTTTAGCTATTGTAATTGCTATTGTATTTTTCATTTTGGGTGTACATGTGTTCACTGTCAGTATGTGGAAATAATTGATTTTTTTAAAAGAAATAATTGATTTTTATATTGTAGCCCATGATCTTGCTGAACTCAGTAGTCCTAGGAGTTTTTTGGGTAGGTTCCTTGGGATTTTCTTAGAAGTTATCATATTATTGGTTTTTTGTTTCTTCTTGTTGTTCCGGGTTCCTTCTTTTATTGTTTCCTTTTTGCTTAGAGAACTTCCTTTAACAGACATTCTGGTAGTAGATTCTCTGTTTTCCTTCATCTTAGAATGTTGATTTCTTCTTCATTCCCGAAGGATGTTTTTGTATTTAGTGGAAGGATTAGGGAAAAGTTTTTCTGCTGCATCTTTCTGGAAGCAGTATCATGTGTGTATTTTGAGTACCAATTTTGTCTGTTTTCAGTCCTTTAAAAAATCACACTGTCTTAGAAATATACTGCATTTCAGAAAGTTTGGGCTTCTGTAGTCTTCCATGGTCAAGCTTGGGAACCTAGTCATCATTTAGAGCACTAAACAGTTAGGATAAGGGGTGTTAGGGAACCTGATCTTCTGTGAAGCTTCATGTTTCAGCTCTTGAAGAGAAGGGGAAGGAGAGAGGCAGCACCCTTTCTGTGACTTCTTCTGAGTTGAGAAAGGAGAGTCCTGCTCTATGCCTTAGGATATGGCAGCTTCAGAAGCACCAATTGCTTGGTGTGTGTTTGTTTGTTAGGACTCTCCAGTAATGAGTAACTGTGGGAAATTTGTTCAAGCTATGTAATTCTGCTTTGTGTAAGACTTCAGGAGTATATTGTGGAGCCCAAGGTTAAGAATACTGCCAGGTGTCTGGAGGGGACTGTACCCAATCTGGAAAGCCCTTGAGGCTCAGACTTACTTCTCTCCTCCTCAGGTCAGCTTTTCCTGATTTTTTATCTGTGTGGCAGAGTACAACAGCCCTGTAGTTCCTGTGTTTTGTGGTATATAGTTCCAACTATTCACAGACCAACGTTGTGTTTTTCAGCTCCAATTAAAATTTCTTGGCGAGGGAGTCTGATCCCCTCAGCTTGGGTTAGGAATCTTCCTATGGTCTGGTCCAGCTGTTGGTTGATGATACTGAGCTGGTGAAATATCCCCAAAGTGTTTTCCTTGATAAGTCCTTTGCTATTTAGGGTATCAGCTATGATTCTGAAGATCTCCATACATGAACATGTCTACTAGCAATCCTTATTTTGTCCAGTAGGAATTAGGTCTTACTGTATCCCCAGCTCTCCTCACACAAGGTCTGGTACAGAATAGTGTACTTGCCTTTTGATTGAATGAGTAAGTACTCAGAGGTTACTAATCCATGACTTCATTGACCCCACAGAGAGCACATGGTAATTATTTGAACCAAAACAAGTTTTTTTTTGGTCTTTATTTTATTTATAGTAACTAAATGAAATTTAATTTTA
Organism: Cervus canadensis; assembly: GCF_019320065.1. Lineage (NCBI taxonomy): Eukaryota > Metazoa > Chordata > Mammalia > Artiodactyla > Cervidae > Cervus > Cervus canadensis. The sequence goes on along the minus strand of NC_057395.1, from coordinate 61,731,391 downwards.
TTTAATTAATTTGGCTGTGTGGGGACTCAGTTGGGATCTTCAGTCTTTGTTCTGGCATGCAGGTTCTTTTTTTTGTGGCATGCAGATTTTTAGTTGCAGCACAAGGAATCTTCGATCTTTGTTGTGACATGTGAACTCTTAGTTGCAACGTGTGGGATCTAGTTCCCTGACCAGGGATCGAAGGTGGACCCCCTGCATTGGAAGTGCAGAGTCTTAGCTACTGGACCACCAGGGAAGTCCCAGCAGTAGTTTCTTATTATTTTCATATATCTAGTCAATGTTCCAGTTTCCCTGTTTGTCTTATAAATGTTCGTGGTTGGTTGGTTCAAATCATGGAACGTGAATGCTGTCTCTTTTAAAAAATTTATTGTAAAGCCATCACAAACCTTGCAGAAAAGTAGCAGTATAGTACAAAGAACTTTTTTCTTTGAAGCATTTGAGAATAAGTTGCTCTGATGCCCCAATTCCCCAAACATTAACGTGTTTATTTGTGCGAACAGGAGCATTCTTCTGAATAACTATAGTACAACCATCAGCGTCAGAAAATTAAGCTTGTGAGATTATTACCATCCAGTCCTTAGACCCCACTTAAGTTTCTCCACTTACCTAAGAACTGTCATTTATAAGAAAATGATTCAGTTCAGTATCACATGTTGTGTTGTCATTTTATCACTTCTTAGAAATTTAATGTGTTTTGGCATGGTTTTGTTTGGGATATATTGAGGCTACATAATTTGTGGTTTTATACTTTTCATCAGATTTGGCAAATTTTCATTTATTACTCTTCAGATATTTTTCTGTACCCCTCCTGCTTTCTGCCACCCCCTCCCCTTTGTTCTCTCTTCTAATCACCCATATGTGCAACCACCTGATACTGTGTTGTAGGTCACTGAGGCTGTTCAGTTTTTTTTTTCCTGTCTTTTTTTTTTTAATATCTGTGCTTTACTTTGAATAATTCAGTTTCTATTATTCTGTCTTCAGTTTTGTTATTCTTTGACAGTGTCTCATTTGCTATTATGTATTGAATTAAAACATTCAGATGTTGTATATTTCATCTGTATAAGTTACATTTGGTTTTTTTTAAAACATCTTCTAGTATTTCTCTCCTGTGATCTTGTTTTCTTTTGAAACTTAGTATTTGAACTTAATTAAAATAGCTGGTTTAATATCTTTGTGATAATCCCATCATTGCCATCATTTCTAGGTCTGCTTCATTGGTTTTTTTCTTGATTATGAGTCACATTTTTCTGCTTCTGGGCATATCTAGTGATTTTTGATTGGATGTTGGACATTGTATTGTTGGACATTATTTTTGAATGTCTGGGATTTGTGTTGGGCTTTGTTTTAATAAGCAGTCTCATTACTCGTGGTTCCTTTTAAGGTTTATTTTTAATCTTTGCTAGAGAAGTTTTTTTATTCTAGGAAAAGTTTGGCCTTAGTGCTAGGTGTGGCTGTAGATTCTGGAATCGCTGCTGCGTGTCCCAAGGAATCAGTGAGGACTATTTGTTGCTAGATCAAATGATTCCCAGCCCAGTGAGATCTGGGAGCTGAACAGTTCTCAGCGAATCAGTTCTTTGTGTGACTTCATGGATTTTCACCCCTCTTTTCTAGAACTTGCTCTACAGTTTCTAGCTATCGCAGGTTCCCTGGACTTTGATCCATTTTTCCTCAGTTCAGAGGGAACCACCATGTTCTGCCTTGAGGTCTCCTTCCCAGCTTTGTGTTCTCTGGTCTGGCACGTGTCCTCTGGTAGAATGCAGGGGTGATTCTCTCCATTTGTTTTCTTCTCTTGGGGATCATAGTTTTGCACAATCTGTTGTCCGATATCAGAAAATAGGTTTTTCATATATTTTGTCCGATTTCCTGGTTATTTAAGGCCTGAGGATGAATTTCGTTCTTGTCACTTCCTCATGACTGGAAGAGAAAGGCTTGTGTATGTTCTGGGAATTAATACTCAGAACTGCATACTGCATACTGATTTTATTATTCTCCTGGCCCAGTCGTTTACATGTTACAATGGAGGCTCTGCCTTCCAGTCTCCTATTCACTGAGACACGTAACCTAGGCCAGACAACCCGAGAACACTCCCGGGTGATTGCTATGAGACTCTGTGAAGTGAGAGTCATTTTACCAAATATATCACCCATATGCCATTGGCATCAAGCCTGTTGGAGGTTCAGTCCTGTGAGAGGTAATTCGGTAAATCAAAGACTCAATGATTGAGACATTTATTATATTGACATATTGTCAGCAAAACTTTATTGAGTTTCTGTCATGTGCCATTTACTGACCTTGTGGGTAAAGCAGCAGTGAAGCACTTAGTCTTAGGTGATTCCTTGGTTAAAAAGTGGTCTATGGCTCAGACCCTTGGGGATCTGAGACAGACCAAGAACTGATGACTGACAAATTCGTAACTTCTCATCTATTCTTTTGCAGCCCAGTAAACGCTCTGCTACTGACCTGTGTGGCCGGAATGATGGAAACCTTAAGGTGATATTTCCTGATGTAGAGGTGGAGGATGTCACTGACTCTGGGCTCAGGGTCCGAGCTCAGCCTGGGGACTATGTGCTGGTGAAGGTAAGGAGTTATTTTTGTGCTTTTGATTTGGCGCTATGAAATGGGAGTTGGATTGGATAATTTGAGGGAATGAAGTTTTTTTCCTGGAGAAATTCTTTAGTAAGATAAAAATCTCTTCTTAACCCCACCAATGTAAGGGTACTTGAATTAAATTTTAAACTACTCCTAACTAGGCCTTCTGTTTTTATTCTCTTCTCTCCTGCCCTGAAAGGATTATTCCTGGGAATTTAGTGAGGTTGGAATAACAGTAGTTTTCTGCTGGAGAGAGGCCAGGAAGAGTAAGTTCTTATGTGAGTTGATAGTTCTCTCTGGCAGAGATAAGCATTCCCTTCGAGGTCTCTGATGCCTCAGATGTTCCTAACTTACAAGTTTTCTGCATTCCTTCCCTGGACTATAGGTCTAGTTGAATGGCTGTGGGATTTTTTCCTTTTTTCCTCTCATTTCACTGAAGATATTCCCCCTTCCTGAGTTTCTTCTCTCTTCTTTTCCTTCTCATACCACCACAGGTCTGCCACTGCCATCTTCCCTTCTTCCCCTCGTTTCCACTTTGCCCAGTGCCAGAGGCTGGCAGGACGTGCTGATGAGATGGGCAGGAGCATAAGTCCTTTTCCAACACTGATCTCTGAAGCATCTGCAAAAGGGAGAGGTGGCGAGAGGGTGATTCTTCTGCTGATGTTGTTCAGAGTTATCTCCTCTGTGCTGTTCCTTGGTGCCTCACCCTCCACCCTTCCGTCCTTGTTACTTCACCTTCCTCTTGAATCATAGGAGCCATGGTTCATGGTATGCAGTAGAAGGAGTCTCATTTCCTTGGTGTGTAACTTCTGTAGATTCGCCTGGAAATTTTACCAGCACTCAGAACTTTTCTGTTCTGTCCATCGGACAAAAACAGTGATTTTGCAGGCGGGGGACTTCTGTGGTGTCATTCCTTTCTGGCCTTGTTTGGACAGGGGATTGTCTTACTTTCAGCATTGCCTAGAGGTTTCCTCAGAGGAGGAATTCCTACCAGGTAGCAACCTGATTGATGTGGAAACAGTCTCTCAGGCTTTTCCACTTGTTCTTTCTTTCTTTTTGACACTGTCTTGTTTTCTTCTTCGTTTTCTGAATTTTTGCTTCTTTGATTTTCAGTTGCTTTTTCATACCTCTTCCTATTCCCTTTCTACTATAGATAAAAGGGATGAGGTTAGTGGGTTGGGTTATAATGACATAGGGTTATAATGCGTTATAGGTTACAATGGGCTATAATGACATAGGTTAGGTCCAATGGTGGTGACTAAAAACTCAGAATACACTGGCTTAAATAAGCAGAAGTTCTCTTTCTCATAAAAATCTAGATATATGGAAGGTCCAGGGCTGGTGACTGTGGTGGCTCCATGATCACCAAGGGTCTTCTGTAAAATGGAAAAATTCCATTTGTCAAGAAAGACAGAAAGGTGATACTTGGGACTCTTGTTGTTCCAAAGTGACATCATAAACCTGACAAGTAAGATTTAGTGGAGGGAGCAAAATAAAGGAGAAACTGTGAAACCAGGGGTCTGTTGGCTGTTTCTATCGCTCGTATCTGCTGTTCTCATCTTTCTCCACTTAGAGTGTCTGGGCTGTACTAGAACCATTTCCTCATAAATTCCGTTTTCTTCTTGTCCTTTCTTCTGTGGTGCTTATTTGTCTAGACTCCAACCTTGGTGAAAATGATTATCTGCTTACTTTGTATCTGCGTGAAAACAGCTAAATATTGTTGGGGAAGAGCACCCAGTTAATCTGTATGACATAGGTTAGGTCCGATGGTGGTGACTGAAAACTCAGAATACACTGGCTTAAATAAGCAGAAGTTCTCTTTCTCATAAAAATCTAGATATATGGAAGGTCCAGGGCTGGTGACTGTGATGGCTCCATGATCACCAAGAGTCTTGACTGCTTCTGTCTTTTGCTCTTCTCTGTGTGGCCTCCATTCTCAAGGTCATCTTATGATTTAGGATGGCTGTTGCAGCAACCATGTCCATATCCTAGCTTGTAGGAAGCAGGAAGAGAGGTGAAGGGCATGTCTTATTCCTTTTAAGACACTTTACAGAAGTTTCACACAAAGGCTGCAAAGAAGTTGAGAAGTACAGTCTTCATTCCGAATGACCACGTGCCCAGTTAAAAATTGGGAATTCTGTTACTGAGGAGGAAGAGAACTATTGGGGGACAAGAAACAGTCTCTTCACAGAAACCAACTGTACTCAGTTCACATTTATGCCATAAACTTCAAATTGAACGCTCAGCATGGCCCTGAAATCGTAATTTTACAGTATTTTCCCAATAAATTGGCTTTTCCCCTCTTCATTCTCCCTAAATCTTCACTCATGTCTTTAAATCCTAGTCTTAGCTGATGTCTTTGTCTCATCTTGTGTAGAGAAAATAGATGCGGTCGCGTGACATCTCACTGTCTCATCGTTGTTTGCACCCACTCAGACGCATCTCCGCCTGTCCCTGCTGTCTGCTCACGTGGGCTGTGTAGGAAGTGTCTGCATCTTCTGTCACACTGCTGCTTGTGCTTTTTGCTTCCATCCCTTCACATCCTCTCCAGATTTGCATTTTTCTTCTTTCTCTCTTGAGTCCTAAACTTAATGTGGCCAAAATAGAATGAATTCTTCCCACTTTCCTGCAATTTTCTTCTTTTGAAGTCTCGTCCATCTTAGCAAATAGCACCACTCAGTTGCTAAAACCAAAAATATAGGCATCATCCTAGATATTTATTTTCTTGTACTCCCCATCAGTAGTTCATCTGTTTCAGCTCCACCTGTGGAATGTATCTTGGATCTCTTTCTTTCTCTAAGCTGTCATCTTGGTTAGCTTAGATTAGTGCAGCCTTTTCACAGGTTTTCTGTTTCTGTATTTTGAAAGTGAATTATTTTATTGAAGCATATCATAAATGTAGAAAATTGCTCAAAAGTGTACTTACTACTTGATGAATCATCACAAAGTGACCCTACCTGTGTGACTGCCTCTTGAATCAAAAAACAGTATTTTCAGAACCTCCAAAACCCCCCTCATGTTCCTACCATACTCTTCTTCCCGCCATCCTAATTTTTAATACCATAGTTCAGTTTTTCTTGTTTTTGATATAAAATTGAATCATACAGTGTAGATTTTTGATAACATGGATGTTGTACAGTTCATCTATGATAATATTTATCCATATTATATGAATATATCACAATATATATATTGTACTTTTGATGGCCATTTTGGTTGTTTCCAGTTTGGAGCTATTACGAATAGAGCTGCTGTGTATGTGTTACAGTGCATTTCTATGGGGTATATGGTTTGAAATTGCTGGGAAACTGGGTAAATATAATAGAAAGAGCCAAAATGATTATACCATTTTGCATTCCCACCAACAGTACCTGAGTACTTCAGAGGCTTCGTATTCCTGCTTTCATTCTTGCCCTCCTCTAGTCTTCCTGCCCCATAGCAGTCAGTTTGATCTTCTAAATCAGATCACTCACTCATTTGCCTAAGCCCTCCAGTGGTTTCTCATTGGAGCCGCAGGGTGTCCAAGGCCTTTTATGGTCTTTCCCAGTTACCTTTCCAACCTCATGTCCTCTGACCTCTTTTTATTCTCTTTCCTCTAGTCTTAGTGGCCTCTTTTTTTGCCTCTCAGACTTTGTTCTAGTGTTAGGGACTTTGAAAATGCTGCGTCACTTAGGAGGGTCTTGATTTTTGCCTGGCTGCCTTCTCTGAAACCTTACAAGTTCTCTCAAATGTCACCTCCTTGAAAAGCTCACTAGTGCTGAAAGCAACTTCTCTGTGCTTTGCTCTTGTCACTGTTTACATTAGCCCATTTTATCTTCATCAGTTCAGTTCAGTCCAGTCACTCAGTTGTGTCCGACTCTTTGCAACCCCATGGATTGTAGCACGTGAGGCCTTCCTGTCCATCACCAGCTCCCGGAGTTTACTCAAACTCATGTCCATTGAGTCAGTGACGGCATCCAGCCATCTCATCCTCTCTTCCCCTTTTCCTCCCGCCTTCAATCTTTCCCAGTATCAGGGTCTTTTCAAATGAGTCAGTTCTTTGCATCAGGTGGCCAGAGTATTGGAGTTTCAGCTTCAACATCAGTCCTTCCAATGAATATTCAGGACTGATTTCCTTTAGGATGGACTAGTTGGATCTCCTTGAAGTCCAAGACTCTCAAGAGTCTTCTCCAACACCACAGTTCAAAAGCATCAATTCTTTGGTGCTCAGCTTTCTTTATAGTCCAACTCTCACATCCATACATGACCACTGGAAAAACCATAGCCTTGACTAGATGGACCTTTGTTGGCAAAGTAATGTCTCTGCTTTTTAATATGCTGTCTATGTGGGTCGTAACTTTTCTCCCAAGGAGTAAGTGTCTTTTAATTTCATGGCTGCAGTCACCATCTGCAGTGATCTTGGAGCCCCCGAAAATAAAAGTCTGCCACTGTTTCCACTGTTTCTTCATCTGTTTGCCATGAAGTGATGGGACCAGAAGCCATGATCTTTGTTTTCTGAATGTTGAGCGTTAAGCCAACTTTTTCACTTTCCTCTTTCACTTTCATCAAGAGGCTCTTTAGTTCTTCTTTGCTTTCTGCCATAAGGGTGGTGTCATCTGCATATCTGAGGTTATTGATATTTCTCCTGGCAATCTTGATTCCAGCTTGTGCTCTCTCCAGCCCAGCGTTTCTTATGATGTACTCTGCATATAAGTTAAATAAGCAGGGTGACAATATACAGCCTTGATGTACTCCTTTTCCTATTTGGAACCAGTCTGTTGTTCCATGTCCAGTTCTAACTGTTGCTTCCTGACCTGCATACAGATTTCTTAAGAGGCAGGTCAGGTGGTCTGGTATTCCCATCTCTTTCAGAATTTTCCACAGTTTATTGTGATCCACACAGTCATAAAGGCTTTGGCATACTCAGTAAAGCAGAAATAGATGTTTTTCTGGAATTCCCTTGCTTCTTCAGTGATCCAGCGGACGTTGGCAATTTGATCTCTGGTTCCTCTGCCTTTTCTTTTTTTTTTTTTTTTATTTCCTCTGCCTTTTCTAAATCCAGCTTGAACATCTGGAAGTTCATGGTTCATATACTGCTGAAGCCTAGTTTGAAAGATTTTGAACATTACCTTGCTAGCATGTGAAATGAGTGCAATTGTACAGTAGTTTGAACATTCTTTGGCATTGCACGTCTTTGGGATTGGAGTGAAAACTGACCTTTTCCAGTTCTGTGGCCATTACTGGGTTTTCCAAATTTGCTGACATACTGAGTGCAGCACTTTTTAACTGGAATTCCATCACATACACTAGCTTTGTTCGTAGTAATGCATCTTGGCACAATAAATATCTTAGGAATGTGTTTGACTGGTACAGCCTGGATCACAGCTGCCTTTGGGGTTGGGAGGGCAGCGTCTGTGATAGGCTTCCCAGGTGGCACTAGTGGTAAAGAACCCGCCTGCCAGTGCAGGAGATGCAAGAGACTCGGGTTTGATCCCTGGGTCTGGAAGATCCCCTGGAGGAGGACATGACAACCCACTCCCAGTATTCTTACCTGGAGAATCCCATGGACAGAGGACCCTGGCAGTCCATAGGGTCGCAGAGTCAGACACGACTGAAGTGACTTACCAAGCACACATGTCTGTGTTAGGCAGCTCGTACATAAACCTTGTGGTTGCCTCTGTGGAAGACCATCTCTCAAGAGAAAAGGGAGTAGTGGCTGTCTGGGACTGACCTGTTTTAGACTTCTTAAATTATATACATCAGTATTGTATCAGGTGTCTCTGAGGGTGTAGAGGAAACCGTGCATCCTCGAGATGCTGGCCTGTCATCTCCCATTAGATTCCATTTGGTGGCCTCTCCTTTGGACCATTCACATTAAGTCCCTGTAGTTCAGTCCCAGTTACCTTGCCTTCTTCTGATTGGTTTTCTTTCAGATCACCTCAGCCAGTTCTCAGACACTTAAAGGACATGTTCTCTGCAAGACCACTCTAAAGGACTCCACAGCATATTGCTGACCTTAGTGGTTGGCGTCAGTTCTTTCTGGCAGCAAGAGAAATATGACTGGTCACTAATGGAAGATGAAGCTTTGGAGCCAAGCCTCAAGTGGTGAAGCAACTTTCTATGAAATGGAAAATGCATTTCTTTGCTGCTTTGTGAACAGCTTTTACAGTCATTAAATTTACCTAAAGTAGTTCATTCTTATCTACTTTTACTTCATTTTTGCCTTGGTGAGTGTCTCTGAGATTTTCCCGAATTTCCCAGCCCAGTTTCTGTTGTGGATTGTAATACTTCTCTGGTTCTCTCTCATGTACCCTAGGAATTGGAGACTAAAGGGTTAGGGAAGGTGGAAAGAACCATTTGCTTAGGAAAAACTGCTCTAGATCTTTCTAACATTTTGGTTTGATAACATTGACTCAGCTGCCTATCTCCTCACTTTATTTTACCTGAGAAATTCCCTCATGGACCCCCCACCTTTTTTTTTCCCAAGCTTGTCAGATTATTCTTTGCCTTCAGGGGCTTCCCTGGTGGCTCAGAGGTTAAAGCGTCTGCCTGCAATGTGGGAGACCTGGGTTTGATCCCTGAGTCGGGAAGATCTCCTGGAGAAGGAAATGGCAACCCACTCCAGTATTCTTGCCTGGAGAATCCCATGGATGGAGGAGTCTGGTAGGCTACAGTCCACGGAGTCGCAAAGAGTTGGACACGACTTCACTTTCACTTTGACTGACAGCATTTGGATTTTAGAAAACATCATTACCTTCTAGTAGGCTCTGAGGAGTCACTCTTGGCTCCTTAATCTGCCAAGATTATGTCATTCTGTGGGGATCATGTGAAAAAATCCAAAAGATGGTGGTATAGAATATTTGGAGTCAGAAGGACTCTGGTCTAAGTTCCCACTCCATTTTTTCAGAGTTGTGTGAACTTGAGTAGTTATTTTATTATTTATCTGTGCCTTGATTTTCTCATGTGACATGGGATAATAATACAATGCTTATCTCATCTGGAGTTCAGTGAGATTGTACTTGTGAGGAACTTAGCACTGTCTGTGGAACACAGTAAAATCTTAACAGATGAAGAGTGATCATTGAAAAATTTTGCTTCTAAAACACACTGTGTATATTAGGATATGCCGAGGCTTTTATTGTGTATATGGCTATGATCTCCTTTTACCCCTTCCCACTGACCTGCATAGAAACCTTTGAGAATCCCAGGCTAGGAACCTCTTCCATACCAGTTGGCATGGCTTGAGGGGGTTAATCCATCTTCTGGGACTTCCTTGGTGGTCCAGTGGCTAAGACTCTGAGTTCCCATTGCAAGGGGTCCAGGTTCGATCCCTGGTCAGGGAACTAGATCCCACATGCCACGATGAAAGTTGAAGATCCTGCATGCTGCAACTAAGACTTGTTGCAGCCAAATAAAAGTAAATATTAAAAAAAAAAAATCCATCTTCTATTCAAGAAATATTTGTTACGGCTCTTCACCTCAGTTCTTTATTCAGAAGACATGAAAAACTTTTGGAAATTTTACATTTTATGAAAAAGTAAATCATACATGTGGTAAATAATTCAAATGATACAACAGGTGTCTGTAATTGGTCAGCTTCCTGCCTTTTACTGTTTTCCTGGATCAGAAAAGGCCAGCATTTGGGACTTCTCTGGTCCAGTGGGTAAGACTCTGTAGTCACAATGCAGAGGGCCTGGATTTGATCTCTGGTTGGGGAACTAGGTCTTGTGTGCATGCTGTAACTAAGAAGTCTCACGTGCCACAACTAAGACCCAGTGTAGCCAAAATAAATAATAAATAAACAAATAATCATTAAAAAAAGAATGCTGCCTAATGTATAGTAGGTGAAAGTGAGAAGTGAAAGTGTTACTTAGTCATGTCCAACTCTTTGCGACCCCATGGACTGTAGCCCACCAGGCTCCTTTGTCCGTGCAGTTTTGCGGTAAGAATACTGGAGTGGGTTGCTATTTCCTGCTCCAGGGTATCTTACTTACCCAAGGATTGAACCTGCATCTCTTGCATCTCCTGCATTGGCAGGCGAATTCTTTATCACTATGTCACCTGGGAAGCCCTTAATGGTTGCTTTGAGAGTTATAATATCTTAATTTATTAACAGCCCAATTGATATTAATTTAGTTTCGAATAGGATTCAAAAACATTGAAGGGTACCATTCCATCCCTTTTTGTTGTTATTGTTCTAAAATACATCTTAATGCACTGTGTACTCCTTAACATAGATTTGTAATTCTTGTTTTACTTAACTCACTTCTGAATCGTACAGGGTAAAGAAAAAGGAGTTACTATTGATTTTCAGGAACTCACATTTGCACTCAGATTTAAATAAAGGAAAATAAGGTTCCTCCTCTTAATGGGAAGTGGCTGGGTTCCTGAAGAGTATGTGGGATGGCAGGTCTTACTGCCGTCTTTGGATTATAGTCTGCCACAGATCTCATGGCAAGAGAAAGAGTTTGGTGATGAGTTGGGAGAGTTGAAAAAAACTGGGAGCTTAGTGTAGATGAAATATTGTCAGGGAGGTAGAGACTGGTCTAATATGGGATGAGATGGAAAAGGTTGACTTTAGGTGCATTGTCCAGAACCTTTGAGGCCTGATGGGTTTTATTTAAATACAGTGGGGAGGCATTGGATGGTTTTTAATTTATTAAATTTTTAAATATTTTTTGACTTTCAGAGAAGTTGCAAAGTGAGTTCATAGAGCATTCTCCTAAGTCATCACACAGCATAGGTTCATTTGTCAGAGCTAGGAAATTGATATTGGCACTTTGCTATTCACCAAAGGCAAAACTTCATTCAGATTTCACCAGCTTTTCCTCTGATAAATGTACCTTTCTATTCCAGTATCCAGTCCAAGGTACCACATTGCATTTAGTTGTCATGTCTCCTCGGTCTCTTGTGATTTATGAAAGTTACTCAGTCTTCCCTTGTTTTTCGTGACTGATGCTTCTGAAGAGTACTAGTCACAAATTCTCAGTTTGGATTTTTCTGCTATTATGCTTAGTACCTTTATTATCAAATCATACCAGAGTGTACATGATATAAACATCATTGTTGAAGTTAATCTTTTATCATCTACTAGTTGGTGGGGATTAAGCCCAAACTCCAAAGCGGGGGGTTCTTTACATGTATTATTTGGAATTCTATAGGAAAAATGCCTCTTTCCCCCTATTTATGTATTTATTTGATCATTTTTGTCAGAATGGACTCATGGGTGTTTATACTATGGTTTATACTCTGATATTTATTTAATTTTGCTCAAATTGATCCCAGTCTGGGCATTGGGAGCTCTTTCAGGTTGACTCTTGTGCCCTTTTGTTTTTCTTAGTTTTTGTTAATGTTTTGTTTCATGTTTTTAAATTTTAAATTTTAAAATAGTTTTACAGAATTATTGCAAAAATGGTGCAGAGAGTTTCTCTAGACACTGTACCCAGTTTTCCCTATTCTAATATTTTATTATGGTTCATTTGTTACAATTAATAAATCAATAGTGATGCATTAATTACTGAAAACCATACTTTATTCAGATAGCTTCAATTTTTCCCTAATCTCTATTTTTCCAGAATTCCATCTGGGAGGCCACATTATAGTCATGTCTCTTTAGGCTCCTCTTGACTCAGACTTGTAATTTTGATGACATTGATAGTTTTGAGGAGAACTGGTCAGATATTTTGCAGTGTCCCTCTGTTGGGATTTGTTATGTTTTTCTCATGTTTAGATTGGAATTACGTGTTTTGGGAAGGAAGACCACGAAGGGAAAATACCATTCTCATTCCATCATAAGGGTACATACTATTAATATGATTTATCACTGTTTATACTAACCTTGATCACTTGGCTTCAGGTAGTGTTTGTTAGGTTTTTTCATTGTACAATTGCTCTTTTTTTCTCCTTTCCATACTGTGCTCTTTGGAGAAAAGTCACCATGTGCAGCTGAAGCTTACTGAATGGAAGTTATGCCCTACCTCCTCAAGGGTGCAGTAGCTGTGTAAATCATTTTGGCTTCTGCACAGGAGATTTGCCTGTTCTCACCTGTATATTTACTGAATCATTTATGTTAGTATAGGCTGCTAGGTATTTATTTTACTTTATGGGTTATAGTCCAGTTGTTGAGTCACTAAGTCATGTCTGACTCTCTGCGACCCCATGGACTGCAGCATGTCAGGCTCCTCTGTCCTCCACCGTCTCCCAGAGTTTGCTCAGATTCATGTCCATTGAGTTGGTGATGCTCTCTAACCATCTCATCCTCCGCTTCCCCCTTCTCCTTTTGCCTTCAGTCTTTACTAGCATCAGGGTCTTTTCCAGTGAGTTGGCTCTTCACATCAGGTGGCCAAAGTATCAGAGCTTCAGCTTCAGCACCCCTTCTAATGAATATTCAGGATTGATAATCCAGTACTCCTTTATATATTTCATTGGCCAAATTCTTTCAGCTCTGGAAGCTCTTTTTCTTGGCTCTCTATCCCTTTGACACACTTCCACTTTTGTATGAGTGCCTTCGTCCTTGCATCTGAGCTGTTCTGGGTCATCTTTTCTATTTCTTTTCTAGTCCTAGAATTAGCCATTTCTCCAAGGGGACTGGTTAGGTTCCTTTGATAAAGAATGGTGTAGAAATCAACATTTGGGTACTAGATATACTCGTTGCTAGTGTGATTTGGAAGGTTTCTTGTTTTTTATTTATTAAAATTTTTTTGTGCGTACCTTTTAAAAAAGTCTTTATTGAATTAGTTACAATATTGCTTCTGTTTTATGTTTTGGTTTTTTGGCTGTGAGGCATGTGGGAGCTTAGCTCTCTGACCAGGGATCAAACCCTCACCTGCTGCATTGGGAGGTGAAGTCTTAACCACTGGATCACAAGGGAAGTCCCGTTTTTTGTTTTTTAAATGGAAGTGGAATTCACATAACATAAAATTAAATTGTTCAATTACAACCTCTGTCTAGTTCCAAACCATCGCTCCAGAATGGAACACCATACCCATTAAGAGTGTGATTGGGTCTTTGTCTTGTGCGATCCTGTCCCTTGCTGTAAGGCACGCCTAGTCTCTGGCCTTGCTTCCCTTTCTGATCTTTTGTGTCTACAACGTGAGCTGTTTTGGTTCCGGAGCACATAGTTGTGCGAGACACTGGCATAGGGCAGAGAGTCTCTGCCTGGTATAGAGTTCATAGTTGTGTTTCTCGTTATCCGTGTTGTATATTTTTCTGGGTTCCTTTGCATTTACTGACCTAACGTTGATTGGCTTTCCTCTCACAGCCACTTGGCCTGGCCTGTAGTCCCTGAGCTGGGATCTAGATCCTTTGCTGCCCTGTTTATGGTATTATCGGACACTTATCTGCTCTGTTCCATCCAGCTTTTAGCATTTGGACTGTGCCCTTCAGTTTTTAACATGTGATGATGGGGAAGTTGGATCCTAGCCCCTGTGTGATTTTCATGTTGGGCCAATGAACAGAAGAGAAAGTTTGGCGTTTGGGAGGGGAGGCCTGAGCTATGGGAAGAAAAGTCTTAATCATTGTCAGGATTGTTCCCTAGAGCACTCAATAAAGTAATCCTGAGTTTTGTGGCCTCATCACTCATATTACTAATTTTATGTCCCCAGTAAGAAGTGCTTTTACTAGTCATAAACACACAATGGAATTCCTATTTGTAAGAATTAAAGACATATCACTTTTTTTTTATTCTGCATGAAAACAGGTTATTTATTGGTGAGATAATTAGAAAAGTCCCTCCTATCCCTGGATTCCTGCCTTTCTTACACTTGTTAATTCAGGGTATTGTTGGTGAAATTCCAAAGCATAGTTGGACATGTTGAGAACACTAACTGTACTTAATTCCTTAGTTAAAAGGATGTCTTGTCCACAGTGTTTCATAGAGAGGGATTACAGAGTGTCTTTGCTTTCATTCCGAAACATTCCCTGGCTTCCGGTGCTGGGTTTAGTTTGCGGCTTGAAAATCAGTCTGTGGGGAGACAAAAGACAGCCAGTTATACTGCTAATTACGTAAGCCGGTGCAGGCACAGGCTGAGCCAGCCAGTGTACTCCATCCCCCTGACCACAGCACTGGCGTTAAGGATGGGGATGTGGAACAGTTCAGGCCAATGGGAGCCCCAGATGTTACTTCTGGATGACTGTCATTTGTTATTCCAGAAACAGGGTGAAGTTCCTGGTAGTGGGAGACCCCCAATGCAGAGCCAAAATAGAGCCCACCCCAAAGGATTTAAGAGTCAAGAGATGGATTCTGGGGTCACATTTGGGCCACTACTGAAGTTAGCACCATCCCTGGATGTTCAGGACCAATAATTCTTTGTTGTTGCTTGAACCAGTTTTGGTTGAGCTTCCTGTCACTTGCAGCTGAAACACAATTGACATTCATCTCATCCAGTCCCTTAACTAGGGTGGAATGGGGGAGGCTAAGTGATATGTCCAGGCCCCTCATAGTTACGGAGCATAAGAGTGGGAGGTAGAAAGCTAACATTGAGGCAAGCGCTGATTTTACCAGCCTCTGCACTCTAGTAATTGATTTGGTCACAGATTCATGGACTTTGGGGGATTAAGTAAAAATTGGAATGTAAGACTTCTGAAATTTGAGCCAACATGAAAGAAATTAATGTTTTCCCAGTCAGATGGCATACTCATTAAACATGTTTATCAAGAATGGAATATTGTAAGGGTGATGGAGATTCTAAACTTCTTTAGTCTCTTGTATATCTTCTCTAGTTCCATCCCTCTTTCACTGTTTTCCTGGTGGCAAATTTACATAAAAGTTCCATCCTTTTAACTGTTTTTCAGAAAGCAAGTTCTTTTTTCAGGTTTCTCTTAAGTGTGAGGTTAGATAGATGGGAAGAAGGGGAAATCTGAGTCAGGGTGGTAAAGAACTAGAGGCTTCACAGTCACAAGGTGACAGTGTGGATGAATCAGGTGTATGTACTGGGGATGCAGGGCTTCCCTGGTGGCCCAGTGGTAAAGAATCTGCCTGCCAATGCAGAAGACATGGGTTCCGTCCCTGGCTTGGAAAGATCAGTTGGAGGAGGAAATGGCAACACATTCCAGTATTCTTGCCTGGAAAATCCCATGGACGGAGGAGCTTGGTGGGCTACAGTCCATGGGGTCACAAAGAGGTGGACATGTCTGGGCATGCATGCACGTGTTTCCACTCTCAGGGTTAGAACTTACATGGTAACTAAAGGGACTGTAGTCAGTGAATCTGCTTAGGAAAGACCAGGGATGGAGCTGGTGAGACAGCCCAGACAGACTTTGATGCCAGGGCCCACTGGCCTTATTCATTACTCTGAAGACTGAAGCGCAGAGTGGACTTTAATGTGAAAGGAAAATGTTTATGTTTCTTTCTCTTACCGAGTTAAGCACTTGAAGCTTGGCACCGTTTAGAGAATTTGGGATTACTCCTAGTGGAATATTCCATTGATTTATGTTTCCTGAAAAAAAGAAGGCACATCTTATGATCTGAGTTGAAAGAGACAATGGCTAGACTGGGTTGTTTTAGCCACAGTCAACTGGAGAATGTCTCTGGGCAGAGTATGGCTCTAGGAGAAATCTCCCCCGCCCCTTCAACAGAGGGATCTGAGTTAAGACACAGTTTCTCCTAGTCTTCTGTGTGTGTGAGGGTGAGTTCTCAAGGACCCTAGAGCTAACTGGAAATCTGATGGGTATAATTGATACCAAGAGATATGCTGGCATGTCTGCCCTCTTTCTTTTAAGAAACCAGAAGAATTAAGCCTTGCTCTTTTGATTTCATTTGCAATACATCAATCCCTCTAGAGTTCATCATTAATAAGTATAGATGGCATCTTGTGTCCTCTCTCCTGATGATTATCAGGGTTATGAACTCATACTCCTAAATTTCTCAAACTCTATTCTCTATGTGACTAGGTGACGTGGTCCATGTTTCTTTCCTCTAAGTGGCATAATGCTGTTCTGAAGACACCTGGTGGGCTGGATTTCATTTGGACCGGGAGAAGAGGCGTTTTGATTTGGTTTTCATGTTTTACCATCTCAAGGTGCTGCGGTCCGTATCTGATAACAGAAACGTGCCCTTCAGCCCCACAGTGGCCAGACGACAGTCTGCTTGCTGCTGCAGCACAGGCTGCAGTGTGCTGCCCCGTCTCTACCTTTCAGCGACACTAACTTTTATGGTGTTCACGTTACTAGTTCCACATACCGATAACAGCAGGTAGAAATCTCTTCAGAACTCCAGGTAACACATCTCTTCCTTCATCCTGCTGAAAAAGTTAGGTGGAGTGTTTTTGTTAGTACCTCTGCTCGCCTCCTAGCTAGTCCTCACATGGTGGAAAGTGGTCTTGGGTTCCTCTGGACATGTGGGCTTTTTTTTTTCTTCTGGTACTTGACAAGGCTATGTGGGGAGGTGGATCTCAATCTGTCCCTCAGGCCTCTAATTCTTTGGGGATTCTCAAAGGCCCTTCACGTAGGTTTTTGATGCCTTGGATGGCTCCTTGGCCAGTGTTTATTGGGCTCCTGTCATGTCCCAGACATTGTTGTCGGCACCAAGATGCAGCTGTGTGCCCTTAGGCCAGATGCAGTTTCAGCATTTTGGGAGGATGGACTGTACTCTTTGGATCCATTCCGGGTCCCTCCTAGATCTGGTGCTCTGTTTACCTTCCTTTTGCATTCACTGTAACAGGCCTGTGATTCCACGCTGCCTACCCTTTGCACATCCTATTTCCTCTACCTGGTACACACCTTTGCTCTCTGGTAAACTCCTGCTCCTTCTTCAGGGCTGAGTTCAGGCATCGTTTTCTCAGTGAACCCACAGTCTGCCTACCAGTTCATGCTTTCTGCCCATTGTCTTTTTCATGGTCAGTTGATAGCTGTTGCACCAGTGTCTGTTCCCTGTCTGGTGGGTAGTTACATGCGGTCAGGGTTCACGCCTTCTGTGATCCTTCCCCTGCACAGAGCTTGCCCTAACACGTAGCTGCCCAGTACAGGTAAGATGAAGCAGCCTGGGTTTACACTAACTCCCAGAGTCTACCTCTCAGCTGACATGCCCCTGTCTCAGGGCTGACACCTGGGACATAGACATAAGGTTGTTTGCCTCTGGGTGCCTATTGTGTGCCTTCAGCCAGTGTGTGGTTACTAGACTCTTAATGATGGGGCTTAATTTATATATGGTTTTAATCTGTCCTTGTCCTTCTACTTAAACTAGAGAGTCACTCTTGGAACCTGGGACCTCACCATTGTTTCATGTTACAGATTTCAGGGTCAGACATGTAGTGATGCTCACTAAATGTTTGACTGTTTGTTGAATGAAAGTATAATTATGTGCATGTGGAAGATCAAATGTCATAAAGATGGGGGTAGTGAGATGCTCTGGTGAGCCAAGGCATAATTAGTATCCACATCATCTTTTTTTCCTTTCTGTGGACCCCCAAGACTTCCTGGTATATCAGAATCACCCAACACTAAAAGAGCACAGATTCTAAGCCTTCCTTTAGGTCATTAACTGAGGTCATTGAATGAGGTTGGGGAACCGGGTTTTAAGAGCTTCCCAGAGAGAACCTAGGTTTGGAACCTGCAGTCCTGTTCCACATTATGTCTGTGATCCAGTCTGCATGACTTTTTTTTTTTTTTTTTTTTTAATGCAGAGTCCTGTTTTACTGAGTGCCTGGCTTTAAAATAATTTCTCACCTATCATAGATAAATATTTTGAAAAATCAGATTGACTTACAGCCTCAGGGGGTGTCACACTGTATACAGCCCTGCCAGGAAATAAAATATAAGGAAAAATTATTTTCAAATAACAATTATTAACCAGTGCTAAAGTAGAGTGTAGATTATTAGCTCAGTTGCTTCTTGAAGTCACTTATAAAATGTTATAATAAGTACAGAGGAGAAAGAGCAGATTTAAGGTGCATAACAGCATGTGAGTAAAACTTCCTTCTGATTTCCCTGTAATGATCCAAGTATTTTTCAAAGGCCTTGTCTATTATTCTTTGCATGTGATTTGAATTGGGTTTTTTTTTTTTTCTTAATTGGGGGATAATTGCTTTACAATATTGTGTTGGCTTCTGCCATACAACAACATGAATCACTCATAAGTATACATAGGTCCCCTCCCTCTTGAGCCATCCCCACCCTCGCCCCATCCCACCCCTCTGGGTTGTCACAGAGCACCAGGTTGAGCTCCCCGTGCCTACACAGTAGTTTTTGAATTGGTTTCTTGATATTGCATCCTATGCTGATGAATGTCAAGAGGAGTTTGTAGTTAATAGACTGTACCTCTCAATCTTGATGGTTGTTTGGATTTTGTTGTTTGAAATCTCACTTGCATGGGAGATGATGACATTCTGCATGAATATAAAACAAACATAAGTTGAAAAATACTCTGACCAGGCTACTCAGCAAACGTGTCACGTTGTGATGTGACCAACAACACATCAACAAAGTGACAAAGTGACAGGTGAGGCCTGGAGTGGAGATGACCAGGTCTTAGGAGACAGCCTGCCAGCCTGGTTGGTCTCCTCCTAGGGACACTCTGACCCCCAGAGTTTTGGTACTAGTTCCCCCTACAGAGCACTCTTCTTTCCATGGGACCTCTGCTCCTATTCATTCTTCCTCACAGCTCATTCTCAGTTTGTTACTCGGCACTCACCGTCTGCCCAGTGGCTATCTTCTCACCATTCCTTGCCACAGTGACCCAGTAGGTGGCGTTGATTTTGTTGTTCGGCAGGTGGTTGTAAGCGACTTTGGTGATTGCTGCGTCCAGGTTGTTTATCTGTGGTAAAGAAGTCATCGTTTAGAGTGTAGAGAGGGAGAAGGGCTGTAGGATGTTGCATGGTGAGATATCCATGCATTGCTCGATTCCGTTATTCAGATATTTATGGATCCTGTGGTACGCGCTGGTCACCTTGCTGGGTGCTGCCACAGCTGATATGACCACACAGACACCATCTCATTCCAGACATCTCCCTTTATCTCATTTCCTCTCTTGAAAAGACAGTGGGGCCCGTGGCACAGAAACGCGTTTCTATTACTCCTCATCCAGTTTAGAGCCCATTTCTTTCTGTGCTCTTGTAGCAGATAGCTCTGCACCTGATGATTTTGGGAGACTGTTAAGGAAGCATTGAAATAGGACCTTGCACATGGGGAGTACTGAAGATCATGATTTTGTTGTAACTGCCTGCCTTCTACCACTTTCTGGGCAGGAAGCAAGTGAATACCTCCTACGTAGATAAACCCACTCCCTCGCACATGCTGAGAGTGTTGGTTAAGTCGCTTCCCTCACTTTGGTCACCTGTAAAATGGGGAGGAGCAGCTCTGCCCCCCAGAACTCCTGCCCGCCCTGTGCCCCTGCTCTCTCCCTTCCCCTGGTACATTATATACAAGACCCAAGTAGACGGCCATTCAGGGAAAATCTGTATCCCAAACATTTCCTCGTCTTCCTCTCTGGAAGAATGTTCCAGAACCCTCTTGGCATTCCTACCTTCTCTCACTTAGAGGTTGTTGGGCTAGACTTAAGCAAAGAGGAGGATGGAGGGGCCATGTGGATGAGGCTAACCTTGACAGAGCTCTCCTTGGCAGTTTTAGTGATGATCTCCCTGAGCATCATTTGGGACAAAATCACGGCAGTGTTGACGCTTTTAGGATCTGGAGGAAGGTGCCTTCCAAGCACAGGGGATTTATTTTGGTTAAAGTAGGCCTAGAGAGAGAACAAGAGAAACATCCGTGTTATTGTGTGAGACTGCCGTCAATTTCAGGGTCTTCGAAGGCCCATCCTTGATGCTGAGGAGTGTGGTGGCCCCATGCGAGCCCCACAGTGGACGAGCATGAAGACAGCGCAGTTGACCTCCCAGCCCCCTTGTTGCAGGTATGTAGGGGAGTCGTGGGAGAGAGGAGCCCCTGAGGGAGGAGGAAGCACTGCCGTCTCCAGCCGATTAGCCCTGAAACAGTGCTCCTCGGTCCCCCAGACCTCCGATTTTCCAAGAGAAGTTATGTGGCTTCATTTTCCAGTGAATTCCTCCATGTAAATGTTGCCTCAGGTAATATGTGTGTGTGAATGCATTTTGTACCTAACTCACAGTTCTCCCAACCTTAGAATGACTGTCTTGTCAAGCACACTCAAGGCTCATCTTATCTATGGAATTCTGGCCTCCTTTGAATGATTCCTCTTCCTTCCGTATACATTGTGTTCTCTGTTTATAAGGTGCAAACTGCACATGGCAGGAAATTTGACAAGTCCAGAAGGGAAAAGAGATTTTGAGTGGATATCACTAATATTTCACCTTATTTTCTTTCTTTGCCTGTATATAATATCACTTGTATTATGCTTTAAAAAATTAACCATACCTTCATACTTTGTAAGCATTTCTAATAATCTCATACTTAGCTTAGTTATTTCCTTCCAGTTCATTTCCAATTTTTTTTCCCCCTTGTCATTAATACTTGTATTTCTTTGTGCTTAAATATATCTGTACCTGGGATGTCTTTACAGATGGATTCCCACGAGTCGGGTTAAGTGGGCCCAAAACCTTGCCTCTCTTGAGTACTCCTCCTAGCCTAGTTTTCCATTCCCTGGGTGGTTGAGAGGGTGGGTGGGAGAGTCTACACTTTTTCTTTCCTTAAATATAGTCTGTTGAATGTCTAACCGGTGCTGGGTACATCCTGCTCGTCAAGAAAAAGTTGTCATCATTGGGTATGCATCTCAGGCACTGTGCATTAGAAATAAATGGAAGGGAAAACATGGCTGGCCCCTGTAGCAGGCACTTAGCTGTTATGGTAGAAGCCTGGAGATCGCCACAGGGTGAAGGTCTGGGGATCCGAGGAGGGAGGAAGGCTGGTTTGTCATGATTTGGAGTTTATTTGGTGAGTTCAGGGATATCTCCAGGCCTCTTACAGAACCCATCATAAGCAGGAAGAACACTTACACAGTAGAGGATTGAAAGACCTTCTGCAGAAATCCTGGAACCTTTAACTTGGTAGTTGAACAAGCCAGTAGCTGCAGGTGAGAGGAAAAGAGAGCATGTGGAGACACTTGCAGTCCCCTGGAGGTTGTGCTCTGGACGCCTCCCTTTCCCTTGGTCCCAGGCAGAAACCTGCTGCCTCACTAGCTTTTCCACGTGTGTCTAGGAGGAGACTGTGGAGAGGAAGGTGATGTGACAACACCACTAAGAGTCTTGCTGCCCAGGCCCCATATTTCGTCTGCTCTGGGTCATGGGACATGTCAACAGGTTCCAGCTTGGACTGTCTTGGCAACTGCCATCCTACTGTGTCCTGTTATCTTGGTCTCCTGGATGTTAGGAGACCTGAGAGGGATTTTCTGCTTCCCAGCCTCCTTGGTGTGAGGGTGCTCCTTGCTCAAACTCCACACTGGGTACTTTGCACCCCACTGGGACTGGGGCACTACCAGAGACTCCAGAGGGGCTCTGTGTCCTGTTGTGTCTTGGAGAATGAGTCACCGTGGTTCAGCGAAGCTGCTAAGTTGCCATATTTTCAGCCTGGGTGCTTGGGGAGGCAGCTCACAGCTCCATCCTCTCCTGCCTATCACCTATAGGATCCCAAAGGAGCCTGGGCCGCCTGCCTCCATTGACCTGGGCAGCCCTGGTGGGGAGGGTGGGGGTCTGGTGGTTGTACTCACAGTTCTTGCATTCATAGACATCACTGAGCTCAATGCCACACGATTTTGATTCTTCAATCTGTTAAAGGGCTCATCTGTTAGCTTTGCCAAGGGAGTGCAGCAGTCCTGTCCGCCTGTCCCCTTCCCTCGGTCCTCCTCTTCTCCCTGTCCTATTTCCTGGTTTCCTTTTTGCCAGAACTCATCCTCCCCCACTCCTGCCCCAACCTGGAACATTATCCTATCCTGCTACTGGGGTATTTTGGGCTGGGGGTGGGGGAGGGGATGCTTCCGTAGAAACAGAACTCTTGAGGCCTGATGTCCCTCTAGCACCAGACTGTATCTGAGGTAAGGGCCTCTTCCTGTGTCCCCCAGCAACGTAGACCTCCGAGGCAGTGCCCTCCCCTGTCCCACGACTTACCTTGTCGTTCATAGTTACTGTCAGCAATTGAGAAATGGTATCTTCCAAGGGCAGAGGCAGAGGCAGAGGCAAAATACCTGTGACCCTGGGGAAGATACATGTGGAGAACTTGTATCACACATGTGTACCTGTGTGACCCTTAACATTTCTGGTTTTGCCCAAGCATCCATTGATGAACCAATGGCAGTGATGTCCTTCTGTTTAATTTGTGCCCTAAGCCCTTTCACTTTCAGTTTTAGTCACTAAGAAAGATGGAAGGATACCTGAGAAAACTCCCAAAGCCAGAGAGCTGACCCAGCAATCTCACAGGGAAGAATTTATCCTTCAGATACCATGTCAGTGGTAAACAGACTTGTCTGGGACCTTATTCACTTGTTCAGTACAAAAGTTAGTAGCTGGGAAAAAAGCAACTATTCCTTGATAGGATCTGTTAAGTAAGTGATAGTGTGTCTTCATAATGGAGTACTAGGCAGCCATAAAATATGAAGAAGTGATTTATATTCTGATGTGACCAATTCAAAGCAGTTTTTAAAAATATCAATAGAGGCCAGAAAAGTGTATATAATAAACCAGCCCATTTCTCTGTGTGTATACATACACACGTTTGTTGCATATGCAAATAATATCTCTGAAAGCCAATGGAAAAATTGGGTCCTTTGGTTGCTTCCAGGAAGGATAATTAGCCGGTGTATATGGGTGGGAGGGAGAATTGCACTGTATGGCTTTTTGAATCATTTGAATTTTGATATAGGTGAATGGATTATTACTTATGCAAGAAAATAGAACTGTGTACAAAAAAGTAGCAAAGAGAACACAGGCAGAGTGAGAGAAGGCTGTGTTCAGACCCAGTGGGCCATTTGCAAGCAGAGGCTCTTCTCTGGGCCTCCTCTATTGATGGTTCAAACCTCTGGGTTGGCTGAGCTGGTCTCTTAAGTGTGGTACCAGCAAGTCTATTTGGACATACAGGCCGCTTGATCCAGAAAATGAGAAAAAATGGTCTCACGTACTCCTCCACTATCTGTATGTTGACTTTCTTGACTTCTATGTTCTTCCCCTGGACTAGGAGGTTGACACATTCCGTGGTGCTGGTGGAAATTCCAATTTGCAGAGTTACATCTGCATGCACTTGAAATCCCAGTATGCTGACTACAGGTCCTGCTAGGCTGTGGAGAACAAGATGCAGGTGAACTCAGGTCCCATTGCAAGATGTCACTCAGCCAAAGCAATAGGTATTTTGGGAATCACCAGGTTATTTGAGTGAGGGTAAGTTTGATGCTTTCCAATAAGTATGCCCCGTGGTTGGCCAATCTCCTATACATAGAATTCAGAGCTTGGCTCAAAGGAGGTATTCAGTCAACATTGTCAAAATCACCCTCCTAACCACTCTTCAAGGGTCTTGTTGGGTGGCACCAGGCTGACTTGTAACAAGGTCACTTTTGTGCCCCGCACTCCCAGCTGTCCATTGTGTGGGTGACAACATAGGAAAAACCCACCATTTACCAGAGCCTGGTCTTCTTTGAGCCAGATATTTTGGAGAAGATAGCTGGTTCTTCCTGACACTGTTAACTGTAGTGGTCCCAGATGTGGACTCTGGAAGCAGAACACCTGGGCTCAAATCCGGCCACTGCCACCGTTTGGTTGAGGGACTATGAGCAAGGTTTATAACTGGTTTTGCTAGTTTAAACTGGTTTTCTAGTCTAGAAACAGGACTGCTTTCCTGATGAGGTTGTCAAGAGGCTTCCTGAGTTAAGAGTGTCTCAGTTAAGGGCCTGGCTGGAGCTCAATCAGTGATAGGTATCAGGGATGTGAATGTATTAGTCCAAGAAATCTTCTCTCCAGTGTGGATTCCCTTGCCCCTCTCACATCTTCCTGTGTGCCCTGGGGCTCCTCTGTTAACCTTGTCCCTCCCCCAAGTGAGTTGACACCCACTGAAGACAGGGACCGCCTGCCTTTAGTCTTCGCTCTGTCAAACACAGCATCTGGTACAGAGCAGCAGTTATTAACTACCCGTTAGGTGGATGAGTGAATGTGTGTATGCGTGCGTGTTTAAAATCTCTAGTTTCCTGAGGGCACTTTAATCATGTCTGT
The DNA here is from genome assembly GCF_019320065.1 of Cervus canadensis. Classification (NCBI taxonomy): domain Eukaryota; kingdom Metazoa; phylum Chordata; class Mammalia; order Artiodactyla; family Cervidae; genus Cervus; species Cervus canadensis. Next base: position 61,706,729 of record NC_057395.1, on the reverse strand, counting down.
TTCCCCTCAACTTCGTACCACAGTGTTTGTAGAGTGAGCTGACTCTTCTTGGAGAGTCAAGATTATTTGGAAGGCATGTTTCCCCTAAGACCAGTGTACATGTTGATATGAAATGAGTTCTCCATGGTTTCTGTCTTCATTGCTCATCTATCAAATTATGCAGATTTCACATGGAGACCAGGATTTCTGGCTTTTTTTTAGTACTATTTGAGAGTGGGGCTCCGTGGTGTTATGTTGCCACCTTGCTCCTCGGGGCTGGAGGAACGAGGCAGCTGGGCCCCTTTCGCTCCACCCTCAACCATCCTGCCTTACTCTTCGTTGTCTCTGTTTGGCTCTTGGACACTAGATCTTAAGTCACTAGTCCAGGCTGTTTCAGTTGACTGATTTGGAAATAGGCTCACCCGTTTCCACCTATGAAGGCAGTAGTCACAGCGTGGACAAGGATCCCATTGCCTGTCATGGTTGACGTCATGTTCTCCACAGTCACTTTTTCAACCTCTAATCTGTAAAGTGACAGTATCAAGTATAAGTGTCAGTCCTGGCTCAAAGAATCAGTCTGGGTAACAAGAGAAACACTGTTGAAACAGGCAGTTAACAACCTACCCACCCATCTATCTCTGGGACTCCCCAGCCACCTTACCCACTTGGTTCTTTCTTTCCTCCTTCCTTTTTTGTTTTTTTTTGTTTGTTTGTTTTTTAAACAATACAATAGCTCTGACTCTTGGGGGCAGTTCCACGGACACCAGTACCACTCTCAAAAAAAAAAAGGTGGCCCAGTTCTTTAAGGTCAAGAAATCTTGATCATATTTCCCCCCGAAAGGATAGCATTTCAGCACCGAGTTAAAATATTGCTTCATGAAAACATGGTTGCCCTTTTCCATGGGATCATTGGGAGCTGAACATCAGTATCTCCAAACAGTAGCTTTTCGTCTTGTGCCAGACATTAGGGTCAAGGAAGCACTTACCCTAACAGGAGATCTGCCAAGTCGATATTTCCCAGCAGGCCTGTGAGTACACTGTTGAAGTCTTTTGGCACCGCACTGTTCGGGATGCCCTCAGTAGTTTCTTTGAGTTTGTTGCCAGTCAAGAGACCAGTGCTGTTGACGAGTTCTTTGACAGCATTCTCTCCACCGAGGAGTGGCAGGCTGCCCAGAGCCTCCTGGCCGAGGTCACTGACAGCACCAGTGGCTTCTGAGAGCAATGACTGGTGGTGCTTTGGGGACTTGTTGCTGCCCCCCTTTCCCAGAATACCACCGAGGCCACCACCTCCAAGGATATTGAGGGATGCGGTCCCCTTGCCCAGGATACCACCGAGGCCACCACCTCCAAGGATATTGAGGGGTGCGGTCCCCTTGCCCAGGATACCACCGAGGCCACCACCGCGGCCACCACCTCCAAGGATATCGAGGGATGCGGTCCCCTTGCCCAGGATACCACCGAGGCCACCACCGAGGCCACCACCTCCAAGGATATTGAGGGGTGCGGTCCCCTTGCCCAGGATACCACCGAGGCCACCACCTCCAAGGATATCGAGGGATGCGGTCCCCTTGCCCAGGATACCACCGAGGCCACCACCTCCAAGGATATCGAGGGATGCGGTCCCCTTGCCCAGGATACCACCGAGGCCACCACCTCCAAGGATATCGAGGGGTGCGGTCCCCTTGCCCAGGATACCACCGAGGCCACCACCTCCAAGGATATCGAGGGATGAAGTAAGATCTAACACAGACAGCAGGTCAGAGTTGGACACTGTGGATATCAATTCTCCCAACACACCAGCCAGATTTATCTCCTCGCACCTCAGCATGTTCTCTATCTTTGGGATCAGGGTGGCGTTCAGATCTGAAAAGGGTCGAGAGACATGATCCTGCCGCTAGCTGCCCAGCCGGTTCAGCCAGAGCAAGCTTTCCAGCTGGAGAGCCAGCACCATTGAGTTGTGGGACCCATAGGCACTGAATATCATGCCTCCCTGAAATATCAATCCCTGCCACTGCCCCCCACAAGGACAGCCTGGTGTTCCAGAAACATACCTGTCCCCTCTTAGGAGTTAGCCTCCACTAGCACCTACCCGAGACCAACCTGGTGTTGAGTATATTACTCTAAAGCAATTTGAGCATGGCATGAAAGGACCTAGTTTTGCTTTTGAGCCTAGTAGCCCAGGGTATATACATATAGTCTAGGTTCTGACCCTTGAAGGCCAAGTGGCCTAGGGTAGGCTCTTCTCTTTTATGAGGCCCAGTTTTGCCTCAGGGGTGTCTTGTCCAGTGGTATATGATGGAACCTGCAGCATGAGTCACTGGGGGCAGGCCAAGTGAGGGATCACTGATTTTAAGTGCTGTGTAGGGCAGGAGGTGGCTAGGGAGGTGATGGAGCTGACTGATCTAGATCTCCTGTTCTCCATCTGTGTGGTTCTGCACATCACACCAATCAGAATGGCCATCATCAAAAAGTCTACATTTATAAATGTAGACTTTTACATTTAATAATGCTGGAGAGGGTGTAGAGAAAAGGGAATCCTACTCCACTGTTGGTGGGAATGTAAATTGATGCAGCTACTGTGGAGAGCAGTATGGAGTTTCTTTAAGAATCTAAAAATGGAGTTACCATTTCACCCATCAGTTCTACTCCTGGGCATATATCCAGAAAAGACAGAAACACTAATTAAAAAACATACATGCTGGGACTTCCCTCGTGGTCCAGTGGCTAATAAGACTCCCCACTCCCAATGCAGGGGGCCCAGGTTTGATCCTTGGTTGGGGAACTAAATCCCACATGCTACATGTAAGGGGTCACATGCTACAACTAAGAGGTCACATGCTGCAACTAAAGATTCTGCTCGGTGCAATGAAGACTGAAGATCCTGTGTGCCACAACTAAGACCTGGCACAACCAAATAAATAAGAAATAGAAATTAAGCAAGCAAACGAAAAACCAAAAAGACACATGCACCCCAATGTTCATAGCAGCAATATTTATAATAGCTAAGACATGGAAGTAACCCTAATGTCCATTGACATATGAATAGATAAAGAAGATATGGTGTACACACACACACACACACACACACACACACACACACACACACACATAATGGAATCTTAGCCATGAAAAAGAATGAAATAATGCCACTTGCAGCAACACAGATGGACCTAGAGATTATCAAACTAACTGAAGTAAGACAAAGACAAATGCATGATATCACTTATATGTGGAATCTAAAAAAACCATACAAGTGAACATATTTAATATTTACAAAAAAGAACTGGACTCACAGACTTAGAAAATAAACTTGTGGTTACCAAGTGGGTGGGGGAAAGGATTAACAACATGGACTTGTTGTATACAACAGGGAACTATATTCAATATCTTATGAAAGTGAAAGTCACTCAGTTGTGTCCGACTCTTTGCAACTGCATGGACTATACAGTCCATGGAATTCTCCAGGCCAGAATACTGGAGTGGGTAGCTGCTTCCTTCTCCGGGGGATCTTTCCGACCCAGGGATTGAACCCAGGTCTCCTGCATTGCTGGCAGATTCTTTACTATCTGAGTCACCAGGGAAGCCATTATCTTATGATAAATCTTATGATAAACCATAATAGAAAAGAATATGAAAAAATATATATATGAGACAATCATTTTTCCGTACACTTGAAACATTGTATCAACTATACTGCAATTTTTTTTTAAAAGGAAATCGATTAGCTGCATGAATCATGGAGGATTCACTGGGTACAATACTGCAGCGAAAATGAATGGACCAGAATTTCTCATTACAGCACAGATGAACTACCTCAGAATGGTAAGTTTGAGAGACAGTGCAAGCAGGTCACCTTTAGAAAACCTTATAGCATTTAGTGCAAATATTTGTCTTGAGAAGGAATATCTGCATGTCATAAAACATAAAGAAATGGCAGGAGGAAAATAGGCCAGAAGCCTCCTCAAGTCAGGAGATAGAGGGAGGGTGGAGCAGTGCACCCCCAGTAGGAGCCTGGGGGTCTTCAGTCCTATGGCCCATTTTATTCCTCAATCTCAGTGGTGGGTACAAGGGTGTTGCTGTTGTTTAGTCACTGAGTCTTGTCCGACTCTTTTGAGGCCCCATGGAATGTAACCCTGGCAGGCTTCTCTGTCCATGGGATTTCCAACTCAAGAATACTGGAGTGGGTTGCTGTTTCCTTCTCCAGGGGATCTTCCTGACCCAGGGATCAAACCCACATCTCCTGCATTGGCTGGCGGATTCTTTACCACTGAGCTACCAGGGAAGCCCCCACAAGGGTGTTAATTCTATATTCATATCTTTTAAGGCTTTTTTTTTAAATGTCTGACAGTGAAATTAACAGCCTCTACCACCAAGTTACTGATCGGTTAGAACTATTACGTGTACCACTGTCTGAACTTCCCTCTGGCCTTTGGGGGTACTGCTGCACCAGAATGTCTGTGAGTGGGGTCCAGGCAGCTGTTTTGGTAACAAGCTCCAGAGGTGATACTGCTATCACCTCTTATTTCAGAACCACCTGTCCAGAAGGTGTAACTAGCCTTTGGGCTTGGAGATGAAAAGCATGTGTGAAGGGGTAGAAAGTCAAACCTGTGCAGGTAAAACGAATCTTACTTACAGTCATTGAGTTTGCTGCTAGACACAAGGTATTTGGCCACGGGTGAACATCTGCCTCCTGAGGTCCCAGCTGCATGTCTGGGAGGTGGAGAGCCTTTTCTGATTGAGGAAATTCTGGGGACTTGTGGGTCAGGCACACTGATCGGGAAATGAATGGGGAGCCCAGAGGTTATTTTGTCAGGAAGGGCTCCCAGCCGTAAAGGTGAGGTCGATAGGTCAAGCGCTCCTGCCTGGACAGCTAGCATGATGGCCAAGGCCCACAGGGTCAGCATCTTGTGGCCGATATCTGCAAAGGAGAGCTTCATCAGAAACCACATTCCCAGTGGACCACAGGGCTGCCAGTATATTTGTATTGGTTGTCCACATGCCACGGTCCTAGCTCTTGTAGGAAGGTGCCATTCACATTGTCAATATTCTGATCCGTATACCGTATTCAAGGGACAGCGTTTCAGCCCATGACAGTCAATATCTTGAGAAAGGGCCCCTTTTTCTGCAGCTTCTTTAACTTTGTGCAGAGGTGTCTATGGGCTGGTGGCACCCCTTGAGTACAGGCCATGCCCTGCCCAGATCTTAACTGTATAGTCCCACATTCTCCTGCCCGTCTTCCAGATTCAAATAGCTTGCAGTGATCTGAGTCACCAACTGGGGAACTCAAGTGTTTTGAATGATCGAGCTGTGAGAGTTATCACTCCTGTGGTAGTCAAGGTCTCTCCTTGTTTTCAGGCAGCTAATGTATAGCAGTGTCCGTGTTGATGTGAGCTTATCACGTGCCAGTCCCTTTGTGGAGTGTGAATGGACATCAGTTGCTCTAAACTGCACAGTGCTGAGATGGAAGGCCTATGTTTTCATTTTTCACTTGGTGAAACTTGTGTTTACAGAGTGGCCAGCATGCTCACCTTTACCCACTGTCTACCCCCAGCTGGTAGTTTTGCCTGGTCAGGCCTAAACCACCCAAGGAATCAGCCCTAGGCTTGGCACCCTCTACTCATTTGGTCATTGGGCTATCCTAGCATGTTAGCTCAGTGCATCGAGGCCAGAGTCATCTCTCTATGAGTGAGACCATCTCAGGGCTTCTCTGTCTTTTTGAAGCCCAGTCCCTTGTTCTGGGAGAGCCACTGGCTTGTTCTGATGGTGGCACTGGTCAGTCCATACTATGCTATTGGTGGCAGCCATAATGGAGGAAGCTCACCTGTGTGTATATTGAATGACTGAGTTAACCTATTCATCCACTTCTTGGGGCCCTCCTGTGGGCAGGGCACTGGATGCTCCTGCTGACCATTGAGTGTGGGGCATCTTCCTCTTGGCTGGGGTTGAGCAGCCTTAGTGACTGTGAATGTGTAAGCTGTGTAAATCTCCACTCTACTTCTTGGGATGTGTCCATAGGTATTTCCTTAATGAGTATTGGTTCATGTTCATACTGGTCAGTTGTGTTAAGCCCTTCATCTGCAACAATTCTCCCAGTGAATCTGGCACTAGACAATATTATTATCATCCTCTGCAGTGGAGGAGCCTCAGTGCTAATGAGAAGGCAGGGTCTAGACCCAGGCAGGAGAGCTGTGTTTGACTCTGAGCTCAGCTGTGTGACCCAGTGGAGATCACTTCCCTCCCCTGCTGGTCAGATTCCTCTGTTCTCATGATTCTCTGTCTTTCTCTTTGCTCATGTTTTGGGTAACATGGAGGTTTGTGTCTTGGGGCATTTCCCCTCAGTGAAGCAAGTAGACTCTGAGCTCCTCTCCGTTTGGATTTCCTAATCAGTCAAGTTTTGTAAATTTAGGCTTGTCGACTTTCGCCATCTGCCGGCATTGCCCAAGTCAAGCTGCCTGTTATTTATGACACCAGAGGAAGAACTGCTATTGCAGAAATGTTGGGAAGGACATATGGGACTCCACTAACAATCCTTCACATTGAATAAGTTTGGTTTTTGAAAAAACTCACCTCTTCATTATTTTTTCATTTTATCCTCATCAGTGAGGAATTAGAATTAGTGTCTCAGGAAACATGTAAGTGTCATGTGAGGGAAAAATAATAAAATTCTGTGCCTGTGACTTGAGCCGATGGCAGTATTGTTAGACATTGTCTTGAGAGGAGCCCATTGATAATTCTAGTAATAAATCTCCCATTTTTTAAAAGCACTTGCCTAACAGGCCCCTGTTAACCCTACTGTGCTAGGCAGAGTGCTGTACGTTTTAGCAGGGGAGTGGTATGGCTAAGGAGATTCAAAACGTAGAACCCAAGTTATCTATCCTTTGACAAGCTGTCCTATGCTTTCAAAACGTAGAACCCAAGTTATCTATCCTTTGACAAGCTGTCCTATGCTTTCAAAATGAAGAACCCAAGTTATCTATCCTTTGACAAGCTGTCCTATGCTTGTTTCCATTTCGAAGGAGTTTCGACCTTCTCTCTTGCATGTTGTTTGTTGAGAGTTCTTACCTTGTCTGGTGCCGATCGGTCAGTGTTGGTGGGCAAAAATTTTCAGGAGGTGCCTTACTCCTGCTTCTGCCTCGAATCTGTCAGAGGAAAAGCTCCATCCCATTTTTATAGACCAGTGTCTCTCGGAAAAGTTGTTGGCCATGTAGGGACACCATCCAAGCCTGCTGATAAGGGTGATGTGATACAGGCTGACTTCCAAGATCAGCACCTACTAATGGCTTTGATGTCTGTCAGTGTCTTTCTGAGATGTTCAGGGTTCTTGGAATTCTTTTGGAGAGAGCTGGCAGGTCAAGTAACTGTTCTCTTCTTTTTAATCTTCACAGGCCTGTTATCTTTAAAAAATTTTTTACATTTAATTATCTTTTTTTGGTCTGGGCTTTTCTCTAGTTGCAGCAAGTGGGAGCTACTCTCTAGTTGCAGTGCATGGGCTTCTCATTGCTGTGGCGTCTTTTGCTGCCGAGCAGGGGCTCCAGGGCGCTTGGGCTTGATCTCTGGTCCCGGAAGGTATCACATGCCTCGACGCAACCCTGCCCGTGGGCCATAGTTACTGAGCCTCCACTCTAAAGCCTGTGTTCCTCAACAAGAGAAGCCCCCGCAATGAGAAGGCTGTGCCCCGCAACTATAGAGTAGCCCCTGCTCACCACGACTAGAGAAAGCCCACGTGCAGCAATGAAGACCCAGCACAACCAATAAATAAATAAATCATTAAAATGAGTCTGGGTTAAGAATTCAGTTCAAAGGGATTAGACAGCCCCTCTCTCATGGGTTTAAGCAGCTCTCCAGCCACATGAAATTCCCCTGCACTCCTCTGGTACTGACTGCCTCTTACGTGCCCTGCACTGGGCAGTCTTTGTCCCCTGTAACATGCTTATTATCTGCTGCTTCATGATAAAGGGCTCTGAGTCCAACTGAGCTGGGTAGTAACATCATGGTGAGCCCTCTCCTGGAGATTCTCAGAGTATGTTTGCCTCTCGAGGCCTCTCAGCTGTCCACCATAAAGTACCTGTGTGCTCAGTCACTCCTGTATTGCCGCAAATATATATTGTACCAGGCACTGTTCCTGGGGGCTTCCCTGGTGGCTCGGAGGGTAAAGAGTCTGCCTGTAAGGCGGGAGATCTGGGTTCGATCCCTGGGTCAGGAAGATCCCCTGGAGAAGGGCATGGCAACCCACTCCAGTATTCTTGCCTGGAGAATTCCATGGACAGAGGAGCCTGGAAGGCTGCTACAGTCCATGGGGTTGCAAAGAATCAAACACGACTGAGCGACTGATACACACACACTGTTCCTGGAGATGGTAGAAAGGTGTACAACCCAGACAGGGTCCCAGCCCTGATGCAGCTGATGGTCCAAGTGAGAGAGACTGATACTCGCCAACCTACCCACAGATGAGTGGATGATCATGGATCAGGGTCTGAGGCAAATGAAGCTGGTTCTGGAAGCTTCACTAGTTGGGATTGCATTGGGCAGAGCATCTGGAAGGTTCTCTGGGAGTCTTCAGGGCAGGTGCGGGCCTGGCCCTGCCCTCTTTTCCTAGTGGAGAGAACCAGATGTCCCTGCAGGCATCATTTTCACCTGGGAGGGGATGGTGGGGATGGGTCATTGTTAAAAGTTTTAATTCTTAGATCCTCCCTTCCCTAACTCTTTAATACTTTAGTAAGTCAGGGTTGAGGTGAAGAACTTTGTTTAAAAAGCCTCCACAAATCGTCCAGGCGAGTAGCCCAGGTTTGAGAACCACTGGTCTAGCCAATTCCATACCCTTGTTTGTTTTTTTTTTTTTGCAGATGAGAACACTGAGTTTTAGAGAGGAGGTTATGTATGTGCCTCAGGACACCAAGAAGTCCAGCTGATTTAGGATCTGAATGCAAATCTTCTTGCTATTAATAGATATCAAATCATCTCCCCCAAACCCACTGTTACTTTCTGCTGTGAGCCAGGGAGATGGGATCGTCAGTGAGTTCTTTCCTATCCCTGAAGTAAAGTGTGAAGCTCTCAGTGACCCTTGGCATGTGTACATGCATGTGTTCACTCAGTGGATATCACTGAGTACTTTCTCTTTGCCAGGTACTGCGGTAGGCTGTGGGGACTACTAGGTAGTGGGCCAGACACGCAAGGTTCTCCTTCACGGAGCTCACACCTTAGTGGGGGACACTGTTAATAGGTTGACTTCTGATAGTGATATAAAAAAATGATGGAGTGGGTTCTTTTTGGACAGGGTGTCAGGTGATGAGTGACATTTTATCCCTGATGGGGGAAATAGGAGGGATCCAGGCACGCGGAGGTCTGGGGCTTGGAAAAGTACAAAGAACCTGACACGGGCAAGACCTTGACTAGTTCCAGAGGTGGGAGGAAAGATGCTTGGCTGAAGGTAGAGAAAACTTGCCTGGGAGACAAGTCTAGGTTTTACTCCTGCTCTGGACACCAGTGAAGGGAAACAAATATGAGCCTAGGCCCAGAGGCATCCTCAGTGCTACCCTGAGCTAGGAACTTCTTTTTCAGGGGGACTTCAAGCAGGGTCATTACATGATTTGCTCAGCTCCCTTTCCTTTCCCTAATTACCCCAGGAATGAGGCTTGAAGGGTGTCAGGAGCCTGCTGTAGTGCTCATCTGTATTCAGGATTTCCCAGTCTCTAGCCCAGACTTCTTCTCACTTATTATCTCATTTAATGGCTCCCTCAATTCTAGAGCCTATCCCCTGGGCCTCGGGCTTTTTCTGTATTTTAGAGAAGCCCCAGTCATCTGTTAGGTTCCTAGCACTCCATGTTCTGTGATGGGGTGCCGTCCTGGCATGATCTTGCTGTGGTGTTCCCACAGCTTTACAATGTAAGAGAGAGGGAGGGGGGCGATTTGGACTCATGGGATAGTTAATGTCTTAAGCGGGGAGTGGGGGCTGGGGTGGGGATTGGGCTGGGTCCCTGCCTTCAGGCAGGCTCAGCATTTTGCTGCAGGGCCCTTTGGACCTCACTGGTCTCATACTGTGAACCTCAGCTCCAGTTTCGGTTGTCAAAGGTCCCGTTTTTGTCTTTGCTGGAATGTCGGATGCCTACAAATGACAGCTGACCTTTTCTCAGAGGGCAGAACGTGTACCTGATGATAGCAGGAGACAAAACCAACTGTCCTGGCTCTCATTTTTCTTGGACCTTTGAGGGAAAATGGAACCATCTTTTAAGTGAAAATCTGTGACACATGTTGGTGGGTGTGAACTTTGATTTCAGTGTTTCCAGTGATTCTTTGGAGCCAAGGAATGAACCCGACTCCATGGTCTGGAAGGGGCATATCTAGAATGCAACCTCTGATGGGGCCTCCTGGTCTTTGTCTCTCTCTCCTTGAACTTTAGGAGATGCGGCAGCCTTTGAGTTCTGCTAATCCAGGATCCATGGGAGGTGTTTCACGCAGATGTGGTTTATCGGGCTGGACACAAGGATGTAGTTGTTCTCAAGCTGTCAGTGATTTGACCTGCTGATTCTTGAAGGGTAGGGCCCTTTCAAGCCTGGCTGAGACTTAGCCCCACAGGAGGCTGGGTAAGTGCCAGCCCTTGATGGCTTCTATGTGAAGATGTCACAATGAACCAGGTCAAGTTGGGGGCATCCTGTTTCCCATTGTCTCTCTCTCTCTAAATTCATTTTGGTATGAGTTATTTTTTCCAGGGTTTTCATTTATGACACTGGATTTAGTGTTTTTTAGACCCCAGTTCTGATGCTAATGCTGTAACCTCCCTGTTTTCTCTACTGGATCCTAGGAGTCAGGTACTAGAGGAGAGAAGAGGGGTAGAATGACTGTAAGGCAGGACTATATGGGCAAACGTTACCTTTGATTCTTGGTATGTTGTCTTTTCCTTGCTACTCTGTTATAAACATTTCCAGGGATTTCCCTGGTGGTCCAGTGTTAAGAATCCACCTTCCAATGGTCAGAAAACTGAGATGCCTCGGGACAACTAAGCCTGTGTGCTGCAACTTCTGAGCCTGTGCATTGCAACAAGAGAAGCCTGTGGATGCCACAATGAAGACCCAGTGCAGCCAAAAATAAATTAATTAGTAAAACAATTTAAAAAATTAAACATTTCCAATTTTCCTTTTGCTTTCATTGTCCCTTGAGTTACTTAGAGGTTTGTAGTCTAATTTAGAATCATCTTCATGTCTCCTAATGTATTGATCTGTTATTGATTTTTAATTAATGTTATTGTGGTTATGTATTTAAACTTTTTGCATTCTTTGAGTATTGTTTTATGTCACAGCATGTGGTCTATCTTGATGAAGAACTCATGAGCTCTTTGGCTATGTGTGAGCCAAGATGATGTAAGCCAACCACCTGCCATGTTGCCCACTAATCACAATTTAAAACTCTGAACAGAATATAAAAGGAAAATGCCCCAAAGCTCTGAGAGTAAATAATAATAGGTAAGGGAAGGAGGTAAAAATTTTCAGGCATAAACTTCCTTTTTCCCTTAGTTTTCCTTCTTTGATTCATGGGGGGCCCCTGTGCTGGAAATGTGCAGCACATTGGACTACAAAATATTTCCTCTGTATTCTGGCTGAAAGTGAAAGTGTTAGTTGCTCAGTTGTGTCTGACTCTTTGTGACCCCATGGACTGTACTGTCCATGGAATTCTCCAGGCAAGAATACTAGAGTGGGTTGCCATTTCCTTCTCTAGGGGATCATCCCAACCCAGGGATCGAACCTGGTCTCCCACATTGCAGGCAGATTCTTTACTGTCTGAGCCACCATGGAAACCAAGTCATATGAAAGTGAAAGGGTTAGTCACTCAGTCGTGTCCTACTCTTTGTGACCTCATGGATTGTAGCCCTTCAGGCTCCTCAGTCCATGGGATTCTCAAGGCAAGAATACTGAAGTGGGTGGCCGTTCCCTTCTCCATTATTCTGGCTAGAGGACCAGATAAATGGGCTTCATTTGAGCTCATGAGATAATAGAAAATAGGTATATTGGTCTCTGCCTCCAGTTCCTGGCACAGAGCTCCTAAAATCCTTGTAAATTCCTAAGTGATAAGTGCACTAAGAGCATCTTTTGTTCTAATGAAGTGACACTGGATGGTGGCTCCTGGATGGTTTCTGGATAGGAGCTGGCCACCAGAAAGACCAAGCCATGATTAGAAGGTTGGAAATTTCAGCCTCATCTCCCATCCTCTAGAGAAGGGAGATGGACTGGAAATGGAGTTAATGATTGATTATGCCAAATTGAGGAACCTCCTATACAATCCCAGAAGTACAGGATTTGGAGAGCTTCTAGACTGGTGAGCAGATATACATCAGGAGGGTGATGCACCCTGGATCCACAGGAACAGAAGCTCCTGGGCTTGGGACCATCCCAGACTTTGCCCTGCATCTCTTCATCTGGCTGTTCATCTGTATCCTTTATCATATCCTTTTGTAAACTGAGTTTATAAACTGAGTTTCTTTGAATTCTGTGAGCTGTGCTAGCAGGTTAATCAAACCCAAGGAAGGGGGCCATGGGAACCTCAGTTTGTAGCTGGTTGGTCAGAAGCACAGGTAACAGCTTGGGGATGCAACCAGTGTCTGAAGGACATTAAACTGTGGGCATGTGTAAGTGTGATTAAAAAGAAAAATTTTAAAGATTAGCAAATATATATGTATGGCTGTAGGGGCTATCTTAATATCAAACCAATGTAAATTTTAGAACAAGATATTGTATCAGGGATCAAGAGAGATGTTATATAATAATAGAAGAGTCAGTTCACTGAGAAGCCATAGTAATCCTAAACATGTCTACATCTAACAACAGATCTTCAAAATACATGAAGGAAAATCTGACAGAAATGAAAAGAGAAATAGACAAACCCACAATTACATTTGGAGATTTCCTTGATTAACCAACAGATTAACCAATGATTAAGCAACATTCTTCTTTCAGTTGATAGAAAAAGTACACAGAAAATCAAACACATGAAGAAGCTGAACAACACTTCCAACTAATTTGAATTAACTGATATGTACAGAACAATCTACCCAGCAACAGAAGAATGCAGTCTTTTCAAGGTTGTATGAAGCATTCACCAACAGACTGTATGCTGGTCCGTAAAACAAACCTAAAAAAAATCCAAGTATATTCTTTGATTACTCTTGTTGTTCAGTCGCTAAGTCATGTCCGACTCTTTGTGGCCCCATGGACTCCAGCTTGCCAGGCTGCATTGTCTTTCACTGTCTTCCAGAGTTTGCTCAAACGCATGTCCATTAAGTAGGTGATGCCATCCAATCAGCTCATCCTCTGTCACCCTCTTCTCCTTCTGCCCCCAGTCTTTCCCAGCATCAGGGTCTTCTTCAATGTCAGCCTTCACATCAGGTGGCCACAAGAAACTTTCTAAGAAATGGACGTGCTTGATTGCATATAGTCCTCCTTTGTCAAAATTATGTATATAGTGTCCTTCCCCCCACCCTCTTTGGAACAGTCTGTCAGAGTTATGTGAGGTGCTGTCTCTGGGCTATAGTTCTCATATTCCCCAAGATAAAACTTAACTTGCAACTCTCATGTTGTGCAATTTTTTTAAAGTCAATAACAGGATAGAAGGTCAAGATACAAACATCAATTGCATTTGTATACTAACAGTTAAGAGCTGCATACTAAAATGAAGACTACATTTTACAGTAGCTCAAAAAATAAACTATTCAGATATAAATCCCTCAAAACCTGTTCCTAAACAGTCTTTGTGTAAAAAACTACAGAGCTGGTGAAATAAATCAAAGCAGACCTAAAAAAAATGGAGAGACACAGTGTTTATGGGTTGGAAGGTGTAATGTTGTTAAGAAGTGCATTCCTTACAGATTGCAATCCCAAGAAAAGTTCCAGCAGACTTTTTCTTAGAAGCTGACAGTCTGATTCTATCATTAATATTGAAAACCCAAAGCACTAGAATAACCAGAACAATTCTAAAAAGAACAACAAAGTTTTGTTTGTCAAAAGAATGAAAAACAGGGGGGCCACAGATTGGGAGAGAATCTGAAGTTGGGCTTGTGTCCAGGAAATGTAAGGAACTCTCAAAATTCAGCAGGCAAAAAACAGCTCTGTGATGTTCTCTCCAGGATCTCACCATTAAAATTTAAAAAAAAATTTTTTTTTAAATTTATGTTTAATTGGAGGATAATTGCTTTACACTGTTATGTTAACAGTGTAACATCACGAATCAGTCATAACTATCTATCTATCTATCTATCTATATTAACATATCCTCTCCCTTTTAAGCCGGCCTCCCTCCCACCCTCCATCCCACTCCTCTAGGTCAACACAGAGCATAGGGCTGAGCTCCCTGTGCTATATAGCAACTTCCCACTAGCTAGCTATTTTACACATGGTAGTCTCTATATGTCAATCCTAATTTCCCAGTTCACCCCACCCTCCACCCTTGTATAAAAATGAGATACCTATGGATCTATATATCTATCCCTCAGCTAGTACCACACAATCTTGATTATTATAGCTATGTAAGTCTTGATATTGGTAGACTGATTCTTCCCATGTTATTCTTGCTTTTTTATTTTTAAAAAATTTTCGACTGCCCCATGTGGCATGTGGGATCCTAGTTCCCTGACCAGGGATCAAACTTGTGGCCCCTACACTGGGAGAAGAGAGTCTTAACCACTGGACCACCAGGGAAGTCCCTATTCTTGCTTTTAAAAATTACTTAAAAAAAAAAAATTACTTTTGACATCCTAGTTCCTTTGCCTTTCCATTATGAATTTTAGAATACTCTTGTTTAAATTATACCTTGCTGGGATTTTGGTAAAATAAATATTGATATTTATTTGGTAAAATAAAATCTTGCTGGGAATTTGATAAGAGTTTGAATTGTGTTAATCCTCTATCAATTTGGGCATAATTGACATTTTTACTATGTTGAGCCTTTCAATCCATGATTGTGGTATGTCCCTTAGTTATTTAGATCTTCTCTGATATTTTTAATCAGTACTTTCCAGTTTTTAGCATAGAAGTTCTGTACATGTTTTGTTAGACAAATTCCTTGAAAAATAGGAAATTGAGCTCATAACTTAAAACTCCTCCTAAAGAAATCTTGCACCACTACACATCTACTAGAATGGCCAAACTGTGAAATACCAACAGCATGAAATACTGGCAAGGATATTGAGTGACAGGAACTCGCTGCTGGTGGAAATACAAAATGGTGCAGCCACTTGGAAAAACAATTCAGCAGTTTCTTAGAAAATGAAACATACTCTTACCATATGGTCTAACAATTGTGCTCCTTGGTACTTATCCAAGAAGCTGAAAACTTATGTCCACACAAAAAAACTGCACATAAATGTCTATAGCAGCTTTATTCATAATTACCAAACTTGGAACTAACCAAGATGCCCTTCCTTCAGTAGGGACAGTAGAATATTATTTAACGCTAAAAAAGAACTATCAAGCCATAGAAAGACTTGGGGTGGGGGGTTGTTCCCTGGTGGTCTAGTAGTTAAGAATTTGCCTGCCAATGCAGGGGACACGGGTTTGATCCCTGGGGCAATTAACCCCTGGTGCCGCAACTACTGAAGTTTGCACACCTAGAGCCTGTGCTTGGCAACAGGAGAAGCCACTGCAGTGAGAAGCCCATGAAACACAATGAAGAGCAGTCCCTGCTCACAACAACAAAGACCCAGTGCAGCCAAAAATGAGTAGTTCAGTTCAGTCGCTCAGTTGTGTTTGACTCTCTGCGACCCCATGAACCGCAGCACGCCAGGCCTCCCTCTCCATCACCAACTCCCGGAGTCCCCCCAAACCCATGTCCATTGAGTCGGTGATGCCATCCTCCTCCTGCCCTCAATCTTTCCCAGCATCAGGGTCTTTTCAAATGAGTCAGCTCTTTGCATCAGGTGGCCAAAGTATTGGAGTTTCAGCTTCAACATCAGTCCTTCCAGTGAACACCTAGGACTGATCTCTTTTAGGATGGACTGGTTGGATCTCCTTGCAGTCCAAGGGACTCTCAAGAGTCTTCTCCAACACCACAGTTCAAAAGCATCAATTCTTCGGTGCTCAGTTTTCTTTATAGTCCAACTCTCACATCCATACATGACCACTGGAAAAACCATAGCCTTGACTAGATGGACCTTTGTTGACAAAGTAATGTCTCTGCTTTTTAATATGCTGTCTAGGTTGGTCATAATGTTCCTTCCAAGGAGTAAGCGTCTTTTCATTTCATGGCTGCAGTCACCATCTGCAGTGATTTTGGAGGCCCGAAAAATAAAGTCAGCCACTGTTTCCATCTATTTGCCATGAAGTGATGAGACCGGGTGCCATGATCTTAGTTTTCTGAAAGTTGAGCTTTAAGCCAACTTTTTCACTCTCCTCTTTCACTTTCATCAAGAGGCTCTTTAGTTCTTCTTCACTTTCTGCCATAGGGTGGTGTCATCTGCATATCTGAGATTATTGATATTTCTCCCGGAAATCTTGATTCCAGCTTGTGCTTCCAAAAATAAATAAATAAACCTTAAAAAAAAGACGTGATGAAACTTAAATGCATATTAGTAAGTGAAAGAAATCAATCTGAAAAGGCTACATACTGTATAATTCTAAATAAACTCACTCTAGGAGGAATAAGTTAATGAAAAAATGAAAGAAGAAAAGGGAAGAAGGAAGGGATGGAGGGTGGAAGGGAGGGAAAAAGGGAGGAATATTACTATTTTTTTTTTAAATTTTGGTTATAGGGGATAGCTGAGCAGAAAGTGCATAGTTTTCATATATTCCTTCTCTGTTGAAACAATTTGCCCCATTTTTAACATCTCCCAACCCACTCCAGTATTCTTGCCTGGAAAATTCTATGGACACAGGGGCCTGGTGGGCTACAGTCCATGAGGTTGCAAAGGATTGAACATGATGGAGCACTCACACACACATATTAATGTGGTACATTTGTTACATCTGATGAATTAGTATTGAAAAATTATTATTAACTAAAGTCCTTAGTTGACACTAAGATTCACCATCTGTGGCATAATTTCATTGCCCTAAAAATTGGCTCTGTTCCACCTATCTATCCCACATCCACACCTTGCTTTGGCAACCACTGTTGTTGTTTTTTTTATTGTCTCTATTGTTTTGCCTTTTCCAGAATTCCACATAGTCAGAATCATACTATATATGCCTTTTCACACTGGCTTCTTTCACTTAGAAATACATCTTTAAGTTTCCTCCATATCTTTTTGTGGTTTAACAGCTCATTTCTTTTGAATGCTAAATACATTCCATTGTCTGAATATACCATGGTTTCTTCAACCACTGAAGGACATTTTGGGGGCTTACAAGTTCTGGAAGTTACATATACTGCAGTTCTAAATGTCCATGTGCAGGTTTCTTTGTGGACCTAGGCTTTCAACTTATTTGAATAAATACTAAAGGGCATAATTGCTGGGTTATATGGTATGAGTATGTTCAGTTTTTTTTTATTAAAGTGTAATTGACTTACAACATTATATTAGATTCAGATATGCAGCATAGTGAGTGGTTTGACTTTTTTATATATTATGAAATGTTCACTGTGACAGATCTAGTTACCAGCTGTCGCCCTACAAAAGTATAACAATATTATGGACTAAATTCTGTATGCTGTGTATGTATTACACATATGTACATGTATTACGCTGTATATGTATTACAGCTTTGTTAGAAACTGTAAGCTGTCTTCCGAAGTGTCTGTACCATTTTGTCTTCCCACTACCATTGTGAGCTCCTATTGCCAGCATTTGGTGTTGTCAGTGCTCTGTATTTCACCCATTCTAGTAGATACATCGTCATGAGTGTAGTCATATCTCACTGTTTCTGAGGATGGAGGTGGCCTTGTGTGAGCATAGCAGTGGATGAGCAAGAAGACAAAGGGCAGTTGACCTCCCAGCCCCCTTGCTGTGGAACTGTGGAGGAGTGGCGGGACAGAGGAGCCCGTATACAGGAGGAAACACTGCTGTCTCCAGCTGATTAGCTCTGGAACAGCATGACTCGGTCCTCCAACCTCTGATTTTCCAAGAGACATTTTCATTTTTCAGGTGAATTCCTCCCTACTTTAAGTATCGCTTCAAGTGACGTGTATGTGTATGCATGTTTGTACCTAACTCACAGTTCTCCAAACCTTAGAATGACTTTCTTGTCAGACAAGCTCAAGGCTCATCTTATCTATGGAATTCTGGCCTCCACTGAATAACACCTCCTCCTGTCATATGCATTGTGTTCTCTATTTATAAGATGCAAATAGCACATGGCAGGAAATTTGTAAAGTTCAAGCTCAGAGAAATATGGAGAAGGGAAAAGAGATTCTGAGTGACAGCATTTGTATTTCTTCTTTTTTTTTTTGCATACTGAATATAATTTTTATTTTGCTTTTGAAAAATTAGCAGTACCATCAAAAGCATTTTTTGTATACCATTACAATTTTTGAAAACTTTGTAATGATCTCATGCGTGTGTGTGCTAAGTTGCTTCAGTCATGTCTGATTTGTTGCGACTGCTTGGACTGTAGCCCACCAAGCTCTTCTGTCCATGGGATTCTTCAGGCAAGAATACTGGAGTGGGTTGCCGTGCCCTCCTCCAGAGGATCTTCCCGAACCAGGGATCAAACCTGAATCTCCTGTATTGCAGACAGATTCTCTACCACTGAGCCCCTGGGGAAACACCTAATGATCTCATACTTGGCTCGAATATTTCCTTTTTATTCTTTTCTAGGTTTTTTTTTCCCTTTCCCCTTCAGTAGTATCTGTATTTCATTGTTCTTTAATATATCTATTCTTAGGATGATTAGGACAGATGGATTCACAAGAAGTGGGCCCAAAACCTTGCCTCTCTTCAGTACTCCTCATGGTCTAGGTTTACATTACCTGGGTGGTTGAGATGGGTTGGTGGGTGAGTTGATACTGTCTGTTGAGTGTCTGGACCTGTGCTGGGCATGTCCTACTGGTCAGGACATGGTTATCATTGTCCAAATGCCTCACAGGGATTGTACATTAAACTTAATGGAAATGAATACGTCATCTATCCCTGGCAGGCTTTTATGGTTGAAGCCTTGGTTATGGTTGAAGACTGGGAGATTCGCCCCATGGTGCCAGTGCCATGCCTTGGTCATAGTTGGCACTCAGCATTGAGTGACCTTCACTACAGTGGGGGATCTGAGGGAGAGGGTGTGGGGTCCCTTTGGACAAGGTGTTCAGGGATGGCCTCCAAGTCAAGTGACATTATTGTATCAGAAATGTATGACATGAAGGATCCAAACATGCAGAGATTTGGGAGAGAAGTAATGGGTGCAGGATGAAAGTACACTGTGTCTTAAGTGGGCAAGAGCATGAATGCAGGCCTGGGGGACTTTAAACATGCTTGTTACATGATTTGCTCAGCCCCCTTTCCTTTCCCTAATTGCCCTGGAATGAGGCTAGAGGGCTTCCCAGGTGGTGCTAGTGGTAAAGAATTCACCTGCCAATGCAAGAGACCTAAGAGATGTGGGTTTGATCCGTGGGTTGGGCAGATACCCTGGAGGAGGGCATGGCAACCCACTCCAGTATTCTTGTCTGGAGAATCCCATGGACAGAGGAGCCTGGAGGAACCTACAGTCCATAGGGTGGCAAAGAGTCAGACACAACTGAGTGACTTAGCATGCAGGAATGAGGCTTGAAGGGTGTCAGGAGCCTGCTGTAGTGCTCATCTGTATTCAGGATTTCTCAGTCTCTAGCCCAGACTTCTCACTTATTATCTCATTTAATGGCTCCCACAATTCTAGAGCCTATCCCCTGGGCCTTGGGCTTTTTCTGTATTTTAGAGAAGCCCCAGTCATCTGTTAGGTTCCTAGCACTCCATGTTCTGTGATGGGGTGTATCCTGACATGATCATGCCGTGGTATTCCCGCAGCTTTAAAATGTAAGAGAAGGGGAGAGGGGGTGATTTGGACTCAAGGGATGGTTAATGCCTGAAGTGGGGAGTGGGGGCTGGGGTGGGGATTGGGCTGGGTCCCTGCCTTCAGGCAGGCTCAGCATTTTGCTGCAGGGCCCTTCCGACCTCACTGTTCTCATACTGTGAACCTCAGCTCCAGTTTCGGTTGCCAAAGGTCCCGTTTTTGTCTTTGCTGAAATGTCGGATGCCTAGAACAAATGACAGCTGACCTTTTCTCAGAGGGCAGAACGTGTACCTGATGATAGCAAGAGACAAAACCGATTGTCCTGGCTCTTATTTTTCTTGGACCTTTGAGGGAAACAGAATCATCTTTTAGGTGAAATTTGTCATGCTTGTTGGTGGGTGTGAACTTTGATATCGGTGCTTCCACTGATTCTTTGGTGCCAAGGAATGAACCCAACTCCATGGTCTGGAAGGGGCATATCCGGAATGCAGTCTCTGAAGGCCCTGGGGGCCTCCCAGGTCTTTGTCTCTCTCCCTCCTTGAACTTTTGGAGGTGGGGCAGCCTTTGAATTCTGCTAATCCAGCATTCATGGGAAGGTATTTCAGGCAGGTATGGTTTACTAGGCTGGACACAAGGACATGTTTGTTCCCAAGCTCTAAGTGATTTGGCCTGCTGATTCTCGAAGGGTAGGGCCCTTTCAAGTCCAGCCAAGTCTTGGCTGGATCACAGTTCCAGAAGATAAGGCAGAGACCAATTCTTAATGACCTTTGTGTGAAGGTGTCTTAATAGGCCTGGCTGAGCCATGGGTATCTTGGTTGGCATCAGGCTTTTGACCTTTCATAGGTATTTTTTAAAAAATTATTTATTCACTTATTTATGGCTGTGCTGCCTTCGTTGCTGTGCGTGGTCTTTCTCTAGTGGCAAGCGGGGCTGCTCTCTAGTTGCGGTGTGTGGGCATCTCATTGCAATATTTCTCTCGTTGCACAGCAGGGGCTCTAGGGCGTGTGGGCTTAGTAGTTGTGGTGCACTGGCTTAATTACCTTGCAGCCTGTGTTATTCTCCCAGACCAGGGATTGAATCCGTGTCCCCTGCGTTGGCAGGCAGATTCTTAGCCACGGGACCACCAGGGATGTCCCATAGGTGTTTTTTTAGTGACATGCATACAGCCGTGTGCATACTTATATGTTTGTCTGCATATATGCTTGTCTATGTCATCTGGTCCCCTGGACCTTGTCAGTCACGTGTAGCTTTCCTTCCTCAGTTTCCTTCTCTTGTGTACTTGCTCTCAGATCTTTGCCAGCAATGGGAATTCACAGAGGCCTCCTGTAGGGAACTTACATCCCTGAACTCTTCAGTTGCTTGTAAAATTTGGGTTAATTTTCATTTTTAGGGTACATATCTTTCATGAGATTTTCGGTGAGCTTTGTGATTTATCAAAGGTGAAAGGTTAGTGTTTTAGGAAGAGGCAAAATTTCTGTGCACAGGCTTTGGGGCCAGGTGGACCTGTCTGTGAATCCTGGTTCAGCTACTTACTCTTGTGTGGCCTTGGGCTGTCATCCAACCTTTTTTTTGTGCATTAATTTCCTCATCCATAAAGTAAGGATAATATTGTACCTATCATAGGGTTGCCTTGTGGATCAAATGAGGTGAATATGTCAAACAGTTAGCACCATGCTTGGCATATATGCGTGTGTGTGTGCTAAATTGCTTCAGTCATGTCTGACTCTGCGACCCTATGGACCATAGCCTACCAGGCTCCTCTGTCCATGGGATTTCCCAGGCAAGAATACTGAAGTGGGTTGCCATGCCTTTCTCCAGGGGATCTTCCCAACCCAGGGATCAAACCTGAGTCTCCTGCATTGCAGGTGGATTCTTTACCATCTGAGCTACCAGGGAAGCCCCTTGGCATATATGAGTATTCCATAATTTACTATCATCATCATCATTATGTAATTTTGCATCAGTTTTTTCAGAATTTTTTTTTTTTTTTTGTCTACCTTTCTCTCAGATCTTATACCATTTTCCTAGACTTTGGCAACTATTTATACTTTATTTTCTATAAGGAAATCTGGATTTGGGTTTTTTTTTTTAAACTGAAATATTGGATTCTTTATAATGCTTTTACTAGAATTAAGGCAAGCATAGAGACATTTTAATGTCACTAAAGTTTTTACTTTCAATGGGAGGACAGAGTTTTGTTGACACATCCTACTATAATGATACATGTGAATATATCTTGTCACAGATACATGAGTGGTTTCAAAAGGTTAAGTATTTAAGACATTTGCAGATGTCTTTGTTTTGACTCTGTTTCTTTTCCACCCAGTTGCCCCACAGATGTCAATGTGTTAGGCCTATGGTCTCTGCTTTGTTTGTAGGTCAAAGCTGAATATGTCTGTGCCTAGAGGAGCTTTTCATTCATTCCCTGAGGGGCTACACATTGTTTATGCTGCTTTCACTCTGAGTGACTTTACCATCCATGGGCTACATTTCGCTACTTGAAAGTGCAACAAGTTGGCTCCATATATAGCTATAGGTGTTGCTCTGATGGCATTTTAGGTATCAGCCAGCTTGGGTTTTATGGGGGTAGGGGTGGAGGAGTGGATGGATTTAGCTTTGCCTGAGATGGAGAGAGGGTTACGTCATGGAAATCACACTGAAAAGATACAAGACCGTGACCACAACCACCAAACCCCTGTTAATAAGCACTCAAAAAACGCTTTCCATCCTTACAACAACCTGCATTCAGCAGCAGCAGCACATTATCCTCACCCACATCCCCATTTAGAGATGAAGAAACTGGGGTTCAGAGAAGCTGTTATTTCTCTACAAAAGTGGCAGGGCTGAGATTCAAGCACAGATGTGCCTGAAACCAAAGCCTTGACCTAGGACATGCCATTTGTCTTCTCGTGCCACTGGTCTGTGAGATCCTTGAGGGCTGGGGCATGTCTCACTCATCTTGTACATCCCTGTCTCCCTCAGTGTGCAGTAAACATGGAACAAATGAAGGAATGGTTGCATGAATGAATGGATCAACTTCTCAGAGCCTCACTTTCTCTCCCTGACTGTCAAATTGGCTACCAGTTCCTTGCCTGCTTCTCTTATGGGGGTTATGGGAGTCAGATAACACAGTGACTCTGAGTGTGTAAAGTGACAGCCATATGTGAGGCAAGGAGAGTTCAGCCATCCATCCATCCATCCATCCATCCATCCATCCATCCATCCATCCATCCATCCATCCATCAGTTCATCTATTTATGTATTCCTCAGACATTTATTAAGCACCAGCTATGGGCTTCCCTGGTGGCTCAGAGGTTAAAGCGTCTGCCTGCAATGCAGGAGACCTGGGTTCGATCCCTGGGTCGGGAAGATCCCCTGGAGAAGGAAATGGCAACCCACTCCAGTATTCTTGTCTAGAGAATCCCATGGATGGAGGAGCCTGGTGGGCTACAGTCCACGGGGTCCCAAAGAGTTGGACATGACTGAGCGACTTCACTTTCACTTTTCATGTACCAGGCACCATGAATGCATTAATGAGCCATGGTGTCTCCCCTCATGATTTATAGTCAGAGAGACAGACATAGACCAAGTAAACAGACCAATAAAATTCAATGAAATAAAGGACAAGTTGTGTTAAGAGTTTTGAAAGAAATGAAGCCTGAGATGACAGTAGTTGAGGCCCTCTCAGAGGAGATGGTCCCTTAGTTGACTTAAAGGATAAGAAGAAACCACCCAAGACAGGGTGAAGGGATGAGGGAGAGGGAACAGCTCAGGTCAGCCTGATGTAGGGAAGATCTGGTGTGTTTGAGCAACTCATAGGCCAGTAAAACTGAGGAGGATGGAGGGCTGATCTGGGGCCAGTCAGGAAGAGCCTTGTGGGCCGTGATGAAGACCATGGATTTTCTTCTGAGTTGGAAGCCATTAGAGGGTTTTATTTTATTTTATTTTTTTCCGTTAGAGGGTTTTAACCAGCAAGTGACATGATTCAGTTTATGTTATGAAAAGTCTATTCTCGCTGCTACTTGGAGTCCAGGGGGAAGGGAGCTGGAATAATCCAGGTGAGAGATGGTGGAAGCCTTGTTCAGTGTGGTACTGCTGGTAGATCTGAGAACTATTTAGAAAGTAGGACAACAGGATTGGACCAGGCATTGGACTGGGTGTGGAGGAATCAGAGCCCTTAACTGGGGAGTTGTGGTCTGGGTGGGAAAGAGTAAGTGCCTTCCATGTTCTTTGTTCTGGGCCCCTTTCTTTCTTCCAATAAATCTCTCCCCATTCTTTAGGCTATTATCCCAGTTGGTAAAAACACGTCCATCCTATGTCATGTCACTCAACACTCTGGGTTCTTGATGGCCTCCCTCCTGGGTGACTCAATGACTTCACTCCATGGAGCATAGAAGCTTCTCAGAGGTGCCCACTTTGGGGATTAGAAAGTGGAACGAGAGAGGGCAGAGATCCAGCCCCCTGTCTCATTCTATTAGAGGAGCTCCCTTGTCATCTATTTTATGTATCAGAATTCTTTGTAAGCTTTTATTTGAAGACATGGGTCATGAACCTTGAAAAATTGAAAATCACTTCTTAAAAAGATGTATTTCTTTTATTTATTTGTTTAAGTTAAACACTGTGACCTTTATTTTTTTTTCCCATTTATTTTTATTCGTTGGAGGCTAATTACTTTACAATATTGTAGTGGTTTTTGCCATACATAGACATGAATCAGCCATGGATTTACATGTGTTCCCCATCCTGATCCCCCCTCCCGCCTCCCTCTCCATCCCATCCCTCTGGGTCTTCCCAGTGCACCAGCCCTGAGCACCCGTCTCATGCATCCAGCCTGGGCTGATGATCTGTTTCACCCTTGATAGTATACTTGTTTCAATGCTGTTCTCTCTGAACATCTCACCCTCACCTTCTCCCACAGAGTCTAAAAGTCTGTTCAGTACATCTGTGTCTCTTTTTCTGTCTTGCATATAGGGTTATCATTACCATCTTTCTAAATTCCGTATATATGTGTTAGTATACTGTATTGGTCTTTATCTTTCTGGCTTACTTCACTCTGTATAATGGGCTCATTTCATCCATCTCATTAGAACTGATTCAAATGTATTCTTTTTAATGGCTGAGTAATATTCCATTGTGTATATGTACCACAGCTTCCTTATCCATTCATCTGCTGATGGGCATCTAGGTTGCTTCCATGTCCTGGCTATTATAAACAGTGCTGCGATGAACATTGGGGTGCACGTGTCTCTTTCAGATCTGGTTTCCTCAGTGTGTATGCCCAGAAGTGGGATTGCTGGTCATATGGCAGTTCTATTTCCAGTTTTTAAGGAATCTCCACACTGTTCTCCATAGTGGCTGTACTAGTTTGCAATTCCACAAAGTGTAAGAGGGTTACCTTTTCTCCACAACCTCTCCAGCATTTATTGCTTTGTAGACTTTGGATAGCAGCATTTGACTGGCGTGTAATGGTACTATTGAGGTTGAATTTGGCATTTCTTGATTGAGTGGATCTTGAGCATTTCATGTGTTTGTTAGACATCTGTATGTCTTTTTGGAGAAATGTTGTTTAGTTTTGCCCATTTTTTGATTGGGTCATTTTATTTTCTGAAAATTGAGCTGCAGGAGTTGCTTGTATATTTTTGAATTAACCTTTGTCTTGTTTTCTTCATTTGCTTATTATTTCTCCCATTCTGAGGTGTCTTTTTCATTGCTTATGTTTCTTGTTTGTCAAAGCTTTTCAGTTTCCATTAGGTCATTTTGTGGTATTTTGCTTTTATTTCCAATATTCTGGGAGGTGGTCATAGAGGATCCTGCTGTGATTTATGTCAGAGAGTGTTTTGCCTATGTTCTCCTCTAGGAGTTTTATAGTTTCTGGTCTTACATTTAGATCTTTAATCCATTTTGAGTTTATTTTTTGTGTATGGTGTTAGAAAGTGTTCTAGTTTCATTCTTTTACAAGTGGTTGACCAGTTTTCCCAGCACCACTTGTTGAAGAGGTTGTCTTTTTTCCATTGTATATCCTTGGCTCCTTTGGCAAGATAAGTTGTCCGTAGGTATGTGGATTTATCTCTGGGCTTTCTATTTTGTTCCATTGATCTATATTTCTGTCTTTGTGCCAGTACCATACTATCTTGATGACTGTGGCTTTGTAGTATAGTCTGAAGTCAGGCAGGTTGATTCCTCCAGTTCCATTCTTCTTTCTCAAGATTACTTTGGCTATTCGAGGTTTTTTGTATTTCCATACAAATTGTGAAATTATTTGTTCTAGTTCTGTGAAGAATACCGTTGGTAGCTTGATAGGGATTGCATTGAATCTATAGATCACTTTGGGTAGTATACTCATTTTCACAATGTTGATTCTTCCAATCCATGAACACGGTATATTTCTCCATCTATTGCGTCCTCTTTGATTTCTTTCATCAGTGTGTTATAGTTTTCTATGTGTAGGTCTTTTGTTTCTTTAGGTAGATACACTCCTAAGTATTTTATTCTTTTTGTTGCAATGGTGAATGGTATTGTTTCCTTAATTTCTCTGTTTTCTCATTGTTAGTGTATAGGAATGCAAGGGATTTCTGTGTGTTAATTTTATATCCTGCAACTTTACTATATTCATTGATTAGCTCTAGTAATTTTCTGGTAGAGTCTTTAGGGTTTTCTGTGTAGAGGATCATGTCAAAAAGATGTATTTCTTAAGAAGACCTTCAGGGGGGATCATTTTGGGGAAGACCTTAGATCACCAGAGCAGGTGAGCAGGGGAGGTGTTTTGGGCTGTTTGGTTCTTAGCTGAGCTTCGAGGCCTGGGATGGGGGTGGCAGCAGGGAGGGACCATATGGGGTGGAGAGAGCAGGAGGGTGGTCCTTGGAGCCCCTATCTTGACTTCTAGCGTTGGAAGTGGTGTTGCTCTGCTGGCAGAAGGGAGTGATCTCACACCCTATCAGGGAGCACCCAATGTTATCACGAGGTTTAATGGGATAACAGTGTCTGCAGACTGCAGAGTGACATGCATCTGGTAAAGCCATAGGAGAGGAATGAGGATCTTCTAAGGCTTGAGGGAGAGGCTCTGTCCTGCTTGGACAGGTCATTCCTAATGACGAGCAAGCCAGGGTCCTGAGGAAGTCTCCATTCAATCATTTTGCACTTGATATCTACCTTGTGCCAGGTGATGTGGTCATACACAGGTGGGAAAATTCTGGGCTGGGGGTAAAGATTCGTGTCTCCTCTGGGAAAGCATGTTCCAGCCTCCACCTTATCTTGGGTGTGTCATACACACATCAAGGGTGAGGTCCAAGATCAGGACGGTCCTGCCCTCCTGCCCGAAGTCCTCCTGGTGGCTCCTGCAATGGGGGCTCCTGTGGGGGACTTTTTTCCTTCAAGGTGAGGCTTGTAAAACAGGTTGAGGAGTCAGGTAAAGAACTCACAAGTGGTCTGCTCTGGGCTCCCACCTCCTTCTACCATCAGGGACCCTGCAGCAGACCTGTGAGTTCCCCCATTATTTGGGCTGCATGGTAGAGAATCAGCCCCCAGGACGGCCTCCCCAGCAATTTCTCCAGTTTCACAGGCCAGCTGGGGTTCCTGAGCGGCTGACTACCTATTCATTCTCAAGACAGAGCCTGCTATGAGTCTCTATAAGAGTCTGAAGTTTCCCCCCATCTGCCTTTTTCAGGGGCGGGGCCCAACCTGCTGTGGGCTTTGACAGGTGCCCAGGTGTGGGAGGGGGTATCCCTCTGCTTGGCCATCCCTCCATCCTTGGCAACCATGGTGCTGTTTACAGTTCAGACTGCAAAGCCCTCTGGTACCTGGCTTTTCTCTGCTCACTGCTTTGCTCTGCCTGGGCTACATGGGGCTGGCAGGTTGGTGGGGGGGACGCTTCTGGCCCTCTCCCTCAAAGGCCCTGCTCTTGGTCACATGAAAATCACTCTGCTGCTCACCACGCCTTTGGGGCCAGGGGAGCTCTAAGGTGTGGCCGTCTCACAGGCACTCACCTGCTTGAGGGTCTGCCTGCTTCCCTTTCTGCTCAGGGCCTCCCAAACTTCTGACTCCTGTGGTCCCTCTCTTCTTAGGGACTCTTGTTCCTGCTTCCTTTTCTTCCTCCCTCTTGAGCAGGGGAGCGTTCCTGTGTGCACATGTTCCTCCCATCCTGTCCATACCCCGTCCTCTCAGGGGCTAGGCTTTCGGAGTTCAAGTCCCTTTTCCATTTTCTGAGGCACTTCCACCATCTAAGACACTGAATACAGAATTCAGAATACCCCTCTGAGGGGCTAAGGGAAAACAGGAATGGCCAGGGAGACAACCCCTTCATTGAAACATTTCAGAACAGCCTGGCCACTTCCCAGAACCCCTTAACAAATTCAGAACTAGAGTCCTCAAGCAAGAATCATCTTTACTGCAACTGTGATTTTCCATTGTGACTGTAGCCATTCTTGGACTCTCAAGGGCCTGGAGCACTTGTGGCTGAGGGGAGGGACTGGCTCTCAGTAAGAACTGGTTATTCCTTCGGAACGGTCAGCAGCAGGTAGTCCTGTGGATAGAAGGAGGGAGATGAGTCCCTTCAGTCCACACCATGCACAAAGCCAGCTCTCCCCGAAGCTGCTCCTGCTACTCCTGAGAGGGACTGTGTGCCCTGAGAACATGCCTTCCCCTGGTGGCCAGAGGGCACAGTCAGGAACCAACTGGACAGGGGGATAGAGTGGAGGGGGAGGAGGTTCTTGGGAATGTTTGTGAGTGAAGGGGCAGACCAGTCTTTGGGGTTTGTCCTGAGAGCCTGTGTATCAAGGTGACTCTCATATTTTTGTAGCAATGGGGTTTGTCTTGCTTGGGTCACCCTGAGGTGGATTGGAGCCTTTCACTTGTTTGCAACCACAATGCTTAAACCTCTGCCAGACCTGACCATGTTGCTGGAATCCATCCATTTCTGCACCCTTTTCCCAAGGTGGGAAAAGAATGGGAGCTCCTGGAAGGTTTAGGCCCTGAGTCTAACTCATTTGTATCTCAGCATCACTCAGCACAGGGCCAGGCACAGAGCAGTCAGTCACATTTATTGACTGAATTAATGAGTGAGTGATGAGGGCAGCCATGGAAGGATGTAGAGGTTTTGCACTGTCCAACTCTAGGTGGTGTCATTCTTGTACACTATAGTATAGGTGGTGCATTCTAGAGCTGTACAATATGTCATCAACTTGACAGTGTGGGACAGTCTAGAAGTGAATTAACGAGTGAGCCACTGAGCCTACCCACACTTTCTCCCCTTGCCTCTTGGTTGTTGTTACGGTTGTTTAGTTGCTAAGTCGTGTCCAACTGTTTGCAACTCCATGGAATATAGCCCCTCCAAGCTCCTCTGTCCATGGGATTTTCTAGGCAAAAATACTGGAGTGGGCTGCTATTTCCTTCTCCAAGGGATCTTCCTGACCCAGGGATCAAACCCGCATCTCCTGCATTGGCAGGCAGATTTTTCACCACTAAGCCACTAGGAAGTCCCCCTGCCTCTATGCTGCTGCTGCTGCTGCTAAGTCGCTTCAGTCGTGTCTGGCTCTGTGCAACCCCACGGACTGCAGCCCACCAGGCTTCTCTGTCCATGGAATTCTCCAAGCAAGAGTACTGGAGTGGGTTGCCATTTCCTTCTCTCCCTGCCTCTATAGGTCTGGTTATATAGTAGCTGCAGGGGCTATGCCCTGATTATTCTCCCAGGTACTGGCACCAACAGCCAGGATCTGTGGCATCATTTCTGAGCAGGTGGGCCCCTATGTTACCTCTAGTAGCCCTTCCAGCCCTGACCTGCTAGAGTCACCTGGAGCCGACCCTTCCCAACTAGGGCCATCCTGGGTTGAATCTAGGGCAGAGTCTGAGGTTAGGGGTGGGAAGCAGCCCAGGCGAGGAGCTGGGGTTTTGTGATAGGAATTGCTGCTGTCCCCGCTGCCTCCTTCTGCTCAGTAACTTCTGGTCCTTGAAAGCAGATTTCTAGTGTTTCCTGAATGTCAGGACTGAGAACTAGGAGTGCTGGGTCCAGGATTTGGCATAACTGGGGGTCCTGAACCTCGAACTGTATGTCTGGGGTGGTGGGTCACATTCTGTCAAATGTTGGCCTTATCGGTTGTTTGTGTTTGTGAGGGGAACCATCACTTCTGGCCCAGGGGGAGAACTATCTTTCTCTCCATTACGCAGAGACAACAGGCTGAGAGACTGCTAGTGGCTTGCCTGAGGTTGTACAGCCTCAGAACCAGGAAGTTCTGTGATTCTCTCTCTACCCTGCACCAAACATCCCTTCCTGTACTGCTGTTTAAGAGTGGGGGTCTTTTACATTTCTCCAAAGAAGACATACAGATGGCTAACAAACACATGAAAAGATGCTCAACATCACTCATTATCAGAGAAATGCAAATCAAAACCACAATGAGGTACCATTACACGCCAGTCAGAATGGCTGCTATCCAAAAAGTCTACAAGCAATAAATGCTGGAGAGGGTGTGGAGAAAAGGGAACCCTCTTACACTGTTGGTGGGAATGCAAACTAGTACAGCCGCTATGGAGAACAGTGTGGAGATTTCTTAAAAAACTGGAAATAGAACTGCCATATGACCCAGCAATCCCACTTCTGGGCATACACACTGAGGAAACCAGATCTGAAAGAGACACGTGCACCCCAATGTTCATCGCAGCACTGTTTATAATAGCCAGGACATGGAAGCAACCTAGATGCCCATCAGCAGATGAATGGATAAGGAAGCTGTGGTACATATACACCATGGAATATTACTCAGCCGTTAAAAAGAATTCATTTGAACCAGTCCTAATGAGATGGATGAAGCTGGAGCCCATTATACAGAGTGAAGTAAGCCAGAAAGATAAAGAACATTACAGCATACTAAAACATATATATGGAATTTAGAAAGGTGATAACGATAACCCTATATGCAAAACAGAAAAAGAGACACAGAAATACAGAACAGACTTTTGAACTTTGTGGGAGAATGTGAGGGTGGGATATTTCAAAAGAACAGCATGTATACTATCTATGGTGAAACAGATCACCAGCCCAGGTGGGATGCATGAGACAAGTGCTCGAACCTGGTGCACTGGGAAGACCCAGAGGAATCGGGTGGAGAGGGAGGTGGGAGGGGGGATCGGGATGGGGAATACGTGTAAATCTATTACTGATTCATGTCAATGTATGACAAAACCCACTGAAAAAATAAATAAATAAATTAAAAAAAAAAAAGAGTGGGGGTCTTTTAAAGGCAGGAACAAAGAAATGAAGGGCATTTCTAAGCTCTGTCCTTTCCTATCAGCCTTTTCTCAGGTTCACGCACAGAGGGAAAATCAGAGGGCCGAAGGGGCGAGGCGACTCTGGGGGAAGATTCAGAGCTGGCAAATGCTGATGGAATCACCTCCATCTTCCCTTCCTGGCATTCAGATAGTATGTGCAAGAGGCAGCAGCCCTGTTTTTGGGGGTCAGGATACCCAATTCTAGCATGGTGGGTGTTCCAGGCTAAGGGTACAGGCTTTGAAGTCAGATGAATCCCAGTTGGAATCTTGGCCCTGCTGCCCTGGGCAAGTTTCTCTACCTTTCTTTTGTAAAATGGGAAAAGTAATAGCATCAGCCTCATGGAGCTAATTGTGAAGATCACCTGTGTAAGGCCTAGAAGCTCTCGGAGAGCCAGGGGTATGGCTCCTGGAGGGATTCATGAAGCCTCCCACTCCCAGAGCCTCAGCTTCCTCATCTGTAAATGGGGCAGCCCACCCAGTTTGGCTGTGAGCAGACAGTGAGATGAGCAAGGTCAAGGGAGCACCTCCTCTGCCGGAGCCTCAGCGTCCCCATCCGTGGGATGGGGACAAGCCCCTGTGGGACCCCACGGCCCCTGTAGCTCTGACCTCCCACGTGGGCCCCGGGAAGCTCCTTTTCCCAGCATTTACCTTGGAGGGCTCCATTCGCACCTGGTCAAAGGAGATGCCCTTGATGTTGGGCAGCAGGAGGCCTTGTTCTCTGAGCAGGTCTGCAGGAGGGGAGGGCGGGGAAGCTCAGTGTGCTGTGGGCAGGTGTCTGTGGGGCTGGGTGTGTCCTCCTCTCTGCTCTCCCAGATAAAGTTGCATCCTTGCCCACCTGGGGGCTTCCCTGGTGGCTTAGATGGTAAAGAAACTGCCTGTAATGCAGGAGACCTGGGTTCGATCCCTGGGTCAGGAAGACCCCCTGGAGAAGGGCATGGCAACCCACTCCAGTATTCTTGCCTGGAGAATTCCATGGACAGAGGAGTCTGGCAGGCTACAGTCCATGGGGTCGCAAAGAGTCAGACACAACTAACACTTGCCCACTTGGACTCTGGCTGCCTTGTTGGACTGTCTGTAACTACCATCCTCCAACCTCCAGTTGGTTCCCCTTCTTGAAAATGAATTGGCTCACTTCATGCCCAGAACCTTCCCTGTCTACCATGGGCCACAGAACAGATGGTAAATCCTTCTGCCTGCTCAGCATTTGAGCCGCTCTCTGCTTCTCTGGCTTCACTCTGCAGTCCTAACTCGAGTCCTGGAGCTGGAGCACAGAGGAAAGCTCATGTCAGGGAAACAAGGAGCCAGGGTTCTGGGCTCAGATCTGCAGACTTGCAGAGTGACCTTGGGTAATTCCACGGGGGACATCTCTGGGTCTCTCTGAAAGAGGAGGAGGCTGAGCCAGGTGATTTCTCAGAGGTGAGTGAGGTCTGAACTGTTTATCCTACTTGTATTAGTCTTTCCTGAGGGCCTCCTGGGTGGGAGGCCTGGACAAGGTGTAGGAACACAAAAAACAAAACCAGGGGTCCCTGCCCTCCGGCAGCTCACCCTCTGGCTGGGTCATAGGCAATGGCTAAATAATCACGTGGGTAGACGGGTGATGGGCAGCAGGTGTTGGGTAGACAGTGATGGGTAGACAGACCGCATCAGGGGAGGTGGAAGGAGAGGGAAGCTGTGAGTGCCACGGGGCAGAAGAGCCTGATTGCGCTCTGCATTTCTGAAAGACTCACTTCCCTCACCCCTCCATCTTCCTGGGACCACTTCCTGCTGCCTGCACTCTGTTACCTCAGGGTCTGCTTCCCAGGAAACCCAAACTAAGACAAGGGTGTCTTGGGAAAGTTTGATTTTGTTGCTGTTATCTAAGATGGAGGCGATGTCTCAAAAAGTTCAGCTTTCTGGTGTCTCGCAAAGGTGAAAAATATCTTCCCTGCTCTCATTTGAGCTGAGTGCTCATGCGTGCTTAGTTGCTCAGTCGTGTCTGACTCTGGGACCCCCTGAACTATAGCCCGCCAGGCTCCTCTGTCCATGTAATTCTCCAGGCAAGAATATTGGAGTGGGTTGTCATGTCCTCCTCCAGAAGATCTTCCTGATCCAGGGATTGAACCCAAGTCTCTTCTGTCTCCTGCATCGGCAGGTGGGTTCTTTTACCATTGAGCCACCTGGGAAGCCCCAGCTGAGTGCTAGCTGCCCACTAAACGTAGGACGTGTTCTCCATAGGCCAGATCTGGGCTGCTTCCTTTGGGTGTGTTACCTACCTGGCCCCTGCAGGTGTAGGAACTCTGAGCTGTGGGCTCCACCACCTCTGAGGGCCTCTCTTTTTCTTACTTTCCGTCATGTTACCCCTACCTCCCTATGAAGCCCTTCCTCGCCCCACTCTGAGCTCTTGTTACCACTAGTGGCCTGAGCAAAGAACTGGAGGGCACAGGTGGCCCCTCTCCCACCCCCCCATCTGCCACCCCCAGACTTCAGGGGCTCTGCAATTCTCAAGTGAGCCCAGGGGACAAGGCAGAAGCCAGCTGTCTGCGTGGGGCTGCAGGCATGGCTGATGTGGCTCCCAGCCGCGTGGTATGCGGGCCTGAGTAGAAACACAGTGGTGCTCACTGTTGTGATGGGGCAGGACCCTCCAGTTCAGAAGCTCGAAGAGAAAGGCCTCCAGACGTTCTTTCTACAAGAAATGAAAGAGGAACAGGAAGGTCACTTCTGCTGGCTTGGCAGATTCCGACCATGGGAATGGGGGGACTCCAGTGTCCAGGTGCCCACAGGAGACCAGGAGTAGTTCTGGGAACTCCACTATTAAAGGGCATTGGAGCCAGACTACCAGATTCGTGAAGGGGCTGGGGAACATTGGGGGCCCTGACAAAGGGTCGCCTCACCCCAGGTCACAGTAAGATTCTTTGTTTCTCTGCAGGGCAGTCCAGCAAACCGGTTGAGCCAGAGAAAACCCCAGGACCAGAGCTTCACAGAGACCAACTTGTTAAGTGGATTAAAGAATGAAACAGACAAGCTGACATTCTGAGGGTTCTCCCCACCCCTGTGGGCAGGATAAGATCACCCAGAAAGCGAGTGAGGCTTCCCACTCCCACATCAGAGGCTCAGGGCCTTCTTTCAGGCCTGTGCGTGGGTCCTTCAGAATCATGAGAAGCCAAGGGTAAGGGAAGAGACTCACCTGCTCTGCAAGGCCAGCGGGGTAAGGGCCCAGAATGACTGTAATGCTACTGGAAAAGAGATCATCCTTTTAGGTCATGGCAGTTGCTTGGGGTGGGAGAAGGGTGCAATGTTCAGTGACTTCAAGTCACAACACACCTCCCCCTGCCCCTTTCCTTCCCTCCTCCTCTCAATGGCTCCATTCAGCTGACAGTGAGCTGGGAGACTTGCACCCTGAAACCACACTCTCTGTCAACCCTCTCATTTTTTTTCCTGAACATCCCAAACTAAAAATATTTACCTGTTTGGAGTGAACTGAAGTTTTAATTCCTGATTTTTTGAGGAAAACACAGCCTTTGAAAGGAGTTTCTATGAGGAGTGGAGATTAGGTCAGAACAGGAGAGGAATTCACATTCCAGACGGAGGGATTTCCTGCACCCCCACCCTACATTGTCCAGGGCCAGCCCCCCTCACCCCATCCTCTCCCCAGCCCCAGCTGCTGGCTCCTGTGAGTTCAGACCACAAATGTGTGGGTGTTGCCACAGGAGAGAGCACTAGGGCCGGCGGGGGGGTGGGGGGGGGTGGGTGCTGGGTGCTCCTGGAGGCCAGGGCTGGATACGAGGGGAGGCGGAAGCTCAGCTCAGTGGAGGGAAAGCTTTTTGCAGTGAGTCATTTGGTGGTGGAATCACTTGCTGGAAGCCAGAGGACCCCTTGGTTTTGAGGGGGTTGTCCCTGGGTCTCCATAATTTATACGGTTACCTCCTAAACCAGAAACTAGAATTTTTACTGCCAGCCAGATATGACTGATCTCTGGTCCAGAGAATCATGCCAGCTAAGTTCCCAGGATCCAGTTACACACAGCAGATGCTCCTAAACTCACCTATAGTGGAGCGACCTTTCTGCCCCACAGTTGTTTAGTTGCTAAGACGTGTCACACAGCGCCTTCCCAATTTCAAGGTCTGTGGAGTGGGAAGTAGGAACCCCAGTGGGGCTTGGGATAGAGGGTTGAAACTTCAATGAAGCTGTCTTTCCCCAGAATTCCTCCCAGGGTCCACTCCTCTCTAGCTTGGGTCACCTCTCTCTCTCTCACGGAGCAGAGAATACAATCACATTTAGCCCTTCATGAACTCTGTCTCTCTGAGTTTTCTCCTGGTTTTGTGGACAAGGGTTTCAATGCAGCCATGTCCAGAAGAGAGAGTCAAGAGGGTATCAGAGGCAAAACCTTTTAGTTGCTGAAGAAATCTCTGGGGAGCACGGGGGCTGGACTTACGGGAGCAGGTGTGAAAGTATTTTAATTTTCTCACAACAGGCACGGCTATGGAATGTTAGCAGATGTCATGGCGGCGAGGTTTGCCACTGCCCTCTGTCACACTGCCTCAGTCAGCTGGCCCTGGAGGGGCCCTCAAGTGGCCCCAAGCTCCTTGAGGAACAAAGAACTTAGAGGCTTACTCACCCAAGAAACCGAGACGGGGGAGGTGTTGCTGGACCCCAGCAGCAGCAGGGAGCCCGGCTGGATGACGGAGGCTGTGTGGCCATCAAGGTGGACGATGGGAGGCTCAGGGAGGCTGATGGTCAGTCCCACGTTCCCTCTGGACTGATCAGAAGTCTAAATAAGGTGAAAGCAGAGAAGGTGCCGGCTGGGACAGAAGACGGTGTTCCTTAGCCCCCAGCTGGGAAGGCCATCTTAGGAGTCAAGGTGTCTGAGTTTTCACTCTAGTTTTCTAGCAACTTGCTGTGTGACCTTGGGAAGGTCACTTACCCTCCCTGAGCTCCTCTGACATGAAATGACATCCCCCTTTTTCTGGGCATGCAAAGCAAATAAGAGTATAGATTTTGGAGTCAGAGTTTAGTTCTGCTGCTTCTAAACTGTGTGGCCTGAGACAACTCTCTTAATTTCTCTGTGCCTCAACTTTCATGCTTGCATTGGGTTGGCCAAAAATCTCATTTGGGTTTTTCCATAACAGTTTTTGGAATGAAGAAACTTTTTGGCCAACCCAATAAAATGGAGATAATAATCATACCTACCTCAGCAGGTTGTTGTGGTGATTAAGTGAGTAAATTAATGTAAAGTGCCTAGAAAGGAACTTTGCTCCTAGTAGCATATTGTTATCTAGTGTGTGTGTGTGTGTGTGTGTGTGTGTGTGTGTGTTAGTTGCTCAGTCGTGTCCGACTGTTTGTGATCCCATGCACTTCTCTGTCCATGGGATTCTCCAGGCAAGAATACTGGAGTGGGTTGCCATTCCCTTCTCCAGGATATCTTCCTGACCCAGGGATCGAACCCAGGTCTCATGCATGGCAGGAAGATGCTTGACCATCTGAGCCACCAAGGAAGCCCTGTCTACTGTGGTTATTGTCATTATTCTGTGTTCATCAGGTTCCCTGCTCTCGGAGCCTTTGGAGAGCGCATGCTGAGCATGGATCTTGGAGTCTGGGACCAGAACAAATCCTGGTTCTGCCTCTTACTGAGCAATGTGAGTGTGGGCAAGTGAAGTCACTCTGCTCAGCCTGTTTGCACAAGTGTCAAAGGTGGTGAGAGGGCAGGCTTTTCGAGGATTATGTTGATGGAGGTGGAGCGGTCTGGCACACAGTCTCTGCTTGCTGCTATCTGCCATGTGCTTGGGTAGTCTCTGCTCACTGCTATCTGCCATGTGCTTGGGTAGTCTCTGCTCACTGCTATCTGCCATGTGCTTGGGTAGTCTCTGCTCACTGCTATCTGCCATGTGCCTGGGTAGTCTCTGCTCACTGCTATCTGCCATGTGCCTGGGTAGTCTCTGCTCACTGCTATCTGCCATGTGCTTGGGTAGTCTCTGCTCACTGCTATCTGCCATGTGCCTGGGTAGTCTCTGCTCACTGCTATCTGCCATGTGCCTGGGTAGTCTCTGCTCACTGCTATCTGCCATGTGCCTGGGTAGTCTCTGCTCACTGCTATCTGCCATGTGCTTGGGTAGTCTCTGCTCACTGCTATCTGCCATGTGCTTGGGTATGCCTCAGCAGGCTTGGGGTTTTATTCAGCACTGAATAATGACAGCCTCATGGCCACGTCACCTGGGTGGGACAATGAGCTAAGTGAACTGTCCCTTTTAATCACTTGTGAAGAAGGTACAGTGATTTCCAGAGTCCACAGGAGGAAAGTCTGGCCAAATGCAACGTGCCTGTGTGGCCCAATCCTGTCCTCTGATCTAGAATCTTTCCTGAGATCCTGCCCGAGGTGCTGGGGGAGAAGCAGGCAACACACCCACCTTGGGCTCAGGCTCCAGTGCACTCAGTGACAATAGCTGGATGAGGTTGGCAGCCTGGAAAAAGGGCAAGATATGCGTTGGCCTTTAGAATCCTGCAGATCCTTTCTGAGCAAGTTCATGGGGTGGGAGGGGTGTCAGCAGGGTTCAGTGAGATGTAATTGTCCCCAGCTGAAGGTACCACTGACACACCACTCAGTCTCAGCATAGGAGGAGCCATTCATTTGGCTTCTCACCATGATTTACCTGGAAAGGTTGACATTATTGTTTCAATGATTCCCCCCAGTCCCCGGCCAATATTTTATTGTGAAAATTTTCTTTCTTTTAAAAAATAATAATAATTATTTATTTGGCTATACCAGGTTTTAGTTGTGGCACACAGGATCTTTAGTTACAGTATGCAAACTCTTAGTTGCAGCATAAAGGATTTAGTTCCCTGACAAGGTATCAAACCTGGGCCCCTTGCATTGGGAGCTTGGACTCCCAGCCACTGGACCACCAGGGAAGTACCATGTGAAAATGTTCACACATGCAGCAAAGTTGAAAGAATTTTATAGAGAACATGTGTATACTTAGTACCTAGGTTCTTCTATTAACACTTTCCTGCACTTGCTTTATCATATTTGTATTAACTATCTGTGCTCTATTGATTTTTGAAAATCATAAATCACCAGAGCAAACACTATAAAATGTATACAGTAAATTAAAAGTCCATCTGAACCCTTTTCCCCTAAATCCTATTCTCAAGGGTAACCACTGTTGATATTTTGGAGTATATCCTGACAGACTGTTTTCTACACACACAGAAGAATGAATAGATGGGAACATTGTAACCACATGGTCCTGCGCCTTGTTTATTCCTCTCAACATCAGTCCCTATAGAACAACCCCATTCTTTTAAATAGCTGCCTAGTATTCCACTGTATACGACCATAACATGACTTTTTTTTTTTTTTTTACCAATTCCTTATTGATGGATTCCTAGTTTAACTTTATTTTTCACCCTGTAACAAGGGAAGCTGCAAAGATCACCCTTGCATATGTACCCTCACCCAGTGGTGTAAAAATGTCTGTGGACATGGGTTCACAGGGTTCATATCTAGACTTAGAGGTGTCACCTGTGTGAAAAGGAGGGAACAGTGTGGGGAAGCAGGAGTCTTGGCTCTAGCCCTGATCCTACCTGCTGGGTGACTTGGGAAGGTCACTTTCCCTGTCTGGTCCTTGGTTTCCTCATGTAAAAAATGGAGCAATAACACTAGATTTCTTCCAGATATGGATCTTGGGATTCTGTATTTCAATGTTTACTGAGCACTCCCTGTGTACAGAGTATACAGAGTATTCACAGAGTTTACTGATCACAGTCCCCAACCTCAGAATGAGGGAGACAGTGAACAGGCAAAGCTAAGGAAATGAACACACAAATATACACATGTGTGTTTATGTGTATGTATTACATATGTGTATATATATATATATATATATGACTCTGCACATATAACTTTACTCATACACATATACACAGTTTGATCTATATTTTGAAGAGAAGAGAATAGAAAGAGAGAGAGGCAGGGTGGAGAGAGAAAAAACTTACTCTAGCTATTTAGATGTGGTGGCCGGGGAGTGGCTCTCTGAGGTGATGACATTTGCACTGAGAACAGCAGTGGAGGGAAGATTGTTCCAGGTAGGGAGAGAGTGTGTGCAAAGGCCCTGAGGTGAGCACCGGTCCAGCCTGTGTGACTGGAGTCTAGTGGGTGAGAAGACAGAGCTAGAGAGGTGGGCGGGGCCAGACCACACAAGGCTCCAGGGCTGCAGAGAGGAGGCTGGATTTTATTCAGAGTGTGATGGGGAGATAGATGCTGGGGGCTGTTGAGCAGTATTTGATCTGGATTTTTCCATTTGACCCCCTTGTAGACCCTGGGAACTTGCTCTTCTTATAGACTTGTGCGTGTGTGTGTGCCTCTTTGCTACCATTCAGGCCACTTCCTCAGAGATGTCTTTACTGACCTCAGTGTCCAGGGCAGCCCTCTCACCTCCACCGGTCACTTGCTTATCCACTGCTCTGCTCATTATAAATAGATACATTATTTTATTTATCTGACTATTTTCTTGTTTAGTTTCTATTCCCCCAATAGACTTTGACCTCTTTAAAGGCAGAGA
This sequence comes from Cervus canadensis, assembly GCF_019320065.1. Lineage (NCBI taxonomy): Eukaryota > Metazoa > Chordata > Mammalia > Artiodactyla > Cervidae > Cervus > Cervus canadensis. The sequence goes on along the minus strand of NC_057395.1, from coordinate 61,667,065 downwards.
CCCTGTGTGTACAGAGCATGGCACACAGTAGGCCTGCAATTCATATTTGCAGAATAAATGTTATGAAGAGAGGAAAAACAAAGGGGCCTGGGTGTTCAAAGAAGCCTTTCTAGAGGAGGGAACTTCTATACTGGGTTCTGAAGGATGAATAGGAATTCTCAAGGTGAGGTCCAGAGAGAGAAAGTGACTTACCTGGGCCCACCAGAAAGGCACTTCTTAAAAAAAAAAAAAAGGCACTTCTGTCATCTGGGCCTCAGTTTCTTCATGTGAAAAATAGAGCAATAAAGTAATGTACTCCCCTTCTTCAAACACTCACCATGGGGTCCTGGGAGTTCACATGGATCTCCTTGCTGGTGTACAGGCAGGACAGGATGTCATTGTAGGTTTCCAGTGAAAAGACCAGGTCTGCCAGGCTGCCCTGGGCTAATTTTGGGAGGGGCTTGGGGGTCAGATAGTCAGGCCTTGGGACACTCTCGCCTGGGCCGCATGGGGTCACAAGCTTCAGAAAAATGAAGGGGGAAGGAGAACTTCAGTGAGAACAACCTCCCTGGCCAAAAACTGGTTCCAGTTAATACGTAGAGGATTCACGATGTGCCAGACACAGTGCTGGACACTTACAGGCACATTTCAAGCTCACAGTAGCACCGGGAGATGGAAACCATTTGATAGGTAAGGAAACGAGGCCCAGGGGTCTGAAGTGACTTTCTCAAGATCCTATACATGGTAAGAGGTGGAGCTTGGTTTTGAAACCATGAGCTTTGCTTCCTTGCTTATCGCTCAGGTAACTCCATTCCTTTCTCTGTGACTTTGTTAACAGCGCCTCTTTCCTATCCACTCAAATTCTCCTGTCCTCCTGACCCGCCTGCTACCATCCCATGGAGGAAGGGGCAGTCAGCCTCGTCCCTTCTCCTGGCCTCAGATTCCTCATCTGAGGGTCCCTACCAGCTGGGCACTATACACTGTCTCGTTGCTCCCGGGCTGCCCCACCTGCCCTTATGTTGGATCCTAATTCTCGCTCTTGGGACATACAACCCTGTGGCCTCTCTTGCTCTCCAGGGTTGAGCAGGACTCCCCAGGCTCACTGTGAGCCCTGGAGCGCAGGGCCTGCCGTTTCTGCCCGCTCTTCTCTCTTCCCCTCTTTCCTCCTCTTTTGCCCACCACTTTCTTTGCTTGCTCTTTGTCTTCTTCCTATCCAGAGAAGCCTCACCTCATTCTCCTCCATGCCCATCCTCCCCCGGACCTGTGGATGTCCCTAGAGGGTCTGCCCTGGCCAGGAGCTGGCTCACCTGGACTTTCATCAGGATGGCCTCTTCCGTGAATTCTGTGGTGGTGACATAGTACTGGAAGTCTTCTGGGCCCGAGCTGGCTGGGGCTGCAACAAAGAAATGGAAGCTGGGCCCCAGCCACCCTGGGGGATGGATGGAAGGGGGAAGGATGGAAGGGGAGGCTGCGAAGCAGTAGAAATTCCTTTTCCTTCTCTGCTTAGCTTTATGTTCATTGTGGGATGGCCTGAGCGACTTATAACAATGAACATTTACTGAGCCAAAACTCTGCGCCAGGTTATACATGTTATCACAGTGGTCCGTTTTGTGAGCTTGTGGTTAATCCCATTTTACAGATTGGGAAACTGAGGCTCAGAGTGGGAAATGAGTTACCAAGTTCATAAGGCATAATAATTCCTCTTTCCCCTATCCACTAGGAAGTAGGCTCCCCATGTGAAAGCTTTGTCTGTTTTATTTCCCACCATATTCCCAGAGCCTAGATGAGTTCCTGGCATGCAGTTGAGGGGCAGCAGATAAGCCCCACTTCCCCTTGGCAAGGAGCTACGAACGCAGAGTGATATGTAACAGGTCTTCCAGCAGCGAGTTGAGCAGGGTTGTGGCAGTGGGGCACACCTGGAGCAAAGGCATGAGGGGGTCATCGTTGAGGTTAGTGTGAGGTCAAGGGGCCAACCTAGAAGTCATACCCCTCTTTCAGGCGACAGGGACAATGAGAAACTCACTATCTTCTGCAGGAGGAAGGGCAATGCCTCGTCCAGGACATCTGTCACCAACCGCAGAGCTTCGTTTGCCAGGAGGGGGTTTATCCTAGGGGCGTGGAGAGCAGACGGGGTCTCAGACACCATGGAAGGGGAGACTGAGGCCAGAGGGGGTAGTCCAGACAGGGCGGAGGCAATCCCAGCGAGTCTGTGTAACAAGGAGGCTCAGGATGGCTGCTTCCTTCCCAGCTTGGCGTTCCTCTTCTCACCGCTCCCCTCTTTCTCCACTTTCCTTTTCTGTTTTCTCCCGTTTTTGCCTTCTTGCTTTCTCTCTCCCAGACTTTGTCCTCCTCAACTTTATTTCTTTGTGAGCCTCCTCTCTGCCTCTGTCGCTTTATTTCTCTCTCTGATAAAGTTCTCTGGGATTTTCAAAGAGGTTGAGATCACAGCTGGCAGTGGAAGTCAATAGAAGGTTTCCTGGAGGAGGTGGCTTTTGTGTTAGGTTTACTAAGAATCACAGGTAGGGGACTTCCTCGGAGGCCCAGTGGTTGAGAATCCACTTTCCAAGGCATGGGACCTGGGTTTGATTCCTGATTAGGGAACTAGGATCCCACATGCCGCTGGACAACTAAGCCCATGCTCTCTAGAGCCTGCATACTGCAACGAAGGCTCGACACAGCCAAAAATACATACATAAATAGTTTTTCAAAAAGAGTCACAGGCAGTGGCCACTTTATGTGGCATGTTCTGTGCTCAGCAGCTCACATAGGTTATAGCTCATCTCTCCCCAACAACCACCCTGGGCGGCCAGGGTTCTCTGAGTGATACTGTTTATTGGCGAGAAAACTGAGGCTCCTGGAAGTTAGATAGCTTGGCCAGGGCTCCCAGTGTTAGGAAACAGCTGAGCCAAGACTCAACGTGCATGGATGCACACTTTGACCATAACACTCCACACGGGGGTAGGCAGGAGATGCTGATGGATGGTGTGTACAGCTGGTGGCCTTGGAGATGACCCTATCCCTGGCAACCTAGGCTGGGGAGAGGCAGCCCCCGCCTGGAGTCTCAGTGGAGGGCTGAGCACAGGAAGGGGGTGGGTACTCACTGCTCCAGAACCTGGATGCTCAGGTACCCTGGTGGGGTGTGGCACTCCTCAAAGGCCACGTGGGTCTTGTTCCCCGTCTGCTCCAGCCGAGCCCCGATGCGGATGTTCTTGATGACTCTGAGCCGCAGGATCCTGTAGGCACAGCGTGTCTGGGCAGGCTCCGTCACAGCCCAAGACAGAGTCCAGAACTCACTGGCAGGTGGGGCCCTGCCGTTGTCTGGAGGGCTCATTAAAAACATGGTGTTCCAACTTTGGAAAAACCTAAAAGATCTGGCAGCTCTGGGCCAGTGTCCTCACAGGGTGGCTGATGTGAGCGGGACATGGGCCACATGCGCTCCAGTTTACTACAGTCCCCACCAGGCCGAGGGTCATGTGCAATTTTACTGTGCATCATTATAAGGGCGACAATATGTTTCTCGTAAAACAGAGATATATTTCTCTTTGGCCACATCCCTATCAAATAAATAGTTCTTGGTGCTCACTTTTCAATTAGAAAGGGAAGCTAAACAAAAAATGCCATATTTTACAAAAATAATTTTGTTTATTGGTGAGGTTGGATGTTCCTAAGGGCAACGTAAGGAGATTTCCTGTTTGATGTGCCAAGGCTGCCCGTATTGCTCCCTCTGTTGTCTGTTGTGTTTACAACCTCAGGATGGCATATCATCCACCACTTAGTGCGCTGTCTGAGCTCTCAGACTGGCAGTGAACTCTCACAACAGGCAAGGGCCGCAGAAGACTTGATCATAATTCTTTGTGGATGAGCCCAGAGGACAGATGGCCTTGCTCAAGCCGAGTTCCAGTGTGCTGGGCCTCAGGGTGAGCTTGAACCAGACCCTCCTCGGATCATCCTGTGAAAGCATCCACCTTTTATTCCAGATGACACATGTCCCTTGACAGGGACGTCAGAGGGTTTATCTCAGCCTCTGCTGCAGATTCACTGGGTGAGTCACTGTGTAGGTGGGTCTCGGTCCTACAGTTTCATCAGAAAAAATGACTTTGGGGAATACCCTGGTGGTCCAGTGGTTAAGAATCTGCCTTCCAATGCAGGGGATGTGGGTTCAATCCCTGGTGAGCGAACTAAGATCCCACATGCCATGGGGCAACTAAGACTGCATGCTGCAACTACTGAGTCCTTGAGCCACAACTAGAGAAGCCTGGGCACCACGATGAAGATCCCTCATGCGGGAACTAAGACCCAATGCAGCCAAATAAGTAAATATTTTTAAAAAAAGAAAAAATGACTTTGAAACATGCCCAAGTTTCAAGGATGACTGTGACCCTTATGGTGACACAGGCAGCAGGCTTTTGCTAGCCTTGCACGGCTGCCTGGAACTGAGAGAGGTGGGGAGAAAGCACCCACCCACCCATGTACACCTACCCCTGGAGTGAGAGGTACAGTTTGCTTCGCAACGTGACCTGCAGCAGGCTGTCACTCAGGACTTGCAAGGTGACCTCGGGTCCTTCGGAATCTTCTATGACCAACCTGTGAGCAGTGTGCATGGGGGTGTTTTTGTGTTGCCTGGTAAGCCCCCTGTGACTCTGTGAAGTGTGTGTATCTGTATTGGTTAGAATTCGGGCAGACGCCAGGAAAGGTAGGGGCAGCTTTGGGACAATCCCTACCATGACCCTCAGGGCTTCCTTGGTGGCTCAGATAGTAAAGAATTGCCTGAAATGCAAGAGACCCGGGTTCTGTCCCTGGGTCGGGAAGATACCCTGGAGAAGGGAATGGCAACCCACTCTAGTATTCTTGCCCAGAGAATCCCATGCACAGAGGACATGGGCAAGGAGTCGGACATGACTGAGCAAGTAATACTTTCACTTTTCACTACCATGACCTCTAGCCCAACTATAGAACACTGGGCTCTCCTTGCAGCCTCTAAGCCTTGGAAACTTGGGCAAGTCCCTTCCTTTCTCTGGGTGTCAGTGTCACCCTGCACAAAATGAGAATACAATAGAGGAGCTATCTATGCCCATCTAACAGGTCTGAATTCAAATAAAAGCATTCTGCAAAAAAAGACAAGAGCAAGCAGGAGTCAGAGAAAGCAAGATGGCTGGTGATCCCACTGCTGCCCAGGGACCACCTGCCCAGCTGAGCATCCAGGAGGGAGGACATGAGCCTCCTGCTCCCCGCGATAGCCTCAGGTCCCTGCATCTCTCTGAGCTAAGAGGAACTCAGAATTCTTTTTAAATATTAGATACAAGCTGGTAACTCATCTGATGCCTACTGGAGTGGGCAGCAACAAATTCCAGTGCTGGAGGAAGACCTGGGTGGGTCAGACTCTTCAAGGGTTGTATGCCTGCCTCCAGCGTGGAAACTTCCAAAGAGCTTTGAATTCTGACTTGGACCTTGTGTGTTTTTTTCTATGGGCTTTCCAAGCCTGTGCCAGGCTGGGTGGGCAGAGGTGGTGCCAATGCATGGGTAGGGGTGAGTGGTGGCCAGTCCTACCACTCACTGGGGTGGGTATGGGCCCAGCACCCCCTCCAGGCCTCTCTGGGAAGCACCCCCACCCTCCCTAGTGCTCTGACTTTTCATTCCATTTCACCCTCATCAGAAAACTTCTGGACTCTCATTGTAGGGCTTCTCTGGCTCTCCCTGCTCACGCTGAGAGATGGATTTGGAGGCATACCTGTGATTACTGAGGGTGACCTTGGAGGAACCCATGCCCCAACCTACATAAGCAGCATTCACTTATGCTGGTACTTATTTTACCAGAAGTTGTGACTCGGGACTGACTTAGGAACTAAGGACCCACATCCATAACTGTCATGGGGGGAGATCAGGCCAGCTGGGCCAGATCTTGGTTATAGAGAGAATTGCTATTATGGGTTGAACTGTGTCTGTCCCTACCCCCTCACCGCCCAGTTCATATATTATTGAGTTCCTAACCCCCAATACCTTATAATGTGAACTGATTTAGAAATAGGGTTGTTGCAGATAGAGTTAAGAGGAGGTCATCCTGGAGTAGGGTGAGGCTCTTGTCTAATGTGACTGGGGTCCTTGTCAAAAGCGGGAATTTGGACACAGACATAGACACACACCCGGGGAGATTGCCAAGTGAAGATAAAGGCAGAGATCGGGTGATGATTCTACAAGCCAAGTAAAATGAAAGATTGCCAGCAAGCCTCCAGAAGCGAAGGGAGAGATATGGAAAATGCCTGATTTCAGACTTCTAGTCTCCTGAATTTCTGTTGTTTAAATAACTCAGTTTGTTGGACTTTGTCACAGCAGTCCTAGGAAACTAATACAATCAGAAAACCTGGACTTTTATTAAAACCCTCCAGATTTATTAAAAAAGAAAAACCACTGTGCAAGTTTGCAATACCCAGGTGTAGGCTGAATGGGGAGGGTTGGAGGGCTGCCCGGCTAAGATCCCTGACTGAGATTCTGCCTTGTTCCCCGGAGGATTTCAAGTGGCTTTGAGAGGTTTGTGTGCTTAGTCACTCAGTTGTGTCTGACTCTTTGCAACCCCATGGACTGTAGGCCACCAGACAGGCTCCTCTGTCCATGGGGCTTCTTCAGGCAAGAATATGAGAGTGGGTTGCCATGACCTCCTCCAGGGAATCTTCCCAACCCAGCAGTTGAACCCAGGTCTCCTGCATTGCAAATGGATTCTTTACCGTCTGAGTCACCAGGGAAGCTTCCTTTTGAGAGATTTAGGGACAACAAAAATGCACTTGCTGAGGGCTTTCCAGGTTGGAGAAAAGCTCCAAAGACACTGGGGCTCCCACCGCCCACCCTGTGTTCCACTTGACAGAGGAGAACTGAATCTGAGCAGGGAGAAAAGCTAGAAGGAACTCACCCCCCGAACTGGAGCAGCTCCCCTAGCGGCAAGAGGCTCTGTCCCGAGAACAGACCCCTGACCAGCGGCAGGTCAAGCCCACTGCTCTTCTTGGAGAGGCTTTTTCTTACGAAGGGCATGTGGTCCAAGATGGCAAGGCCTTCACCTGCGGCCCCCCTCACAGGGATCCTGGTCACACGGTCCAGGACGCGGTGTTTAAAGAGCAGGTCTGAAATGTCTGAGGACAAGGCCTTCCTCAGGGCAGGGCTCACCCTTCATTCAGTCATTCAACAGATGCCCACCAGCACCTGCCCCGGGCCAGCGATTTAGTCATTTAGCAACAAGTACTTACGAAGCGCTTACTCTTTTCCGGGCTCAGGGACCAGGAGCCCTGTGGCTCGTGCCCCCATGGTGGTTACATTCTAGGGGTGCGGGCAGCGAAAGACGACAACTGAGCCCTTAGATAAGCAAGCAAAGCAATTTTTGAAAATAGAATGGAGTTGAGTTGGGGCATGATGGGGGTAAGTTTGTTTTAGATATGATGGTCAAGGAGAGCCTCTCTGAGGGGGAGGCATTTGAGCTGAGACCTGAATGAAGTGGAGAAATCCACTATTGCAAGATATTGGCAGAGAGCAATGTAGACAGAGGCAACAGCACATGCAAAGGCCCTGAGGTGGTGGTGAGCCTAGTGGGTGTATGAAACAGAAAGTTCAGTGAGTTTGGATCATGCTGAATGGGGTAGGAGGTGAATGGGTAAGAAGGACCTCACAGCAGAGTTAGGGAGAGAGACAGACAGGATCACAAGTATCATATGCTTGGTTAAGGCCATAGACGAGGCTTCATCAAAGGGCTGTGGGAACCCAATGGAAGGAACCTGCTTCTGCTGGCAACATTGGGACTGTTAGACCTTGGCCTTAAGGGATGAATCAGAATCTGTTGTGTTGGGGGATTGAGAATAGGGTAAAGAACAGCACAAGCTGGGAAGTCTCTAGGGCTGGTCAGGGCAAGTGGTGGAAGAGGCTGGAGAGACGGGGCCTTGGAAACCAGGATGAGGAATGTGGAGGATCTCCTAAAGGCACTAGGGAGCCACAGCAAGTGTTAGACCAGGGGATTCGAGGGTCAACTCTGGGTGAAGGAAGGCAAATTCTGCTGCTGGTTGGTGGGGAGGCCAGCAGAGGAAAAGCCTTGAGCAGGGAGGTGGTGCCACTTATCCCCCCTGCTCTTCCCGGAATTCCTGCCTCCCACCACCCACCCCTTAAAATTTACCTGTTTCCAGCTGATCCTTGCTGATGCGCATGAAGACTAAGTGCTGGGCTTCACCTTGGGCCTGGGGCAGCAGCCCCCAGCAGAGCAGTGACCCCCAGAACAGCAGCATCCTCCTGCCCAGGACCTGGGGACACAGGGCTGGGAACCCCACTGGCCATCTCCATGTCCGCAGCGGGGACCCACTGCCCAGCTTCTCCCAGCTCTGCCTGTTCTAGAGCCATCTCTCCAGTTTCCCTTCCCTCACTTCTCCCCCTCGCTCTAGAGCTACCAATCCTTGAACACAATCTGTATCTCCCACCATCTCACATCAGTACTTTCCATTCCTTCTGCCTGAAATGTCCTTTCCCCCAAGTGGGCTGGCTTCCAATCTGGACTTTGCCACTTCCTGACCGTGTGACCCTGAGCAGATTATTTGACCTCTCTGTGCCTCAGTTTTCTCATCTATAAAATGGGAGACAATCATGGATTGTTGTGGGGAATGCACTCAGTAATATGTGCAAAGCACTTAGCAAGTAGTGTGCCCAATAGCTGTTAATGTGGCTATGTGATATTGTGAGACATTAAGAGAGATAGTACTCCCATTTAACCATGGAGGTTTCTGAATTTTGAGGAGAGGACATAGGGTAGGGGTCCTGGGAGAAGCACCACCGCAGCCAGGGTAGGCACTTGGGGGGCTTGAAGTTAGGGCTTTTTACCAACTAGTAGGGAGATACGCCAATATTTCAAACAGTACATTCGTACTGATTCCTGCCTGCTGAACCTCAGCCCTGCCCAGGCAGCCAAGGGGGTATAGTTGGGACCCAAGAGCCTGTGGCAGGGGCTGTCCAGGTGGGCAAGGCTGTGCTGCCAGGAGATGCAGCCTTTGGAACTCCAAGGCAGAGACCAGCTGGGTGCAGACCCCTCCAGGGCACATGCCAGGGTAAGCAGGACCCATTAAAGAGCCATCACACCTCCACCCCAGTGCCCAAGAAGAAGCCACCCAGAGGGTAGATGCTGACCCTGAGCAAGGACAGGATGCCTCCAAAGTGGCTGAGCCTGCTCTGGAGCGCCTGAGAGCATCCTGGCACTGCCTTGAATCAGCAACATCCAGATTTTTGTTGCTTGATGGCAGGAACTCAAACCAGTGATTAAATTGGGTCCTAGAGAAAGAGAGTTTCTTGTTTGCTTGCAGCTGTGAAGTCTGGACTGGGAAATTTGTGTTCATGGCATAAACTATTTATATTCAGCTACTGGGGTGATTTGAAACTCATCCATTCCTCACCCAGCCAGTGTTTAGCCAGTGCTCATGTCAGGCAGTTTTCCCAATCAGTTCACCCACGTCGCATCTCTCCTCCCTTCTTGCCCTTAGTACTTCTCACCAGCCCTCTGCATATCACACCGGTCTTGAATCATACTGGCTGAGACTTCTACTTGAGTCCCTTCTGTGTAGCAGACTCCATGCCGAGAGCTTTATGAGCTTCGTTGCATTGTTGAATCCTTACTATGATGGTCTGGGATCACTGAAGCAGGCGCATTTTATAGAAATCGGCAAAACAGAGGGGAGGTGGCTCATCCAAGTCACAGAGTTGGTAGCTGTGGACCCTGGATTCAAACCCAGTTTGGCTGAGAAACTGGGAAACGGATCTCTGTACCACATCGCCACATTATCGTAGGTGCTCAAGAAATATTTGAGAAATGCCCAAGTTAGCCTCCCTGTCCTTACCTCTCCAAGAGTAGGGCGGTCCAGAATCTCTGCCTGGCCTCGGTCACCAGCTTCTCAGAAAGACAAGACTTTTATAACCTGAGCTCTGAAATTCGGGTGGAAAGGAGCATGGCAGGAAGTCCAGCCTCCTGGCGGGGTTTGTGCTCAGCGGAGCCCTTCAGTGGAGGGAGGGGTCCTCTTGGCACCAGACTGTTAGGGGCCTCTGACTAAAACTGGTAGACCAGTCACTGTGGTCCCAGCAGCAGACTCTAGTCCTGGGGCAGCAGACCCCAGGGAGGAAGTGTGTGGGGGCCCTGTGATTTGGGGGGTGGGTCCTTTCCCTTAGGAGCCACTTCGGAGCTGTGGAGCCTGGGGCAGAGCCTCCAGCTGAGCCTCCAGCTCTCAGGAGGGGCCCAAGGAGGCTGCTATTGCAGGATGCAGCAGTCACAGAACCCAAGGGAGCAAGGACGGATGCTGGGGTATGTGTGGAGGAGAGCAGGTGAGGGGTGGAGGCAGGCCTGGGAAGGGCCCAGTGACCATCCGTGGCCGCTCCCCATGCCCTTCCCATATACGTCACCCATGCCATGCCTCTGCAGCCAGACAGGTCTGGGTTCAAATCTCCGCTGTCACTCGTAGCTGTGTGTGAGCCAGTTACTTTCCCTCCTGAGCCTCACTTTTCATGTCTGCAAAATGGGAATAATAAAGCTAGCTATGTCTTTTGGGTATTGTGAAGATTCAGTGGGGCAATTCATGTGGATGTCAGAGCCTGGCACATAGGAAGGGTTCCCCAAAAGTTGCTTAATTAATAATTAATCAATTAATTTTTGGCTGTGCTGAGTGTTCGTTGAGACTCGTGGGCTTCTCTTGTTCTAGAGCAGAGGCTCTGGAGTGCATGGGCTCAGATGATGTGGTGCATGGACTTAGTTGCCCTGTGGCATGTGGGATCTTAGTTCCTCAACCAGGGATCGAACCCACTTCCTCTGCATTGGAAGGCGGATTCTTAATCATTGGACCACCAGGGAAGTTCCCAAAGTTGCTTATTTTAATTTTGACTTTGCAGATGAGAAAATGCAGACCCAGAGAGGCTAAGTGATCTGCTTAAGGTCACACAGCATGTATGTGACAAAACTGGGGTTTGAAATCAAGGCTCAGAGAGGAAACTGGTGAAAGGGAAATTCAATGTTACTATGTATGCAGCTCCAAGACCTCCAGTCCTTACTGCCAAGCACACTGCTGTGTGAAGGTCCTCTCTCTTGGGCACTTGTACCACATGGTAATTACGTGTAACCAGCTCGTCAGTATCCCCCAGCCGGTACAGCCATCCCAATGGTGGGCAGGACTCACCTCTAGGAGGGTTTTAGATTTTTCCATAGGGTTCTCCTTGTGGATAATTCCTTTCCCTTTCACCATCAGGGATGCAGTCAGGGCAGGTGTCAAACTGGTGCAGGATGTTGGTAGAAATACAGAGACTGCACAAGGTCTTCCTTCCCTTCCAATATCTGGCTTCTCTAAGTAGAATAGGAGGGAATATTTTGGCTGAAGTGCCATGGATTCTGTTTACCTTATTGACTAATCTCTGCTAAGAGATGGGAGATTTCCTGAGTGTCTCCTCCATGAAAGGGAAGCTCTGGGAAAAGCTTGTACACAGAGAGGTAAAAGATATCTTTACTCTTGTTCTGAACCTCAGTCTATTCATCTGTAAAATGGGAATGTTAACCCACAGGAAGTGTTTAGCCCTGTGCTGGGAACTGAGTAACTCTTAAGGGAACAGAGGCTATTAGTTGTCCTGTTACTTTGAGGAACAAGAAAACTGGGTCATTGTCCTGCTGTGGATTCAGGTGGGAGGCTAGGGCAAGTGGGTGAGGTTTGGGTGCCCACCATTTCAACAACTCTGTGGTCACTTGAATTCTCATCTGTAAGACAAATGAAATGATTCCTTCGAGGCAGGAGGAGTTACTGTGACATCACTTGGTGTTTGTTGTTTGCTGCTAAGGCTCAGAAGGAAGCCAAGGACTTTTCCCTCCTCCAGTCCAAGAAGGGGCTGAAATCTTGGAGCTTTGGATCTGGGGCTCCTGCCTTGGGGGTGTACAGATGCTGCTTGTGCTTCAGGGTGAAAATTGGAAGGGGATTGGCACAGAAGACCGCCTCTCTTCTTCATGGGGGCCAGAGACCCTGCAGAGTGATGAGGGAGCAGAGAGTAGAGGGAGGCAGTATGGTGTAATGGTTAGGGGCTGCTTGGTAGTCGGGCTGAGCCGTCAGAGCCTCAGTGTCCTCACCTGTCAGGTGGGAGCACCATGGGCTGTAGAGAAGGCTGTGGGAGTGAAGGTCTGTAAGATCCTTGCTCCTGCAGAGCAAATGCTCATCTTGGTTTGGGTTCCCCAGAAGCAGAGCTTGAGACCAGGATTGAGTGCGGGTAGCCGATTTGGGAGGTGGTGCCGGGAGACATTGGTAGGAGAAGGGGAAGTGAGGCAGGGAGGGAGACAGCCCATAAACGTGTGTATCAAGCAAGTGACCCGTGGACACCTGGGGCTCAGTCCCTCTGGGGTGCCGTGGGAGCCAGTGTGGAGAGGTTCCCTGCTCCCACAGGGTAAGATAGCAGGGTTACTTATCCACCAAACTTGGGGAAGCCAAGAGATCGTGGGTGCAGAACCTGGGAGCCATGGCCATGGCTGTTTTGGACAAGTGCCCCAGCGTAGCCAGAGGTCCACGCTGCTCACCTCTGACACAGGATCTTGAGGGCAGGGTGGCCATCTGTTCATCAAGACCATATGTTACCAAAGACCAGAGGTCAGCCCCATCCTCCAGGCTCCACAGAAACCTCACAACTGAACCTTGTAGGACCCTAGGGAACCAGAAGAGCCCCACCCCAGACATGATGGAGATGGACTTTCTCATCTCCCTTGTGAATGGGGGCTCAAAATCCCAGATTTAACATGACTTAGAAAAATAATGGAATGTGGTGTGTAGGATGTGGACCACAAAGCATGGCTGGGGGTCAAGGGTGCATGGGGAACTAGAGCACAGGGCCTGGCACTCAGAATTGCCCAGTGAGTGTTCTCTGACCGCGGTGTTAGCACCCTGTGTGGGCCTAGCCATGTCCTGTCGGAGAAACTCCTTTCTGGCTGCCTTTCCATGTTTTGAGGTGTCCTTACAGCTGTTTTTACTGTGAAGTTGGGTAGTGTCTTTTCCTGAAACACCCACCTGCCCCTTCCTGCCAGGCCCCCATGGGCCATGAGCTCTGTGTGCTGGGATGGGCCCAAAGGCTGGAGAACAGAGGACTTATTGACCGTCCCCAACCTACTGACATCAGGGAAGCCAGGGAGACAATGGCAGTCACGCACCGTCTCAGCTGGAAGGGACTTCAGTGATAAGACCCAACATCCTGGAGCTCAGGTAACAAGAATGACAATGACATCACCCATGGATGACATTGTTTGAGCACTTCCCATGTGCCAGGAACCATTTTCTCTCATTTCATTCTCACCACAGCTTTCCAAGTTAGGGACTACAATTCTCCACATTTTATAGAGAAGGAAACTGAGACCCAGAGAAGGGGAGCCACATCCCAGGGTCAAACAACCATCGAGGGGTCCAGATCAGAGTTCGAAGCCTGCTTCCAAGAGTCAGGCTGTTCAGTGAGCCCTCGACCCGCCACATCACCAAGGTCAACTCAACGTGTGTCCCCACCAGAGAGGTTGTCCTAACATTGGTGGTCTAGAAACTGACATGGAAGGCGGAGGCAGCAACTGGCTTTCTCATTCCTGAAGCTCAGGGAGGTGGTCAAAATCTTGGGCCTTGTCCACATGTATTTTGATGTCACCTAGACATCGCTTAGACGTGGCCTCGATTGACTCAGATGTGCTCGAACGTGACCTAGATGTGGCTCAGATGTCTAGTCCCTGAGCTTACCGGGGGTGAAATGATTTGGGACAAAGACACACTCCGGACTGCAGGATTCACAGTTTGGGACAAAGACACACTCCGGACTGCAGGATTCACAGTTTATTGATTGTAGGGAGGGGCAGACTACAGCGCTGGCCCCCACACTCGCACTGAGACACAGTCTTCCCTGGAGGCCACAGTGCAAGTCTTCACTGGGAGAGAGGAAAGTGGGCTGAGGTTCTAAGAGGAGGCTGGGGTGACCACAAGGGCTTCCTGGAATTGGAGGAGAAAAGTCAAAAAAGTTTTAAAAAATTATTTATTTTATTTATTTGACTGCAGCAGGTCTTAGTTGTGGCCTGTGGGATCTAGTTCCCTGACCAGGGATTGAACCTGTGCCCCCTGCATTGGGAGCACGGAGTCTTAGCCACTGAATAACCAGGGAAGTCCCCTTGAAACATTTTTTAATATTCTTCCCTGTTGTGGCTTATGGTGGTTTGTCCTCCACCAGGTGACCGCTAACATTGGGAGTCAGGACCCTGAACTCATAAAGGCTTCTTGGAAAGGTCAGAGTGGGAGGGTCTGTGTGTGACCAGTGACACTATGCAGGGGTCTGGGACATGGATGAAGTATCCGGGTGCACAGCCTGGGATTATATAGGGCAAGTGTCTCCACCCCAGCAGATCACCAAATCTCTCAAGAAGTTTCATCAAGTGTAGATTCTGACTGTGTCCATTGGATCCTAGGCAGCTAACATTTTTAACAACACTCTGATTTTTTGGGGGAAACTAAGTGTGATACGAGGAATGGAACCTATTATATTCTCCCCAAAATTTCTATTATGATAATTTTCAAATATGTAGCAAAGTTGAAAAAATTTTATGGTGAATATTTGTATACTCATCACCTAGGTTCTACCATTAACTTTTTTCAGACCGTACTTTTTATCTCAGATCTACCCATTTATTCATTCCTTTGACTAGATTTTAAAACATAGGACTATAAACAGGGTATCAGTGTGCTGCTAGTCCAAAACAAAGGAACAGAGCAAAACAGGAAATTTGGAGAAAACATAAAAAAAAAAAGAGTGAAATGATACCTTTCCAACCCAAACTGCCAATGATGAATTATGGTTTGCAAATTGATTTTAAAAAAAAGAAGAGAAAGTTGCTAAATGCCCCCTAATAAGAGATACATGAAATACACTAAGCTCTAGTCACCCAGTTATATGGACACGAGTTGTCCCTCCAACATGAATTAAGTGCAGCATGTGTCTTAGATAAACTGCTTATGTGATGATTGAATCATTTTATGTAATAGTTCACTAGTGCATGACCTGTGTATTCAGACATCCCTGGCTAGAAATAGGCAGAGCTGGATTTGAACCAGTTCTTTGGTCCCTGAATCTAGACTTAGCCTCTTTTGTTATCATGCACAGCATGTGATCATAATTCTCCATCAAAGCCAGCTGAAGTATGGACAGATTTTGAGGGTGGGCAGCTGAAAATGAGTCAAATGTCAACATGTCTTTGGAGCCAGTTAACAAAGCCTCTGAATGACAGGTAGGATGGAAAAGGCTGGAGGCACATGACCCCAGACTAGGACAGTCACCCTCTTCCACTTACAGACTAGGACACAGGGCCCTGAGAGGAGACGGGACTTGCCCAACGTCCCCCATAAGTGACCAGAGGAGCTAGGATTGAAAGCAGCCCCTATCTCCCATCCCAGGGCTCTCCCTCTGACTGTGTCCTCCCTGAGGGAGGGTGTTTAACTCCACTCACCTTGGTCAGAGACAACGAAAACGACTTAAATCCCAAGTCTTTCACCATTGACACTGGGATCCCAGATCTTAATTTGCCTGAAATCACAAATGTGGTCAGAGACTTGTGAGCTGGTGGTGGGGTTGGGCAGCTGTCGGTGGGCTCACAGTTCCTGCACCTGGTACGCCTGATTCCGACTTCTGCCTCTGCTTCCTGTCCTCTGGCCCTGGCATCCACCCTCCCTCATCTCCCCATTCTTTGCCTCCAGCCCCAGCTTCTGGCTGCTACAAAGGGCACCCTCACATCCTCTCACCCTCCTGCTCAAGAACCATCAGGGGCTCCCATCATCTACAGCAGAGGGGCTTATACTTTGAGATTTTTCACTCTAATAAAACAAAAACATGAAAAAAACAGGGTGGACATAGGTTACCAGTTCACCCACCCCCATGACCTGAGGTTCAATAAGAATAATTCCCCCTTTTCTCTTGGCTTCCTTCACTAGTGACAGAAATAGCAATGCCAGCTATAGCCAACAACAGCAAGAACTGTTGGGCACTGGCTGTGTCAGGCGCCCCCTCTCTTCTCTGTAAAAACATCTTTTTTATGCCTCTGAGGAAGGTGTTGCTATTTCCCCACTTTACAGATGGAGAAACTGAGGCTGAGGATGATAAGGTAGTTTGTTCAAGGCCAGGCAGCCAGCAGAAAAAGAATCAGCACCAGAGCCCAGGTGTATCAGAAGTCCATTGAGCATGCTCTGGTTGTCTGTTTCCACTTCTGTCTCTCTCCTGCTGTTAGCCCGTGAGCCTGGGGCATTGCCTGCACCCTCTGTGGATGCCTAAGTTCTGGCATGAGTGAGCAAACTGGGCTGGGGTGTTGGAGATGGGAGAGCTCGTTTCCAGCTGGATGACCCGGAAGGCTTCCTGGAGGAGGCGGAATTCAAACAAGGCTCTGAGGATAGGTGGAAAATAAGTGAAAGGGGCCCCACATGGAGACACAGGCAGGAGAGGTAAAGTGCCTGCCCTCGATGTCCTGGGGAGCAGGGAATCAGACAGCAAAGGAACGCACCATTCTCGTTTGGCAGCAGGATGGAGGTGAGGATCTCGGTGGTGATGTTGTTCAGAAGTTTAGGCTGTGAAAGAGAAATGGCTTCATCACCCTGGCTGAGAATCTGAAGTCTTCTCAGCCATTCCTTAGATGGGCACGGCCCTGCCCCGTGGTGAGGGCAGCAGGTGAAGATGCTGAATCTCAGGTTCCCTGCTGGTCAGAGCTGCAAGGGCTCAAGGGTCAGACTTGCTGTGGGGGGAACAAACCAACTGGCCCTAGATCAGGCAGATGGGGAGACTGGGGTACATTCTGGGATGCATATCAGGCCCCCAGTCTCTAGGGATCCACTGCTCTGTTCCAACGGAATTCTCCAAAGGAATTTCATCCTGTTTCCTGAGTTTTTGACTTCTCAAAGGAAGAATTTTCTTGTGGATTTTCATCTCGATTTTCATGTGGAAACCACCCCATTAAAAATATTTTAAAAAGAATTAAGAGGCAAAACAAAAGGGTGGAAAAATATGCCTCCCCCACCCAAACAAAGAAACAAATATCCCTCCATGGCAGAAGAGAGGATTCAGCCAATTTGAGATCTCTGATTCATTTTGACTCTTGAGGGAAACAGGATTCAGGGAGAGGGGCTGCCCGGGGTCACTGAGATGAGTCTATATGAGCAAAATGTGTTATAAAATAGATTTGCTTTCTAATTTATGGTCAAAACTTTACAGAAGGTAAGTCTGTGTGTATCTGTGTGTTTGCAAATGTGTAGACTCTCAGCTGTATCTGGCATACAGTAGGTGCTCAGTAAACACCTGAGCCAGGAAGTTGGACTTTGTGGCTAAGATCGGGGAGGCTGGCCCGCTCACCATGGAGCTGCCCATGGGGACTTTGTTCAAAGCCATTCCTAGGCAATGTCTCCTTTTGAGATGGATCATCCTGGGCAATCTCTTGCATCCCCAGGGAAAATCTGTTCATACTCACTTTGAACACGCCAATGTCTGAGTTCATCAGGTGGATCCGATCAGCTCTGCAAGAGAAGATGCCCATGAGGCTGGTCCCTTGGAGTCGCATCCATTTATCCATCCATCCATTCATTCAACAACTATTTACTGAGCACCTACTATGCACCAGACACGGCGCAGGCTCTGGATACAGCAGGGACCCACATAAAACCCTTGCTTCATGAGCTTACATTGTAATGCCCTCATACACTGGAATGAGCTTACATTGTAATGTGTGCGGGAAGTGGGGGAGATAGCAAACATATAGTTGCCAAAAAAGCGGGCAGAAAGATCACCCCCAGGAGTGAAGACCATGGTGAATGGAGGAGGCCATCCAGGCAAGGCGGCCTTTCACTTTCTGCCCATCCCCAAGCAGCCTTCACTCAACACTCACACCCCAGAGGTTTAAGATACTGGGTGTTTAAAGAAAGCAGTGGTCACCTGGCAGACTCATTTCCATCTCCAGAACCTTCTCAGTGATTTTTATATTTACCTGATTTCATTAAAGCTGAGCACGAGTAGATTATTTTCGGTGTGAAACTGAAGGTCCGAGGAGGCTTCCTGCAACAAGAGAAACCCAGGACCCATTTATTTAGAGGATTTTTGTCAGGGGTTGGGTGTGGGGCTCTGCATGGAAGCTCTGGAGTCAAGCTGACATGGTCTGAATCTCAGCTGTTGGCTGTGACCTTGGGAAAGGGTCTGACCTCTGTGGGCCTCAGATTCCTTCTCTATGGGTACAGGGCTGGTACCTGTACCCATGCCCCAATGAAAAGGTTGCACATAGGATTGCTGATGATGACAATGATGACAGTAGCCAATATCCACGGGAGCCCTCCTTGTGTGTCAGATGGTGTTTTATGAGCTTTATCTGATTATCTCCTTTGATCCTCATGACTCTGTGAAATAAGTCCTATTATTATCCCATTGTAGAGGTGTGTAAACTGAGGGACAGGCAGGATGGTGACTGTTAACCGGTTATTATTATTGCAAAAGTCAGAAGCTAAGCCAGCCTCAAACACAGGTAGATATATCCAGCATCTTGACCCTTAGACTCAGGTAAGCTGAGTACTAGGCTCCAGGGCAGCTGCACCCAGAGAACAGACTTCTCTGGCAGGCCTGGACTTGGAGGCCTTTTCTTAATTTTTAATTCTTTTTAGGCTATTCCAGGTGGAATGCTTTTGAACTGTGGTGCTTGTGAAGATCTTGGGAGTCCCTTGGACAGCAAGGAGATCAAGCTAGTCAATCCTAAAGAAAATCAACCCTGAATATTCATTGGAAGGGCTGATTCTGAAGCTGAAGTTCCAACACTTTGGCCACATGATGTGAAGAGCCGACTCACTGGAAAAGGCCCTGACACTGGGAAAGATTGAGGGCAGGAGGAGAAGGAAGTGGCAGAGGATGAGATGGTTGGATGGCACTATTGACTCAATGGACACGAGTTTGAACAAACTCCAGGAGGTAGTGAAGGATAGGGAAGCCTGGCATGCTGTAGTCCATGGGGTGGCAAAGAGTCGGACACGACTGAGCGACTGAACAACATGTGGGTCTTAGTTCCCTGACCAAGGATGGTGGCCTTTGAAAAGTGCCTGCTATTGGCCACGGAGGGCACGTCCCCAGGGAGTGAGGCTGGCTGGGGTCGGTCCCTTCTCCCTGCTTGTCGGGGGATCAGGGGATCCCCGCACCCCCATGGGAAGCCAGGGCTCCATGCACCCTGTAGTTGTGTGAGTGGTGCCCAATGACAAGGCGCATGGACAGCTTGCCCAGGGCCTGCAGCTACCCTCCTGGAAGGAGAGGGTAACTTTGGCCTCTGACAACCAGGTGCTGTCCAGACTCCTTGGCTTGGCATGGAAGGCCTTGCTTATCCAGGACCCAACCTTGGATCTTGCCTTGTCTCTTCCTTCTCCTTGTCCTATGTAGGATGCAGTTGGTGCCCTACTCAGATCCCCCTTTTTTGGGTGGGGCGCCCTTTCCTCAGCTGCTGAGTGTCACTGATGCCAACAGTTCCCCGCCATTCCCTGTTCTGAGGACCTGCCTTTGCTGGATCGACCTTGCTGGGAGGTTGTGTTCTTCCTACTTTGGGGGCATTTAGTGACCAGTAACTGACAGACAAGGGCGTACAAGAGGCCGAGCTGCTTGTTTCAGCCTGGGCTCAACCCCGTGGTGTCACCATGCTCCAGAGCTCACTGTGGGATGAAGCAGAAGCCAGCTTCCAGCTGAGGCTACATCCTTGCTTGGTCCTTCTCCTGGGAGCTCTCCCCCAGTGCAGCACTTTTCTAAGGGTCTTTGTCTTGGGCCTGTTTCTAGGCACCCTACCTAAGATATCTTCTACTGGGCCTGTCCTTTGATGAGCCCACCCCAAGATCTTTATCCACAGGGCCCTTCTAAATGGAAGCTCTGAGATCTGACCTGCCTTGGTTACTGGGAAAAGCAATTCAGAACTTACTTGGAGATGATTTACTTCTGTTCATCCTTTGGAAGAGGAAGAGGAATTATCCCCTTTCCCTCTAGGCCTGTGGTTTAGATAGAGCCAACCCCAATCTCCCAGTGTGGGGTGTGTGTGTGTGTCTGTGTGTGTGTGTGTGTGTGCGCGCGCGCCAGGCTGATGGGTTATAAGCCTGGGGTGTGTGTGTGTGTGTGTGTGTGTGTGTGCACGCGCGCGCCAAGCTGATGGGTTATAAGCCTGATGTGGCTTAGGGGCACTTCCAAGAAGGGACAAACTGCCTGAGGATGAAGGCAGCACAGAGGAAAACAAGGCTGCCAGATGAGAAGAGAGAAGAATGAAGATGACATTGTTTGAACACCTGATGCAGCTATTCTGGAAACCAACACTGACCTGGACTTTTCAGGTATATGAGCTACTGCAATTCCTTTTGTGCATGTGAATTAAATGTCTGCCCAAAGATTCTGACTAATTAAGAGTTGTGCCCCCAAAGTCCCTGATTCTTGGTTCAAAATTCCCTTCCCCTAGCTCCGTGAGGTAACAAGAGTGGTGGAAAGGTTTAGCAAAGCAAGAGGGGGTGAACAAGAACAGCGAACAGGGGGCTTCCCTAGGTTGCTGCCAACGTCTCAGACAACTGAACTCACGATGCCCAGGGTGAAGAGGGGGCGGCTGTCTTTATCGTTGGCGAATATTTCCAGCACGATCAGTTGGGCCACCTTGGCATTGCCCTGGTCCAGAATGAGCACTGGGGCCGTCTGACTCAGGATCTTCACGATCTGTGTGGGCCCCAGCTGCTTTGCTGCCTGGAAGGACATCAGACCCATATGAGGCCCCCCAAGTGCCTGCCCATAGGCCACGAGCCCCATGTGGTCCCATGAGACCTGGCCGCTGCCCACCTTCCTGGCCTCCCCCATTCCTCTCTGAGCTTCCTCAGATCCTAGAATAAATTGTTGTTCTGCCCATCTCACAGTCTTTGGTTTGGCTTCTCCCTCCGTCTGGAAAATGTTTTCCTTCAGGGAAGCCCTCCCTCATCTCCCAGGCTGGTTCAGATACCCTGGCAGTTCTCCTGTAACCCCTAGAATCTATCTGTCCTTTGTCATCACTAACTGTCCCGTTAGATTGAAATCTCCACAAGGACAGGGAGCAGTGTGTTACTGTCACCAGCGCTGGGGGGACAGAGTGGTCCCACACCTCTCTCCCTCCCCAGAGGCCAGAGGACAGACCACAGCAAACACCCTCCAGGCTGCAGATGGCAAATGGACCAACCGTTTCGTCGATCACCTTGATGCTTGACCTCAGCTGGCGGGCTACCTCAGGAAGCTGAGGAAGAGAGGAGGTCAGAGCTGGTCAGCTGGTGGGGAGAGGGGAGACACACCTCTAGCAGTCCTGCTGCCAGGATCCCCCAAACCCCAGAGAAGCTGGGAGAGTCTGGTGGCCCAGTGCACGTGTCTGCTCCTGGTGGGAAACAGCCTCTATGTCAGTGGCTGTGGGGAATGAAGTCCCAGCCAGCCTGGACGTTCTGTGGATTGGTGGTGCCTTCGGGCAGCTTCCTGTTCTCAGAGGACACAGAGAAGTGACCCAATTCTTACCAGAGTCGTGAATGTGGTTGCTGGTGACCACGCCCCTTTCCCTGTCATTCCAGCCCCTCGCCCTGACTTCTAATCCCCAAGAGCTTGGTGATCTGTCAGCTGACTTAAAGTCCTGCCCTGCTCCCATATCTTTGGGCCAACCCTGTCCCCTTCTGGGCCCCATCAGTCACCTGGAGGAGACGGCACACCCCAGTGGACTGGTGGTGGTTTTCTCTTGTGCTGGGTTAATAAGGATTCAGAGGCTGTGACAGAATCCAGGCTCAACAGGCAGGAGGGCCCTGGGAGATGAGCGATGTCTGCCGTGGGCCCTGCAGTGGACGGCAGCAGTGCATCGCCATCCCTGGGCCAGTCAATATCTAAGATGCCCTTTGGACAGGACTGTTATCTGATAGAGGAAGCAGGTGTTTCAGGTTCCAGGAAGGCAGAACTAGGACTGGCGCTGGATGTTACAGGAGGTTTTCAGCTTTCTAGTTATATATATGTCAGAGGCAGGCTCTGTTCAAGGAAGGAGTGAGCTGTCCATTGCTGGTAGTATGTAAATCAATCCTGAAAGGAGGTTCCTGCTTGGGGGGGGGCGGGGGCAGTCCTTACACCCTCTTTGATTCAGGAAATCCCCATGATGCAGCAGGGTTGGCTTCAGGCTCTGTTCCATGCTGAGACTTACCACATAGTCCAACTGGACTGTGAGTTTTCCTGAATGGAGCAAGGCAGCTATGATAGTGACCACCACGTCCCTCCTCACGGTGAGCCTGAAAGGGGTCTGGTTCAGGGTGGGCAGATTCAGGGAATCCCCAGCAACACTGAACAGCTTAGTCACCTTTCCTTCCGAGTTGAACAACCTGGCCTGCAGAGACACAGAGCAGAGAGAATTTAAGCTCCACAGTGTATCTAGTAATAACCTGGAAGGAAATGACACCCTCCAGCCTGTTTTTCTTTTTGCAGTTGCCTCCAGGAAGCTTAGCCTGGCAGTCAGGGTCTTGCTGTTGTAGATGAAAAGCTGTCTCAGCTACTTAGCAACACCTACCCCATCTACACCCCTCAAGTAATCTCCGGTTTTTAAAAAATCTAGATGTCAGTAGAGAAAACCTGCATTTAGCCAAAAAGGCCTGTGGTCAAATCTCAGTTCCACTTGTAACTGCACTTGTGAAAGAAAAAAAAAAAAAATCTAGATGTCTTGTTTGGTACTTAGGTTTCAACTTCTCAGACACCCCAGAAACCCTTTAGATGAAGAGAAAATCCAAGACTGCAGCAGAATGGGTGGAAATGTTTGATGCTGCAGTTTTCCAGGGGTCCATGAAAACGGGTCTGAGTTTCATGCTGTCTTGCTTGGCCTGGTCCCAGAGGGTGTCCAGACCCTGTGTGGTGGGTGGCTCCATATTTTAGAAAGAACTGATGGTTACTGGGCGCCTCCTGCCTGCCAGGCCCCGTGTGGTATTGTTTCCTCCTCTCCTTAATGACTGTGTTCTTACATTTTACAAATGAGGAATTTGAGGATCAGAGAGGTGAAGAAACTTATCCCAAATCACACAGCCAGAGAGTTTTGGAGCTGGAAGAGAAATTTAGATCTGTGTGATCCTCCATGATGTGTCTGGGCTCCTGTTCAGAATCACCAGATATTTGAGGATTGTCAGGGGTTTGCCTGAGAGAAAGACCAAGAGTCCTTCACAATCTGGCCCCTGACGGTGGAAATCAAGGTTGGAGGAGACTGGGTCATTGAGGTTGATATTCTGTGTGTGGCCCGTACATTCCAGTTGCTGACTGTTCTTTGCCAGAATGGTTTATGGGGGACGTGGTCAGCCTGTTGAAACTTTTCTAAGTCTGCCTGTATGTACTGTGACCCATGTTTTCTCACCTGAAGCAGACCAATGGTCTCTGACTCCTGGTGGTCAGAGAAGGGAAGGAATGTCCCCACTTTCCCCTGGAGGTCCCATGACACTCACCCCCAGGATGAGGTGGACAACACTGTGGTCGATGACAGGAGAAATAAAATCAAGCTTCAGGTGCTCAGAGTTGAGAGACATGGGCACTGCTCAGGGAGAAGAAAATTCTGTGAGGGTGGAGGGCAGTACTGGATGGCTTGGTGGGAAGTTGCTTTTGGCTGAAGCACCATTTTTGCACAGGGAAGGGGGGAGTGTAGGGGTAGGAGCAGGAGTCATGATGATGCTGATAAGGACAATGATAAAAACGATGAGATACTGGCTGACATTTATCAAGCACCCGGTAATGCGTTAAACTGTATACATGTTAGCTCATGGAATCCCACAAAACCTTAGGTCCTGCTCTTACCCTCATTTCACAGATAGAGAAACCAAGGCTCAGAAAAGTGACATGACTTGCTCAAGGGTATACTGTAAAAGGATCTGAACTCAGCTGGGCCTATGTCAACATTTTGGTTTGAAACAAAGCTGACCTATTGTTTATATCTCTCCACCTTCCCACCTTCCCTACCAGTCGGATCTGTGGCCGCCCCCACCCCCACCCCCACCGCCCCCCCAGGGTCTGGATGGATCTGTCTTGTCCGTTGCGTCCTCCTTGGGATTCCCCACTTGGCCACCAGGTGGCAATGGCGTCTCATCTGCCCTGGCTGTTGGGTGGAGACCAGGGCGGGATGTGGGAAGTTCGTTCCTTGGTCTGCCTGCTTCTGGGAGAGCCTGTGGAGCCCGGGGAGCCTGGGGAACCCTCCCGCTCTGCCCCTAGGGAACAGAGGAGCTGGATAGACTTGGGGTTCTTGCCCTAGTAGCTTCGCCTAGCCTCTTCCCGCCTTTGAACCTCAGTTTCCTCATCTTAAAATGGAGAAAGTGAAAGTCACTCAGTCCTGCCTGACTCTTTGCAACCCCATGGACTATATAGTCCCTGGAATTCTCCAGGCCAAAAATGGGGAGGCAGTAGTACACTTGCCCTGTAGATTGTACAGGGCTGATACCTAGTAAAGTTAGCTCAGATCTGAATAAACCAGACTTGAAACTTACAGAATTGAGTTATCACTAATTCCTCCTGTGAACTGGGACAAATGATTTCATTTCTGAGCCTCAGTTTCCTTATCTGTTAAGTAGGATAATGATTGCTACCTCATGGAGTTGTCTGAAGGGTCAGTGAAGCAGTGTAAATAAAATACTCAGCCCAAGGACTTGGCCCAAAGTAGGTGCTCAATACATGATGAAAACCTATTGATTCCATTCTCCTCTTCCCAGTCCTCTCTGGTGGCTCTTTGAATGAGCCTCTTCAGATCCCCAAAGAGTAGATGGTAGAGTTTTCTTCTCCCCACCAATCCCCTCTCTGAGGGGCCCAAGAATTCAGACTTTCACTGTGAAGGGTCTGAGGATACAATTTGTTTCTTCCCTTGATCTCTCTTCTCTGATAGTCCACAGTAGTCTCTGTGTCATCCTTCCATCCATCCATACAACTATCCATCCATCCAGCCATCCAGCCATCCAACCATCCAACCATCCATCTATCCATCCATCCAACCATCCAACCATCCATCTCTCCATCCATCCAGCACACATCTGTTGCACCTCTCTGTGCCAGGCAGAGCACCTGCCAGGTACCAGGCACTCTCCCACAAAATTTGAATCCTCACTAACAATCCTAGAGGTAGGGATGTATAAGCCTGCTTTTTCAAAGCCATGGAACAAATCAGTGGCAGAACTGGAATTTGATCTTGGGTTTATCTGGGGCACCCACTGGCTGACATAGAAACTTGCATGTACTATGTACTCAGGAAATCACAGCTGTGGTGATTTCCTGTCTGTTCATCCTGGACAGAGATCAGATGATGCTTGTCCCTTTTGCTACCGGGCTGAGTTGCTGCTCAGGCCTGACCAGGGGAGGCTTGCCTTGGGCAGAGACAGTGCTTGGAGGTCAGCGCAGCAGTCAAGGAAAAAGGAGAGAGAGAGTGGTGCACCTACCCTTCGTCAGGTTCAGGAGTTCCCCACGCATGTTCTCAAAGGCCGCCTTGAGCACAGGACACAGCTGCAACAGCACACATGAGGGCCTCCATCAGCCAGGGTCAGCACACAGCCCCAGTGACCCGTGCCTGGGCTGAGTCCCGCCCCTGTACCCACGGCCAGCCAAATTTTCACCCATGTGCTTGAGGACTCAGTGGTGCGTCTACTCCCCCAACCATCACCGCTGCTCAGAGATCACCACAGCTTCTGGTGTCACCTGGGATCTTTGCAATGATTTGTTGCTTGCTTTGTGTCCACGTGTGTCTGACCTGCCAGCTGTCCTCCCTATGAGACTCATTATATTCACAAGAGCCCACGTTTCCCATAAGAGGGAAATGCAGAATGCGTTCCTTCATTCACTTCTTCAGTCAAATTCCAGCAGTTCTCAGTAGAGGTGATGTTGTCTCCCAAGAGACATTTGGAAATTTCTGAAGACATTTTTAGTCGTCGCAGTTTACTGGGTAGTGTTACTAGAATCTAGTGGGTGGAGGCCAAGGATGATACTAAACATCCTGCAGTACATGGGACAACCCCCGCAACGAAGAATTATGGGGACCAAATGTCACAGTGACAACCCCAGCCTCAGCTGTTCTGCTTGGGAAGAAAGTTAAACATTCAACTCACTTGATCCTGGGGCCCAAAGGCCTTGCTCCCTTGTCCTAAGCAGCCTATTTTCCAGGGCAGTGCTCTGAGACTCTGCCATTTTGTCTTAGGTTAAAATTCCCCAGTGAAGAACCTTCTGGTTGACCACCTATTGCTACTTTTGAGAAATGACTCCTCACTTTGATAAATGTTAAGTTTTCCTATGAAAAGCCAGTTCCCTTCTCCAGCTGCTTTGCCAACCCTGAACCCAGGGAGGATGGAGGAGTTGGGCTCAGGGACTCCCAACATATTCTGCCTGTTCCTCGTGGGAAGGGTGCCCCTGGCCCCCTCTGCACCCCCTCCCATAAATCCCCTCCCTTTAGCTCCACCCCTGGGTCTCAACCATGGTGACATGCTAAAATCCTCCTCTGGGGGAGCTAGAATCCTCTGAGATACCAGGGCCCCACCAGACCAATTAAATCTCTGAGGTCGAGCCTTGATATCTGTGTTTTTAAAAAGCCCTCCCAGGAAGTTCTGACGGGCAGCTGGCATTGGGACCCACAATTAAAGGGGCTTTAGCATTTTCTAGATGGGCTCCTGCCAGATTTAAACATGCTGCCCCCTTTCCTTTCATGCCTCTTGAAATATTCATAGGGGGTAGTTTCAAATCCAGTGATTCATGGTGGGAAATCATGATGATTGATGGAAGGCCAGTTTTCTCAAATTGTTCACTGGATTTGGCTTTTCACCCTTAAAAGCAGATATTTTCCCAAATTGTTTTCTCAGTTTTTCAAATTGCTTGCTGTATTCGGCTTTTCACTCTTAAAAACAGGCTATTATGCAAAGAACATTTTATAATCCCAGGTTCTTGCTATCTTTTCTAGTGGAAGATATATTTTTAGCTAATAAAGTATAATGCCAGTTAAAATGTGATTTTGCCAGAGGCTGGGAAAAAAATTTCCAGCTGAGCCCTACTTTAAGAAACTGTCACCTTTGGGAATGCAAACTAGTACAGCTGCTATGGAAAACAGTGTGGAGATTTCTTAAAAAACTGGAAATAGAACTGCCATATGACCCAGCAATCCCACTTCTGGGCATACACACTGAGGAAACCAGATCTGAAAGAGACACGTGCACCCCAATGTTCATCGCAGCACTGTTTATAATAGCCAGGACATGGAAGCAACCTAGATGCCCATCAGCAGATGAATGGATAAGGAAGCTGTGGTACATATACACCATGGAATATTACTCAGCCGTTAAAAAGAATTCATTTGAATCAGTCCTAATGAGATGGATGAAACTGGAGCCCCTTATACAGAGTGAAGTAAGCCAGAAAGATAAAGAACATTACAGCATACTAACACATATATATGGAATTTAGAAAGATGGTAACGATAACCCTATATGCAAAACAGAAAAAGAGACACAGAAATACAGAACAGACTTTTGAACTCTGTGGGAGAATGTGAGGGTGGGATATTTCAAAAGAACAGCATGTATACTATCTATGGTGAAACAGATCACCAGCCCAGGTGGGATGCATGAGACAAGTGCTCGGGCCTGGTGCACTGGGAAGACCCAGAGGAATCGGGTGGAGAGGGAGGTGGGAGGGGGGATCCGGATGGGGAATACGTGTAAATCTATGGCTGATTCATATCAATGTATGACAAAACCCACTGAAATGTTGTGAAATAATTAGCCTCCAACTAATTAAAAAAAAAACATAAAAAAAAAAAAAGAAACTGTCACCTTTAAGTAGAAGAAAAATTTCTTAAAAAAAATCTCACGTATGTAAAGCTAAGTTTTACAAAATCATTCCTTTCAGAAGGCTCTCTGGAAAGGTTTTAGAAAGCATTGAATAGGACTTCCCTGGTGATACAGTGGATAAGACTCTGCTTGTCAATGCAGGAGACACAGGTTTGACCCCTGGTCTGGGAAAATTCCACATGCTGGAAGCATAGTAGCTTGTGCACCACAGCTATTGAGCCTGCACTCTAGAGCTTGTAAGCTGCAACTACTAGAGTCCATGTGCCTAGAGCCTGTGCTCTGCAACAAGAGAAGCCTCCACAAGAAGTCCATGAGCTGCAACTAGTGGCCCCCGCTCACTGCAACTAGAGAAAGCCTTCACACGGCAATGAAGACCCAGAGCAGCCAAAAAATAAAACAAACAAATAAAAATTTAAAGGATTAAATATGGTGTAGCTATTAAAATAGTTATGACTATCATACAGTGGTATAGGAAATAGATACCACTTAGAGGATATCAAATAATACTGATGCTGAGTGTAGCCACATAAAAATATGAGTGCAGATGGAGGGAGATTTGGAAAAAATATACAAAAGAAAAAATAGATGCTAAGTTAAGGTAGGAGGATTGTGGGTATTTTTCTCCCAAAGGTTTAGTTATTATATTGTGTTTTTCAGTCAAAAAAGTTTTATTATAAAAATAAATTAATTATCTGACAAGGTATTTTTAAACCCAGGAGACCCACTGTTGTGAACACATCTTGGAATTCACAGTGAAAATCAATGATCATAATGGCAGATAAATCCAACTTATTGAGTTTTAGCTAATCTGTGACATATAAGGGACATAAAAAGGGAGATGGACTCGTGTTCACTGACTCAGAAAATTAAACCCAACAAGACCTGCTGGGTAACAACCTCCTGACGACACAACCAGGGTAGTGTGGGACCCTGGTGTGCTAGAGCCAGCTTGGATCAATTTTTGAGAATCAAGTGCTAAATTTTCAGGAATTTCTGAGCTTGGTGCTAAACCTGACATTATAAAAATCAAGTTGTATACACTTACAATTAAGTAAGTTATGCTAAGAGCAAAGTCAACTCAAAACTCATTACCTCCTAATTATTCTGTTCTATTTTACCATTATCCATTGCTCTTGAGGTTATTTATGTCTATGACATCAGCATGGTGGAAACACCATCCAATAATGTGCAACTAAGCCTCTCTTCCTGACCCTGCTCAGATGTTTGTCCCGATTTCTCCTCAGTGAGTTCACACTAGTAGCTTGAAATTGGCAACAGAAGGGATGTTTACATCAGGGAAGTCAGGGAATGCTACAAATCAGGGCTCCCTTCCTCTAACCCCTCCTGAGTCGATTGTTAACAATTTATCAGCACATCACTGTTCGAGGTCCCTTGGCTGCCTTTTGGCAGTTTCATTACCTTGACCACAAGGATCCACTGCTGAAAGAATGACCCAAGCCCAGAAACATCCCACTCAAAGTAGACACAGATCCCTTAGCACCAGCCTGCAGTTCCACCTCTGACCCACAGAGGGGCAGGCTTCACAGACCAGAGAGACCCTGACTCTACTTACCTCGCTTTTCACCAGTTTGGGGAGGGCTGGCGTCAGAAGGCTTATGACCTTGTCGGCTAAGCAGTTGAGCAGGAAGGAGAGCCTTCGCGGGAGGAGAAGAGGAGAGAGGTGATGTGGGTCAGGGATGATCCCCTCTCCCCTGTGTTACAGAAGGCGAGACCAAGTCCAGCAAAGGAAGGAACTTGCCCAAGGCACAGGGCGTGTTAGGGACAGGGCTGGATGTGGCCCCTGAGCCTGGTGAAGGCGGTGGCAGATGGTTCTCAGGGACACGGGCTGGGCGTTGTCTTTAGGAACATTATCTGGACACTGGAATGAAGGCAGTGGGCATATCCCCCGTTCTCCTGCTAAGGAGGGATGGAGGGAAGCATCGTGTCTTTGAGCAGCTGTTGTGTGCCCTGCACTCAGCTGGGTACTTGAGGACACTGTCCGATCTCATCTTCTCACTATGGAGGTGAGGCACGGGGAGGTGACTTGTCCGGAATGTTGCCTGGACAGTAAATGCGAGAGTTGCATTATGCTCGCCTGACTCCATAGTTGAGACCCATGGCTGCACCCAAGCCTGCCAGTGGTGGTTTGGGGCCCAGAAAAGAGCCTCCTCTCCACTTTCAAATGTTTGTTCCAATTTCTGGCACAATGACTGAAATCCCATCATTATTGCTTCACCCTCGAGCTCTCTTTGGTGTCACAGATTTCCTGAAAGGAGCCCCAGACCAGGAATCAGGAGGGAAAAGTCCCTTTCTTTCTGAGGGCCTCAGTGTTCTCCATCTGTAAAATGGGTCCAGGGCACCACCTGGCTTCCCTCCCAGGTGTTCAAGGGGCCCGGTGAGAGGTGGCGGCACTCACTTGTGCACCAGGCTGATGCGCAGGCTCCCGTTGGTGTTGGAGCACTCGCTGAGGGCCAGGTGGGCGTGGTCCTTCTCGCTAGTCTCCACATGGATGATGGCTTGGGCCTCCACCTCCAAGTGCAGCTCCACCATGGTCTTGAAAAGGGGCCTGGGAGTGGAGGAGCCCCATGCTGTGAGCTCCAGCCCAGCCTGAGGTTGGATCAAGCTGCAGTTGCTGTCCACCTCTGTCTCCTGCTGTTTGCTCCTCTCTTCTCAGGCTCCATGCTGGGTCCTCCTCATCCCCTCATGTGTATACCGGCATCTCAGATTTAATGTGTATGTGAACAGAGGCGCCTGGCGGGCTACAGTCCATAGGCTCGCAAAGAGCTGGACATGACTGAGCAACTAATACACACAAACTGAACTACGGATCCTTCCCCAATCCTTCTCCTCTCTTGATCTTTCCTGCCTTGTTTGCTGGCCACTCCATACTGTCTTGACCCTTCAACCTCCCCACCACCCTAGCCCTACCCCGAGCCCTAATTGAATCCGTAAGCAAATCCTCTTGTGTCCTCCGAGACATATTTGGAATCCAGCTTCTTCTCACTACCTTCCTGCTCCTAAACCCTGGTCCACACTCTTATTTTCTCCTCCTGAATTATTACAGTGGCTTCTGGATAACCTCCCTGCCTCCACTCTTGCCCCCACACACAGCAGCCAGGAGGCTTCTTGAAGAATGTGAAATCACGTCACGTCCCTCCTCTGCTCAGAGCCCTGCACGACTCCTGTCTTCCTTGGTAAAACCAAGTCCTCACCTTGGCCCACAGGCCCTTTACGATCTGGCCCCAGCAGCCTGCCGGCCTGACCTCCCACCAGGCTGTCTCCTCCTACTCTCTCCTCCCCTCCCTCCTTAGGCTACTCTGTGAAGCAGGCATGCACTCTTGCCTGAGGGGCCTTTGCCCTTACTCTGCCCTCTGCTTGGAACTCTTTTCCTGCATGGAGGATGGGGGTGGGGAGAATGAGTGGAAGAAACTGTCCGGCTCGCAGTGCCCGACCCAGGGGACACTCACGTGTTGAATCCAGCCACTATTTCCAGGGGGGCCTTGACCATCAGCTGCCGGCTGTCGGCCAGGGGCTGCACCTGCAGCTGAGGGATGCTGGCTGAGGTGACTTTCAGCCTGGACATGACACGGGAGGGTTGAGTTTCATGCTTCGTATTCAAATGAGCATCATCCCCAGACTGGTCCCCATCTTAGCTGTCCCCCAAAGTGTCCAGGCGGCAGCTGGACCCAAGCCCTGTCCGGACTCCCCTTGGCATGGTCTTGCTCCCCTCCCCCTCCTCACTGTCTGTAACATTTCCATGGCTCCCCTCCTAACTCAGGAGATGAACCTGAGCTTCTGGGGCTGACCTGTAAGACCCTCTGTGCCCTGGCCCCTTTGACCTCTCCCCCTTGGCCTTGGGGTCTGAGCACCAGCCATTCTGACTCTCCCCCACCCTTTGCCTCCGCCCAGGCCAGTCTCTCTGCCCAAATGCCATTTCTTCTTGTCTCCTGGTGAGCATGGAGTCATTGGCTAACCTATCCCCACCACTGAGAAGCATCGCCTTTTCTCTTCACCTTCCCATCCCAGGCGATCTTCCTCTGGGGTCTTCCCTGTTAGGGTTCCTGGGTCCCTCTTATGGTTCTTGTTAACCCCTCTGGGAGCCTCTGAAGGAGAGGCTTTTTTTAATCCATCCTTCACGGTCAGGCACAGAGTTGACACCAACGGATGCTTGTTGACTGATCCCTTGAGCATGCAAAGCGTGTCCTGGGCAGAGGAGTGGGCAAAGAGCCAGCTCCCAGCTTAGTTCTGCTCCACTTACCAGAGGATTTGCTTCAGGATGGATTTCACCAGGTTGCCGGAAATGCCCCCGGACGACTCCTCCAGGGCACTGAGCAGCGGCAGCTTCTGCAGGGTGTCGGTAACATCGTGATTCTTCAGTTTCTGTGTCAGCACTGGAGACAGATCCCAGGGATTAGGGTCCAGCAGGAGGGGCAAGGAGAATGGCTCGGTGGGGGCTCCAGGCTGGGAGGGGACATCACTCAGGGCTACTTGGACTGGGACATAAGGTGAGGGTAGGGATGGCTTCATTCTGAGGATGATGGTCCAGATGGATTATTTTCACATGGAGACTGTGAGTGGGCATGGGTGGGACCATTCCCACCCTTGAACATTGCCAGCCTCCGCCAGGAGTGTTGGTCAGGACACCTGGAACAGAGACCTACATATCTCTCACTATCCACTGGCAAACACTCCCAGAGGCAGGGAGCTCCTAAGGCCTTGTTTGGGGCTGTTTCGCTGCTGAAACAAACTTGCTAATGATTCCCTGGCATCCACATCCCATGGGCCTGTTGCCCGAAGAGACCCAGGTGCTATGTAGAGAAAGGAAGAGCCAGGAGCCCTGGGTTCTGGTCCCTGCTGGACGTCTCCCCTGACGACTGGAGCCCATTTGTCTTGTGTGACGAGCAGGTCAGAGTGCTGGAGAGCTGATGCTGACAGCAGCATTGGAGAACAGCCCTCAGCCAATGAATGACTGGTGGGAATTGGTGTATAAAGACCCTGCCTCCCTCCCTCCACCGCTGGGCAGGATGATGGGTGTGTGTCCCCTGCTGTGTCCAAGCCAGCCTTGTTGTCTGCACTGTGACGATGGAGCTGGCCCCCACAAATAAGCCTCCTTTGCCAGCCAGCGCACTGTTCAGTACTGGCTGTCGAGGTTCTGGAGGGACATGGAGCAGGGACAAGAAGCTTGGCCCTGGCACGCTCCTCTGCCTAGCTCCAGTCGTGTCACCTCCCAGGACTTCGGGCTGGGAGTTGAGTGGATTTCCTCGGGCAGCCAGTGACCCCCAGCTCCCTCCTAGGTAGCTGCCAGAGACAGCTTCCCAGTGAATCAGTGGTAGTCCCTCCTGCAGAGAATTCCATTGGCTCCTTGGCAGGCAGTTCTCTGGCATCTGGCCTCAGCCTGTCAACCAAGGACCGACTCTGACCTGGGACAGTTCGGGGAATTTCCCCACCATTCTGGGGGGCTTCAACCTTCTCCCCCCGTGAGTTCTTGGGGAGGATTCTCCCCACCAGGTTTTTTCTGTACTTGGATTTGAGCTCCCTGCTGCATCCCAACCCCTAGGGGATTATTTGGCATTCTCTCTTTTTTCCTTCTTAGCTGGTTTCCCAGTGTTTCAGTTCTTGCCAATAATATCTGATACAAACCCATCTGTTGGGCTTACTGTGTGGTTTCTGCCTTCTGACTGGCCCTGACTAACGCAGTTGCCCAGTGGGACGGAGCCCCAGTTCCCAGTGATAACTGGCTTGCCTTTACCTGACTTGCTTCCCGGCTCCTACAGCTGTTGCCTGGGATCACCTCCAAAACCACCCCCTTGCACACAGCTCCTCGACTCAGACTCTGCTGCTGGGGAACCTAAATGGCTGCCCCTCTCCAAGCTCCTTCTGGCTGAAATTCCATGTGCTTGCAACTCAGTGTGGGCCCAGAGCATATGTGCCTCCCCCAGGAGTGCCTGGAGTTCTCAGCTCCCCTTCCATCCTAGGGGATCCATCCTCTCTAGTGGATATATATCTATCCTATATCCACAGGCTATAGTGCCTTTCAGCTGTGTAGGACCTGGCCCACGCACAGGCCACAGCCCAGGCCCACTGTACACAGAAGGTTGGTGTGTGCGCCAGTTGGACTGGTTTTGGTGTCACAGCTGGGTCGAGGATGCCGCTAAACAGCTAGAAGGCCCAGGACAGCATTTCCCCTATAACAAAGAGGTATTCAGTCCCCGAAGGCAGCAGTGCTGAGGCTGAGAAGTTCAGCTGTAGAGGTCATTAAGCGGTTGTCACTTTCTGTCTTATTGGATGATCCTGACAACCGGGGAGAGGCGAGGCCCTCTTGCAGAGGAGGAAGCCAAAGCTCAGGGCGCTGCCAGGGCCACAGAGCCGGAGCTTGATAAAGCTGAGCCTGGGGTGCAGGCAGCCAGACTCCCAGCTGAAGGTGCTTGCTTTGGAGACTAGTTGTGTACTAGGTCTAACCCAGAGGAGGGGCTCTGGCAACGGGGTGTAGGCAAGAGCAGCCGGAGAGGCATTTGCATCATTGCATGTGGTGGCCGCGTACTCCCTTGAGGGCTGTGGACCTCAGAGTAGTAGATTTTAGAATCATGGCATTTAAAAAAGGGATCTTGGAATCATAAATACTTGAGATCATAGACCCTCCCAACCTTTGTAACTCACCCCGTCAAATCTCACTCAAGACTTGCGATCCAAGCATGCTTTGTATACCCCTAGTGATGGGGAACTCCCTCCCTCCCTTGGAGGGCTGCTCCACCTGCCCCCTCGCCTTGTGGTGATAAGGGCTGGGCGGCTAAGACTTACTCTGCTTGATGACTTCTGCGCTGAGACTGAGAACCACAGGAGGGCTTAGGGTGGCTCCTACCAGCTTGGCTGCCAGCAAACCACAGAGGAAGGTGAAGGTCCACGAGTAGGCCATCTTCTTTGGGGTTGGCAGGTGGCACGTGGCAGAACCTGGGATGAGCACAGAGGGCTCCATTAGCTGAGCAGAGAAGGCCCAGGCCAGGCCTGCCAACCTGGTGACTTGGGGTCCTAGAGTCCAGGAGAGGCTGTTTAGTGAGATGGGTAAGAGAGTAGGCTCTGGAGCCTGACTGGGTCTCTGTGTCCTTTAACTTAACCTCTCTGTGCCTCAGTTTTCTCACCTGGAAAATAGGCCTCATGACTGCTACTTCATGGAGTCAAGATTAAATGAGATAATATCTAGAAAGCATTTAGCACCGTGCCTTTTGCATGGCAGGATTCCCAGGTGGTGCTAGTTGTAAAGAACCTGCCTGCCAGGGCAGGAGATGTAAGAGATTTGGGTTTGATCTCTGGGTTGGAAAGAAACCCTGGAGGAGAGTAGGGCAACCCGTTGCAGTATTCTTGTGTGGAGAATCCCATGGACAGAGGAGCCTACAGTCCATGGGGTCACAAAGACCTGAACACGACAGAAGAAACTTAGCATGCAAGCATGCTTTTGCAAGGTGAGCACTTGGTAAATATTAATTATTTTCTTACAGGACATCCACATTCAGTGCTCAGAACAAAACATTTCTGCTTCTGTTTTTTTTCCCCACCCATCACTGTGGCACTTAAAGCGCTCAACCTCAGCCAACTTCCCTCCCTGGGTTTCCCCTCTTGCTCTACGAAGTTCCAGTCATTCCAAGCTGCTTGAAGTTCCCAGAACAAACCCTGTTCTCTCCCGTCTGGTCTTCGCTCTGCTCTTCCTGCTTCCTGCAATGCTGTCCCCCTTCCTTATCTGCCTGCTGAACTGTTCATTCTTGAAAACTCCACTCATGTGTCCCTTTCTCTGTAGAGATTTTCCTCTCCTGTAACCTGAGAGCCTGGACCACACTTGGAGAAAGGTCGCCCTGGGGGCTAGTGTGTGCCCAGGATAGGAAGTGCAGGTTGGAAGATGAGCATTCAGGTAGGAGGCAAAGTGGTAGGAAAGCTGTTTGCTTAATTCACAGGGTCCCCCTGACCAGACTGTGAGCTCCAGGAGGACAGATTGGGTCTATCTGCTCCCCTCTGAGTCCTCAGGACCCAGCATAGCACACAATGCTTTAATAAGTGGTTGCTGAATGAATGAATGGCCCTGGGAGCCCTGGAAGAATGGGGGAGTATGAGTTTCTGAAACTGAGGAGGTCTGGGCCATGCGAATTGCTGTCGATTCACAGGACCCTCGTTCCTGAGTCTTGGATGCCTGAAGGAGGAAGAGAAGTGTTGTGGGTCTGGGAGTCAGACAGACCCGAGTGGTCGGGCTGCCTCTACAACTTGCCGTGTGTTCTCAAGCAAGTGGCTTGTCCTGTCTGTTTCCACATCTATAAAATAAGGGGTAATAATAATGATACTTACCTCGCAGCGTAGTTGGGAGGATTCAATGGGACCATCCCTTTGTGGCCTCATATGCCACAAGTGCCCAAAGAGGGTTAGATGTTATTCTGATAATGACAGTTATTGTCGCTAATACTGGGGTCAGAAGGAGCCACCTTGCAGTCAAAGCCAGAAGACAGAGGGGACGCCCTCCCTGCACCTGCTCTTTTGCCCAGGAAGCCCCCCATCCCCACTCCGTAGTCTTTTTGTTTCAAGTATCTTGACCCTGTTTTCTCTTCATTATTAACTCACACTGCTCTGTTCTATGATCAGAGGCTCTCAGGGGGGCAAGTGGATGGTAGCCTCCCCTCCTGTGGAAAATTGTCTTCTCTACAAATCCAAGACCGTATGCCCACCCACCACATTGCATCTCACCTCCTGGCTTTGCCTCTCTGACTGTGCTGTCCCATTTGCACGAGATAACCTTCTCTCTTCCTTTGTCCAGCCAATTTCTACTCAGCTTCTCCACCAATATATCACCTCTTTTAGGAAGCCTTCCCTGACTGTCCTCTACCACCATGTCCCTGGGTTCTCCTTGAGCATGGCATGTTGATCCATCCTGGGAGTATCTTGGGGTCCAGGATAGTCTGATAGTTTTGTCTTCAGAATCACCCCAGCCCAGGGCTGGCCATAGAGCAGCTGGTGTGCGTGGAGTGAGTTAATGTCATTGGGATGAGGTCAGGGAGAGATGGGGCCAGTCCAGTTCCCTCCTCATTGCTGTTTTGTCTCCTGGGTAAGAAAGCTGGACTCCTCTCTACCCCCAGCTCTGACCCTAACAGGGTCCTAGTGGATTGAGAGGGGCCTTACCCTGGGGTCAGGCCTCTCTCCTGCTCCTGACCTGACCCCAACAGGGGTCTCTAGGTCAGACCCTTCCTGGTGACATAGACCCTTCACCCCTTCCCTGCAGATTTACCTGGACACACGGATGCCTCGGCCTGCTGCTCTTCTCGCCTGGGCACTGGGTCTGGAAGCCCAGCCTTATATCCTGCACACCCTCTGCATTTGGATTGAGGTCTCCAAAGTAAATATTTGTGGCATCTGGTAAACCACAGACGTGCTGGGAGGCAGACTTGGGACTCCAGTTTCCTGAGGTTTGGAGAAACAAGGATCCGGCTGACGTGAGGGATGTGGGTGGGGCACTGGGGCATATGTCAGGGGAGCTGGACCAGACAGAGTGTGGCCTGTGTAAAGGGCTCCCTGCCTCCTGGGCAGCCACTTCTGTGAACAGGAGCAGTGATGAGAACAGATGCAGGGATGGGAACAGGGGCAGGGATGAGACCAGGGGCAGGGATGATGTATTAAGCACCGGCGACACAGAAGTTTCCACCCCAGGCTTCACATCAGCCCTATCAATGGAGTCTCATTCTCACCAGGGTCAGCATGGCTATCCTGACTTTGCCACAAAGGCACCAGCTTCACCAGCCAATAAATGGCAGAGCCACATTCAAACCAGAACTCTGACTTCAAAAGCTATCTAGGGATGTCCTGGTGGAGACAGGGGACCCTGGGGGAGACTGAGTAAGGGCTCTGGTTCCACCATTTCCATGCTGAGTGATGCAGAGCACATTCCCTAACCTCTCTGAGTCTCTATTTCTCATCTGTGAAATGGGAATAATGGCAGCACATGGGTCATACGTCCTGGCACAGAGCAAGTGCTCAATAAATGTGAGTACTTTTTGCTTTTGTATTAATATTATTGCTTACAGTAGAATAAGCCTTTGCAGAGAGGTTGCAATCATATTTACTGGGAGGATGGAGGGAAGAGCCTTGCCCATTCCTTATTCCTAAACACATTTTAGGACTAGGAATGCACGTATCCATGAATTAATTCACCCATGAGAACAGGTTTGAATCCCATTTTTGCCACTTTGTTGTGTAACTGTGGGCAAGGTACTTCATCTCTCTGGGCCTCAGTGTCCTCATCTGTAAAATGGGGATGATGGTAGCCCAGGCTGCTGAGAGTGTGAACTGAGGTGCACACTCACCCAGCACTCAGCCCAGGCTGAGGTATTCTGCAGCAATGAGCACTGTCTTTGCCTTGCCTGTGGCTTCAGGAATTTCAGTGAATATTCGTGGACTGAATGAATGAGGCTTGGTCTTGAACCAAGGGGACAAATGAACTGCTCTGTAGGACCCCTCTTGCCCACCACCTAGGACTGGCTTGCTTGACCTTCACAGACACCTAGAGGTGGGTGTCAGCTGCCCTGAGTGTACCCAGGGAGTCTGAGGCCCTGAGAAGTGAGTGACTTGCTCCAGGTCCACGCCCAGGGCTTCCAGAGCTGAGACTTGAGTGTATTGTTTTGTGCAGACCACATGCTCTTCACCACTATGCCATCCGTCCCCGGTGAGTCCAGGTTAGTGTCGGGAGGTAGGACTCAAACAGGGCCTGGGGAATCCTTGCTGCCCGGCTTCAGTCTAGAGGCCGGGGATGTGGTTCAGAGCTGGGAGCACTGGTACTGAATCCTGAGTCCTTGTGCAGGGGGACAAGATGGGGGCGGCGAGGGCTGTGGGGACACACAGTATATGGCCAGGCCCTGGTGGGGCTGCGCTCCCTGGAGATGTCGAGAAGAAGAAGGCAAGAGTGTTCGCCCTCCTGCCATGTCTGAAATGGGCTCATGGCTCCAGACACCTAATGGTGAGAAGCTTCTGGAACCAGAGAGACTTCCTGGAGGGAGCCTGCCATTCCCCCGGGCACATCTCCAGAGGGCAGAGGCCTCCTCCTGGACTCTCCTGCTGGCCCTGCTGCAGCCCATGGACAATGCACCTCTGTGGGAGGCCTGAGCCCAGTGACAGGGCCTAGGCCTCAACCAGCTCCTGCTTCCTGCCTCTCGGTCCAAACACACTCGCTGGGGTCAGCAGGTGTGACGGTGCCTCTAAGTCCTGGCACATCTTGGAAGCCACGGTGCAGCAGGGCCCTGCCCTCAGTGCCACTCAGCTCCCTCCCTCCCCCCCAGCCCCGACTGCTCTGGGCCTCTTTGTCCCAGCCTTTCCTCTTTCCGTCTCTCGGGCCTTTCTGCTGTGTCCCTTCCCAGAATGCCTTGCCCAGCCCCTGAGAACTCCATCTCGCCCTGTCTGGGCTGCAGGCAGGGGAGTCGTCCAAACGACTGGTTGAGGCCTAGATGGCTCGTCTGCTGTGTGGCTGGGGAGAAAGGGCTCCTCTCTGGGGACTGCCACTTCCTCAGCTATAAAATGGGTCTGTTTTGAGGGTCACGTAACAAAATGTAAAATGCTTAGAACATCAGTGAAAGTGAGTGTTAGTCGCTCAGTCTTGTCTGACTTTGCGACCCCATGGCCTGTATCCCGCCAGGCTCTTATGTCCATGGGATTCTCTAGGCAAGAATACCAGAGTGGGTAGCCATTCCCTTCTCCAGGGAATCTTCCTGACTCAGGGATTGAACCAGGTCTCCTGCATTGCAGGCAGATTCTTTGCTGTCTGAGCCAGGGGAAAGGCGATGATTATTATTGAAATATTAACATCTCTGACCTTCAAGGCCCAGTTCAGAGGCAGTATCTGCTTCAAGCTGCCTGACTGCTGCCCATGGATGAGTGTCCTCCCCAGCGCTTCCTCAAGTCCCCAAGATCAAGTATCGCCGGAGGCGCCACACTTCCACAGAAGCTATAAAGCAAGAGGAGGAGCCAGACCGCAGTGCGAGCAGGCGGCCAGGAGGCCGTGGCCCTGCTCTTGGCTTCCTCCTATGGGGGCTCCTGACCCAGACTGAGGTGTGAAAGGAGTCAAGAGGGCAAAGGAGGCAGATCTGTGAAGATGCCTCTCAGCAGACAGCTGAGGTCCCGTTGCCCACTGGCTCAGTAAGGCGAGCAGGGGTGTGTGCCCGGGTCCAGGCCTAGAGGGGTGTGACCTTGGACCTGGGGCGTGTGATGGGCAGGATCCTGTCTCTTTCCTGAGAGAAACAGGCTGAGGAGCTGACGTCCATCAGCTCAGGTGGGCAGAGCGGCATTTGAGAGGGAAAAATTACTGTTCTCTGCTCACTATGGATGTGGTTAAAGTGTGTGTGTGTGTGTGTGCTTTTCCAAAGGCCTGGTGTGGATCACGCAGGAGAGTGATCTGGTCTGGGGCTGATTTCAGTCCTTCCCATTATTATCATCCCCCGGGCAGTGAGGAAGGGGTGCCAGAGAACCAGAAGCTGGGGTGGCATGTAGGGGGGTCAGTGATTGGAGAAGCTCTGCCCTCCTCTGGTGCTGCAGCTTGAGAGGCCCGGCACGAAGGTGTGAAACACCCCCATGAAAGTGCCCATGAGACTCAACTCAAAACAGTCTCTGCCTCTCCAGGAAGCCAGCTTGCAACAGTACCAAGGCAGGTAACTCTCTCCTGCTTCCTTCCCTCTTCTCCCTGCCTGTGATCCATCCAGATGGAGCCAGAGAGGAAGAAAAGGTGAGTGTGTGTTCCTGTCTGTGTGTGTGTGTGAGAGAGAGTGACAGAGAGACAAAGAGAGAGAGCGTGCTCCTTTCCCCTGCCAAGCCAATACACAGAAACCTGCGTTAAGCTTGGGGAGAGAGTTTGCTATTGAACCAGAGCTGTTCACTCCAACACAGCAAAGTGGCAGAGTGGAAAAGTCCATCTCTATTCTATACATCACCAAAAGTAAGGGCTGGAGGGAGAGAATAGCAGTAGTAACACCTCTATTTCCCAGATGACGAAGGTTCTTGGAGAAGGACAGCGACTTGCCCACGGTCTCACAGCTGTAACTGTGGAGCCAGGATCTGGACTCAGTTCTGTCTGACTCAGGTAGCCCTTTCTGCCTCTCTGTCCCAGCCCACCCCATCACCCCAAGTGGGATGAGGGGAACCCTTTTCTTGGAAATCTGTGGATAACCAGGAAGGGTCTCTGAGGACATGGCAGGGTTAGACAGATGGAAATCAGGAGAACTTGTGGGCTTTTTCTGTCTCAGAGGGCAAGAAGGAAGCCACATGAGAAGCTCACTTGAATGGGCTCAAGTCTGCAATTTGAAAAGGCTCTTTCTTGGCACCAAAAATGCCCCCAGAAACATTTCACCTCTTGTGCCAAGCCCTGTTGCACGGTAATGACCGCTGGAGATGTCCTCAAGTGTTAGAAGATATTATGATGATTGATTAGCAATGTCTGCCATGAGCAATATAGATGCTATATCCTTTCTCCATCCCACCTGCATCCTTGCTGAAGATTTTGCACTCCCTTGCAAAATGTCAGAGAGATAACTGAGTGGGGAGAAAATCTCTAGACAAGATAGAGTTTGCTAAGGCCTTCAGATCAATCAGTTCTTATCTCTGGGCCTTAGGTTTCCCAATTGTTAGATAAGGATGTTGGACTCTTTGATGCTGTGGGTCAGGCTGGCTCTGATAACCTTTGCTTATAGCAGTGGGAGCTTGGTAAATATGCAGTGTGGAATGACCTTTTCTCGAGAGCAAATTTGTTCTTAGGAAGGCTCATATTCATGACCCAGGGTGTGCGTAAGTTCTGTCCAAGGGAATTGCCCAGTGATACGGGCAAAATGAACCGTTAGTGTAACTGAGCAGCATCCTATGGGGCTTCCTGGGACAAACTTCCCCCTCTCCCACCTCTGCCTCCTCTCTGTAGAAAAACTTCAGCCTCCTTGTGTTCCTAAGAAAAAAATTAATCAGAATAGCAAGAAAATGCAGAAATAAAGGAAAATGGTGAAGCAAGACCAAATAAGATTAATTTAGCCATTATATCAGAGCAGGCAATGGCACCCCACTCCAGTACTTTTGCCTGGAAAATCCCATGGACGGAGGAGCCTGGTGGACTGCAGTCCATGGGTCGCTAAGGGTCGGACATGATTGAGCGACTTCACTTTCATTTTTCACTTCCATTTTTCACTTCCACGCATTGGAGAAGGAAATGGCAACCCACTCCAGTGTTCTTGCCTGGAGAATCCCAGGGACGGGGGAGCCTGGTGGGCTGCCATCTATGGAGTCGCACAGAGTCGGACACAACTGAAGTGACTTAGCAGCAGCAGCAGCAGCCATTATATGGTCAAGTTCCTTTAGTTCCTCCTCTAGAGCTATAGATAATATCCTGAGCCATGTCATTTGATCCTATGTCACAGATACTGAAACCCCTACCAGGTGGAAGAAGTTAACTATATGCTGCCCACAAGCATGTAGACCCTGGACCAGTTGGAACCAGGAGGTTGATGATGTTGACAAATAAACTGTTTGGATGCACACTGCAACATTATTATTATTATTTTTTTAAGAAACAGTTTATTTTCCGTTTTGGTGGAAGTTTGTGGAAGAACCACACTGCAACATTCTGTATCGAGTGGCACCAGTTTAAATGTCTATTGACAGGGGATTTGTCAAATAAATTGCGGGCCACCAGGCAGCAGTCACAAAGCAATACGGAAAAACTAATTAAAGACTCTTAGCAGGTGAAAAAGGAAATAGTTTCTTCTGTTTTGTATAAAAAAATTTTTTTTTCCATCTAAAGAAAATACTGGAAGGAAATACACCCAAACAGTAACAATACTTATTTCTTGGTTGTGTCATCATCAGTGACCTTTACTGTTGTCTTTCTGTTTTCAGAATTAAACAAAGGTTACGCTGAATTCATATTTTGGATCAACAAACAATCTCATGAAATGGCTTGAAAATGAGTAAATAAAGATTGGGTAGAGGACAAGGAAGTGGAGGAAAGCTCATTCTTTCCCCAGAGCTGGCCCACAAGCCCCCACCAACTCAGGATTCCTGGGAAGCACTGTCAGGGACAAGGTTGATAGCTGGAACAAAAGTCCCTTCTCTCTAGTCCCGGAACCACCAAGAAAGGAAAAAAAGAAATCTGTATTGGAACATCATGGTTACAATCCCTCTTTTGTGGGGCAGGAATAGATAAAGATTCAATGCAAACAAAACTTGGCTAAACCAGACTCCTAGATCTAAGAGGGACATTGCAGGAAGGTCAGATATGCCTTGTCCTTGTAGGATTCACAGTCAAGGGTGTGTGTGTGGGGGGGTCTTACAGGGACAGAAAGGACAGGTCACATGAGGGTCAAAGCGGGGGAGAGCTGAAGATTGTGATTTGTCATTAATGAGGTAGCATGTGATTAGGTGGTGGTCAGCTTGGCCTTGGTAAGCAAGTGCTCTAAGAAAGGGAAATCCAGGCAGAGCTACGGGGCTGAAACTGCAATAAACCCCCACTCTCCTGGAAGTGCTGTGATGGTGTTAGCAGGGCCAGACAAGCAATACAAAGGCCAGAGTGTGGGACTCAGGCAAAAGGTGTCAGATGATAGAGCATGTAGCTTGTTCCACACCTGTCTTGAGTATGGAGACAGCCAACAGCCTGGAGAGGGTGCCTTGCTTGTCTGGGGAGAGTAATAGTTGAGAAGGCTTCGTGGAAGAGGTGACTTTTCATCTGGGCTGGTGATAAGGAGCTGACATGGAGAGTTAAGAGAAGAGCACCTTCCAGGTGGAAGGACAAAGAAAGGAGGTGAGTGAGTCTGGGGCTTGTCTGTCTCTTCCTCTGGAGAAAGAGGACAAGGAAGGCTCTCTTGACATAAGAGAAGCCACTTTGGCTTAAGCCATTTTATGATCTAAACTTGACCACAGTGCTTGCCCTTGAACAGGTCTCAGTAATCAATGATTTCAAGGGAAGTGAGGGAATGCAGGAACAAAGGAAAAGCTGTCAAGAAACAATAGTTCAGTGACAAAACAGAGTCCAATTTCCTCCCTGTGGGATATACCTAACAATCTGATACAGTCTTTGAGTTAAACAGGAACTCAGGACCCCACTCAGGCGTGGATGGAATGATGATGTTGGCCCTCCTGACTTCGATCAACTAAAGCTTGGACTCTGAAGACCTTGGCCCCAAGTCAGTGCTGAATTCTCCTCTGCTCAAGCCCTTCATGAATATACACATACCCTTAGCTTTAGATTTCCCCAATTTTGCTGTTCAGGGAGACACTGCTTTGGGAAAGAGGCCCAGTGTTCTTACTGGCTGCAAGTAACAAGTCCTTACTTCTCATCTTTGGCTAGGTTGTGTCTTTTGGCTCAACACCCACCAAGAGTTGCAACTAGATTTTGGGTAACATCTGAGCTCTGCGATGGAACAGAATGGATGGCAGGGAGTGGGCTTGGGCCATTTCCATTGGAAACAAGACCCAGGGTTGGAGGTAGACGACGGGAGCTGACACTAGCAGGGCTGGAGTCCTAGTAGCCTCTTGGCTCACCCCAGAAAGCCGCAGGCTGCAATGGAGCTTCCCTCAGGCAGAAAGAGAGTGTGGTCTGACCTCCTAAACCAGGCCTGTGGAATGCTGATTGTCTGAACACTGTGACCCCAGTTCTCCCAGGGCCTCTCTATATCTCTCACACAGACTGGTTTCTCTCCATCTTTGTCTCTTTCTTCCTGTCTCCTTCTGTCTCTCTCTTTCCATCTCTTGGGGGCCACATTAGAGGCCCCAGAGGGAGCTAGGGGGACCCTGTGGAGAGCACAGATGACCCTCTGCTGTCAGAAAGGGCTTAGGCCCTGCCCTCATCACTGAGGTCACTCAGCAGTGGCTGACTTTGGCTCAGCTGTGGATGTGGGAATGGAACCTCACAGACACATAAGCCCTTCCCAGGCCTGTTCCAAGCACCTATTAATTCACTTAACTCTCAAAATGTCAGGAGAACTACTGACGAAAACTGCTGCCCACCCCCCCACCTCTTGGCCAGGCACAATAGTAATCACTTTACTAT
Source organism: Cervus canadensis (assembly GCF_019320065.1). Lineage (NCBI taxonomy): Eukaryota > Metazoa > Chordata > Mammalia > Artiodactyla > Cervidae > Cervus > Cervus canadensis. Next base: position 61,622,215 of record NC_057395.1, on the reverse strand, counting down.
TACTAACCACAGTAGTAACCATGAGCTATCATACAACAGGAGGTCCTGGTAAGGAATATGGAATGAACAACCACCAACCAGAAGAATTTGGGAAATGTCAAAAGGAGAAAGGAGATGCCAGCCCATATGTCCTACCAACCTTTCAGCATCCTTCTCACTGGAATCCATCTTAGCTGAGTGATGCACATGGCCAGGAAGACCCTGAATCAGAATGACTGGCCAGAGACAAGTCATAAATTGTCTCATTACCATAAAGTCTGAGACTGTGAGCCATGTGGTAGAGCAGTTGTCCTGAGTTCCCTTACCCTCCTGCCCTCTGCTCAGGCGCCCCTTCCCAATAAAATCTCATGCTTTGTCAGCATGTGCATCTCCTTGGACAATTCATTGTTGAGTATGAGGAAAGAGCCCACTCTCAGGCCCTAAAGGAGTCCCTTTTCCTGCAATAAATGGTGACTCTGGTAGGATCTCTTCTTTGCCATGACTGACATCCTGATCTCTTGGGGGTACTTGGGGACAAGCTTGCCTGCCAATGGACCAGACCCAGTGGCCACTACCTGGGACCCTTTGTCCCTGGTCTCCTCCTGATGCAGATGGTTGGTCAGAGTGCCCTGACCCTGACCCTGTAAGGAACAAGAGACTCTGTTGACCTCTTTCCATTTTGTCTTTTCAACTCCTCCTATCCTACCCTTTATTCTTCTGCCTTTATCCTGAGTGCAGGAGTCTGGTTGAGTGGTCTCAGCCTGATCTGTGGGTCGGACCCTGATCACTTCTGGTGGGCAGAGAACTCAAATTCCGATCTCATATCTGGTTTCTGATTTCTGCTAGGGTCAAGTTCCTGACCTTCCTTCCTGGAAACCCAAGGGAAAGTCCTGTAATATCTGAGGACTGCAGGTGGCAGGAGACTTCTATAAGGTCATCTCTTTTGTCCCTTCTCCTTATACACTTTTTCCAACCTGCCTTTCTTCCCTCTCTTTGAAATCTTTGAAGATCTGAGCTATTTCCATTTACTCTCAGTGCTCAGATCTGAAGTTCTGTATCTCTGTAGGAGGTTTTCTGAGAAATTCTAATTTTGTATTTAAGGGAGTGTCTGATGAGAATGGTCTTGCCTATTTGTGTCTCATATTAATACTTTGTGTTGTGTGTTGTGATTTGTGATGGCCATTTTGCCTTGTGAAATGGGAAATTCTGGTTCTGTTCCACAGCAAAGCCATCTTCAGTGAATTCTGTCTGACTGGAAATATTTTAGCCATGAGCCTATGACTAAGAAAGAGATGATATTTTATTACAACATTATGTGGCCATGATATTGTTTAGATTCCAGAGAAAACTGGTTTAGGTAAACTCTTGAAAATTCCCAAGCTAGTTCTTTTTGCCTATAAAAGGCAAGCTTGATAGAAATGTCTTTTCAGAATTGACCTTATAACAATTCCTACTAGGAGAACTTGATTTTCTCTCCCTGTGCCTTGAGACCTGGAGATGGAAATGGCAACCCACTGCAATATTCCTGCCTGGAAAATTCCATGGGCAGAGGAGCCTGGTGGGCTACAGTCCATGGGGCTGCAGAGACGGACATGACTGAGGTCTTGAAACCAGGGCTCTCAGGAACACTTATCTTATCTAGACCATCTCTAATTCCTAAGACTGAGGGAAAAAAATATAACAAGGAAGAAGGCTTTTAACAGTTTATGTATTCCAACAGTTACTTATAAACTAGTGAGTTTTATACTGTAATTTCTGATTTTTGAGTAAGTTTAGAAAATGAAGTTATGAGATCTCACATTGTGTCTGTCTTTATGTTATGGGTGCATTATTTTTGACTTAACTTTTGGATGGTATTATCAAAGCTAATTTGTCAGTGAGCTCTATTTAATTGGCTTAAAGAAATTAAGTGCTTATATAAGTTCTGCAAAGTACAGAAGGTAACCGACCAGAATTTGTTTCAGATTCATGTAAACTGGGAAATATTTAGTATTAAATTAATATCTGGAATTAATGTATAAACTTGTTCATCTATGAAAATAGACATGCTTTTACAGTCATCAGCATTAAGTGTGATACCTTTATTGTGCCTGCTTCTGCTGCTGCTGCTAAGTCTCTTCAGTCGTGTCCGACTCTGTGCGACCCCATAGACAGCAGCCCACCAGGCTCCCCCATCCCTGGGATTCTCCAGGCAGGAACACTGGAGTGGGTTGCCATTTCCTTCTCCAATGCATGAAAGTGAAAGTGAAGTTGCTCAGTCATGTCCGACTCTTAGCGACCCCATGGACTGCACCCCGTCAGGCTCTTCCGTCCATGGGATTTTCCAGGCAAGAGTACTGGAGTGGGGTGCCATTGCCTTCTCTGTTATTGCACCTAGGTTTAATAAAAATTAAATAAGGTTTTATGATATCTGTTGTAAATTTGTCAGCAAGAAAAATAATTTGGTATGACGAAATTTTATAAGTGAATTAAATGCAAATAAAATAAGAGATTTTAGGTAAACTCTATAGGAATGTTTTCTGTTTATGTTTTAAGAATACCTATCTAAAAATAGTCTCTCTAGATTTTGGTAACTTGAAATTCCAGTGTTGTGACTGTTTAAGTTGTCTGGTCTGTATTTGTCTTTCACATCTTTTATTGTTTCTTTGGCTAAGTGAATAACTATTGTTTCATAGTGACTTTTGATCCTGTCTGACTGAGTTTTGTCAAGGAAAATATCTAAAGGGTTTCATTTTTAGATTTTCTTGACAAAGCTTCCTAAAGAAAACTCTAATGAAGTCCTTTCGACCTCTAGCTAACTTTGGGATTCTTCAAAGGGCTCCTGAAACATCCCAAGGAGAGATATTAAACAAATTAGGTTCATGTGGTGTGTTAAATTACATGGAAAGTATTGTCTGATGAGTAGTAAATCTCAAGTTTTATTGTTTGGTAAGTGTTATTAATATAGATATTCTAGAAATTATATGGAGTTTCTAAAATTCTGATATGTCCTGGTAAAATATTATCAGTTACGATTCTAATTATTATCTGCAAGTGTTGTATGTTACAGCAGTAACCAAGTTTATTTGTCAATTGCATTGTAATCTTTTTTTTTTTACTGTGGGTTTTAAGTCTTTTTGTCATTCATAGACACTTACAGTTTCACTCTAAACTTTTTTCAAAAATGCTTCCTCCTCAAGAAGGTTTGTAGAAAGAACTTTTGGATAAATACAAGTTTCTGACTATCATACCATAATGCTGAGAAAAAGAAAGAAAGTGAAAGTTGCTTAGTCATGTCCCACTCTTTGCAACCCCTGAACTATATAGTCCATGGAACTCTTCAGGCCAGAATACTGGAGTGAGTAGCCTTTCCCTTCTCCAGGGGATTCCCAACCCAGGGATTGAACTGGGGTCTCCTGCATTGCAGGTGGATTCTTTACCAGCTGAACCACAAGGGAAGCCCGCCATAAAGCTGAACTGGGTAAGAAATTGAAGAATTCTAATGGGAAACCTGCGTGCATGCATGCTAAGTTCATTCTATCATGTCCGACTCTTTGCAACCCTGTGGACTGCAGCCTGCCAGGCTCCTCTGTCCGTGGGATTCTCCAGGCAAGAATACTGGAGTGGGTTGCCATGCCCTCCTCCAGGTGATCTTCCTGACCCAGGGATCGAACCCGCGTCTTTTATGTCTCCTACATTGGCAGACGGGTTCTTTACTGCTAGCGCCACCTAGGAAGCCCTGATGGGACACCTGATGGCTTCATAAATCTGTTAACAAAAAGGACTAGTTACATAGGACTGAGTGAACTGGTGCATATAGTTATAATTTTTATGGTTTCCATCTGAAAAATTATTAGTTCAATCTGTGTTTTCCAGGTGTAAGGAAAACCTTCCCCTCAAACTCGTTATGACTTAAAGTCACTTGGTAAATTATACCTTTGAAAACAGAATTGAAACACTTACCTTTTCTCTCTGTCTGATCCCTACAGAGATCGGAAACGCTTAGGTTCCCAGCAGTTTTATGGGATAAATTAGGAAGGCTAACTCACTAACAGGTACAGAAATCTCAAGGTATGTTGGCGACCTTGAAAAGGGAAAAATTCACCTTGATCTATCAGGTGATATCTGTGACAAGCTCTTGGCATGACTTTCCTAGCCCTGAGAAGTCTTGTAAAAGTTCAGTCTGAGACTCTATAAAAGTTTCAGCAAAGCAAAAAGGCCTATATCATCAATTATAGTTTATATAAATCATCAGGCCAAGTTTATCAAGATCAGGCTTATTTTGCAAACAGATTAGTCTTAACTTGGCTATATTTGGTAAAAATTGAAAACTGAAACTGTTAGTTGCTCAGTCATATCTGACTCTTTGTGACCCCATGAGCTGTAGCCTGCCAGGCTCCTCTGTCCATGGGATTTCCCGGGCAAGAATACTGGAGTGGGCTACCAGTTCCTTCTCCGGGGGGTCTTCCTGACCCAGGGATCGAACCCTGGTCTCCTGCATTGCAGGCAGATTCTTTACCGTCTGAGCCACCAGGGAAGCCTGGTACTTTGGTAAAAATGAGGTTAATTTTAGAGTTAAAAAAGATTATGTTTCAGTGGATATTAAATTCCAGTTCTGTTAAGGGAGGTCTGTATTTACTAAGATTCACCTTAAAACAATGCACAAACAGAGGAGAAACTACACTCCTACTAGCATAAGACGAAGACAACATCAGAAATCGCTAGCTCAATATCCTTGACCTGACTCATATCATTATTTATGATGTTTTCTTGACTTCTTAAACTTTGCATATGAATCAAATGTTTTTCTACCATGGGCACGATCCAATGCTATGTTTAAAAATCAGTCCAATTTTAGGTTTGTGGCCAATTACAGTACTTCTGGGTTACTTTGGTGAATTTCTCCACTCCAAGGTCCTAATTGGTTGGCTTTTAGGAGATATATTTTAAAAGAAAAAGTTATAGTCCTGTTCAAGCCACTATTTATATTACTAGGTAGAATTCCCTCACCTGGCAAATTAATAATGCCTGCTCTGATCCTGGCCATAAACATGAATTTTCCTCTAGTACTCAAGCTCAATCAGAGCAACAGGCAAAATTGAGCTTGGAATAAAAGGAATAAAACCTCCCATAATTATGGGATGGGTTTATGTACAGTATGGTAATTTAAGTTTAAAGACTTCTCTATATTGGGAACAATTAAATCATACTAAGGATAATCAGTCTAGTAAACTAGAAAACTGGGCTGGATGCCTTATGGACAGCGCCAATATATAATTTCCCTTAAAGATAAGGACTGGTACAGAACAGACTAAGTCAGAGACCTGTGATATACATTGGGTTGCACCTAATGGAAGTTCTTGACTTATATTCTTACTTATGATATTACTAATACTGCTTGCTATATTATTTTTTATATTGCCTGTTTTATGAAATTGTTTCTTTTGTTACCAAATGTATGACTAAACCTCTGATAAAATGATGATATAGTCCCGTATGAGGTCAATGATTGTAATAGTGTAACTCTAGATATGGTAAGAAGCAACAGGGGGAATATTTTCCCGGACATAAGAGACTAGTAAGACAGATGGTCCAGAGACCTTTGGCTACTGTTAATAAGACCTAGTCCAGATTTTTGGCCACTGTCAATAAGACCTAGCACATTGCTGCTACTGCTGCCAAGTCGCTTCAGTCGTGTCCGACTCTGTGTGACCCCATAGACGGCAGCCCACCAGGCTCCTCTGTCCCTGGGATTCTCCAGGCAAGAACACTGGAGTGGGTTGCCATTTCCTTCTCCAGTGCATGCATGCATGCTAAGTCACTTCAGTCATGTCTGACTCTGTGTGACCCCATAGACGGCAGCCCACCAGGCTCCTCTGTCCCTGGGATTCTCCAGGCAAGAACACTGGAGTGGGTTGCCATTTCCTTCTCCAGTGCATGCATGCATGCTAAGTCACTTCAGTCGTGTCCGACTCTATGCGACCCAATGGACAGCAGCCCACCAGGCTCCTCTGTCCACAGGATTCTCTAGACAAGAATACTGGAGTGGGTTGCCATTTCCTTCTCCACTAGCACATTGAATGGCCTATTACTGAAACTTTTGCCAGACCTGGGAATGAACATTCCTAGCATCATGGGATGAAATGGTCATGAACTGCCCCTCAAACCATGGTTGTATTCATGACCTTGAAGGGCCTGCCAACTGAAAACTGGCTCTTGCTGTCAGTCTCTGCACGAATTAGGTCAATGGCCACTGACCTTCAGCATACCTTGAAAGGAGTTCAGGGTGGAGATCAGGGATGAAGCAATTTGTGCTCTGGGAAAAACTGGCAGAACAGACCTCTAGATAGTTAGGCACTTTCAGAAAAAGATTTTTAAGAGCCCAAACTCTTGTATTTTCTCATATAGAAAAGCACCAAAATCATTAATTGTGGGTGGCATCTGCTTTGGCCATTAAGGAGAGAAATGCAGTTGAAAGTAAAAATGGAGTAGCTGTGGTTCAGACATCCAAGGTAATACTAGGTGGCATTATAGACCCGACTTTAGACAAGTCCTTGAGTTGGGAAGAACTTGAGTTTTCTGAGCTGTGTCAGACTTGGGATGCCACCAGCCACACTCAAAACAATGTCTGCCGGCAGTTGGTAGCTGTAATTATGGTTTCAAGGTATCCTCTTATAACTATTAAATTTTTTGGAAATTAAATTTCTTTAGATCAGATATTAGTAGAAAAAGGAGATGTGTAGTGGCCAATGGCTGAAATTATGTATATATTAATACCACATTGGAAGTTAAAATCTACTTAGATAAAAGTTCTAGTTGTCACCTCTCCTCCAACTACTTCTAATTGAGTTTGTTACACCAAAACAGAGGACCAAGGGATTGAAATTTTAATCCTATGAGACTCAGATCCAGGGCCTGGAACTCAGCAATATGTCCAATTCAGTGCCTATTCTCAAAATCGAGGCAGGACTATGCCCATTTTGGCAGAAGTGGCCAGAGATGTCGTCACCTAGTTCCCTGAATTGAAACTGAGCAGGACTCTGTGGGTCTCTGGAGAACAGAGACCAAAAATAAAGGCAAACTTGGGATGCTGGAAGTGTACCATCAGAGCATCACGAGGCTTTAATGGTTTCAGCCAGCCTGGGAACTGGATGCCCTCCATCCACACACCACACACACACTCCTTGTAAATCTCCCCTTGTTTGACTTTTATAGTCTAGGAACAGCCCTACCATCTCTGAGGGCTCACTACCTGCCAGATACAGCCTCCACCTGCAAGTTCATTGCTATTCCCCCCATTGTTATTGTTTAGTAGCTAAATCGTGTCTGACTCTTTGTGACCCCATGGACCGTAGCCCATCAGACTCCTCTGTTCATGGGGTTTCCCAGGCAAGAATACTGGAGTGGGTTGCCATTTCCTTCTCCAGGGGATCTTGCCAACCCAGGGATCAAACCCTAGTCTCCTGCATTGGCAGGTGGGGTCTTTCCCGTGGAGCCACAAGGGAAGCTCTCCCCATTGTACATAAGGAAATGGAGGTACACAAACGTGGGAAGACTGGCTCAACTTCACACAGCTTCAGGGGCAAGATGGCAGGATTTGAACTCCGGTTCATCTGACTCTGAAACTTGTCCTCTCAACCTTTCAGCCATCATTTCCTGTGTTCTGTGTACCACCTTCCCTTGCCTGCCACAACTGCATTTACATTTTGCAATATCTGCCCGCCCCTGAGATTACTATTTACTCAGCATGCATTTTGGTAAATGGAATCAGTTTCAAACTTAAATACATTTGATTTTCCACTTCTAAGAGAAAATTGTATAACACTACCAAAAGTAAAAGAACAATATCCCTTCTCAGGAAAAAAAAAAGTGACAGCAGGATTATAGTGATGAGATAATGGCTATTATTAAGATAAAGTCTATAATTAAGCTTAGTGAGCACTTATGCACCCTTGTTTGAGTTAACCCATTTAAGCCCACTCCAATGCCTGGAGTTGGGCACTATTTTATCCTCATTTTGTGCATGATCCCTCTTCAGAGAGGTGACATACTTTTTCTAAAGCCACGGTGAGCCGCAACATGAGTTGTGGAGCTGTGGCTGGGAATGTCGCCCACTCAAGGCACCTGGCGGGGAGAACAGGCAGTGGTTGGAGAGGCGTTCAAGACGTACCCAAATTCTGCGGAGGACTGAGAAAGAGCAGAAGGGGAATCCCTTTCTCACTCCCAGCTCTCTGTCATGCACCAAGAAAGGCGAGGAGCTCTATCTGAGTGTGATTGACCTGGAGGACAAATCTCTTACCGTGTGGGCGGCTGTATCCCCTGGCACCAGCGGAGGTCCTGAAACCCAGACTGAGTGAGTTCTCAAATCTCTTTGCACCTTTTCTGAACTTGGGACCTCCCTGGCCTGTGAATGTCTTGCTCTGGGCTTATCTCGACTTCCTGGAGGCTGGAAGGAGAGCACAGGGACCCATTTGGCACCTCCCTTGAAGTCACCCCACGGAGGCTCCCGTGTTTACTCGGTCACCCGGTCCTCCAGGAGAGGAGAAAGAGGGAATTAGTGGATGACCCAGGAGACCCACCTGGGAGGGGGGGCATTACAGGGCCTCTTTTCAACATTCCCCTTTGTGTTAGGAAGGGTCATTCAGGACACCCTCCTGCCTGTCATCTCTGCACTTTCAGCATCTGCAGCTCCTGGGAGAGGTCATTCTGGGCTTTCACAGGGCCCTGACTTCTGGCCCATTTTCAGTCATTTCTCACCTCCCCAGTCGCCTCTGGAGTCTCCCCTGAATGGTGTCTCTGGCCTCCTTCCTTTCCGTGCCACTGACAGGCCTCAACTCAGGCCTCATCATTTCTTCCCTGGGGCAACTGCAGTCAGTCTGGTCTGGCCCCCTCATATCTCCTCTCTGCAGCATAGCCAGAGACCTGTATTTTCTTAAGAAAGTTTCAAACACAGAGCAGTTAGTTTTACAGATAACACTACATGTTACCGCCTATATTCTGCCCATCCATATTTGTTTGATGCATTTTAGACTTAGTTGCAGATGTGAGTACCCTTCCCATCAAGTCCTCAGCACGTGTGTGGTGACTTGGAATTCAACCTTGCTTGCAGCTGGGCTCTTGGCTCAAAGGAGTACCTGTCTCTGGTCGTCTGGCACCTGGAATCCAACATAGGCTGCCTCCTCCATGATGTTCAAGTTCACCCCAGTGAGATCAAAGTTGTGTGCCCATGAGAAAGTGAGGGCCACGTCTGCCCTGGCTTCCCAGATTGGCTCCCTGGGTCTCTCTCCAAAAAGGTTTGGTGATGACATTGCCAAGGCAACTGGGGACCTAAAGAGTCTGAGGCTTACAGTGGGACTGACTGTTCAGAACACACAGGCGCAAACATCACAGCCCTCAAGGAACCATGCAGGGGCAGAGAAGAGCAGAAAAACATTAAGCACCTTGGGAATATCACTTGATAAGGCTGTCGACATTGCCTGATAGATGCACACTGGTCTTTAGCTAGAGAACTCTCTGGAACCATTGAAGTGATCCTGGAGGCTGTCCAGTCAGTGGGCTGCAGTGGAAAAACTTTCAGTACACAATGAGAAGTATAGATCTTAAATGTTCATTTGCTGAGATTTGACAAATATGTGTAACCCAAACCCGTATCAAAATACAGAATTTCGCCATCCCCTTAGAAAGTTCCTTATGCCTTCATCCCCTTATGCCTCTTTCCAGTCAATTTCACACCCTCTGTCCCTGTAGGGGGAGTGGGTTCTCATTTTTTCCTACCGTAAATTGGTTTTGTCTGTACTTGGTTTTCATATAAACAGAACACGCTGTACGTACCCGGCTGCACCTGGCTTCTTTCACTCAATATACAATGATCTTATTTACTTATTCTTTTATGTGCTTATTGTTTGCTCTCCTCCCCCGTCACTGGACAAGGAGCTCATGAGAACTGCAACTTGGTCCTGTCCACTGAATCGCCCCCAGCACGTTGCCACCCTATGTGGCACAGAGTAGGGTCTCAATACATGCTGGTTGAAAGTGCAGCAGTGGTTGCCAGTGCCTGCACTCTTTTTAAAAAAAAAAAAGTCTTTAAGAAAATCAGGTATAAAAATTATACACAGAGGGGACTTCCCTGATGATGCAATGGTTGACTCCATGTTTCCAATGCAGGGTGTGTGGGTTCAGTCCCTGGTTGGGGAACTAAGATCCTGCATGCTGCACAGTGTGGCCAAAAACAAAAACAAAAACTAAAACCAACTCACTAAATAAAATAAAATTAAATTTAAAATGGCTTTATAAAAAAGGAAAAAAGAGGTATATGCTAGGGTAAAGGTTTAACAAAATAATTTAAAAATGATACATACATACACAAAGATTTGTGCATTTCATTTGATATACACTTTACCTTAAAGTTAAAAAACATGCACAACTACTGAACTCTAGTCAATGAAATGTCTCCTGGAGTGTTTAAAGACATAGTGAACTGCTATCTGCAATTTACTTTGAAATGCATAAAAAATAAGATGGAAGGATGGATAAACCTTTATGTGATAGGGCAAGCATGGAAGATTGTTCATTATAGAATCTAGGTGTGGGGATATGGGGGTTTACTGTAATTATTTTCAATTTCCTGTATGTATAAATATGTTTATAGTAAAATGTTGGGGGAAAGTCATACTTGTATAAGATAAAAATTCCACCAATACAGAAGGAGGTTGAGTGAAGCCCAGGTGCACAATTTCCTCATTCCAAGCACTCTACTCCCTTGGAGTTTTATTCATTGTAGATACTTCCTGGTTTGTCCTTCCAGAAAGGACTTATCCTTTTGCAGCCATCACAGAAGGATCAACCTACTCTGTGCTTTGTACCTGGTTCCCTCCCTCACCCATCATTAATGTGTCTTGGAGGTTTTCCCCACGCCAGCACATATGGTTTGAGTCTTTCATTTCACAGGCTCTATCGTACCACAAACTTTCCCCCTGGTCTCCAGTAGTGAGCATCTCATACACATGAATTCACACCCTTTTCAGTGCCAGATGGTACCTGAGCCAGTCCTCCCACAGCTCTGATCATTTGCTGTGTAAAGAAGTGAAAAGCCCAGCACAGAGTTGTTCCACTCAGGCACAGGGACTGGCCTTCCCCAACCTCGTATTCATCCATCATCTGTGGTGGGTTGTCCCCCAAGGGGGTGAGACCCATCCTGTTGGCTGAAAGCTGTTCTCTAGAGAAGGGGAAGCTGTGAGGCTCTGCCCAGTTGAGGAGGGGTGGGGGGAGAGTGCCAGCATCTGTAGTCCACTCCTTTCACTGCTTGGGCCGACTTGCTATTCATATTAAGCTTGCTGTCTGCAGGCTCAGCAACTCCAGAATTCTAGGTGATATGGACTGAACTGTGTCCCCCTAAATTCATATGTTGTAGCCCTAGCCCCCCAGTGCTTCAAACTGTGATTACATTTGGAGACAGGGCCTTCACCGAGGTGATCAAGTGAAAATGAAGTCATTAGGATGGGCCCTATTCCAGCTGGCTGCTATCCTAATAAGAAGAGGAGATCACACCAGAGGTGAGGTTGCATGGAGGGGCTACCATGTGAAGAAGCAACAGGAGGGAGGACACCTGCGAGCCAAGGAGAGAGCCTCAGAGGAAACCAGCCCTGCTGGGACCTTGATCTTGGATGTCCAGCCTCCAAACTGTGAGAAAATACATTTCTGTAGTATTTTGTTATGGCTGCCCTATGAAACTGATGCAGTCATAACTCATGGGAAGTTTCCAAACTGTTAATAACTGGAGTCCATGGTATTGCAGTGGATCATGAGGCCTCAGCCGACACGCAAAATGCCGTCTGTTCTCAGTTGTCCTAATCCTCCGCCCTTCTGCTGGGCCAAGAGGCTGGTTGGTCACCTGAATGGATGGTACCACATCAGGCTGGTCCTTGTTGGTGGCAGGTCATACATACCTTTGGTGGCAGTTACTAAAGCTGCTTTGGCATTCTCAATCTCTAAATCTCATTTCTTCCAGGCCCATGGTTAAATTATTAAACCATTTTCCTCAGCCCACAAAACAGTGACTATCTGGCCATTTCTCTCTTTGCCCAATTGGATGAGCACGTGTGCAACCTGAAGTTTGCCTACTTCAGGATTCCTTCTCATTCTCATCTTTCAGGGTCACTCCTTAGTGAGCACAGCTATAGTGAAACAGCATCTGTTTTCAGTTTACACCAACCTCTTAAAGGACCATGCTCAGGTTTTTTTTCTCCTCCATCAACTGGTCATGTAGCCATACATGTGAGCCAAGAGAGAAGTGGAAGGGCAACAACACTAGTAGGTGACATATGTGACATGGGAGATGCATGTCTGGCCTCATGCTCACCTTATTCTTGCAGCTTACTTCTGCCCCCTGGACCTTAAGCTTGAGCTAGATGTACTACTTCTACCTGATGTTGGATGGCTATAGGTCCTGCCTGACCTTACGACTTGCTGGATAACTGTGCCTAGTGCATGATGGGAAGCTCTGGCCTCACGGTCACTTGATGACCCAGTGAGGAGCTGTTTTTTCTAATGATGTATAGTTCTCTGCTGAAGATGGCATGGGGTTTGTCAAACACTCCACATGGCATCTTTATCTATCACAGATACTTCTAGTACCATGGGTTCTGTCTCATCACATGGCTCAAACAAGTGCTGCTTGAACTGCAGCCTGAAGCTGCTGCAAGCCCTCGACTGCTCTGGGCTCAACTCAAAACTAGCACAGAGTAGATGCTCAGTAAATATTCCCCTCTCTGGGTGAATGGAGTACAGGGGAGGAGATACAAATGCAAATGCAACTAGGGTAAGTTTTCCAGGAAAAAATACAGAAAGCCCAGTTAAATTTGGACTTCAGGTCACAAATGAATAATTCGTAGTTTAAGTATGTTTCATGCAATATTGGGGGCATTCACAAAATATTCATTGTTTATCTGAAATTCAAGCTCAACTAGGTATCCTGTATTTTCATCGGTAGATCAGGCACCCCACTTTTAGGGTCAAGCATCTAATAGCATAAAACAATTTGGTATGCTGGAGGTGGAGGGATAGTGAATGCATTTGCAATCCGTACCCAATAGGAGAATAACCAGTAAAAATGAAAATGTGCAAATTTGGCTGGAGGATAGTGGCAAAGAGCTTGGGCTCTTGAGTTTGACTTCCAGAATCTGAAACCAGAATCTGCTGCTCACAGTCTGGATGACTTTAGGTCATAGAGTCCTATCTCTGGGTGAGGATTAAATAAGATCCTGCCTTTAAAGGGTTTAGCAAGGTGCCAGGCTCACCATTGCTGCCAAATAAATGTTCATTTTCAAGATGACTGCTGGGTTGCCATGCAACAGCTCTCTCTAGTGGTCACAGGGCAATACGAACGTGCTGGCTAGGGCCCTGGAGGTCTACTTGGCTTCTGGCTGTCCAGAAGCCAGGCTTTCCAGGCATCAAGAGAGTGGTCTCCCATTAGAGGATCTGAGGATCTGATCCCCAGATTCCAATCATTTACATGTTACCTCCCGGATTTCTGCCCCAAACCAGCCACCATTACCTTATTACTCAGTATTCCTCCTTTCAACTGTCTCTCTATTTTTAAAGAAAATCTATTGTAATAGGTAACTTCACAATTTTCAGTTAAAAGTCCCAGCGTTATCAACTTTCAGAAATAGAATGTAACCACAAACCAGATATAAGTGAAAAAGAAAAGTGTGAAATTTTATGGAAAAATGTGTTGAGAATTGGAGGATCTCACTTTCTCTCTCTCTTGGTTGTAGCCAGTTCACCCGAAGTAGTAAAGACAGACTAGCTTCCAAGTGAGACTTCCTTCATGCTGCAGTCACAAGAAGGGAAAAAGAAGAAACAGAGAACAAAAATGTTTCCCCGTTGGGATTTCATGCTCTGTCTGAAGTTATCTCACAAATGGAGGGAAAATACCATCAGCGCTGGAGGAAACACTGACAGAGGGCAGAAATGTTGGAACTGTGCCCTGTATCTCCACTTTTGTCAGTGTATTTCTACTTTTATCTGATTTGAATGTGGTGGGAAGGAAAAACTGCTTTTAGACAAACAGTCAAAATAACAATAACTCAAAATCCAAACTGGATTGCAGCCACTTCTACCTTATTGGGAGGCTCAAGGTTTTATCTAAGGAGAAAAGGCTCATTTGCTTAGGAAAACATGCTTCTGAGCCTTTGGCTATTGAGTACAATGCCCAGGGAAACATCTGGAATGGAGAGGGGGACAGTGGTTTTAAAACATGTCCACAAATTCTTTGATGTGCCCTTCAAAAGAGGGGGTTAATTCTCCCTTTCAGGGTGGAATGGATTTAGTGATGTACTTCTAATGAAGAGAAGATAGCAGATAGTGATGATGCATGACTTTAAGAATGAGGTCATAAAAGATTCTGGAGTTTCCCTCTTTCTTTTTCTTAGACCACTTGCTCTGGGGGAAGACCAATGGAGAGATCGGAGAGGCAAAGTACTGAGGGTAGATTCTCCAGCCCTGGTTAAGCCTTTGGAAGATGCAATCTTGGAAAACATTTTAATTGAAACTTCATGGGAGACTCTGAGCCAGAACCACCTAACTGTTTCTATATTCCTGACCCACAGATACTGTGATAGAATAAATGTATATGGTTTTAAGCCAAAAGGTTTTGGGATAATTTGTTACGCAGCAATAGATAACTAATACAAAGGGAAATGAAGGGAGCCAGGTATTCAACTGTAGCATAAATAAAACAGCACCTTTCCTGGGGAGAGAGTTTTCTTCTGAAACCAGGACTCAAATGCTGAAAGTCTCCCATTTCATAGCTTAGAAGACCGATTCCCAAAGAGGAGGATGCATGCAGTGAGTTCTGCTCCGCTGCATTGCAGCTAAAGCTCAAGAGGGCTGTGGGATTGTGACTGGTCTTGGCTACTTTGCATTCAGGGTCACATGCAAGTAGGGGTGACCATGTGACCATGCATGACCATGCATGTGACAGTCAGGGTCACATGCAACCAGCATTCTGTCTCTGGCTCTTGCTCCCCTGCCTTATCAACTGCCCGGGCTCTCAACTGTGTCCCTACGAGGAGTAGGAACCCTCCCTGCACCCTTGCATCTTTTAAAAGAATATTCATTCATTTATTTTTGGCTGTGTTGGGTCTTTGGGGCTGCGAGGGCCTTCCTCTAGTTGTGGCAGATGGGGTCTACTCTCTAGTTGGGGTGGGTGGGCTTCTCACAGTGGTGGCTTCTCTTTGTTGCAAAGCATGGCTCTAGGGCGTGTGGGCTTCAGTAGTTGAGGTGCACAGGCTCAGTAGTTGGGCTCTTGGGCTCTAGAGCACAGGCTCAATAGTTGTGGTGCGTGGGACTAGTTGTTCTGTGGCATGTAGACTCTTCCTGGACCAGGGATTGAACTCATGTCTCCTATATTGGCAGGCAGAGGTCATAGGACAAACTGCCATCTCGAAATCTGGAGAGACAGATGAATACATAGAATTATAGTCAAGAACAGCTTACCTGAAGCAGAGGCTGCTGGAGCCGGTAACTTGTAGGACCATTTAAAGGTAATTATGACAAGTTCCTGAAAACTTGAATGTGGACTAGCTTGAGAGTCCACAAGACTCCTGGGGATCCAGTCTTAGGGCCTGTGTACCGTTTTGACAAATGTCCTTAGGGAAAAGACAGTTCACATTGACTGGCTGAACTCTGAGTCAGGTCATGTCAAGACAGCCTTGGGAATGGGCTCAACCAGGGAACTAATGGACCGGTTGAATAATGACAGTTCTCTGGGAATGAGGCTTTGAAATTGTTCCATCCATCCCCTTCTGCTGACCTCCACTGGTTGCCAGGCTACTGGTTTTCACCAAGATATTGAGATTTTAGTTTTCAAGTCTATTATGGAGCTGAAAAGTGGGAGATGGGTAAGATAAAATGTCACAAAGCTTGATAAAATGTCACAAAGATTCAGCAATCTTTATTGAATATAGCACCTCCTCCCCACCCAGATTGCTGTAAGAATTCTGAAAAAGTTGGTTCTGACAATTTTTGCCAGTTTTCCAATTGCTTTTAGGTAGGAGAGAATTTTTTGGAAGTCTTTAACTTGCCATTGCCATTGCTACTGACATCTTTGTGGAGAGCTTTTAAAAATGTGGAAATGTCACTATTAAAAGTCATAAATGTGCTCTGGTTAACCAGGTCATTTGGCAGACTATCTTGTATCCTGGGGAATGTCAGACTGGTTAACTAGGAATTGAAATTGTTAGGGGAGGGAAAACACCCACTAATGAGCTATAGGAAGAAGTCCAGGGAGCAGTGAGAAGAAAATAGTAACCGGAGATGGGCAGTGGATGTGCGTCCAGGCAGGAATACAGTTTAGTGCCAGGTCAGAGGGCAGCTTGACCAGTGCTGATGGTCCCCCACCGGTGTGTGTGTGTGTGTTTGTGTGTGTGTGCGTGCGCTCATCTTTATCCACCTTTATTCTTGGGGCTTCAGCCCTGGGAGACTCTCAGTCCTGACCAGGAAAGACATGCCTGGGTTCTCTCCGAGTCAGGCCCTGATTGATGGTTTCCAATCTGGAAGGTCCTTTCTGTATTTCAAGTCATTCATAGTCATAACAATCAATTCAGCTTCTTACAGAATTTAACTATCCATCCTGAGCTCAAAGATCTTATACTTCTGTGACTGTGGAAAATGCTTCCCCTCTTAAATCCTCATCAGAAGACGTATACTGGTTTCCTATAATAAACCTTCTTGCAGTTCTGAACCATTGGACTGTCCTTCCCTGAGCCATATTGGTTGGTGGCAACAGAGAGTGGAGATAGTGGTGGGTCCAGACATGATGGCAGATGTTTGGCAGGGGTTGAGAAATACCAGCCTGCATCTTCTAATTCTTACAAAGTTAGTGGGGTCTCCCAATATCTGTGATGTTTCAGTCCTTGAGTTGCCTTTTTGTCATTCTGTGACCTTGTACAAGTCATTCATATACAACAACCCAAGGCCTCCTCTATGGAGTGAAAAGGTGGAGCTGGTCCTCTAAGGACCTCAAATAATGAGAGCATGTTTATTTTTTGTTTGAGAGGACAATGTTCTTCAGCCTAGGTAGCCCTTCTTCTTCCTTCTTGCTTCCAGTTTTTCATAAACCTTACCTGGATTCACAGTCTCAACTTCCTTATATCCCATTCTCTTCTCAGTTCCTTAAAATCAGGTTTCTTCTTCTAAAATATGATTCTCACTCAGGGCATCAATAATTTTTTCATATGCAACTCCTCTGACCCTTCTTTGTGCTTCACTTTCCCAAGCCTTTCAGCAATGAACATTTTGGTCTAGTTTGTCCTTTCTCCTATACTTCTTTCCCATCATCTTTATCATCCTTTTGTTGAAAAAGCAGAGAAGAGGCTAGTATTGACTGGAGGCAAATAGGCAAAAGAGCAGTGCTAGACAACTTGTATCCATCAGCTTCCTGGATGGCTTCCTTGAGGTCTCCCAGGCAATTTCATGCAGCATGGCCACAGCTAAAGGCATGATCTTCCTGCTGGAATCAACTCATCCCCCCATATTTCTGGTTACCTTTGGGATCCCCCACCTGAGACACAGATGGGAATCTCACCTGCTCCCTCACCTCCACCCTTCTAGGTCCACTTCCTGAACATCTCTCTAGTCTGTCATTTTCATTTCTTGTGAAATGTTGTCTTGTGTATCATCACTTTTGCCTGGAGAGTTACATTTATCCAACCCCCGTGGCACATCCTAAGAACCCCAGAGCAGTTGTTCTGAAATCCATGCTCATCTGAATGTCCTTCTGTCCTAAACCATTAAGATCTTCAATGTAAGGTTCAAACTCTGTTCTATAGCTCCAGTCACTCAGGCCAGGACTCTTTCCCACTTGTGAGCCCTCCAGTGATGGTGAAGAATGACAATATCTTACGCAGAGAAAGGGCAGTTTTATTTGGTGATGAACAAGGAATGACACATGCTTGGTGGGAAAGCAAAGGGAGAAGTTTCCTTGGCGAGAAGGCTGCTCTGGTCTCCAAGCATGGCTGTGTCATTGTCCAGGACATGGGTCAGCCTTCTGTGAGCCCTCGGGCAGGCAGTGAATCCTGCCTCAGGAAATGGTTCTGTTGGGAGAAGACCCCAGACAAAATGGAGACTCAAGGTCCCTCAGTCTAGATGGTATTGGCCCACGATCAAACCTGCCCTCCAGAGGGTGGGGAGGAGGCTGAGACCCTGGAGCTGGGGGTCTTGTCTCCAGCCACCAGGGGAGCCCAGACCCAGAGTCAGGGGGCTCCTTGTGCATGTGCTTGAGTGAGTGTGTGTCTGTGTGTGCATGTGTATTTATGTGTGGCGTGTTTGCATATGTGAGTGTAAAGGTGTACGTGTGCTGATGTGAGACTGTGTGCATCTGTACGTCTGCCTGAGTAACCATTGTGTGTCTGGGCACTTTGTGTGTGTGTGTGTGTGTGTGTGTGTGTGTGTATCCATGACTGTGTGTGCTTCCCTTTGTATCTGTATTGTGGTGCCACTTGTGTCTTTCCACCACTGTCAGCCACTGTCAGCCTTTCTGCGGACTTCTTTCTGCATCTTGGTGTATGTCTATATGGCTGTTTGTCTTTCCCTTTGGATGGCACTGTCCCAAGCCCCCTGCTGCCCTCACCAGGAGGAGAACAGCTGACTACCCCCCAGATCCTGTGGAATATGGAGCAATACTCACTGGCTCAGCAGAGGCCAGGTCCGTTCCTGGAAGTCTTAGACCTTGATGACAAATTCTAGCCCGTGGATCAGTGCATCTGGAAAATGGGGGGAAAAAAGCCAATAACCACAGACCAGAGGGAAGGAGCCCAGGGATCTTCATGGTCCTCAGGGGCCTGGGAAATGGGAACTCTGAGATTCAACCATGCTCAGGCAGGGCTTGAAGGGGACTGTGCCTCCTTCATCAACCAGCCCAGCTATTCTTAAGTTATGGCTGATGTGGGGAGAAGGGTCTAGGTCTTAAGATGATTCTGATAATTCAAGGCAAAAAAGAACTCTAAAATGGGGAGAGCTGAGACTGGAGGGCCCTAGCTGTCCCATGTGTGTGGGGACAGAGCTCCCTGGGGAAAAGCCCTGCTCCTGCAGAGGGGAGAGAGGACTTGGAAGCGGGTCATGTCTGACTCTTTTGTGACCCCATGGATCGTAGCCCACTGGGCTTCTCTGTCCATGGGATTTCCCAGACAAGAATACCAGAGTGGGTAGCCATTTCCTTCTCTAGGGGATTTTCCCGACCCAGAGCGGGTACTTACTGACAATGGCGTGTACCAGAGTGACGTCCAAGTGGCTGAGAGCTGCATTGACCAGGGGGCACACCTGAGTCAGGGGCAGAAAGGAGCATTAGGCACCTTGGGAGACACTGGCAGCAACCGCATCCCGAGTATGGGTCCTCTGCAGAGATCTTCTATCATTTGTCTGTGTCTGAGAGTATCTGATTCTGAGCAATCCCACAGATGAACCCTGACACGTCCACACTGGGAAGATGGAGATGTTGAAGGCGGGGATGAGGTGTCCAATCACAGAGTGAGTGGTTGTTCACTCTGTGATCTGGCGTCTGTTTCTGAATCGGGCGGACTGCTCTGGGAGGGGTGGGTTTCTGGTCATAGGAGATCCTGAGCATAGGCTGGGTGAGCCTTGTCTGCAGCCATAGTGGGGGTGGACTGGGAGCTTCTTGGGGCAGGAACCGATCTGTTTCAGCTATAGTGTGGACACATAGAGTGCCTGGCCCAGAGCAGAAACCAATCAGTACATTTTGAAGGATGGGAAGAAGAAACATGGACAGATGGACCAGTGGACAGGTAGACTGATGGATGAAATTTACTTATCAAACTGAGTGACTCAGAAAAGCTCCCTCAGGGGCTTCTTTTAGCTTGAGAAGCTCTAAGATCCAAGGACCAGGAGACCGCACTCTGTCTCCACTTACCTTTTCCTGCACCAGCCCGGGAAGGACATTATTCAAGATGCCAGTGAGGTTGTCAACAAAGCTTTGAATGGGGAGGGGGCCCAATCTGAAAGAGAAAATCACGGAGAGTGCAGGGGCCTGGGGCTGGCATGGAGAAGCTTGGGTTTCTGCCCACTGCAGTCTCAGTACTGATAAGGGGACCTGGCCTTGTGCCTCCACACCCACGTGCATCCATAACAATGCGCCCATCCAAAGGGAGTGACACCCCGCACAGCAGTGCACACACTAGGTACATGTAGAACAAACACATAGTGCCGGCACACAGTAGGTGTTCAATCAGGCTTTGTAGAATCCATATAGGAATGAACAGTGCTTAGTATGCAGTTGTCATGAGGATTCAATGAGACGATACATGGGACACACATATGTGTGTTCAATAAATGTTAGTCATGATGGGGGTGGCTCCTGTATTTTATACCTGCCTCCCTCTCCCTTTCAAGAGTAACTGAAATAATCACCCTTGTGGGCTCCATAGCTATTTTACTCTTTACTGGGACAAAGCATGTTCACATTTATTATTTTTGAGGATTCTCTCAATAATGCCAATATAGCTCCATATTACAATTATCTGAGTAAGCTGAGACTCAAGCTGGGGAAGAACTGTTCAAGTTCACACAGGGAGCCCTCCATCTCCTGCCATATCCCTCAGCTAGATGGGGCTTGAACTCAAATTTCTTGTTGCCTAATCCAGCATAAAATTGATCAGCCTGGCCTAAGAAGGGGTAGTGACCATTTACTTATTCATCCATCCATCTGTCCATCTATCCATCCATCATCTCACTCTTCCACCCTCCCACTCACCCGTTCCCCCATTGTTCCATCTTTCCAAGCATTCACCCATCATTCCATCCTACTGTCTCAATAGGAGCAGCCACCCCTCTGGCCTCACCCATCAAGCAGGGAGATTTGCAGGCTGCCAGGGGAGTGAGTGCAGTCGCCAACAACCAGGTGGACATGCTTCTGCTCATCTGTCACAGCTAAGAGTTCCACGGTGATGTTTAGCTTCACAGCCAGCTTCAGCAGACTCCCCACCAAGGGCCTGCACAGGAGACAGTCCGCTGTAGCTGAGCTCCCATGTCCAAAGGCAGAGGAGGTTTTCTTCTGGACAGATATGCCAGTCTTGCCTCATTCCATCTTGCCCACAGCTGTACTCCTCTCAATTCCCAGTAGGCTCAAAGAGGCCAAGTGAGTCTGCCAAGTGAGTCTCCCAAGTGACTCAAGGTCACTCCGCATAGCAGCAAATGAGCTGAAGCTGGAGGCTCAGGTCTTTTGGATAGACCCCAACAGCTTTTTTCTTTCTTACCACTCAAAATCATCAGGGTCTCCTTTGGTGAGCCATCCTCCCATCCCCCTTTGGAGTCCACTCACGTGTTCACATTGAGGATCATGCCCAGAGGGATGGTGACATAGAGACGATGGCCATCGGGGCTCTGCACGAGGCCCAGTTCCAGCAGCTGAGGGTTAGTGATCTTCAAACTGCCCAGGGAGAAACACTGGAGTGAGAAACATTAACTCCTCTAGTCCTAAACTTAGAAACCACATCTAATCCCACCATGAGCATCTCAGAGGTGGAGCTACCCATGAGGTGGGATGGAGGAGATATGAGGGGAGTCTTGCAACAATAGCCACATGGGTTTTGAGTCTCACATCAGTTTTTCCCATCCTCTGCGCTGGGTCAGATCCGTCTGCTCACCTCAGGTCTATGAGGTTTTCCAAGATAAGAAACTGTGTCTGGGTTATATTTGCATCCTGTACGCCAGCTCAGAGCCTTACAAAGAAAGGGGTTACTTTATACTGGCTGAGTTTGTGGACTGATGAGCAGGTAGGTGGATGAATATGTGGGTAGATGCATGGAAGAGAAAGTGGTTAGACGAAGGGCAGATGGTCAAGTGGATGTATGGGTGGGTAAGTGGATGAGAGGATGATGTCGGGGCAACTGAAGTAAGTCCTTCACGTTTAAGAGTAGGGATCATGAATCTTGCTGAGTCCTTCAATGGCAGGTCAATCAATAAAGTTTATCATGAAGATAGAGGAGCAGGAAGCTGGGGAAAACAGAGAGGGTGGAAGTAAGCCTCTTCTCTGAGGCCTTTTCTCTTCTCTGAGCTAGCCTCTGTGTCAGATGATTTACATCTTCTCCAGTCCTCCTGACAGTTCTCTGTGGGTACCATAATCTTCATTTTACAGATGGAAAAACCAAGCCCAGAGAGACTGAATGCCTTGCCCCGGGTCACCCAGCAAGTACATGATGGATACAGAAATCAGACTCAAGGATATCTGTCTGTCTTCAAGTCAGAGGCAAGCATCTGGGCAGCAGGGAGGTGAGGGCTGGGGAGGGTAGGAATCCTGGGAATGGATTTGATCCAGTTCTGTAAAGGACCCAGTCTTGCCAGCTCACTTTCCACTCTTGCTCTTTGTTAATTGGATTGTCCCACGGACATCACATGACGATGTCACTGAGGAGAATAGCTTACATTTTCTTGCTTACATCAAAAGCCACCGTGTTCACTAGTGAGGAGAGCAACTTAAGAAGGGATTTCACTGATAAAGAGAGCAAAATTATCATGGTAGAGTGGAAAAAAGCCTTGGCTTTGGACTTAGGTCAGTTAGAGTTAGCACCTGCACTCTGCATCACTCTGGTGGTGTGGGCACAGACCCCTTTCTGTGCCTCCACTTTTCTGTAAATCTAGGGATTATTAAACTGACCTCAGAGGACTATGGTGAGGGTGATAGATGATGACGGAGATCCAAGCTGCACTTCAGGACTGGGAGCAATTGCTGGTTCAGGAGAGCTGCTGCTCCCTGCCAGACTGTGAGGGGGTCTCAGCCTGAATCCTGGCCTCATGTTCTGATGACCCAGCTCCCTCCTCCAGGGCCACTACCTGGGGCTGGCTGATCTCCAGCGGGAGATCTCTGGTGGGGCCCAAGGCCCTGCTTCAGGGCTACTCACTCAATGATGTTGTTCAGGAGAGGGGTGAGTGAAGTCACTTTCCCAAGCAGGCTCCCCGGCAGGCCACTGGAAGCGTTCCCTCCAGTCTTCAGGATGTCCAAGAGCGGAAGGTTTTTGAGAGTGCCCAACAGACCCTCAGAGAGCAGGCTGTTGCTGAGAGCTGGAAATGGGTGTGGGGTCCTTGAGGGTCAGATCTGACAATTATGGCTCCTCAGTCCTTGCCCCCTTTTAGCCCCCTTCCCAACCATGAGATGATTGCGCACACACGCACACACACACCTGGAAGAAGTTGTCACAGACTCTCACTTACCACCTGTCAAGCTTCCAGCAAGATCTGTGGGTTTCGGGGCTAGGGCTGGAGTCAAAGCCAAGGGCAGAGTCTGGTCCAAGGGCACGGGCAGGGCTTCCAGCAGGGCCGTGGTCTGGGCCAGCAGCCCACAGAGGACGACGAGGCTCCCGATTTGAAACATCCTCTCACTCAGTATCTGTGGAGAGGACCACTGTGGCACAGATACTAGAGAGGAACCCATCCACTGCCTGCCCCCGCCCCAGCACACCAGGGAGTGAATAGCTACAGCCAAGGCATTTGCTCTGAGCCAGGTGTCAGGCTGAGTGCTCCACATTCGGTGTCTGATTTCATCTTTACCCTTAAGATGTGGACACTCGGCACCTGCATTACACCAGTGAGGAAACGGGGGTCTAGTGAGTTTAGGTAACTTTTCCCAACGTCACAAGTACACACTGGGGATAGGATTTAAAGATAGCTCTCTCTGCCCTGGGGGCCTCTGTTTAAATTAAGTGACCATCAGATTTACTTTCCAGTTGCGCTTGCTTACAATGTATTGAATGAGACAAAGCAAATTAAAAGGCTTAAACGTGCTAGTGGCTGAGGAGCTCCTCTGCTTTGTCACCATCCTCCTTAAGTCCTCTGGTCTGCGTGTAGCGCGTGATGCTTTGTGGAAGCCCTTGCAAGTCACAAGACTATCAAAGGTGGCAGGGCTATAGTTACCATCTCATTCATACCAGTGCTGGGAAATCCTGGGGACCATCCAAAGTCCTCATTCAACAAGGACAAGAGGACCAGAGAGGGGTAGTGATTTTCCCAAGGTCAAACAGCAAACTAATGGCAGAACTGCAGTTGGAGGAAGGTGTCCCTCCCACCCCAACTCTCCACCCCTACCAATATACAAACTATCTTGTCCATGTCTTTCTCTTTTCCCTCAAGATGACCTGGACGAACTTCCTGGGCAACTTTTGACACCTGCCTCCCTTTTGCACCAGTCCTCTTCCCAGATGCCACCATCCTTCTCCAGGGCCTTTTTGGAAGTCAGTAAAGGTGATGAGCTGGCTCCCACACGCTGGAGACACTTGGCTGCTTTAGGCAAAATCCCATCAACTGGCCAATTTGGCCAAAGAGCCATCATTGTTGCTGCCACAGGAATCTAAAGGGCTTTTTGGTCCAAAGAGCCAGTTGTGGCTTCCTTGGGAGGTAAACTTGGCTTGGGGCCTCTGAATTTCTTTTCAGCAACAGATCTTTTATGACTCCAATGGAAGCTAAGGACGCTTGGTCCCAGAAAAATGCACCAAAATGTACAAAATTGGGTGGATTGTAGGAGGTTGCTGGACGATGGTCTGGATGCACAATGGAGTGAGGGTGTACACTGAGCAATGCACAGTGGTAAACTCAAGATAAAACTCTGTAGAGACTGGGATTTAGGGCAGGAGGAGTATGCCCATGAGAGATCCCTAGCTCACGTGGAATTTGAGCAGTGTACCTACAGCCCCGTGCTCCCTATCACCATCAAATAGCCTGCTGCCAAAAGTCTCTACATTGATGTCAATGGTCTCTTAGGGAGGCAGAGTGGATGCTTATCACCTTGCCCCCCAAATGGCAAGCCTTGGTTCTCTTGGAAGACCCCAAAGAGTGATCTGAAGTGCAGTCAGCCAGTGATGCCACAGTGTGGAGGTTAGCACCTCTGCCCTCCGAGGCAGTAGTGGTGGTGGTGGGGGAGGGTCCAATGCACAAGTCTCACCTGGCTTCTCAGAGGTCCTGGCAGCTGTCGTGGTCTCCTTGCTTTGCTGAGCAGGCAGCCTTTTTTATAGTGTGGAAATCAGGAAATGAGTGATCGAGAGATGGATTTATAGATAATTCAGAATTCGGCAATCTGTTGGTGTCTTTCAGGGCTCTCCAAAGTAAATAATTGCCAGTCACATTAGTAGGTGGGGCCGTTAAGCTGTTTGATTGACAAGTTAAACAGAAAAATGAGATGGGGATGTTACTCAAGATTTCATGGTTTTGTGAGTGGGGCTGAGGCTGGGAACCCTGGCTCCAAGGTGGCCTGAAGATTACGTTTGGAACACCGGGAGAGGCAGCTGCTGGAGCTCTGGGAGGGACCTCAGTCTCACTGTTGTTTACTCGCTAAGTCATGTTTGACTCTGTGCGACCCCAGGACAGGCTCCTCTGTCCCTGGGATTCTCCAGGCAAGAATACTGGAGCGGGTTGCCATTTCCTTCTCCAGGGGAATCTTCCTGACCCAGGTATCGAACCCACCTTTCTCACCTCTCCTTTGGCAGGTGGGTTCTTAACCACAAGCGCCACCAGTCTCACTGTCATTGTTTTTCAGTTGCTCAGTCTTGTCCAACTCTTTGCAACTCCATGGTCTGCTGCACACCTGGCTTCCCTGTCCTTCACCATCTCTCATAGTTTGCTCAAACTCATGTCCATAGAGTTGGTGATGCCATCTGACCATCTCATCCTCTCTTGTCCCCTCCTCCTGCTTTCAGTCTTTCCCAGCTTCAGGGTCTTATCCAATGAGTTGGCTCTTCACATCAGGTGGCCAAAGTCTCATATCCAATGTAGAAAAAGAATCAAGTTGTCTCTGATTTCCCTACATCTGGGGCACCCCTCGGTTCCAGAGTGGGGGGTCTCCTGACTTCTGAATCTCAATTGCTTGACAGTCACATGCTGGGAGCTAAACATCTTCACAGAACACTGGAGGGAGGGGTTGCTGCTCCTTCTTTGCAGAGGTGGAAACTGAGGCCCAGTAGGGACAGGTGCCCAAGGACACAGAGAAGATGACCACAGGGTTAGTTGCTGTAGTGCTTACTCCTGGACAAATGTCTCTTTGAGTAACAAGATACAAAGAAACTATAAGGGACTAAAAATAACTGTGTGCATCTGCAGTTTGGGGCATAATTTGGGGCAAATTATGGACAATAAGATACAAAAAGACCAAAAACCCAACTGCCTCTTCTGAAAGGCTGAGAACCAAAACAAGGGGGTTTGAAGCAAAAGCAGGGTACTGCACATACCCTCCGCACTCCACACCACCAAAAGGGTGGGCAGATCACCTAAGCCCCCCTCCAGCCCAACCCCTGGACACACCCCCTACCCTCACCCCATAGAAGGAACCAGCATGCCCCGCCTCGGGGAGGGGGGGAAGGAGCAAGGGAGCCTGTTACTTATTTTCACTTGCCCCTCCTGTTAGCAGGCGCCCCAGTAAAGCCTTGCCTGAATTTATTGTCTGGCCCCTAGTCAATTTCTGTTGACTAAGGAAGGCCAAGAACCCTGGTCAGTGTCATTAGGACTCAAGCTACTGGATAATAATCACAATAAAAACAGTGTCAACAGCTAAGGCTTGCCTAGCTCTGCCTAAATGTCAGGCCCAGCATTGCTATTTTTCACATCCAGCCTTTCACAAATCCTCACAGCCCTGTGTGGGGTGGGAATGAATACGTCCATTTTACGAAGGGGAAAACTGAGGCTTGGAGTGTGAGGTGACACGTCCAGAGTCTCACGGTGGGCATGGAGCCCAGGCATCCATGCTCCAGTCCTTTCTCTTGATCACTGGGCTAAGATGAGGATGCCTTGGGTGTGCTCTGACCATTTTGCATCCCTCCATCTGTGAATATCATGTTCCCACTTGTATAACCTGAAAAAGGCTACCCGGTCTCCCAGGCCTGAGGGATCGTGTGGCATCCTGTTCTCTACCCTTACCCTTTTTTCTTCCCTTCCCCAAATGAAGGCATGAGGAATTTGTTCCTACCCCTTGGGTCTTTGGAGTCTGTTGTACAGATGAAAAAAATGAGGCTTAGGGAGTTCCAGCCCTTAGTCCAGTGAGAGCAGCTCTTGCCTTGTGGAACCAAACACCTTAAAAGCAAAAGCAGAGAGTGAAGGAGGAAATGCACATTTATTGAGTACCTACTATGTGCCGGATGCTTTCCATACATGAACTTCATCTTTGACATGATTGGTTGATATGGTTGAACCTCAAATGTCAGAGGAGACTAAAGTTCAGAGAGGGTGATTATTGCCAAGGAACACACGGGGGAGTGAGTGGTGGAATCAGAATTCTCCCCCGTGTCCGATGCCCCGGTAATCAGTGAGCCACGCTGCCCTCCCCTCATTTCAGACCGTCGCAGGAGCTACTTCTGCTTCCTGTTGAGTCTGGCTGATGCTTCTAGGAGGCTGTGGCTTTGGACTTAGTTATCCATTCAAGCACACACTAGACTGTTCCTACAGCCTGTGTGTTGACAGTCACCCTCAGTGGGGTCCCCTTTTTTGTTATTTTGGTGCAGCTTTTCTGGATTGGGTCACATTGTTACTATCTTTTGGGGAAACAGAGGCAGATAAGTCAAGGAATGATTCAAGTTTGTTATTGGACAGCTAACAGCCAAGCTAGGAAGTTATATTTGTGTTATGGCAGAAAGGGGATGACCTTGGACACATATCGCCCTGGTTCAAATCCTATGACTCTGGGAAAGTCCCTCCAATCCTTTGAACCTTAGTTTCCTCATCTGTAAAATGGGAAGTAAGTATCTACATCCCAGGGCTGTGGGGGATAATGTCTAAGGAGGGGGTTTATGTTCAGTTCATAAGCTCATGTGTCTACATGGTTTTCTTTTTTTTTTTCAAGTTAAACATTAAGAAATATTTTATTTATTTGGCTTTGCTGAGTCTTAGTTGCATCAGGTGGGATGTTTTGTTGCAGTGTGTGGACTCTCTAGTTGTCGTGCACAGGCTCCAGAGTGTGCGGGCTCGGTAGTTGCAGCTCTTGAGCTTAGCTGCTCTTTGGCATGTGAGATCTTGGTTCCTAGACCAGGGGTCAAACCCATGTCTCCTGCATTGGAAGGTGGATTATTAAGTCCCTACATGGTTTTCTTTTTAAATACATAATCCCTTTATTTATTCATGTATTGTATTTGGCTGCATCTTGCCACTGGGGATATGGGATGGTTCCCTGACCAGGGATTGAACCCAGGCCTGCATAATAGCAGCATTGAATCCTAACCACTAGGCAACCAGGGAACTTCCCTACATGTTTTTTTTTTCCCCTAATGTATGTAGATTTTAATATTTCAAGTATCATTTTGCTGAATAACAGAACGGTCCCCACTCCCCCCTGGAATTTTATTTCTGTTCCAGGGGCTTTATTTGTGTCAGAGCATCTGAAGGAGGATGCCCTGTCCTTGTTTTGACTGAAAATGTAGAGACAGCCACATACCATTTGGTTCCTCGATGCTTAGATGCTGCGTTTCCCTTCCACCCTAAAAGCCCCTTCAAATTAACTTTTTAAATTATATTTTCTCTTTTATTTTTAATCAGAGGATAATCGCTTTACAGTGTTGTGCTGGTTTCTGCCATAAAACAGCATGAATCAACCACTGGTAAACTTACGTCCCCTCCCTCTTGAACCTCCCTCCCACCCCCACCCTGTTCCTTCCCTCTTATTTGTCTGCACTGGGTCTTGGCTGAAGCCTGTGGGATCTTTCATTGCCAGGTATGGGCTCAGTCATTGCTGCAGGCAGACTTAGTCGCTCTGTGGTATGTGGGATCTTAGTTTCCTGACTAGGGGTTAAACCTGCATTCCCTGCATTAACAGGTGGGTTCTTAACCACTGGAACATCAGGGAAATTCCATCCCTTCAAATTTAACCTTTACTTTTTACTCTCTTCCTGGACACCCAAAAGTGTTCTGTGTCGCAATTCCTTGGGCCTTAGGCAGGACCCTGGGGGGCTACCTTAGCCCATCTGTCTGGACTATGACCTTCCAGTTGACCTTCTTTCCTTGGGGTCCTGCCATCTTTCCTGGGTCTGGAAGGGAACATGGACACAGATCCTACCCATTCTGGAATCCCCCACATTGACCTGGGGTTTCTGCTGGCCCTCCTCTCACGCCAAGGTTTGCCTGGGGAGAAGCGGGAGACACTTCTCAGAACCCACTACAACTATGTTCTCTTCAGTTTCTCTTGGACTCACACACTCCACCAACAGGGGAGATTTTCTAGTCTGGGGGGCAGGAAACCTTCCTTCGATTAGCCATATACATGCTATTCTTAATGTATAGCATTAGACTATACTATAATACAGTCATATACATGCTATTCTCCTATGTCCCACATTTTGAAATTGAAAAACTCAGGCTTAAAAAAGAATCAACCTACAGTAAAATTGACTTTGGGGGGGGGGTGTATAATTCAATGAGTTTTAACACATGAATAGTCTTATGTAGCCACAATAATAATCAGGTTACTACAGAACATTTCCATCACCCCCCAAATACACTCATGACGCCCTTTCAGAGTCACTCCTTCCCTCCTCCTGACTCCCTCCCGCCCCTGCAACTGGCAACCACTCGTCTGTTCTTTGTCACTGATGCTTTGTCAGAGACCCAGGCTTCCGAGACTCAAGAGCCTTCTCTTAGCTTCTGCTCAAGTTGCCCTTCCCGGCTGCACCGGTGTGGCTGGTTTCCCTGCCCCGAGCAGGACAAGGGTCATGAGGCATCAAGAAGTGTAGACGGACACCCAGTTAACATTTCAAGACAGTGTTTTCCACGTTGGTGATGCCACTGCCTTCTCATTGTGTTTCTCACAAACTGGAGGTTGTGCCCTTTTCATCCTACATATCAGATTGTGATTGTGTTGGGGAGTCTTTACTGGCATTGTTTTGTGAATCAAGAGATCCCTTTTTAAAGGGCAGAGTTCATTTTATTTTTCAATTGTGCAAGGTCTGCTCTCCAGAACTTGGGTGTGGGATGCTAGCTTTGTCCCCTGGGAGCCAGAACTCTGTATGGAAGGGAGAGGAAGTTGTTACAAGTATAGGGGGCAGG
Organism: Cervus canadensis; assembly: GCF_019320065.1. Classification (NCBI taxonomy): domain Eukaryota; kingdom Metazoa; phylum Chordata; class Mammalia; order Artiodactyla; family Cervidae; genus Cervus; species Cervus canadensis. The sequence goes on along the minus strand of NC_057395.1, from coordinate 61,592,236 downwards.
GTCTGGAGCAAGCATCCGAGTATTTGGGGCTGAATTTCTGCTTCAATTACCCACTACCCCAGGCCCCAGTATCATATTAGAGATCCATTGTGCACCAAGCTTCTCCAGGAGAAAACATGATGAGTCCACAGCTCTGTGAACCTTAAAATGAAACAAAACAAAACAAATACCACCAGAATTCAAGAAACCCGAGGAGGGCTCTTGAGAAAGGCACTCCTGGCAGGGGTCAGAAGAAAGGCGGACAAAAGCTGCTTTCACCGAGGGACCAGGCAACCTTGCCGGAGGTTGAGGTCCAGCCCTCCCGTGTTTGCTCTTTAGATCATGAGCAGGAAAATCCCGTAAACTCAAGGCTGTCAAGGGGAATCTTTTGTGTGAACGTGGGCGTTTAGGGTTGCAAATCCCTGGTGAGGCATTTTGGATTAGGGAGTCTGAGTTGAAAGATGGAGACATGAGTATCGCTTGCCCCATTCTCATCTCTGAGCTGTTGACACCTCCTTGTTTGAGCTTGTCAGTCAAGCTGAATGAATATTTCATCACTTTCCCCTAAGTGTAGGGGGTGTGTAGATGGGTGCAGGGATGTTGGGAGGGAAGACTGAAGTGGGGGGTTCATAGTGGTCAAAGTTGTGGGCTCTGAAGTCTGGCTGCTTGAGAGCAGTTGGCTTGGTCATTTCCTGGCTGTGTGAGGATAGCAGTTTTGAATAGGACAACAGTTTTGAACTTCATGCGGTTTCTGTGAGGATTTAATGAGATGCTGGATGCAAGCTCTGAGCACCAAGCTTGGCATATGCTGAGTCTTTAAATGTGTGTGTTACTGCTATTAATTGTGTGTGTGTGTTATTTCCTCTTTATTTCTCAGTATGCTCTTCCTTGGCTTGGGTGGAGGAGGACAGGAATCTATATTTAAGAACTGAGGGACTTCTCTGGTGGTCCCAGTGGCTAAGACTCTGAGCTCCCAATGCGGGACCCATGTTCGATACCTGATTAAGGAACTAGGTCCCACATGCTGCAACTAAGAGTTCTCACGCTGCAACTTAAAAAAAAAAAAGAATTGAATAGTCATTAATCAACTTATTAACAACAAATTAAAGGATTTTTAATAAGCACTTCCCATGGACCTAGCACATGCTAATCATACTGCAACTGCTTTTGTGCATTCCTGCAAATATCCTGCAGGGTAAATAGTTTTTATTTTCAAAATAAAAATTTTTGGTTAAAGTATAACACCAGTGGGAAAAACGCACATAAGCGAAGAGCTCAATGAACTTTCACAAACTGAACACCTTCCCTGTAATGAGCACCCAGATCAAGAAACAGAATGGCGTCAGCCCTGCAGAGCCCCTCCCTCTAGTTCCAGTCACTAAGCATCTCCCCGAGCATAACACCTTCTTGACTGCTGACTGCATGGATTAGGTCTGCTGTATTTGAGCTTCACATAGATGGGAGATCTGTGTTTTGGAGCCTGGCTTTATCAGGTGTGTGAGATTCATCCATGCAGTAGAGTGAGTGCAGGTCATGATCTTTACTGTAGAGCATTCTGCAGGTGACCGTCCCACAAGCTATTTATCTATCCACTGTATTTATCCATTTTTTTTGATGTGCACTTAGGGAGTTTTCGCTTTGGGGCTCTTAGGACTATGGCTGCCACGAGCAATCTTGGACAGGTCTTGTGGTGTCCACAGACACATATTTCTGTACTTAGGGGCGGGATTTTGGGTCAGAGGGAGGAATATGTTGCCCTTCTGGAGATGCTGCCACCTAGTTTTATAAAGTGGAGTTATGACTCACCTCCCTCCAGCAGTGTGCTGGCTCCTGTTGCTCCATGTCCTGCAAGATCTCTATCCCCTTTCTGCAGGGGAGGAAGACCAAAAGGTGAAGTGCCTTGTCCCTGACACAGCCAGGGAGTCCTAAGACCAGGACTCACCCATCATCTAATCATGAGTAAATGTGCCAGGTCTATGCTGGGGGCGGGTGGAGGAGGGTGTGTGGTCACTGGCAACCTTGATGCACATGCTCATCATGGAACTTTTTATTGGGTTGATTAGAACTTGAACTCAGATCTGTTTGGTGCAAGTGTTTCTACTTTACCACTCTGTCACCATTCTTTACTCCCTTGGAATCCAGCAGAGTGGTTGGCACATATTAGATGCTCAATAAAGTGAAAGTGTCATGTCCAACTCTCTGCAACCCCCTGGACTGTAGCCCTCCAGGCTCCTCTGTCAGTGGAATTCTCCTGGCAAGAATACTGGAGTGGGTTGATGTTTCCTTCTCCAGGGGATCTTCCCAACCCAGGGATCAAATCCAGGTCTCCTGCATTGCAGGCAGAATCTTTACCATCTGAGCCGCCAGGGAAGCCAGGTGCTCAATAAACATGGGTTGAATGGATGAGAGGATGGGAAATCTCAACAGGACCCTCCCTGCACTGATGAGCAGATTCATGGATGGGGGCTACTGGCTGCCAATTACAGGATAAGAAATGATGTTTTCTGTGTCATTTCTGGGTTGATGAGCAAACCCAGGTATATCCAGTCTTGGGATGGATCTTCATCAGGTCTGACTTCTGGAACCCAAACCTCAGGACCTACTCAGGAGGCCCTTTGCACTCTTCAGAGTTAGAATTTATTATGGAAGAGGACAGGATGTCCATAGAACCTGTGGTACAAGTTTTTGGGGCATCAGAAGCCCCACTGTAAGGGAGACTTAAGGTCTCCAAGTGTGTTATTTCCCTCTAATCATCAGTGGCTGCTGGAGGGCACTCAAGTCTAGTTCATGGAAGGTTGGCTGGACTCAAAGTTGGTTGAGTTCATAAGCAATATCCTGTTCTGTAAGGAGAAGAGGCAGAATCAGTCACCAAGTGTCTGCCCCTCACTCCCCAGGTCCACACTGAAGGGGTCTCTCATCCTTCCATGCTGACCAAGGCCTAGTGCTGGGAACATTTGCAATGAAGCTCTTCAAACGATATCTAATTATTCACTTCTTGTGTCTTCCATTCACAGTGAGTTCCCTGAAGGCAGGGACTTTATCTGTTTATCTGCAACTGGGGCTCAGGTGGGCTCAGGTAGGGGGGTCAGTGCTCCCTAAAGATTGAGTGGAGATCTTGGGCCAGCTCTGGTGACCTGGAGGTTTGATGGGGTACAGCCTGATAGGTAAGGGTGCCCTCCACTGTCCCACCTCACTTGGGGACAGTGATGGTCATGGTCACACATTCACCTCCAAGTGTCCTCAGAGCACATTCAGACACCCATCAGAAGGCCTCCATAGGAGCTGAAGCAGGGGCAGCTCTCTTGTCCATTTGCCCATCTTCAGTCCTCCCCACCAAATGGACACAGGTGCTCACTTACCCATGAGGCTTTTCAACAGTTTCACATCCAGCTGCCTGAGTATCTCGTCAATCAGAGGACACACCTGGGCCACCAGCACAGAAAGAAGGGTCAGACCAGGGACTGGAAGAAGAAAGCTGGAGGGCCTGTGGCTGGGAGCCATGGGATTTCAACAAGGAATCATGGCAAGAGTGGCTCCCCTGTATTGAGTGCCAACTATTTGCCAGGAGCCATGCACCACATTACTCTGCTTTGTCCCCCTGAATCTCTGTGACTTTCCGTGAAATAGAGAGTGTGATGGTTCCCATGTTACAGATGGGGAAACTGAGGTTCAGGGAGGCTAAGTCACTTGCCTAAGGACACAGCCAGTAGATGGCAAAACTGAACATTTTAATGGAGATTTCCCAGGTTCTAAAGACCCATTTCTTCAATGAAATGCCAATATATATGCCCTGACCCACAGACTCAAGGATGCCCAAGGTGAAAACCCTTTTTCTCAAACTTACCTGACTTTCTATCAGATGTGGGATAACTTTTTCCAGGTTGTCTCTGAAGTTGCGGAGAAAAGGATTCACCTTTGGTGGGATAGCTCTAGAAAGAGAGGTGGGTATATCGCACAGAACAGATAAATACAGGAAACACTAATGTCAGGGGCTGTGTGTGGAGAACATCTCACACAACCATTGACTCCTCAGCCAGCTCTACATGAGAGGTGTCACTGTAAGCAATGATCAAAGGGCGAAGTGATGTGCCTTGCCCAAGGTCACACAGCTAGTTCAGCGCTGATTAGATTAGAACCAGATCAGTAGCCACACCCCACAGTCCTCTTCATGGATGTCTGGCACGATCTAGGCATTCAGTGAATATATGATGAATAAATGAACAGACATACTCTGAGGACCTAGTTGCTTTCAGCCATCTGGAATTATGGAGAGAAATCAGACACAGATCTTGCCCTTGAGGGACTCATAGTCTGTTGGGATTCACTCACTTGGTCAGCCAGCCTGCAGATCTTCATTTAGATCTGTTTTTTTCTATCTTGTTCACTACTATATCCCTAGCATTAAGTGCACCATGTCTATCACATAGTAGGTTCTCAAGTATCTGTCGACTGGCTGAGTGATGAGGAGGAGCTTTAAAGGAGAAGGGAGGGGTGCGTAGGCCTAAGGACTAGCATGTACAAAGGCACAGTGGCATGAAAATATATCATACTGATGGAGGGAGTCCTCAGAGAGGCTCGAGGGCAAAGGGCTGCAGAGTGCGGCGTGGGACAGGACAAGTAGGGCCTTGAGGGACATCCAGGAGTTTGCTCTCTATCCAGAGGGTGTTGGAGAACCACTGGAGGGTTTGAAGCAGAGGTGAGGGTGAAGAACAAGACCGTATTTCTGGGCAGGCGGAGAATGAAGACCAGAAAATCCCCCTGCTGCAGGGGGAGAACGGAATGAAGGCAGTGAGGTCTGAGTCAGGGAAAGCCGGAGGAGGTTCAGAAAGTGGACTATGAGCCTGGCCAGTGGGTGTGGGGATGGAGAGACAGGGGGCGGGTGAGGGTTGCCAGGTGGTCACTGATGGGACCTGGTGAAGATGGCCTGTGGGGAGGGGGAGGAAGAGGCTGGCTTCTGGGCAGGTGGCAGGGCCATCCCCGGGATGGGAATGCAAGAGGAGGAAGAGATCTGGGGGAAAGGGTGAGATCAGTCTAGGGGTTTTCCAGGAGATGGTGGAGATATGAGACCAAAGCCAGTGCCGGTTGGGAAGGCGCCCAGCCCTGGGAGGGGGTGGCTGGGATCTTACTCAGTGAGGAAGGTCGTGTGGACACTCCTGGGCTCCACGTGGCATTTGCCTATCACCAGATCCCTCCGGCCAAACTCATCTTTCTCCAGCCAGAACTCCACAGAGAGGTTCATGCGTTCGTGTGTCTTTACGATGTGGTTATTGAAGGGCCTGGGGATGAGAGAGAGGAGGAGGGGGAAGGGCAGGAGACAGAGAAAGAGCAGGAGGAGAAAGCAGCCAACATGGAGAGTGGCTTTTTTGCCAAACCAGCCCAGTGGGGCTCCATGGTGCCTGGATGTTAAATTTTGTTGTCAGTGATTAAGGAGAAAAATGTTACTAGCCTGAGTGGCTTCCAAAAATCCTTTAAATAGATGAGATTCGGGGGCCTTTGGGCTTCCCTGGTTGCTCAGATGGTAAAATAATCTGCCCGCAAGCCAAGAGCCCCGGGTTCAATTCCTGCGTTGGGAAGATCCCCTGGAGAAAGGAATGGCAACCCACTCCAGTATTCTTGCCTGGGAAATCCCATCGACAGAGGAGCCTGACAGGCTACAGTCTGTGACGTGGCAAAGAGTCAGACACGACTGAGTGACTAACACTTTCTGGGAGGGGGCCTCTGGAAATTAAAAAATAAAGATTTAATTTTATTCTAAAAATCTTTACCATTTAGTGGAGCCCTCCATTTCCTGGGGAGCAGCAAATGTTAAAGGATAAACAGGCAGAGGGAAGGGTGTTGAGATCATTAAAGTGTTTCTCTTTTTAAAGGGCGTTGTAGGGAACTCATGTAAGTTTAAATGAGCAAAGGACCTGTCTCCACTTATCAGTGATCACCATCTACATTTCAGTTGAAGAAACCAAGGCTCAGAGAGGTGAAGTGACTTGCCTGAGGTTACACAGCAAGTGAGTTTGGAAACCAGGATTTGAAACCAAGTTGGGGCAGAAAGACCTGGGTTCCCCAAATGGCCAAAATCTGCCTGCCTCCGCTCCCGGGTTCCCAATGAAGAGGAGCAGTGCCGTTTAGACCCTGCTTCTATATGACTCACAGTCTCAAGTCAATGTCAAATCCAAGTGAGATGTTTGCTGTGAACCACTCCTTATGGAAAGACATCCGGATCCCACCATAGTCCAGCTGAGCGTTGGTAATGTTGGCACTACACAAGGAAGGAGAAAAAGGCCCCCACCAGTGCTGAAGGACCTTAGACCTCAAGACCTTGGGTTGACAGACAAGGCTGGCAGTTGGGTTTGGAGTCAGATCCTTTTACAGATGTTCTGCAGGCAAGAGCTCCCAGTAGGAGTCCTGGGCTGCAAGCTGACCCCAAGCGCCCCTAATAGCTCCATACAGTTGTCTCGTGAAATCCACGGCCAACTGGAGACCCAGCCACTGGGCTTGTTCTCAGAGCCAGCCTAATACTCTCAGAGGATGACTCTTAAAGGAATGAATGAAGGGAAGTGATTGTGGCCTCATACATCAAGGTGATGAGCACTGGCGCTCATTAAAGTGGAGGGAATGAGGGATTCAGATCACAGACAAGGCAGGTCAAGGGCACAGCAGGTGTTACAGTTGAGTAGCTTTGAGACCTGCATCCATTGAGAGGAAGCAGGGCAAGTGGAAGTGAAGGACAGGCCCAGTTCTGCGAGACTAATTATACCAACGGCTATGCAGTTGTTTCATTAGTGGCTATGCAGTGGCTATGAGTGCTGTGGGGAAAGCCCCTAACAACCCCAGGAGGCAGGGGTCATTATGCCCATTTCACTGATGGGACTCAAGGCTGAAGCTTGGAGCTCAAATGCCTTGCCCAGGGTCACACAGCTTTTAAGCAATAAAGTGGGGTTCAAATGTCTGACTCTAACCCTTGGTTCCTATGGCACTCCAGATGTTATCTGGACTGTGCTCTGGGTACCTATGTCATAGATGAGATCAGAGTGGTCCAGCAATTTCCCCAAAGTTGGTGGGAGTGCCAGGATGTAAATGAGGACACTTTTGCTCCCGAAACCTCTGGCTTTAATGACTATGCTGTGCTGCCTTCCCCAGTGACCACCCCCAACTCATCTTCCCTCCTTCCTTCTTCACAGGGCTTGTACCTCCATGCCCTCAACTCTGCCCTCTGACCCAGAGCCTTTTAAGGATTCCCAGGGCCAGGGATGGTGTTCAGGATCTCACCTGCTTTCTTGATCGCGATGAAGGCTCATGCTGCCGATTAGCCAGCCCACCATCCCCGGGGCCATCTGCCCAGAGGCATTCAGACTGTCCAGGAGGTGAATGTTCTGGATTCGGCCCTCTGTATCGTGCTTCATGAGGCCCTGGGCAATAACTGGAAATGGACATGGCACCAGTGACATTGCATGATGTCCTGGTAAAGGGGGGGGGGGCAGTTGTTGGAGCCAGGAGGCCCAGGTTGCAGGCTGCAGCACCCACTTCTTGCCGAGTGATCTACTGGGGGGCTTCCCTGGTGGCTCAGATGGTAAAGAAATCTGCCTGCAATGCAGGAGACCCAGGTTTGATCCCTGGAGGAAGATCCCCTGGAGTAGGAAATGCAACCCATTCCAGTATCCAGTACTTGTGCCCGGAGAATTCCATGGACAGAGGAGCCTGGTGGGCTACCGTCCATGGGTCGCAAAGAGTCCCTGGTTTCATGGAAGACTCTTACCCAACTTTATAAAAACGTAATTATGAAAGTAAATGGAAAAAGAAGAAGATGCAAAATTCATTTTATGAGGCTAGTACAACTTGCTTCAAGAACAGTACAAGACTGATGACCTAGAGTGGTGGGATGGAGTGGTGTGAGGGCGGCTCAAGAGGGAAGGAACACAGGTATACTTGGAGCTGATTCAGGTTGTCGTACAGAAGAAACCAACACAACACTGCAAAGCAATTATCCTCCAATTAAAAATAAAAAATTAGAAAAAAAAGAACAGTATAAGGGAAGTTATGTATCAATTTTATATATGAAAAATTTGCTGAGATCCTAAATAAATGACTAGCTAACAAATCTAATAGTACATTATAAAAATATCACATGACATTACAAAATATAAATTTTAGTTTGATACGTTATAGATACATTATAGTATATTACAAAAATACATTATAAAATAGTAGCTTGTAAAGATATAATTATCATACATTATAAAATATAATATTTATTTCAGAAATGCTAAGATGGGTTTAACATAAGAAAATCTGTTAATATAATTTATCATATTAACATAATAGATGTAAAAATGATAATTTTTAGATGCAGAAAAGCACTTGTTAAAGGCTAATATGGATTTATGATTAAGAAACATTTAGGAAACTAGGAATATAAAGGGACTTCTTTAACAAAATAAAAACTATATTCCAAAAACCTATAGAAAATATACTTAGTGAAGAACTCTAGATATATTCCCATCCCTATAGGAGACCTTGGCTATACTGCAAAATAAGAAAAAGGCACAAGAACTATAAGGTTTAGAAGAAAATAGAAAAGACTGCCACTATTTACAGATGATGTAATACTCTAGACAGAAAATTGAACAAAATAAATAAGAAAAATTACTAGAACTAATAAACCATAAGACTTTGGGGTAGCAGATTAATTTTCAAAAATCAACAACTTTCCTCTCATGTGTACCAGCAATACCAACTAGAAAATATAAAAGAAAATCAGGCAATATTTACTGAGGCAACAAAACTCACAAAATCTCTAGGAATCAATTTTACAAAGCATGCTCAAGACATTTACTGAAATTTAAAATTCTATTAAGGGTTATAAAATAAAATCTGAATAAATGAAAAGGTATACTAAATTTATAATTGGATAATGTAATATTGCAAAAATATCATTAAATTCATTAACAAATTCAATGAAATCCTAATCAAATTTCCAGAAGATTACTTTTTCTTTTTCAATGAACTAAACCCAGTCTAAAATTCATTTGGAAGAAGAAAGTTCTATCAGATGAAATGGCATAGTATTTAAAATACTATGTTCTTGGTATGGAAACAGAACACAGAACTTAAAAGGGAATCCACGTGTTTGGAAACTTAATCATTTAGTAGATGAGTTGAGAAAATGGACTCATATGGAGAGAAGTGAAGTTGAATCTCTAACTTATGTATATAAATATACATAAAGATTACCTCCAAATGGATTAAAATCTTACATGTAAGTTTGAAAATATTCCTGTTCAATGAAGCATCTACCAACAAAGTTAACAGATGACAGTTTGGGAGAAATGTTAACAGTGCTTAGACTGACAAGGGACTAACGTCAAATAAATTAACGTCTCCTCAAATCAAAGAGAATTTAAAGAATGCAAAGCAAATAGAAAAATGGGCAAAGGGTAAGAACAGGGAATTCAAAGAAGTCAAAATGGCTAAAAAAATTAAGAGGTGATGCTCAGGACCTCCCTGGTGGTCCAGTGGTTAAGAATTCACTGGCTAAGGACCCATATACTGCAGGGCAACTAAGCCCATGCACCACGACTACCGAGTCCACGCTCTAGAGCCCATAAGCTGCAACTATTGAGCTGACGTGCTGCAACTACTGAAGCCTGCATGCCTAGAGCCTGTGCTCCGCAACAAGAGAAGCCAAGGCAATGAGACGCCCATGCACTGCAGTGAAGAGTAGCCCCTACTTGTGGAAACTAGAGAAAGCCCACACACAGCAATGAAGACCCAGTGCAGTCATAAATAAATAAATAAAATTAAAAAAGAAAAGATATGGTGCTCAAAGTTCCTACTAATCAGATAGTCAAGCTAAAACAATTAGATATTGCTCACAACACAACAAAACAAAACAGGCTAGCAGACATTTAGAAAGATGACATTATGTACTGAATTGCGTTACCCCTCCCCAAATGAACATATTGAAGCCTCAGACTCCAATTTGACTGTATTTGGAGATGAAGCCTCGAGGGAGGAGTTAAGCTTAAACCAGGTCATAAGGGTGGGGCCTTAATCCACTGGGATTGGTGTCCTTTTAAGAAGAAGAGACACCAAAGTACACTCACTCACTCACTCTCTGTGTGCACTCAGAGGAAAGGCTTGGTGAGGACACAGTGAGAAGGTGGCTCTCTGCAAGCCAGGAAGAGAGGTTTCACCAGAAACCAACCCTGGCAACTTGAACTTCCAGCCTCCAGAGATGTGAGACAATAAATGTCTGTGGTTCAAGCACCCCGGTCTGTAGTATGTTGCTATGGCAGCCCAAGGAGACTGATACAGGTGGGTTCTCTCCAGTGTTGGGAAACATGAGGACAGAGGTATCCTTGTTTGTTACTGGAATGGGTGTAATCATTCTAGAGAGCAACCTAGCAGTCTTTAGTTAAATTCAGTTTGCATCTTCCTTAGAGCCCAGACATCTCCCTTTAGGACATACCCCAGAGAAATTCTCCTACAGCTTCTAAAAGGAATACATGTGAGAATGTTCATCACTGTGCAGTTTATAATAGCGGGGAGTTAGAGACAACTCAAGTGATCATCCCTAGGGAAATGGACAAGTGGTGGTGAAGTGGACAAATTTCATGGACTTTTCTGCACTAATATGAAGCAACAGATGTCAACAGCACAATGTCCAGAAAAAACAGTAAAAAAAAAAAAAAATGAAGTCTTGTTTATGAAATCTTATTTATTGGGTTGGCACCAACTTATTTATTGACATCATTAAGATGTCATGGAAGAACCAGAACAACCATTATGGCCAACCTATGTTTTACAAGGATATGAGCATTTAAAAACACATATATTAAACATGCTGCATTGCCTGCCAAGGAAGAGGGGAATAATAAGAGACTGAGGGGAAAATAACAAAAAACACAAGAGGGGCCTTGCCATGGTGCCTGATAATGACGATGTGTTATGAATAGGCATATGATCAACTCAACCTCAATTTTTTTTGTACTTCGGGTCTATGAAAAAGAGGAAGAAAAGCGGGTGAGTGACTGATCCCAGCTCATCTAGCTGGGTAATGCCTTCCCACCCTCCCTGTGATGGCGGGCAGAGCACGAGGTTAGCTTACTTCTTGCCAGAGCCGACTTGCTGTCTGTGTGGGTCTTGGCCAGGCCAGGCTGCTGTGGCTTGTGTAGGGCTGAGGGCAAGGCCAGCAAGCCGAGGAGGACCAGGAGCCTCCAGACAGAATGCATCCTGGGTTCTGGGACCTGTGGGTATCAAGAAAGATCAGTTGATACACAGGTGGATGGCTGCAAGGGTGGCCACCGGGATGAATGGACTCATGGTTTTTGGTAGGAAGATGACACCAGAGTTAGCCTCCAGCATGCTGTGGGGAGGTGTTATGATGGGCTCTGGCAGCTGCCGCCGGGGCTTGCTCACATGGTGAGGGCAGCAGGTGGAACACTGGGGTGAGGCCAGGGATCCAGAGGGAAGCCTGGTTGCTTGGAGACACCCAGTAGAGCCCACTGTTGGGTCATCCAGCAGGAGTCCTCTCCCAGACTCTGCACAGGCTGGGTGTTGGTGACTCTTCAGTGAATAAATGAATGAATGAATGGGTGAGGATGGTTAATCTCAGGCTTCCCAATTGGACTAGGATTTTTCCTAAGGGCAGGATCGTCTGTAATGTCTACCACCATGCTTGCTTGCTAGAAATTAAGTGCTGGTGATTGTTTATTGATGACTGAATGACTGAATACATGAAATAGTGAGAATGGTGGTCTCTGTTCAGTTCAACTTAGTCCAGTCACTCAGTCGTGTACAACTCTTTGCGACTCCAGGGACTGTAGCACCCCAAGTTTCCCTGTTCATCACCAACTCCCGGAGCTTACTCAAACTCATGTCCATTGAGTTGGTGATGCTATCCAACCATCTCATCCTCTGTCATCCCCTTCTCCTTCTGCTTTCAATCTTTTCCAGCATCAGGGCCTTTTTCAATGAGTCAGTTCTTCGCATCAGGTGGCCAAAGTATTGGAAGTTCAGCTTCAGCATCAATCCTCCCAATGAGTATTCAGGACTGGTTTCCTTTAGGATGGACTGGTTGGATCTCCTTGCAGTCCAAGGGATTCTCAAAAGTCTTTTCCAACACCACAGTTCAAAAGCATCAATTCTTCAGTGCTCAGCTTTCTTTATAGTCCAACTCTCACATCCATACATGACTACTCTAAAGACCACAGCTTTGACTAGATGGACCTTTGTTGGTACAGTAATGTCTCTGTTTTTTAATATGCTGTCTAGGTTGGTCATAGCTTTTCTTCCAAGGAGTAAGCATCTTTTAACTTCATGGCTGTAGTCATCATCTGCAGTGATTTTGGAGCCCCCCAAAATAAAGTCTCTCACTGTTTCCATTGTTTCCCCATTTATTTGCCATGAAGTGATGGGACCAGATGCCATGATCTAAGTTTTCTGAATGTTGAGTTTTAAGCCAGCTTTTTCACTCTCCTCTTTAACTTTCATCAAGAGGCTCTTTAGCTCTTCTTCGCTTTCTGCCATAAGGGTGGTGTCATCTGCATATCTGAGGTTATTGATAATTCTCCCAGCAATCTTGATTCCAGCTTGTGCTTCATCCAGTCCAGCATTTTGCATAGTGTACTCTGCATATAAGTTAAATAAGAAGGGTGACAATATGTAGCCTTGATGTACTCCTTTCCCAATTTAGAACCAGTCTGTTGTTCCATATCTGGTTCTAACTGTTGCTTCTTGACCTGCATACAGATTTCTCAGGAGACAGGTGAGATGGTCTGGTATTCCCTTCTTGAAGAATTTTCCAGAGTTTGTTGTGATCCACGCAGCCAAAGGCTTTGACATGATCAATAAAGAAGTAGATGTTTTTCTGGAACTCTCTTGCTTTTTCAATGATCCAACAGATGTTGTCAATTTGATCTCTGGTCCTTTTGCCTTTTCTAAATCCAGCTTGAACATCTGGAAGTTCACGGTTCATGTACTGTTAAACCTGGCTTGAAGAACTTTGAGCATTACTTTGCTAGCATGTGAGATGAATGCAATTTTGTGGTAGTTTGAACATTCTTTGGCATTGCCTTTCTTTGGGATTGGAATGAAAACTGGCTTTTTCCAGTCCTGTGACCACTGCTGAGTTTTCCAAATTTGCTGGCATATTGAGTGCAGCACTTTCACAGCATCGTCTTTTAGGATTTGAAATAGCTCAACTGGAATCCCATCACCTCCACTAGCTTTGTTTGTAGTGATGCTTCCTAAGGCCCACTTGACTTCACACTCCAGGATGTCTGGCTCTATGTGAGTGATCACACCATCGTGATTATCTGGGTCATGACAATCTTTTTTGTGTAGTTCTTCTGTGTATTCTTGCTACCTCATCTTAATACCTTCTGCTGCTGTACGGCCCATACCATTTCTGTCCTTTATTGAGTCCATCTTTGCATGAAATGTTCCCTGGGTATCTCTAACTTTCTTGAAGAGATCTCTAATAGTCTTTCCCATTCTGTTGTTTTCCTCTATTTCTTTGCATTGATCACTGAGGAAGGCTTTCTTATTTCTCTTTGCTAGTGTTTGGAACTCTGCTTTCATATGGGTGTATCTTTCCTTTTCTCCTTTGCCTTTAGCTTCTCTTCTTTTCTCAGTTATTTGTAAGACAACCATTTTGCCTTTTTACATTTCTTTTTCTTGGGGATGGTCTTTATCACTGCCTCCTGTACAAAGCCACGAACCTCCATCCATAGTTCTCCAGGCAATCTGTCTATCAGATCTAATCCTGTGAATCTATTTGTCACTTCCATTGTATAATCATAAGGGATTTGATTTAGGTCATATCTGAATGGTCTAGCAGTTTCCCTACTTTCTTTAATTTAAGTCTGAATTTGGCAATAAGGAGTTTATGATCTGAGCCACAGTCAGCTCCCAGTCTTGTTTTCGCTGACTGTATAGAGCTTCTCCATCTTTGGCTGCATTTTTGGTTGGTCTCTAAATCCCGCACTAAAGTAAATGTTTCTGAGGACAGGGTGTGAGTTTAATCCATCCTCATGTGTCTAGTGCTTCCCATGTTTACCATGTGGCAGTTACTAGCAATGTTTGTTAGTTGGCACAAATGAATGACTGAATCATTGGATGGGCGGTTTGTGGTTAAGATTTACAGGGAGGGGAGAGAGAGCCTTGAAATCAAAGCACTGCAAAGTATAAGTTTACCTTGTTGCTCTGGGTTGAGGGTCATAGAGAATTCAGCTCAAATCCCCTGTCCTCACCTTCTTGAGAAATGGTATCCCAATCCATCCAGTGGCTCCAGCTGCAGCCCTTGGGGTCCCCCTTGACTTCTCTCTCCTCATCTCTCATAACCCATCTGTCCAGAAGTCCTGTCAACACTCCCGAAATCTGACCACATTTAACAGCTCTTCCTCAGTCACCATCATCTTGGCCTGAGTTATTGCAGGTGTGTCCTAGCTGGTGTCTCAGCTTCCTTCATGGCCCATTTACAATCTCTTTTGCATACAGCTGCCCGAGTAATCTTTTTGAGACCTAAATTAGACCATGCACTCCTCTGCTTAAAGCCCTCCAAAGTTTCCCAAAGAAAAAGCCAAACTCTATGCAAAGCCTCCCAGAGCCTGCAGGGTCCCTGTGGCCTCTCTGACTGCAACCCCTACCACTCTGTCTCTCCTCTACTCCCCTGCGGCTGCAAAGAGCTTGAGGGTCTGGGCCCCACAAGTCAGCTGCCATGAGCTCTGAGACAAAGGCACTTTCCCCTTCCCATGCTCCCCCCACGGGGGCGGGGGGAGGAAGTGCAGGTCCTATGTGAATTTCTCTGAAGCCCTGGGCCATTCTTGGACACTTCATTTCTGGTTTCGTAAATCAAAAGCATCAGTTCAGGGTGATAGCTTTCCTGATTTGAGGTTCTCTCTCAGGGTTCATGATCCCCTTGAGGATGTTTGTGGAATATCAATTACTTTGAAATGTACTTTTCTAGTCTTCCTGGTCTTGTGTAACTAGCTGGGATTTTGTTATTATTTTGTTAAGAAAATTGGAGAAGAGAAGGCACTGTTGTCCTTGGCTCTTTGGAGGTGTGAACCGGGGGTGAGGGTAGGGGCTGTCAGTCCCACCTCATCACGGGCTGTGGTTCTCACGGCCACTGAGTGTAAAGAAATGATGACACGGAAGGTGTAGACTTTCCAGGTCTGGGGCATGCTTTGGGAACAGGAAGCACTACTCAGGGGTGAGCCCTGGATTTGAAGTCAGCTTAATGCATAATCACACGTGGTTAAGAGCATGGGCTTCTCAGTCACGTGAACCAGGATGCAAATCCTGGCTTTCCCTCCTGGCAGACTTGGTTTCCAGATCTGTAAAAGGAGGAGGAGCATCGTTCAGGGCTATAGTGAGGATTAAGGGGAATCGTGCTCAGAGCGATGCTCAAAATCCTTGTAGCTATGATTGCGGTTACGCTCACCCTCGCCTCTCTGAGTCTCAGTTTCCTCACCTGTAAACTGGAGAAGCTGGCGGAGTGAATGACACCACATACGATTAGCCTGGAGATGGTGCCCAGGACACTGAAAATGCACAGCATGTTAGGGAGCCACCTCTCCTGAGGGCATCTGCAAATGAGCGCGTGGCTGTTTGGGCAATTCTACCAGGAATTAGAAGGCAGGGCTGTGTGCCTCCAGTGCCTGGAGGGAGTTTGCAGGTGTCCAATCAGATGGTGGGCTTCGTGCTCATTCATTCAACAAGCAAAGCACTGAAGTGTTGAATGCTATGTGTCAGGCACCATGGCTCTGAGCGTCCAGGCAGGTTCCTCATCCTCATGGTGCTCACATACCCACGGGGAACAGACAGTCTTCAGTGAGCGTGTGCTTATGAAGCTTGGCTCTGCTGTGGAGTGGAGGTGGGAGGAGCTAAGCCAGGGCACAGTGAGGGGAGACCTGGCTGGTGGGGGGTGGTACTCAGAGAAAAGACCTGCCCAAGAAGGTAGAGTTGACATTTAAGGGAAAGACTACAGCTAGCTGAGTGTTGTCCCACCTCTGTCCCTGCTGGTGCCCCCAGAGAAGGAGGTGCTGGAGGAATGCTCAGCTCCTCTGTAAGTAGCTACCTACGAGGATGAAAAGTGAAAGTGAAAGTGAAAGTGAAGTTGCTCAGTCGTGTCCGACTCTTTGCGACCCCATGGGATTGTAGCCTACCAGGCTCCTCAGTCCATGGAATTTTCCAGGCAAGAGTACTGGAGTGGGTTGCCATTTCCTTCTCCAGGGGATCTTCCCAACCGGATGGTGATGATATTTATCTGATGGCCTCATTCACTGTGCTAAGCCTGCTCCATGCTAGATCTCATTCTACACTCCTGCCGTACATGAGGGGACGGGGACCCAGAGAAACCCAGCAGCCTGCCTTCCCAGAGCAGTGAGATGCTGTTTCCCTTTGGAAGATGGAGCTGCTGGACACTCCAGACTTCACCCATTAGCAATCCCAATACTATTTCAAATAACTTTCCTTAGAACAGGCTTCTTTACGTTTTGGGGAGACATTTGGAAATGTGATGAAATCTTGGGTTTGTGATGATAAATATATATGTACTTGGTTTAAAAATGTTGCTCACAGTAGCAGAATTTCTGTGGTCCCCCTAAGGCATGTAGGTAATTGGCTTTCAAATTGTGGTGTTGGAGAAGACTCTTGAGAGTCCCTTGGATTGCAGACGGCCAATCAGATGGTGGGCTTTTGATTTTAGGAGATCAAACCAGTCAATCCTAAAGGAAATCAATCCTGAATATTTATTGGAAGGACTGATGCTGAAGCTGAAACTCCAATCCTTTGGCCACCTGAGGTGAAGAGCCGACTCATTGGAAAAGACCCTATTGCTGGGAAAGATTGAGGGCAGGAGGAGAAGGGGCGACAGAGAATGAGATGGTTGGATGGCATCACTGGACATGAGTTTGAGCAAATTCGGGGAGATGGTGATGGACAGGGAAGACTGTCATGCTGCAGCCCATGGGGTCGCAAAGAGTCAGACACAACTGAGCAACTGAACAACAACAGTTGGCTTTCCAAGAGTTTGACTTGGAGGAACATTGATTTGTCCACTCAACCACTATTTCCTGTGGGCCCACTGTGTGCCAGGTACTGTACTTGGCTTGGGCAATAACAGGATCTCTGCTTCTCTTGCAGCTTATAGTCTCGTGAGAGAATCAGGACAAAATATGAATAATACATGAAATAATTATAAATTGTATTGAAGGGGTAAAGTGAGGTGAGACTGGGAATTGCAGGGAGGTCACTTTAGACAAGGGTTAGGGAGGTTCTCTGGAGAAAGTAGCCTCTGAACTGGATCCAGGAGAAGGAGATGGAGCTGGCCTTGGGTACTTATGTAAGAGGTGCCAGCAGGTGGAACTGAAGGCTGAAGGCCCTGCAGTGGGAAGAGGCTCACTAGGTCAGAGGAACAAAAGAACTGGGTGTGGCTGGGACCATCAGATAAGCAGTTAGTGGCCATGTGCCCAGAAGAGGCCCCGGCTCACATCCATGGCTCCAGGGAGGGGCATCCAGCCTAGAAAGGGGACAGGCGCCCCTGGCAGAAGGATGGCTGTGCAAGTGCTGTGTACGAGTGCCCTCCTGTGGCCATTGGGAGTGGCTTCCCCCATCTCCTTGCGCTCTAAGACGGCTTAAGGTCCCCCAGGGCAGAGGTCTTCAAACTTCAGGGAGCAGCAGAGCAAGTGGGTAACAGGCAGCCTCCTGCACATCAATCAGCAGGGTTTGGGACAGGCCTGCTTGGTCCACTCATTGAGAATCACTCGTCTAAGGAATGAAATCCATTATTCATTGATATGTTATTTATCACACAAGATTAGAACTTTAACCCACATACAAATTTCCCTAAAAATGGAGGTGGGGGCCTTTCTGAATGGAATATTGGAATTTAACAAAAAATGATGACAGTGGGTTCTACCATGGCCTGGAGAAGGGGAAGAGAAGATAGAAGAGCTGGGGTTTCCGGGGCATTGCAGTACTTTTGGAGGGATGGGTGGTCCTTGTGAAAATGCAGATTTCTAGGCCACCCCTGAGCAAGGGAGTCAGAGTCTCCCTGCATGTGGGACCTGGGAATGAGCTTCTGGGCCATCCTGCTCTACAGGGTGCAGGAGGTCCGTTTAGCTGAAATAAGAGTGAGGATACTAATCAACATTTGTTGAGTGCTGACTGTGCCTGAGGGGCCATCTAAGTGCTTTACTTGTAATTGCTTAGTTAGTCCCCCACACCACCTTCTGAGGTAGGTACTGTTGTTATTGGCCTCCCTTTGCAGAGGCACAGAGAGGTTAAGTAAGATTCCCAAAGTCACCCAGCTGTGGGAGGTGGGGCTGGGGCAGGAACCAGGCAGCCAGACCCGCAGGAGGGAGATCAGAGGAGCTGTCACTCATTTCCCACCAAGCTCCCCACCCTACACTCCTCTATGCTCCCCAACACCATCCATAGCCCCCACAGGCAGCACAAGGAGAGGCAGGAAGAGTAACAAGAGCAGACTTATTGAACTCCGAATCAGTGCCAGGCTCTGTTCTAAGCATTCTTTGTAGATTAATTTGATGACTCCTCCCAACAACCCTTGAGGCCTGCTTTATTGTTGCCCCATTTCACAGATGCAAAGCCTGAGACACAGAGAGATGGGGGCACTTGCCCACAGACACGCATCCATAAGTGTGAAGCTGTCTGATTATGGTAGGTGCTAGTTTGTCTCTGGATAAATTGACTCACAGTCCTCACCCTTCATTCTGGGCTCTGTGAGCCTGCCTTGTCCAGTGGCATTTCCTCTTGTCTTCTACAGAGACTGCTAAAGAGTCCGTGGGACCCGCATGGTGAATATCAAAGATTTTTAATGAGCCGGAGTTGCTGGTGCACGAGGGGAGTGAAGACTGCAGGTCTTCCCACAACCGTGCACGCTCTGGACCACAAGGGGGCAGAAGCTGACTTCATCCAGCCCAGGGGCCTGCACAGCGGAGGTGTTCTCAGGAGGTCGGGGGAAGGCGGGTCATCCAGGAGCACCAGCCATTCAGGGCCACAATGTTGGCCTTAAATGTCAGCGAGTGGGAAGGAGGGAATGTGCCTGAGCCCTTACTACACACATCAGACCTCAGCATCCATTGTAAGAAGTTAGAAAAAGAGTCAGCTAAACCCAAAGGGAGCAGAAGCAAGGAAGTAATAAAAATCAAAGTAGAAATGAAATAAATGCAGAAAAATAATAGAGAAAATCGATAAAATCAAAAGCTGTTTCTCTTAGAAGATTAATAAAATTGAAAAAATCTTGGCAGAGAGATTAGGAAAGAGAGAGGACACAAGTGACCAATATTGGGAATGAAAGGGGTGGCAGTATTACAGACTTCACAGATATAAAAGGTTAATAAAGAAATATTATGAAGAATTCTGTGACAATAAAATCTACAACTTAGACAAAAATAAAGTCCTTGAAAGACACAAATTACCAGAGCTTCTCTAGAAGAAATAGATGACCTGAAAATCTCTATATCTATTACAGACATTGAATTTGTAGAAAAAGCCTTAGCACACAGAAACACTAGGCTAAGATCATGTCATCACCAAACACGACATTATATCCAAGCTACTCCAGAAAACTGAAGAGGAAGACTTATCAAGTTCTTCTATGAGGCCAGCCTTACCCTAATACCAAAACCAGACTAATACAGACCAATGTCCATTGTGAACACAGAGACAACCCCCCCAAATTTTAGTGATTTAAATGTGGCAGTGTAAAAAAAGGGTAACATATCTTGACTATGTAGGGGCTTATCTCAAGAATGAAATATTGGTTTGGCATTTGAAAATCACCACATTAACAAACTAAAGAAAAATTACACAACTCAGTAGATACTGAAAAAGCATTTCATAGATCTCCAACATCTAGATTTGATAAAAACTTTCATCTTGCTAAGAATTGAAGGGAACTTCCTCAGTCTGATAAAGGGCATCTACACAAACCTACAACTAATATTGTACACAAAACCTATAACTAACATTATAGTTAATGGTGAAAGACTAAATGCTTCCCCACTAATTTCAGGAACCAGACAAGGATGTCTGCTCACACCACTTCTGTTCAATGTTGTTCTGGATGTTCTACCTAGACAGGAAAGGAAATTAAACATCTGGATCAGAAAGAGAGACATCAACTAGCTTTATTCACAGATGATATAATCATCAACACAAAGTTTGATGGACTCTACAGAAAAGTCACTAGAACTAATGCGTGAGCTTAGCAGAGTTACAGAATACAAGATCAAGAAACAGAATCAATTATATGTCTACATACTAGCATGAACGATTGGAAACTGACATTAAAACAGTATTATTCTGATAACATTAAGAATATTAAATACTTTGGAATAATATGGCAAAAGGTATGTAAGATCTATACACTGAAAACTGCAAAATATTGCTGAGAGACATTTTAAAAGATCTACATAAATGGAGAGATATGTTCTGTTGGAAGACTCAATATTGTTAATAAGTTTTCTCCTCCAGTTTGATTTCAGACTCAATGAAGTTCCATTAAAAATCCCTGCAAAATTGATAAATTTATTCTTAAAATTCACATGGAGATGTTAAGGAGTTAGACTAGCTAAAATAAATGTGAAACAAAGCAAGAGCAAGTTAGGTATAAGAAGCTTTTGTGATAGGATATAATACCAGGTGGAGACTTTGTTAAGTGCCAACAGAAAATCATAATGCATACCCCTTGGAGTTCTAGAACAAAGCCACACCATCTGCTGCAGAGAACTATGTATTATTTGGAAAATAGCACCTAGCTTGATACCAGCCCCTGGTAGACAACTGTGTCTGACTGTGGGCTCTCAAATAACCGTGTGGCCAGAACTACTCCTCATGAGCTTGGTACAGCCCGAACCAGCAAATAAGCCAAAAAGTCAGGTTGGCCCAGGGTCATACGTCATACATCATACACTGGAAGTGTCCTATCCAGGATTAGTCCTGAGCAGTTCAGAGGGTACAAATGCGGTACATAAGCAGGTGACCCAGATCCAATGTCACCTCTCACTGTTGCATTGGCCTCTTCTCCTCGACATCTATGGCCTTATAGAAGTTTTCTACAACCAACTGACAGAGGAGAAACATTTTTGAAATTTTATTCATGAGTGGATCAGCTTGGTACGCTGATATGACATGAAAAAGATCTGTTCAGCACTACAGCTCCTCTCACAAGGAGCCCAGACCATCTCTCTGGACAGAGCTTTAGGCCGTGTACCTGTCACCTGCTCTGTGCAGAGAGAGTGGCCTGAGCTAAGGCTAGACATGGACTTGTGAGCTGTGATGAAGAGCTCACTGGTCAAAAGACTGGAAGGAACAATATTGGATGATCGAGGATATTGGATGGGTCTGGGGAAGAGGTGCATGAATGGACAATGGGAGTGAATATCACTATAAATGGAAGTTTTTGTCCCCCTGAAATTCACATGTTGAAACCTAACACCCAATGTGATGGTATTTGGAGGTGGGGCCTTTGGCAGATGATTAGATCATGAAGTTTTCAGGATTAGTGTCCTTGTAAAGAGGCCCCAAAGAGCTCCTTTGCCCCTTCTGACATGTAAAGGCACAGCAAAAAAATGGCCATCTATGAACCAGCAAGTGAAGGCTCACCAGACACAGAATCTGTCATTTCTTTAATCTTCGGCTTTCCAGCCTGCAGAAGTAAAGAAATAAATTTCTGTTATTTATAAGCCATTCAGGCTAAGGTGTCTTATGGTAGCCTGAATGGACTGAGACAATACAAAGAATGCGAATATGTGTGTGTGTGTGTGTGTGCGTGCGCGCACGCAATCAGTTCCCCTTTTATTTTTTATTATTATTATTATTTTATTTATTATTTTTAAAAATTGAAGTAGAGTTGATTTACAATGTTGTGTTAGTTTCTGGTATGTAGCAAAATGATTCAGTTATATATATATATATATATATATATATATAGATCATTACACACGTATCTTTTCTTTTTAATAAACATTTGTTTATGATTTTTGGCTGTGCTGGATCTTTGTTGCTGAGCATGGGCTTTCTCCAGTTGTGGTGCATGGGCTTCTCAGACGGTGGCTTCTCTTGTTGTGGAGCATGGGCTTGGCTGCTCCGTGGCATGCATAACCTTCCAGGACCAGAGATATAACCTGTGTCCCCTGCATTTGCAGGCTGACTCTTAACCACTTGACTGCTGAGGAAGTCTTATATTCCTCTTCATATTTTTCCCATTATTGTTTATTACAGGATGTTGAATATAGTTCCCTGTGCCCTATAGCAGGACTGTGTTGTTTGTCTATTTTATATATAGTAGTTTGTATATGCTAATCCCAAACTCCTAATTTATTTCTCCCCACCAACTTTCCCCTTTGGTAAACAAAAATTTGTTTTCTGTGTTGTGAGTCTGTTTCTGTTTTGTAAACAAATTCATTTGTATGATATTTTAGATTCCACGTATAATATTAATAATATAATATAATATGTCATATGATATTTGTCTTTGACTTATTTCACTTAGTATAATAATCTCCACTTCTGCCTGTGTTACTGCAAATGGCATTACTTCATTTTTCTTTATACGGCTGATTGCTATTCCATTGTGTATATATATATATATATATATATCACATCTTCTTTAGATGTTCATTTGTTGATGGACACAGATTACTTCCATGTCTTGGCTATTGTTTATAGGGCTGCTATGAACATTTCTGTGCTTGTATCTTTCTGATTTAGAGTTTTCTCTGGATATACGCCCAAGAGTGGGATTGCTGGATCATATGGCAATTCTTTTTTAAAGGAAGCTCCATGCTATTTTCTATAGTGGCTGCACTAATTTACAGTCCCACCAACAACGTAGGAGGGTTACTAACAGGTGTGAATCTTTGTGTTGCACCAGTGCCCACCAGACAGCATTCATTGCAGAAGAGTCACAACCAACCAACTGGTTGAGATGACTCAGAGAGTAGATGCCAACCAGCCTCTGTCCTCAGCCACCGAGTGCTGGTCTCTCTTCTTAGCAAAGTATCTCCACCTAGGGCACACTTGGGTTTCACTCCACTCGAATATTTATCTAAGCTAGACAATTGACCCAAGATATTATAGAGGCCACTATTCTTTGATCATCTATGCAGGGTTTGTTCATTTTGAATTTAGTTCATTTCAATGACTTTAAGAAAAAGTGTGGATTTCACGTAACTGTTGTTTTATTGTTGAAACAATGGTCTTTCCCTTCTCAGTCCTAACCAATGTGGAAAGCTTTTTCTGTAACATTAAAAAAAAAAAAAGAACCAACGTTGTTTGGGATACCATAAGGGTAAATAGGCATTCTGTCAGACCACAGATAGTGATGATGGCTGAATCACTAGGGACAGAAAGGCAAACCCATATCAAGAAGATGTGCTTATTACAGTGAGTAGAAATGACTGATTCTTCTCAACCTGCCATAACCTGGCTGGATGGTGTTCTTCCTTCCCCCTGGAATGGAGGTACATTAAGGGTTTATCAGAATTAGTGTTTAATATTCAGAGAGTATTGGGCATAATGTAAATGAAAATAATAGCATGTTTTTTCCTTTGCAAGCAGTCAAATGTATAAATTACTTGTGACTTTAGGACCTGCTCAGGCTCAGTCTCTTATACACTGTTTCCAACTGGACAAGGATTATTGCTGTACATGCCCAATATCAAAACCTGATAGATCAGACTACACGTACTCTAGAAAGGGCATCTCAGGTTACACAGTCATTTGATATCTCATAGTTAGATGGTCATCTCTACCAGGACTCAGTTTCAAGACAGGAGCTGTTTTTCAAAATCAAAACAGTTATCTGCACAATAGGATAGTACTTTTCTCCAAAACGCTGGAGTTTTCTTCAAAATTCTGTGCTGTGTTTCTCTTATTAAAGTTTGCCAGAACATCAATACAACACCCTTGTTTGCTAAAGATACTTTAAAAGGATAATTGGCTCTGTCTTGGTCATAAGGGCAAAGTGGTAGACAAGCTTGAACTGCTTGGTGGAGAGACTTTTCTTGCTCTGATTCCTACTCAAATCTGGTACCTTATGAGTTAGTACATGCAATCAGAAAAGCACTTTTAACTGTGGTATGTATGCGTGTGTGTGGGTGCTCAGTCATGTCCAATTCTTTGTGACCCCGTGGATAGTAGTCCACGAGGCTCCTCTGTCAATAGGATTTTCTTTTTTTTAATTTTTAAAATTTTTTTAATTTTATTAAAAAAAATTTTTTTTCATTTATTTTTATTAGTTGGAGGCTAATTACTTCACAGCATTGCAGTGGGTTTTGTCATACATTGACATGAATCAGCCGTGGAGTTACATGTATTCCCCATCCCTGTCAATAGGATTTTCCAGGCAGGAATACTGAAGTGGGTTGCCATTTCATTCTCCAGAGGCTCGTCCCAACCTGGGGATTGAACCTGAGTCTCTTGTGTCCCCTGCATTGGCAGGTTCTTGACCTCTGGCACCACTTGCGAAGCCTTAGTTGTATTATATATTATCTTAAAAATCAAAATGGCTCATGAAGCTTTGTGTCTTTTTGTAAGAATAGGCATTGCAAGGGCACAACAATTTTTTATTTATCTTGGAGGGACACCCTGACATGCTCCAAACCATTGTCCTTTCAAGTTTCATCACAGTGGTGGGGTCTTGGGTTTTCATGAAATTTTGTCTCTTCTTTTTGCTCTTGAGTATTTTGATAATGCATTTAAATTTCTTGCTAATTTCTGCTCACCACATCTAACAAGCATAATGTTAACAGTGTATTGGATGTATGTAAAGTTCTTTGATGTCAAGATAATCAATATTTTTGCAAGCCATATTATTATTATTTTAAAATTGTGCACTTTTATTATTTACTTATTTTTGGCTGTGCTGGGTCTTTGTTGCTGTGTGTGGCCTTTCTCTAATTGCATTGATTGGGGGCTGCTCTTTAGTTGTGGTGCATGGCCTTCTTATTGTGTTGGCTTCTCTTGTTGCAAAGCAAACGCTCTAGGGCAAGTGGCCTTCAGTAGTTGTGGTGCATGGGATTAGTTGCCCTGCAGGATTTGAAATCTTCCTGGACCAGGGATTGAACCCATGTCCCCTCCACTGACAGGCAGATTCTTAACCACTGGACCACCAGGGAAGTCCTGCAAACTAAATTATGGTAGAGAGCAAGATGCTCACTGACCCAAAGCAAAACTGTGAAGGTGTGTTGATAGCATTGACAAGTAAAAGCAAGCTGATTCTGATGGTTCCTACAGCTTGGTATAGGGTCAAAAAATGTTTCCCAGGGCAATAGTGGATCCCAGGTGCCAGGGGCTGTGGACAGTGAGCAGTCTGTTAGGTGGGGATGGGATAATAATATGATTTTCTTTTTCAATGTGTCAGTTTGGCTAGGCTACAGTCCCCAGTTATTTAATCAGGTACAAATCTAAGTGTTTCTTTGAAGGGAGTTTCCAGATGTAATTAAAGTCCATAATGAGATGATGTTATGTAAATGAGGTTATCTTGGATGATTTAGGTAAGACAAATTCAATCAGTTGGAAGACCTTTAAAGCAATGCTGAGGGGGAGGGAGAGAGATAGAAGGAGACAGAGAATAAGAAGAACAAGGAGGAGGAACAGAAGGAAAAAGAGAAGGAAGATTTCTTGTGGGATGCAGCTTCAGTTCTGGCTTTTCCCTTCCTGGTAGCTTTACCTACTGGTTTTGGTCTTGCTTAACCAACCTCCATAATTACATAAGCCAATTTCTCAAGAGCTTGAGCTTGCACTCTCTCTCGCCTCCCTCTTCTGTAAATTGATCCTGCATGTTACAAGTATCAGCATCCTTTTGTCTCTCAAATCTAAATTATAACCTTTGTCTCTTCAACCCCTCCAACTGCTTTTGGTTTATTATCCTGTGACAAGAGAAAACTCCAGGAGTTTCTGCTTGCCATTGTCTCCTAAAACAATTCTCACTCTATAGATCAGAGAGCCATCTGGGGATTCTGTCAGTTGCTAATTATATCTCTTCCAATTATACATGAATGAACTGGGGAAATAATCACAGAATTGGTCCCCATAATTATTGGGTCCACTCTGAATCAAACTTGTACCAAAATCCCATTTATCACTTGAAAAACAGAAGCCCATTTTAACTAGTGGACCTGGAAAGTTGGGTTCCCAGAAAATTACATAAATTCGCAGCCAGTATCTCACATTCCCAAAAGTTTGGGGTATTTTTTCCATAGCACACCATGATTGTGATAAATGTCCATGGGCCAATCTGGGAGAGACTTGAAGGAAGATTTATGGTATACACTGTGGCCATATTGCAGGATCCTTTGCCTTCCTTTCCATCAGCATCTTCCTGATTCTGAACTAACTTATAACTGGAAACTGGATGAGAGGCTCTGATTCTCCCTTTTGGCAACCCGAGTCAGGTTTCTGCATACCAAACTTGCAGAGTCCCCTGATCAATTAACATTTAGTAGATGGACTAGTTCCTTTTTAGGGAGACTGATCAATTAGCAACTGCCAAGTAGTCCAATGACCAATTTATCCTTGCTATTCATTAAAATGAGCTTGCCATCTTGTTTCTGCCAATTAAACTCTGCTCTTGCTCTGTTTTTTTTATATCTCATCATCCCAATTGAAATAAAGGAATCCTTCTCTCTCTCTCTTTTGGCAGCACCACATGGCATATGGGATTTTAATTCTCCAACCAGGGATCAAATCTGTGCCCCCTGCAGTGGAAGCATGGAGTCTTAACCACTGGACCACCAGGGAAGTCCCATTAACCATTTTTTTAGGGAGGCCTTCTCAATGGTCACATTTCCCAAGAAACAGAAAGCCATCATAGAGCTCTTCAAGGATACTGATGCTCTTCTCCTAATGTAAACTATTTTTCAATTTTCTAGTGAAGAGATGTTCTTTGGGCCCCCTCAGGAGATAATGGTGTTGGGGGAGGTGCATGTATTTGCAAAAGATAAATCCACTCCAACAGTCCTATCTCCCAAACCTTTGGGAGACTTTTTAAGTAAAGCCTTCATTAAGTAAAACTTTAAAGCCTGGGAAGTTCTAGCATCTCAACCACATTGGATGACAGCCATTGTTGAGTTCAATTTCCAGTAACCAACATAATAAACTATTAAAGTCATTTTCAATTGTCTGGTACTAGCACTAAATTCAGAACTTTTCATAAATGTACCCATCAATTAATTAAGTACTACCCATTGCTATATTCTATCTTCCTTGGTCTAATGTATTTAGAGTCACTTGCTACAACATTCTCCATATCTGCTTAAATAAATTGTCAAAAATTGCAATTAAGTGTAAAAGTTGTTTTATCTTTTATTTTTGTCCCCCTAGAGCATGCTGAGATCTGAACCTAGTAGTGGGTCTAGTGGCAGTAGAAGTGGTAGGATGAATTGAGGAATAACCCTGTGGAACTTGGAAGTAAAGCTCTGAGGAAGGGACTCCTATTGGCTGGTGCAGTATTCAGAAAAGGGTTTTGATAAGGCTGGTTTTAGGAACATTAAATAAAAACCTGTAAACTCAATCTGACTTCCCCTAGCTGAGTGAAGAACCATTGCCAGGTGATGCTCAGAGGAAAAGGAATAAACAAGAGATAGGAATTTTCTTTTCTCTTCCTCCAGCTTTGTAATCTCCCTCTAGTAGCCTCTGTTGGCAGACCCTAACAAGGAGCAAACCAGCAAAGAAGACACGCAGCTTGCAGGGTCCCAGACCAGCATGGTAAAGCAGAGTACAGAATGATAGATTTGGAAGCAAGAGGCAAAATCTTAATAACCGACATGGTTTATTTAGAAGAGTAAGTGATGTAATATTTTAAAATGCACAGAAGAGTGCCAGGTATGAATCAAGGTAGTGATGAGGAAGAAAAAAAGGGGGCAGAGCAGGAAGGGGGTAGGTTAGGTTGTCATCCAAAGTGCTAACTGCTAATGAATTGAGAAACATGAACACTGGATAAGGGTTCTTTGGCGCTGGACACAAAGAAGTTCATAGACGGCCTAGGGCAAGTTATTTTGAGGAGTTAGGGGAAGAAACCAGATTATCCAAAGCTGAACAGTGGAAGAAGGTGAAGAAGTAGAGGTAGTGAATAGCTGTATGTCTTTTGAGTCTGGTGATGGGTGAAATAAAAATGGGGATACTAGAACAGACAATTTTTCTTTCATAAAGCACAAAACTTGTAGACTGTTCTAGTTTGAGAGCACTTAGAGGATGAGATCGACACTCTCATCCTCTGGGAGGTCTCTGGGAGGAGACTGTGGCCCAGAGCAGCGAGCTACCCAAGGTCACAGAATCAGTTTAGAAAACACTTCAGATCAGACAGGAAGACTTGGTTCTTAGCTTTTGGGAAACTCTGTATTGATGTGTTCTGGCATTTCTGAGATAAAGGCTAAATCAACCCAGCCATCTTCTTCCATCTTGTGAACTTTTGTTGACATAACCAGACCCACTGCCATCTCTGGTTATTGTTGTCCCTGCTCACACGGTGCTATGGAAGCTGGACAGTCCACAGGTCAGAGCTGCAAAAAATTTATTGTGGGAAAATTATAGTGAATCAATATATGGATTCTGGTGAGATTTATAGGGAAATAGTCTCTATACCAAGAGTAGTAGTGAGTCTTTGGGTCCAGGGCAGGTAATGAAATTCCAGGCAGCAGCTGAATAATCAACATGAACATCTACATAGGTGATGGCCTGGAGCTTGGAGGACATTCCAGGGAGACCAGCCAGAACCTGACTCTGTATGAAATAACCAAGATATTAGTTAACTTCATACCCTTTCTAAGGAGGTTGTAAGCCAGTGCTGAGTCTTTCCCCTTCCCCCACCTTCCTTCACATTGGTACAACTGTCCGCTATCCATGGTGCTGAACTATATTCCTATCCTGACGCGCATGCTCTGCCTATCACTGAATAACAAATTCTTGCTGTTTTCTGGACTCTCTTCAACTAAGGTGAATCTTGCTCCTCACTTTGGCCTACTTCATGACAGAAAGATGTAAAGTATTGCCAGATGCTTTGGTTGATCAAAAGACATATTTCTTGCGTTTAATATTGGCAACTCATTCACATTTATAAAACACTGGGTTGGCTAAAAAGTTGGTTTGGGTTTTTCTGCAACTGTTATAGAGAAGCCTGAATGAACTTTTTGGCTAACTCAATGTTTTCTATGTCAGTGGGCTAAATAAAATATAGGGGACAAAGTTTGGGACTTCTGTCCCAAACAGAATGGGATGCCTAGATATATTGATGGGGATAAAATGAGATGCTATAGGCCTTTCAAAAGTTTGCAACTGGCAGCAAACTAGCTTAGTTAGAGCTGCATGTCTAATATGGCAGCCACTAGCCACATGTGCATATTAAGCACTTAATATTGAAATGTGCTGTAAGTATAAAATACACAATAGTTATCAAAGATTTGGTACAAAATATAGAATGTAAAACATTTCATTAATATTTTATATTGATTATATGTTGACATGGTAATATTTTAGATATATTGGCTAAATAAAATTTATTACTAAAATTAATATAATCTATTTCTTTTTCCTTAGAAAATGGCATTACTAGGGCACTTAAAATTATGCATGTGTTTTGTGTGTTACATTTCTGTTGAACCACACTGGCTTATTAATAGACTATTCTGTAACTAAGCTAATCAACCCAGGGACATAGATCCAATTGTGATGTTGACTATTCAGTTTCTTAAGTCTTCTGTCATGGATGACATCTACTACTTGGTGGCTTAATTCATCACATACACCTTGTCTCCAGAAAGCATGTGAATAGTTCATTACAAACATCATTACCCCTTGGAGGAGGATGCCTCCATCCCCCATGAGTCCTATGTCCAGGCACCCTAAAGTTCTCCCTATTGGAGAGAGCATCAGATGCTTTCTTACCCCTGTGTGTTTGCATATGCTGTGTATCTTTTGCTTTATTATTATTAATTTGTTTATTTATTTATTTTTGGCTGTGCTGGGTCTTCATTGCAGCACACAGGCTCTTCATTGCTGTGCAAGGGCTTTCTCTAGTTGCAGCAAGTGGGGGCTGCTGTCTAGATGTGGTGCACAGGCTTCTCATTGGGGTGGCAATGAGAAGCACAGGCTTCTCTTGTTGCAAAGCATGGGCTGTAGAGTGCTCAGGCTTTAGTAGTTGGGGCACACAGGTTTAGTTACCCCATGGCATGTGGGATCTTCCTGAACCGGGGATTGAATCTGTGTCGCCTGCATTGACAGGTGGATTCTTAACCACTGGACTACTAAGAAAGTCCCTATCCTTTGCTTTTAATATCTTTTCCCACAAGAAAACTCTTAATCATCCCTCATCACCCAGTTTAAATCCTGCCTCCTCTGTGAAGCCCCCCTTGATCTTGCTTCTCTACTTCCACAGAACACTTTACTGCACACAAAATTTTCTGTTTATTTGTCTTATCCTTCAGTAGGCTGGGGGCTCTTGAGGTTATAAGCCATGTGTGAGTCTTTGTAATCTGGCACCTGGGATAAAACAGGGAAAAAAATAAAGCCTTGTCTTCATGAAGTCTACATTCTAGTGGAGAAGACAGAAAGTAAACAGGTAGTATAGTAGGAAATCAGATAGTAAAGAATGTTATGATGGAAAGTAAAGTAAGGAAGAGAGTGGGAAATATGTCTCTTTTTGAGAGACCTGAGATTGTGACACTGAGCAGAGTGTATCAGCACAGAATAACTGCAAAAAGTACATGACACATGAATAATGGCATCTCCTTTTACAGGAACCTCCTTCTTTTCTCCATCAAACATCATCCTTGTAAAGATGCTTCCAATAGCTGAGCCTATTGGAAAGCCAATGTGACTGCAGTCACATTGCTCTTCTTTCTTTGCTTCAAAAAGGAAATCTTCCTGCCTCAGGAGTTTTGCACATGTTCATCCTCCTGCCAGTGATGTTCTTTCCCAGGGTTTGGCACAGCTCCTGCTTTATAATTCAGGGCTCAGCTGAAAGATCTCCTCAAAGGGACTTCTGCCTGCTTATGTTCTCTTAATTTGATGTGCTCTTCCCTGCATCCACCCCAGTCACTTTCCTCCTGTTTGGTTTTCTTCACCGTACTCACCATTCTCTGGAATTTAGTTGACTGTGTATTTATTTCCTAGTTCATTGTTAGTGCACTCAACTAGGATACAAGGTCAGAAGAGAAGAGTCTTGTGTTGTTCGTGGCTGTATCCCTCATATCCAGCACATGTGTGTGTGTGTTAGTCACTCAGTCGTGTCCAACTCTGCAGCCCCATGAACTGCAGCCCACCAGGATCCTCTGTCTATGAAATTCTCCAGGCAAGAATACTGGAGTGGGTTGCCATTTCCTTCTCCAGGGGATCTTCCGGACCCAGGGATCGAACCCGGGTCTCCTGCACTGCAGGCAGACGCCTTACCATGTGAGCTACCAGGGAAGCCCCATCTAGCACATAGTAGATCCTTCAATTGAAATTTTATGAATGAATGACATAACGGCTCTAGAGGCCAAGCATCATCACTAAGGAGTGGATTATGCTCTGATGTCTTACCAGACTGGTACAAACATGGCTTCTTCACTTTGAAGCTATTTCAATGGTGGCTTGGTACCCATTCTGCTGCAGCAGCCAATCTAGAATGCAAAACAGATAGCTCAGAACAGTGGGAGTGAAGGCAGATCAGGGAATTCCCTCTGCTTTAACGGGGGGTGGGCAGGGTGGGGGAGTGAGCCAAAGGCTTGAAGACAGGAGGCTGTCACTAGAGGTCACTAGCTGTCTCTGACCACTTCACTGACAGTTCTGGGCCTTCTTTTCCTCATCTATATATTGGGAACAACTATCCTTCCCAAGCAAATCACTGAAGAGTGAGACAGTAGAGGAAGCTAGCATTATAGCAGTCAGAGTCTCCATTTGCCCTGCCATCTCCCTATTGTGGTGGCCCAGAATCATCAGGGTGAGATTGAACTCCTCCACTCACATTTACTTTGGGAAGCTGGGGACTAAGCTTTGGGAACTTTAAAGCAGTGGTCCCCAACTTTCTTGGCACTAGGGACTGGTTTCGTGGAAGACAATTTTTCCATAGATGGGGATTGGGAGAAGATGGTTCGGGCAGTAATGGGAGTGATGGGGAGCTATGGGGAGTGGCAGATGAAGCTGCTTTGTGGGCCAATTCCTAACAGGCTATGGACTGATAGAGGTTGGGGACCTCTGCCTTAAAGCTCAACCAGATTTAACTGCCTTAAGCTTCCTATTGCATAATCTGGGTGTACCCTGTCAATGGAGGGATGTGAGCAGAGGCCAGAAAATTGCTTACTGGGAGAGAAACTG
Source organism: Cervus canadensis (assembly GCF_019320065.1). NCBI lineage: Eukaryota > Metazoa > Chordata > Mammalia > Artiodactyla > Cervidae > Cervus > Cervus canadensis. Next base: position 61,559,941 of record NC_057395.1, on the reverse strand, counting down.
CAGCATCTAGTACTTGGTAGAACTAGTGAATATTTAGTGAAGGTAGGAAGAGTCTTTTCAACCCAGCAAGTCCATTGGTTTTCAGATTCCCACTGGGGCCTCAGCGGCTGAGATTCAATCTTGGATTTGTTGCTTTGAGTTCTTGCAGATGTGGGAACTTCGGCTGGTTAGAATAGTGACTGTTGGAAGGAGGCAGGTTTTGCCTGAGCTGAAACTATTTTCTGCTTATAAAGCAACATCTAAATTTAGGAGGAATTGGACAGCTTTTGTCTCCCACAGAAACCTCCATTCATACTTCAGCTTCTCTAGGCTTTTGGGACCAGAATAGAATTGAAATCAGCAGGTCTTAGCTAGTAGTGGAGGCTTAACAGCTAGGGCACGCAGGGTGGTTACCCCTGGGCTTGGTGTGCACAGGACTCCCTCAATTAATGGCAGTTGAGGTCATTAGAATTGTTATTTTTAGGGGCCATTCTGGTTCAAAAGATGAAGGGAGTTTCAATCTGAGAGAATCGTGAGGTGAGGTAAGGGCAGAGATGAAGTGTGAAGGAGGGTTGGAGCTTTCTCCTGGAGTATTCCTGTCCCTTCCCATCGCCATCACTTACTCATCAGCTCATTAGCCACCTGTGGGTTCAGGTTATAGAGCCATGAATTGATGAAGGGGCATACCTGAAAGATAAGGAAATATGCAAGAGTCAGGAGGAAGGTGCTACACAGTGGAGCCTGAATGGGAGTAATCAAGGCAAGTCCTTCTAAGCCAACCCATCTGAGGGGAAAATCAGATTAAGGGCTTTGGGGGAGAGACTGCCCTGGCATCATATGTCAGCTGAGTCATTTGGCAGCTCTATGACTTGGGTAAGTCATTCTTCTCTGGGACTTTTTTTTCAATCTGGAAAATGGAAATAATATTGTAACCTAAAGTATGAGATGGTTTGAAGGATGGGATTCACGTAAGATCCTTAGCACAGTTTCTGTGAGCTTAATGAACGTTAGCTCTCAATTTTATAATTACCTTCTACTGATTTTACTGATAAGGAAATTGAGTCTTGGAGAGGCTTATCAATTCACCTCCCATCACACAGATGCTAGTTTTGACCTGAAGAATTAAATATCTGTAAAGCACTTTCTCCATGCCTGGATGCAGAATGGAAGCTTTTTTCTCCCATTTCCTCTTTCTCTAACTTTCCTTTCTGGGAGATTTCCTTCCAGTTTAAGAATAGCTAATCCTGGACTCCTCTGGTGGTCTAGTGTTAAGACTGCACTTCCAATATGTGTGTGCATGCCAAGTCGCTTCAGTCGTGTCCGACTCTTTGCGACCCTACGGACTGCAGCCTGCAAGTCTCTTCTGTCCATGGGATTCTCCAGGCAAGAATACTGGAGTGGGTCACTGTGCTCTTCTCCAGGGGATCTTCCCAACCCAGGAATCTGACCTATGTCTTTTATGTCTCCTTCATTGGCAGGCAGGTTCTTTATCACTGTCGTCACCTGGAAAGCACTTCCAATACAGGCAAAGTTTAATTTCTGGTCGGAGAACTAAGATCCTACATGCTGTACTGAAGCAATTGGATTTTGTAGACTTACTTTTGCTCCCAAATTATTGATGATCAGGTTTTTTATAGTTATCTCCACATATTCCCAAACAAAATTTGGTATCCGACTGGTTCTAAATGAAGAATGAAAAAAGTGGGTAGAATGGATTAATTTCTCCCAAACTCTCCCTTTTTCACTACACTTCTTTGCTCAATGGACCCCAAATTGCTTCAAGTCTATTGCTTGTTTCCAGAGCACTTTATGGGGCTTCCCTAGTAGCTCAGACGGTAAAGCATCTGCCTGCAAGACAGAAGACCCCGGTTTGATCCCTGGGTCAGGAAGATCCCCTGGAGAAGAAAATGGCAACCCACTTCAGTATCCTTGCCTGGAAAATTCCATGGACAGAGGAGCCTGGTGGGCTATAGTCCATGGAGTCACCAAAGAATTGGACATGACTGAATGGCTAACACACACACACAGAGCATTTCATGACTCAGCCTTGTCCTTCTGCCTTGACCTACTTCTTAGGGATCCTCAAAATGAATCTTCCCATTTAAATCACCCTGACCTCATCATTGCTGCCCTTCATCCCCCTATCTGTGACTATTTTATTTTTTTCTCCAGAGATGCCTTCTTCAAATCCTGTCACCCTTTTAGGTCCAGCCATTTCCTCCAGAAAGCCCTTCCGAAGTTTTCCAGCCAACTCTGAGTTTGCTCTGGCAAACTCCTGTTTCTCTGATTATCTAACACCCCAGTAGAACATGTCCCCTTGGCCAGAAAGTTGTGCATTCACCAAAGGAATATTTTAATAGTCTTCAGTTGGGAGAGATGAGAAAGAAACAGGAAATAACAGTGACAGGGTATCTTCGTGTTTCTGACTCAGTCTTTAATCCTTACAGGTGAGGGAAAATCTGTCTAATTCTCAGGCAACAGGTTTGTGCCTGTATTCTATAAATTATATATAAATTTATATATATGTAAATATATATAATCATGGGGAGATGGCATGCCTGCGTGCTCAATCGAGTCTGACTCTTTTCAACCCCATGGACTGCAACCCACCAGGCTGCTCTGTCCATGGGATTTTTCTCGGCAAGTATACTGGAGTGGGTTGCCATTTCCTTTTCCAGGGGAACTTCCCGATCCAGGGATTGAACCCAAGTCTCCTGTGTCTCCTGCATTGTCAGGCAGATTCTTTACCACTGAACCACCTGGGAAGCCCATATATAATTACATGTAAATATAAATTCCATGTGTCTTTATTCTATAAAAATCTTGCATATAAATCAATTGATCTACCCCTGCCAGCCTGACATCTTAGATTTCCCACAGAGAAGGGACTTGTTTTCTTCAACACATCAAAAGACATGGGAGTCATCTTCAGAGAAAAGCAGAGACATTACTTTGCCAACAAGGGTCTGTCTAGTCAAAGCTATGGTTTTTCCAATAGTCATGTATGCATGTGAGAGTTGGACTATAAAGAAAGCTGAGCACCGAAGAATTGATGCTTTGGAACTGTGGTGTTGGAGAAGATTCTTGAGAGTCCCTTGGAGTGTAAGGAGATCCAACCAGTCCATTCTAAAGGAAATCAGTCCTGAATATTCATTGGAAGGACTCATTTTGAAGCTGAAACTCCAATACTTTGGCCACCTGATGCGAAGAACTGACTCATTTGAAAAGATCCTGATGCTGGGAAAGATTGAAGGTGGGAGGAAAAGGGGATGACAGAATATGAGATGGTTGGATGGCATCACCAACTCAATGGACATGAGTTTGAGTAAGCTCTGGGAGTTGGTGATGGACAGGGAGGCCTGGCGTGCTACAGTCCATGAGATTGCAAAGAGCTGGACACAACTGAGCGACTGAACTGAACTGAACTGAAGTGAAGAGGAGGTGACTGAGAGCCAGGGAGGCTGTGTTTAGCTTGGGTCTCACTTATGTTTGAACATGACCGGGGAACATTGCCAGATCTGTATGGGCTCAGAAAGGATTCCACACTCAGTTCTCTCTGGAAACAGTGAGAAAACTGGGAGATGAATCAAAATAAAGAACGCAGGAGTGAAAAAAGACAGGGTATAAAACAGATTGGGGATGATCATTGGATTCAGTTAATTGTGGATGTCAGCCTAAGTTTTAAAAAAATCTTACTAAAGAAGATTGTAAAAAAGAGATTATAAATGTATAGGAAAACACTAAAACTCTAGTTAATAAAAGAGCAAACCTCTGAAGATAGTTACTCAGAAGAAGAAATGTCACAGCACAGACTAATAAAAGACTGATGAAATCCTGGCTCTACTGGTAGCCTGCCCCCTTCCGCCTCCAAAAAAAAAAAAAAAAGAAAGAAAGAAAAGGAAAAAAAAAATAAAGAAAAGAAGAGAATTGCATCCATGATATTTTCTAGCTTCTAAAGAGAAAAGTTCTGAAAATAGCATAATTGGTGCTGTTTGAATATGAAGTGAAACTGACCAACACTGGCTAGAAACAAATCACTTAATTTAGTTCTGATGGTGAAGTATTTGGTAAGTTATTTGGAATGTCTTTAAACTATTATATGCCTTCAGATTTTAAAGTCATAAAAATGTTTATACTTTTTCAATATTTTTAGCTATCTACAATAAGGAAATGATCCCATTTGAAATTCTATTTTTGGAAAAAATTTCCCCAAAGTCTCAGGATTATTTATGACAGTAAAAAATTCAGAAATAACCTAAATGCCAACCAATGATCAAGTGATTCTGTTTTCTTTGTCCTCAGTACTATTCATGGAACCATTTTCATGTAAATGAAATTACTAATTTTACAAACTACACAATTCTAAATTACTGTGAAGTTCTATTTATAAAATGTAGTCCATGGGGTCACAAAGAGTCGGACACGACTGAGTGACTGAACTGAACTGATTTACACAAAAGGCTGATTTTGGAGGGTACAGCTGCTGGTGACATCTTTCAGTTGAAGCCTCATTGTGGGCTTCATTACACCTGGCTGGAAAAAGATGAAAAACTCACAGACTTCCAGATTGGATCCGCACACTCTCAGGAATGAGCCTGCAGTGCCCGAAGGTGAGCCGGTATATGCCATTTACATCCTTCTCCAAACGAAGCTGGACTTTCATATTTGTCCTCACTTGAAATATGAGGGGATTAAGACCTGGAAGCCTGTGGGAGGGAAGAGTTAAGGATGGTGGGAGAGAATTTCAGAGCTTTCTACATTTCCATTTATTTCTAGAATGAGGGTCCCCATGTTTGCACAAGATCCTAAAAATCACCCTACTACAACCCTTTCCTCATTTTTCAAAAGATGTGACTCACGACTGGAGAACAGGAATGGCTTTCTTGAAGTCATGTATCCAGCCAGCAGCATCCAGATACTACTATGATACTACTATGGCTCAGAGGACAGTTAGAAATGAAAAAATTGATTCTGAGTTTGGCATCCTATCAAACCAAGGAACCGTGACCTTGGAAAGTACTCTTTAAGAGGTCTCAAAATCTACTGCGTCAGGGGTCAGGTTTGAAATGGAAATGAATGAAATAGACCAGGGCTTGTCTTTGTAGGAAGATGAGTGAAGGCTGTGATGAGCTGAAGAACGCCCATCCTCTCTAAAAATATACCATGCAGACTAAAAAGCATATCCCTAGGCATCTGTACGTGTTAGTGCCAAGGAGTGTAGGAGTCTAGAGCAGATTCCTGAGTTCTCACCTTAAATCCTATTCAGTCAGAACTGAGTTGGCTCATGAAGTCCAAATCAATGAGTGGGGGGGCCTTTGAATGAAGCAGGGAAAAAGAAACTCACTCAACCTTCCTCCTTTCCTTAGAGGGGCCCCAGGATGGAAGCATTCAAGTATTCTGCAGACTCCTGATTCTACACATAGGGTGACCCAGGCCTGGGGGGGGAGGGGCTGTTTTATCCCAACCACACAATAAGCCTTTCTGAGACTGTGCTGGACGCCCTCCCCCCGCCCCCTGCCGCACACTGCACAAAAGTAAACGGAGCTGCACATGAGACGCAGCCATTACTTACTTTGCATGTGCAGAAAATGCCAACGCTACCAGTAATTCGGCTTCCTTGTTGTTGACGGAGTCCTGGAGGAAGACCTGAAGGAGGCGGGGGTCTTCTAGTTCTACCCTGGGTGAAGAAATAGCACAACAGGGGAAGGTTGCAGACTTCAGCTGTGGGTGGACCTCACTTTGTGTGAAGGCAGGTCCTCTGCAGAGCAGAAGCTGAAGGTATGCAAATATGGTTGCTCACTCATTAATCATGGAATTGCATAGCTACTGCATGGTATGAGCACTGGGAACATAGCCCTGAGCAGGAAGAGACTCTTGTCCTAATGCATCTCAGGATGATCCGGTCCAGTCCTTTGGTCAGCACTAAGCAGTTTGGAGGGCTTCCCAGATGGCGCTAGTGGTAAAGAACCCACCTGCCAATGCAGGAGACGTAAAGAGACATGGGTTTGATCTCTGGGTTGGGAAGATCCCCTGGAGGAGGGAATGGCAACCCACTCCAGTATTCTTGCCTAGAGAATCCCATGGACAGAGGAGCCTGGTGGGCTACAGTGTGCGTGTGTGCGTGCTAAGTCGCAAAGAGTGAGACATGACTGAGCGACTTAGTACGCGCACACACACACGCAAGCAGGCTGGAATAAAAGAGTGGATAAATAGTAAGGAAAAGACTGAAAGCCATATGTAGCACATGCCTAGAGAGGGTGTGTATGTGTAAAGCAATAAACCCAGTAAATAAACCCAGGTGATAGGTACTGTGAAAAGGCCCTATAGGATCAGGCAAAAAGGGATGCCATTGGGAAGAATGGAGTTTTAGATAGGGTAGTCAGGGAAACCATTTCATTGGCGGTGACATATGGCCAGAATCACGAATAAAGTAGGGTACAGGTCATAAGGAGGGGCGCTTCCCTGGTGGCTCAGCAATAAAAAATTCGCCTGCCAATGTAGGAGTCTTGGGTTTGATCCCTGGGCCTGAAAGATCCTCTGGAGAAGGAAATGGCTACCCACTCCAGTATTCTTGCCTGGAAATAAACAAGTCACAAGGATAACCAGGGGAAGAAATAGCTAGGCTGAAGACAGAGTAAATGCAAAGGTCCTGAGGCTGAAACGTGGCTGGCATGTTTGAGGAACAGCAACAGACTCAGTGTGGTTGGTGGGCAGTGGGTGAGGGGAGAATTATAGGAGAAGTGAGAGAGTCAGGGCCAGGCATCATAGAGGCTTGTGGGCCAGTGATAAGGACTTTGGGTTTGGTTTTGAGAACAAAGAGAAGACGTTGGAGGGTCTCAGTAAGGGAGTTACAGAGTCTGTCTTACTCCTTAGATTTTTCTGGATACTGGTGGAACAGAATGGAAGGGAGGGGCTTAAAGTGGAAGAAGAGGGTCTCTCAGATCAGAGGAGGTGGGCAAAATGGGCAGATGCCTGGATGTGTTTTGGAGGTAGGGCGGCCCAGATTTTCTGACAGGATGCGGCTCTGAGGGAAAGAGAGGAGGCTAGGACCACATTAGGAGCTTTGGCCAGAGCAAACTTCATGAGTAGAGTTTTCATTAACTAAGATGAGCTAGGTCGGGGAAGGACCAGGTGGGGTGGGATGAGGGTGGGTGGGAATTAGCAGTTATGTTGGATGTATTGGGAACAGGAGCTGGGTCTTTTTCACTCTGGTGGTCAGATAATGTTGATTATCATGCTACCACATTATTATTGTAGAAAAAGTGAAAGAGAAGGTGTTAGTTGCTCAGTTGTGTCCGACTCTTTGAGACCCCATGCGCTGTAGCCTGCCAGTTTCCTTTGTCTATGGGATTTTCCAGGCAGGAATACTGGAGTGGGTTGCCATTCCTTTTCTCCAGGGTATCTTCCTGACCCAGGGATTGAACGGAGGTCTCCTGCATTGCAGGCAGATTCTTTACTATCTGAGCAACAAGGGAAATCCATTATTGTAGAGGTTGTTATTGTTACTGCCAATTGGGGTCTTACTAAGGATGGGGAACTGTGCAAGCATTTTACATGTATTATTTCATGTAATATTCACAGCAGTTCTCTTGGGATAAATGCTATCATTCCCTATTTAACAGGGAACAAGAGTTGAGAAGGGACGGGAAGAGGAAGAGAGAAGGGAAGAGAACTGTTGCCCTCCTAGCAGATGGAGAGATTGAAATCTGTCCGCAGCACCTCCTCAACTCCTGCTGCCCCCTCGACAACCCCCACTGTGGGGATTTCTTCCAACTATAGTACATCCCCAAAGTACGAATCTTTAAGTTGTGAACTTTCAAAGATGCAACATGCGTTTGCGTGTCCACTCACAGAAGGTGTGAGTGAAACTGCAGCTTGCCCTCTGTCTCCCATTGCTGACCATCCTTCAGCTCTGCCATCTCCCACCTCGTCCAGCCAGCAGCTCTTCTTGCCCTGTTCACTCAGTTCCAGCTCCATTGTGCCAGTTGTTGTACTGTATGACTGTACTTTTCAAGGTACTGTGCTATAAGACTTAAAATGTTTTCTTTATATTTTTGGATTTTTAATGCATTATTTGTGTGAAAATATGATAAACCTATTCTAGTACAGTACTATATAGCCAATGGTGTTAGTTACCAAGGCTAAATTTGTTGGACTTACAGACACATTGGATTTATGAACATGCTCTCTGAAAGGAGCTCCTTTTATCTAGGGGACTTACCGTAGTGGATCTAAGGCCGAAGATGCTGGAAGGGCTGCTAACTGAAGGAAGGCCTCTGTGAAGTCAGGGAACGTGGGGTGAGCTCTAACAAACTGACAAACCAGGAGAGCCTGGGCCTGGGGGTGGTAACTGGGGCACACTCACACAACATAGATGTCACTGTTGATGCCCAGCACATCTGCTGGTAGGTGGAAGACATTCTGCAATGACTCTTGAAGGCTGATTTTCTGCAGGCTTGGGAGAAAGCCCATGCTGAGGAGTTCTTGAGTCAAGACTGAAAAACATGCCCCCCACCCCACCCCCAACCCAATTAGACATTTAGAGGTCAAAGTGTCTCAGATGCAACCTTGACCTCTGAGTAAGTCCCATATGAGGAGCTTCCTCTTCATTCACCTAGTCTTTCTGGCCGTTCAGTGCTGGACCAAGTTCCAGACACCGTCACTCAGTAAACATTTGTAGGAGCCACAGCAGTCAGGGATGGGGCTGCCACAGGGAGAACAGGCAGAACTCTCTGCCCTGGTGGAGCTGGCATTTCAGTGAGAGTGAAGGGAGAGATGGCAGAGCCATGAATGAAGAGACATGTAGGAGGCGGGGGCAAATAAATGCTGTAAGGGGGTTGATTTTAAAATATTTCGCAACCAGTTTGGCATGGCACCGGCTGGTCAGAAAAAACATCAGCTGTAGCTGAGGCCTGGTCCTGGGGCTCCTGTGCTTAACTTTTCAGATTTTTGGTTGGTGAGGAGCCTGGAGTTCTGTGCGGGTGAACCTGGGATGTTTTGGGTGATGAGTGAGATGCTGGGAGTCTCTGAACAGGGATTAATTCCCAGGGAGAATAGAAAATTTTTTCAATATACTGAATTCCACTGAATGCTATTTCTGTCTATGAGGGAAAATAAAAGGCAGAGTGAGGGATTGAGAGTCCTGGGTGAGGGTGCTAATATATGCAGAGAGATGGAGGAAGGTCTTAATGCAAATTCAAAATTTTAGCAGAGACCTGAAGAAAGGGAGGGAACTGTGCTGAACGGGGAGGAGTGTTCCAGTCAGAAGGAATAGCATGTGCAAAGGTCCTGCGGTGTGCTTAATGTGCTGAGGAGGCTACTGTGGCAGAAGGGAGGGAGTGAGCATGCGGTAGTAGGAGAGGTGGGCAGAGGTTTTAATAGATGAAGCAAGGAGATAGGAAAGGGAGAAACCTTGGGGGAAGAGGGTTAAACAGAGTAATGCAGTGATGATCAGAGCTGTTAATGATTATTGGAGTTAACTATGTCCCAGGCACTAGGCTAATCAGAACTTAACTGACATTAGTTAATGACCTGGATCTCTAGAAGAGGCCTGTGGGCCTGAGGCAACCAGGCATGACCCAAGGCTGGACAGTCTCACCATCGTTGATCTGGGAAGAAACTTCAGACAGGACTTCTTGAGCAGAGGATAGAGCAAGCAGCCCACAGAGGAGAATGAAGAGGCTGGAGACCTTCTGCATCTTGGAACGGGCACCTGTGGGTAAGCAGGGCAGAGAGGGTTCTCTGAGAGAATCTCCCCAGAGCTTGGGTCCAGGATGGTCACAGAACTTACTGGACCCATTTAACAAATGGGACCACTGAGGCTTGGAGAGGAGACATGTTTTTCCTCATAGTACTGAGCAAGAAATGGAAGGTCCAGCCCAAGGCCTCACAACCCATATTTTATGCCCAAGAGATCGAGACATACAACTCTTCCTGCAGGGACACAGCCTCCCCTAGTGGAGCTCTGACTGCCCCTGTGAGAGGCTGTATAAAGTTGTAGTTACGAGAGTGTAGGAACAAAATCAGAAATGAGGCTTTTCCTCTCCTGATAACAAGGAATATGGTCTAGAGAAATAGCGAACTGGTCTAGAGAAATAACATGAACAGGCCTGAGAAAGTTGATCTATCTGAGTTTTAACTGTTACTAATCTGTAGTATCTGTAACTAGATGGGCTTTTCAAAAGCTAACTTCTAATACTCCCTGACTTGATGTGAATTACATTTGGCAGGGATTAACATTCCCTACACTCCTTTGTGGGCTCCGCTGGTGACTCAGATGGTAAAGAATCAGCCTGCAATGCAGGAGACCTGGGTTCAATCCCTGGGTCAGGACGATTCCCTGGAGAAGGGAATGGCTACCCACTCCAGTATTCTTGCTTGGAAGTTCCATGGACAGAGGAGCCTGGTGGGCTACAATCCATGGGGTCACAAAGAGTTGGAAACAACTTAGCAACGAAACAACAACAGCAACAACTATGTGTGTGTGTGTGTGTGTGTAAAACTCAATCACTTTGCTGTACACTTGAAACATTACAAATAAATTATACTTCAATTTTTTGAAAAATATTCTGTAAAGAAAGAGAGAAAAACCGTCAAGTGTTCTCTGCTCTCCAAGTTCCCATTTCTTGCTCATTAATGTCAATGTCTTCTCTTAGGACTGAGCTGTTATAAGGACTTAGTGCAGACCTCCAGCATTCAGGGTCCCCCCGCCCCCCCTTCACACTTTGTCAGTCTGTGAATCTTTCAAAGGCACAGTCAGGACCAGGGAGGGCTAATGAGAAAGTTTAATACTGTGAATGAAAAATGTTGCCTGCCTTATCAGTAAACAGGATGTTGCAGCAATCAAGCCACTACAGCCACCACCAAAGGTGAGCCTCGAGGGAACTCAGGATGGAGACAAGCAGGCTGCCCCACAGCCAAGCCCACAGCATCCCAAGTGGTGCCCCTTGTCCCTGAGAGGACTCAGCATAGGAAAGAACAGGATACTGGCCATGGATACCTGAGGTGCGTACCAAAGGAATCATATCAACGAGCTCAGACCCTTGCATCTTCTCCCCTATATAGAAAAGCACTAACTTCTTTAGCTTGAGATATCTGGTTCTTTTTACTTGGCAGTAATCTTTTTTTTTTTTTTTTTAAATCTTTCAATGATTTCAGGTTGATGTTTCAACTACCTGACTTTTGTTGCAAAGCTCTTGTAGATTCTGGCTCTTCCCTTACGTCTTCAGAGTAGTCCCTCATACCTATCTGAGAGACTGCCCCCTGTGCTTGAAGTCCTCAGGAAGTCAGCCAAATAAAACATAATTCTTAACTTTTAGGTTGTGCATTCTTTTCAGTTGAAAGTTTTGGTGACCAATTATGAATGGACTAAGACCAGACTTCTCTCCTTCACCTGAACTCTATGAGGAACTGGAGCTTGGTACCAGCAGAGCCTTCTTGCTCTTATTTGCCTTCCTTGAAGAGTCCGGATGAATTTGAGTGAAACTTTCTCCTGGTTCTTGGATCTCCCATTTGTTGGTTGATGATCCTGATTTTTAATTGGTGATATCTGACAAGTACCTGGTTCCCTAGTGGAAAGATATTGGGAGGGACCACCCCTAGTTAAAAGATGCTGGGGGTACCCAGTCAAAAGACACTATGGAAAGGGTGAACTCCCACAGTTGAAAGGTATTAGTCAAGTCTGGTTGAAAATACTGGGATTTGCTCAGTTACAAAGATACTGAGCTGTCAGAGCTGAGAGTTTAGGGAGGAGACTGACCTGCTGTCTTTCTTCAGATTGGCTACCTTAACAAGAATTTGTAGAGCTAGAAGTGAAGATATTACACAAGAGCTGTCAGCTCCAAAGAAAGGGACTCTCCTCCTGGCCAGCAAGGGCTTTCTTAGGTGACTGAGAAACTTGCAAGAGTGCTAGAGGCAAGTGCAGCTGTCCCTATAGGGAAACCCACTCATTTTAATTAACAACTTGCTCTGCAGGAGATTTGGGCTTCCCTAGTGGCTCAGCTGTTAAAGAATCTGCCTGCAGTGCAGGAGACCTGGGTTTGATCCCTGGGTTGGAAAGATCCCTTGGAGAAGGGAATGTCTACCCACTCCATTATTCTGACCTGGAGAATTCCTTGGACTATACAGTCCATGGGGTCGCAAAGAGTTGGACACTATTGAGCTACTTTCACTTTCACTTCTGCTGGAGACACAAATAAGAACTGACCTCTTTGTGATCCAAGCATCCACCATGGTCTTATATTTAATACTACCAAAGGGAGACATAAATACTACCCTGAGGCACATAGAAGGAGCTAAAATGACTCCAGGGTAAAAACCTAGAGGAGTTAAGCTCACAAGCAGCATACTGGCCCACCACACAATTTCACTAGAAAATTTTATCCCTGACCAATCCAAGTTTAAAATGGGAGACAGATTCTTTCAAAGAGAAAAATGAGTGGCATCAGAAAGCCAGCCTATAACTAACATACTAGCCAGATTCAGGTACCATACGTATCAATTTCATACTTACAAGTACCCACTTAATTGAAAATTAAAGTAAATCTTGCCCTGAACATGAATAAGGGGGCTCTTGTTGCATAAGCAGTGGTTAGAAAAGCTATCTTGATATAAACCCCCTTTCAAATATCTGATCTCAAAAAAAAAACCAAAAAAAACAAAAAAAAAAAACCACAAACAAAAGCCCTCTGCGGGAACCTGCATTTCTCTTCCTGTGCCTTTGAAATGTAAATGTTCTGATTTTCTTCAGCTAAAGTGTATGAGTTGAAAACGTGGTCTTTCCCATCCAAAAGATACACTTACAGTGTGCATTTGGCAGTCAATCATATACACTGGGATTATGAACAGTGATTTTTCTGACAGTACCAACTCTCAGGGGCTTTTGGACATCTTAAATTTCATTGCATCAGCCTGTACAATGTTGGTCTTTACTTCCTTAGACTATTTTGGGGAGTAAACTTTCTAGATCTTGTATAGGCAGCCTCATTCACACTTTCTTGTGGGGAAAGCTATTCCATCTCTACACTATTAAAATATATCTCACTAATGGCCAGACGATGGATCCTTTAAACTAGAAAAACTCTAAATTGATAAATTTCTAGACAGCTGTCATTATAAGCAACTCTTTTATTGGTACCTATGAGGAAATTATTAGATTAAGAGGCAGAAAAAAATATATACCTAATTGTTAACTGAAGAACTTCCTCAGTTTAAAACAAACAACAAAAATCAGTTTAGGAAGACTTGTGTTTCCTCTTCCCCTTGGTGGTCTTACAGATGCTAATAAAAATATTAGAATAATAATATTAATTGGTTGATTAATAGGAAAATAAGAAAAAAAAAGAAGGAAAAGTCTAGAGAGTTTTTCCCAACAAGGTAGGAATTTTAAGGGGACTTACCTAAATGGATAAAGAAATCTTTGGATGGTTATTTTTAAATGGGTTAAATTTAAAGGACATTTATGAGATTAAAACAGAAGGTTTTAAAAAAAATTTATTTGATACTATACTACCTAAGGTTGAATGGGCCAAAGGGATCCCCTACTGTCCCCCAACATTAAAGAGCCCCTATGGGCTTCCCTGATGGCTCAGATGGAAAGGAATACACCTGCAATGCAGGAGACCTGGGTTTGATCCCTGGGTTGGGAAGATCCCATGGAGGAGGGCACAGCAACCCACTCCAATACCTATGGACAGAGGAACTTGGAGGGCTATAGTCTATGGTGTCGCAAAGAGTTGGACACCACTGAGTGACTAAGCATAGCACATATACGTATATACATATGCACACACGCATATATATACATACATATTTAAAGGGCTAGAAAAATTTACACTGAGATATCTGACCAATGATTACTTGGGGCAATGATTAGGCCAATTAATCAAATTAAAAGATTGACAAAAGTACCTGAGTCCCTTGGCTCAACCCCTCTCAGAGGACACCAGACCCTTTTATACAAAATAGATAAAACAGTTAAGAAATAAAAGAAAGGACAGCTCCTAGAACTTGTAAACCCAAGACTTGTTGATTGGATCCTAATGAAAACTAAAGTTGAAGGTATAAAGGTTGATAGAATTGAGATAAATGTTGTAAAAAGTGGTGTATTTAACTGAACTTTATATAAAATGGTTACATCTCTCTTGCTTAATTATTTTGTGAGCTAGACATGTTTCACTGGGAAATATTTCACCTGCATAAGACAGGGCACACAGGAAATATTAATTAAACATACTAAAGGAAACCAATAGCATTACCTGAGGCATACAATATAAAGTAAAAACTGGCAACTAATACTCAGGGGCTAATAAAACAAAATTAGTGATTTTGCTCTGGGTTTAACTTGTGCACTCAGAAAGAGAGCCTTGTTGAATTACCTTATGCAAGATTTTGAAGGCATGATAAATTAAAACCTAAATTTGAAGAACATAAAACTCTCAAATTTCAGTTTAGTTGGTAATCTTCTCATTGAAAAGTGAATTAAAGAAAATATAGTTGAGCAAATAAATTTTTAATATTATTTAGGTGACAAACCAATTCTTTGGGGAATTAAAAGCAATTGTCTTTATTTTTCTAATCTCTATAAATCAGAAATGTAAATACAGTCCACAAGGACCTTAGACTGAGCCTAATTAGCCCAATCAAATAGAACCTAAAACCAAAGGGACAAAAAAGAGGAAAAGTGGCCTTTTTAAACTCAAGTTACAGAAAAGTCCCCCTCAGACAAAATCTAATTCATAGCCTCCTTAAGATTTTATCGAGGACAAACACAAATCTTGAAAGTCTTTCCCACAAGTAGTAAAGCCTTAGTTATCTAAGCAAGCACATTTAATTTATTCCAACTGTTACTTGTAAACTTGTAAGTTTTCCTTATGATGCCTGATTTGTAAGTTTTTAAAGTGAAGCTATGAGATCTATAGTTTTGTCTATTTGTTACTGAATACAAGCTTGCTTTGTTAGCTGCAGGACAGGCCAATAAATTGGGAGACAAGATACTGAGACAAGGAATAGTGACTTTATTTCGAAAGCCAGCAGACCGAGAAGATGACTGACTAGTGTCCCCCAAAACCATCTTATCAGGGTCTGGATGCCAGTTTCTTTTATAGAACAGAGAAGGGGAGGAGATGAGGAAATAAAACAAAAAGGCCATTAGTCTTGCAAAAATATCTCTTGGCTTGGCCAGCATCGGGAGAGGATGTATTAATTTCTTCTTTTCTGTAGCCATTCACAGGCAGGCAGGGTCAGAAAGTCTCCCTGTGAGCTGAATAGAGGCACTTAAGTCAGAGTGGCAGGTTCCCTGAGGCAAGTCATTATGTATGCTTACAGCTAGCATCCTTTCAGTGATTATACTAACAAAAGCAATGAAAAGCAAAGGTTAAAGTAAAAGAAACAGATCCAGCATGGAGTCAGGTTTTGCTCTTCCATGTTAGAGGGCTTCGAAAAAATTCTTTCAAGGTGGTTGATCCAGCTTTTGTTTTCCTGTCCCATTTTTTCCTGATTGAATATCAAACATGATGGCTGGAGCTCAACAGCTGTTTCATTATCATAAAGATGAAAGCCCCGGCCTATGGGGTAGCAGAAGGAAGAGCTGGAAGGATCCCCCAAGTCAGTGTAACGATCTACCTCTGCACTTTTCATTGTTTCAGCGACTATTTTTTTGTGTGATCTGTGCTACAACCAATCACAACAGTAACTGGTAGCATTTATCAGAGGCTTTAGTCTGGTTTGACATCTGATGAAAAGGCAGGCTGGGGAGTGTCATTGCGTTGGGCTCACCTGGATGCCTCTGGTGTGCTGCAGAGCTGCCCTGGGTCTCCGTCAGTTGGTTCCCAGTGGATTCTGCAGTGGGGCAGACTTTATAGATGATGAGTGACCCTATTGCTGGGGAAGACGTGGCACTGAGTGATGGACTTCTGGAAAACTGATGAGAAGCCCTTGACCTCACCATGTCCATCCAATACCTCCAAAGTAAACTTTCCTGCATGGAAGGCCCCAGGGGATTAAGGGGATTAGTGAGTCACTTAAGCAATTTAATGGATGTGTCAATAATATATTTGGAACTGTACATCATGAATGTCACCATATGCAGAGGTGTGGGGAACATGGAGAGCAACCAAGAGGGCTGGGAGACTGTTCATGATTCATTCACATTCCTGTCCTGCTTTGAGCCATTTTCCTCATCTGTATCATGAGTGAGGTGGACCCAGGGACTGTGAGGGAGGAAGTCTCTGAGTGGAGGCAAGGGAGAGGGTACTCTTGCTTCCATCTGCTGCAGGGAGGAAGACAATTCTGACTCCATGTTGGAAACTATTTCTTTGACTTGCTTTTCATTGCTCTTGTTATTATCAGTTCAGTTCAGTTGCTCAGTCTTGTCCAACTCTTTGCAACCCCATGGACTGCAGCACCTCAGGTTTCCTTGTCCATCACCAATTCCTGGAGCTTACTCACACTCATGTCCATTGAGTCGGTGATGCTATCCAAGCATCTCATCCTCTGTCGTCCCCTTCTCCTCCCACCTTCAATCTTTCCCAGCATCAGGGGCTTTTCCAATGAGTCAGTTCTTTGAATCAGGTGGCCAAATTGTTATTTGTTATTATAATCATTGTTATTACAAAATTAAAATCATTGTTATCATAAAATTGTTATATAAAAATTATTATAATCATACGTAATAGCTTGCCTCAGAGGACCCTATCCTTCTGATAACTAAAGTGCCTTTGTTCAGCTCATAGAGAGAGAATTTGTCCCTACCCACCTGTGAACTGAAGAGATTAACACACCTTTTCCAAAGGCTGGCCATTCCTTTGGAGATGTTTTTCAAGGTTGAAGACTATTCCACTTCACTTCCCCACTGCCACTCCCTCTCTAGTCTATCTGTTGACTCTAGTTGCTCATAGCTTTTCCTCTGACTATACAAAAGCAGCTGGCGTCCAGACCCTTACAAGATGGTTATTTTGAGGCACTAGCTTGCTATCTTCTTGGTCAGCTGCTTTCTGAATAGAGTTATTTTCCTTGTTTTAGCACTTTGTCTCTCAGATTCGTTGGCCTGTTATTCAGTGAACGGAGCGAGCTTGTACTCCTTAATGCATCCAAGGAATCTTGTGCTCTAGACTGGCTCTGCCCATTCCTTGCTGTTTGACAGTGGGCAGCTCCCGTGCCTTTCCTGGGCTTCAGTCTCCCCATCTGTAATAACAGTAGCTGACACTGACAATTTTCACAAATGTTTGTGGAATCCTCCTTGAATCCTTATAATATAAAAACTTTCATTAGTCCCATTTTACAGATGAGGAAACTAAGACTCAAGAGAGGAAAAATTTTGCTCAAGATCACAGAGCTAGTCTACTGCAGAGTCAAGACTTAAATCCAGTTCTTCCTTATGCAAAAGCTTATCACCTTGACATCACATCACAAATTCCTCTTCTTAGAGCAGAGCTGAAGCCTCCTTTTTGGGTAGGGGTAACAGCTCTCTGTTGCACAGAGAAGGAAGGCTTACTCCTTAAGGCCCCGAGGACAAACGCGCTCCATCATTTGTTCCAAATGCTGGCACCACCTCCTTCAAGCCTTAGTTTTGAACTTGTGTTAAAATGTGTATTTCAGGTTGTTTAGAGAATCCATGTTTTTAAAGAAATATTTAAAATATAGAAATATGGAAGACAGTGTCTCTATTTAGAGCTAAGCCCTGCTAATACTTTGATTCATTTCCCGCTAGTCTTTGTCCTGTGAGATAGATGTAGACAGAGATGGAGAGACACGATCAGCCAACTATCCTCTTTGTGGCAGGTCCTCTGGAAGGGAGAACTTAGGGATCTGCTTCCTCATCTCCCACATTAAGTCATGTAACCATTCTGGGCAAAGATCAGACAGTCTCACGGAATCTCAGCCAAGGGGCCCTTGTCACGCTGATCTCCACCAACCATCCCCAAATGCACCTGAAGTTCTCTGCTGCTTACCTGTTGTTTCCCTGGCATGTCCCTCCTGCCTCAGGGCCTTTATTCAAGCTGTTCCTGTGGCCTGCCTGGAAGATAACAAATGATCCATAAAGAATGAATGATTCAATCCTTGCAATCTTGCTTTATTTATTTATTGAAGTATTCTGTAGTTGTTTAACAATGTTGTTTAGGTTTCAGGTGTCCAGCAAAGTGAT
Organism: Cervus canadensis; assembly: GCF_019320065.1. Lineage (NCBI taxonomy): Eukaryota > Metazoa > Chordata > Mammalia > Artiodactyla > Cervidae > Cervus > Cervus canadensis. Next base: position 61,541,820 of record NC_057395.1, on the reverse strand, counting down.
TTAGTTATACATACGTACGTACATGAAAGTGAAAGTGTTAGTCGCTCAGACGTGTCAGACTCTTTGTGACTCCATGGACTGTAGCCTGCCAGGGTCCTCTGTCCATGAACTTCTCTAAGAAAGAATACTGGAATGAGTAGCCATGCCCTCCTCCAGGGGATCTTCCCGACCTAGGGATTGAACCTGGGTTTCTCATGTTGTAGGCAGTTTCTTTACTGTCTGAGCCAACAGGGAAGCCTCACATACATATATACATACACATATATATTCTTTTTAAAATTATGTATTTATTTATTTATTTTTGGCTACCTTGGGTCTTCATTTCTGTGTGTAAGCTTTCTCTCATTGCAGAGCATAACCTCAGTAGTCGTGGCATGCGGGCTCTAGATTGCAGGCTCATTAGTTGTGGCATGTGGACTTTGTTGCCCCGTGTCATGTGGAATCTTCCCAGACCAGGGATTGAACCTGTGTCCCCTGCACTGGCAGGCAGATTCTTAACCACTGAACCACCAGGGAAGTCCTATAAATTCTTTTTCAGATTCTTCCCCCTTATTCTACAATGTATTTTTTTGTGTGTATACTTCCCTGTGCTATACAGTAGATCTTTGTTGATTATCTATTTTATATATAGTAGAGTGTATATGTTAATCCCAACCTCCTAACTAAAATCTTGCTTAATTTCACCATAAGTAAGAAACTGTTTTAGATTTCCTTGCTAGAAATTAGTTTCTCTCTTATTCCAAGGCTAGACATTTGTCCCTCTGTTCAACCCTAGGTCTGAGTACATGAACTTCTTCCACTTATTGTCAGGTCTTAGAGGTTGTATCTAATTTTGCTCTCTTCCCAGACCTGTACTTTGTACTGTGTACACCACACCTTATTTCATCCTCTCCAAACCCTGTGAGGTGTTGATGCTCTATTACTCACATTATAGGCAAAGAGATTGTGATCTGAGAAGCTGAGCAATGTGCCTCTAGCCTCTGGAAGAGTCAAGATTCACAGCCAGGAGGCAGACCCCAGAGCACTTAAGCATGATTCAGTTTCATCTAGTACATTTTCTACCTACTGATACATGTTAGAGCCGGAATGCCATTCTGACTTGGGTCTTTGGAAAGCAGAGCTCCCAGTAGATGTTTCAGCACGGCCACCCACCAGAACATCACTGCACAATTCTTTGTTACAGAACGTGAATCAGGAAGCCCAGGTGAGGAGGCTGAAAGGGGAGGCAGTGGTCAGGTTCTAGGGGAAGCACAATGCCAGACTTGGATCCTCTACCCTGGAAGTTTTAATTTTTAATAGACTTTATTTTTAGAGCAATTTTATGTTCTCAGCAATACTGAACAGAAAGGGCAGAGAGCTCTTATATACTTCCTTCCCCTCCACCCCCACAGCCTCACCTGTAATTGATATCCTCTACCAGAGTGGGACATTTGTCATAATGATGAACCTACATCATCATCACTCAAAATTTACATGAGGGTTCCGTCTTGGTCTTACACCCTCTGTAGGTTTTGACAAATGGGTAAGAATGCTTCTCTGCCACTATAATATACAGACAATTTCGCTGTGCTAAAAACCCTCTGCGCTGTGCTGTGCTTAGTCATTCAGTCATGTCCAGCTCTTTGTGACCCCATGGACTGTAGCCCGCCAGGCTTCTCTGTCCATGGGGATTCTCCAGGCCAGAATACTGGAGTGGGTTGCCACGCCTTCCTCCAAGGGATATTCCTGACCCAGGGAATGAACCCAGGTCTGCTGCATTGCAGGTGGATTCTTTACCATCTGAGCTACCAGGGAAGCCCAAGAATACTGGAGTGGGTAGCCTACCCCTTCTTCAGGGGATCTTCCTGACCCAGGAATTGAACCAGTGTCTCTTACATTGCAGGTGGATTTTTAACCAGCTGAGGTACTAGGGAAGTGCCCAAACCCGTCTATGCTCTGCTAATTCATCTCTCTCTCCCTCCTAACCTCTAGTAACCACTGATCCTTTTACTATCTCCTTAGTTTTCCTCTTCCAGCATATCACATAGTTGGAATCATATAATATGTAACCTTTTTGTAGGCTTCTTTCATGTCATCATATGCATTGAAGATTCCTCTGTGTCTTTTCACGATTCCATAGTTCATTTCTTCTCAGGGCTGAATAATATTTCATTGTCTGGATGTACCATAGTTTATTTATTTATTCACCTACTGAAAACAGGGGCTTCCCTGGTGGTTCTGATGATAAAGAATCCACCTGCAATGCAGGATACCTGGATTTGATCCCTGGGTTTGGAAGATCCCATGGAGAAGGGAACGGCTACCATCTCCAGTATTCTGGCCTGGAGAATTCCATGGACTATACATGGGTATAGTATAACCCATGAGAATTCCATGGGTTTGCAAAGAGTCAGACATGACTGAGTGACTTTCACACACGCTGAAAGACATCTTGGTTGCTTCCAAATTTTGATGATTGCAAATAAAACTGCTATAAACATCCACATGTAGGTTTAGTATGGGCCTTTTATTGGGCACCATAGAGTGTGACTGCTGGATCATGTGGTAGGACATTCTGGAAGTTTTGATGAAGGTATGACATTTAATCCATGGGTACCATTGTCAGCCTAGTTTGCTCCCATTGGTGGCCACGTCTGCAGAGGCTCAGATGGATGGATAGTGTTTGTAGGACAATGAGGACAAGTGTTGACTTTGCCTGCAGCCTTGGATAAGAGCCAAAGGGAATGGCTTTGCTCCCTCTTCTGGAACCAAAGGTGTGGTCTTGCTCCTTCCTGCAACACTGGCTCCCTCCTAAGTGGGGGAGATCACAATGTAGGCCCCTGAGCCATAAGCCCTGGCCCTGGAGCCTAGTCTGGGGCCCCAGGATGGCAAAGGCTCAGCATGAATGAGTCACAGGAAGGCCTTCTCTGGCTGTCCCTCTGTCATAAGCACCCCTTCCCTGAGAGGGAAGTCTGTCTGCAGCCCTGCCGTCTACCCCAACGGCTCCTGCCCTGGGTTGGACCTGGACCAGCCACAGCCTTTGTCACCTTTTAATCCACCTAGCAGAGGAAACTTCCTCAAACTAAGAGCTGAGATGGTCTCTTCTCTGCTCAGAAACCTTCCATGGCTCCCTAGTGCCTAACCTGGCTGCTAAGTTGCTTCAGTAGTGTCCAACTCTTTGCTACTCTATGGACTCTAGCCCTCCAGGATACCGTGTCCATGGGTTTCTCCAAGCAGGAATACTGGAGTGGGTTGCCATTTCCTTCTCCAGGGATCTTCCGGACCCAGGGATTGAACCCGCATCTCTTATGTCTCCTCCATTCACTGGAGGGGTCTTTACCACTATCGCCACCGAGTGCCTAACTTGGTGGTTCTCAAAGTGGTCTGGGGGCTCCCAAGTCCCTTTCCAGGGAATTTGCAAAAATTAATTTAAATACTTTATTTGTCTCTTCATTCTCATTCTCTCACAAGTAGGGAGCAGAATTTTCTAGACACTTCATGACATGTGATTTTGAAACAGACTGAAGTCTTCTGAAGTCCAGAAGACTCTTACCACAGACCATGCTGGCTTTGAGAGGAACAGCTTAAGTCACCCTGAAATGCCCAGCAGAGAGCATGGCTTAGTTAGGTAGTCAATCATCTTTCTTCTGAAAATCCATTTTATTTCTTGCATGAACATTTCAGCATCCTTTTCAGTTTTTACCACCTACATTCAGTTTTTGGCATCATTATGATTCTGGCTAAGCACAATTCTAAGATCTGTATTTTCACCCAGCTGTAAAGCACAAATATTTCTCAACGTTTTTGTCTTTTTTCAACATTCAAAAAATAGTATTGAATTGTAGTAACAATGAAGTCTCCTAATTTGGTACCTTGACTTTTCTACTGTGATGAGGTTTATTCTACCCACGTCTTAAGAGCAAATATCTAAAATAAAAGTGTCCATCTGCTGTCAAATATATGGGGAAAAGTATATACTCTCCCATCTTAGTGTAAATAGAAAGATCCGGTTTGGCAAATAAATTTGTGACGTGTTCTTGGAGCCATAAAATGTTCCAAGGCATAGAGCTAATAATTCTGATCCTCAGATATTCTCCTGAGGGAATTGGACAAACATTGGAAAGATCCAGCATTTACTTAACTGAATTAAGTCTCCAAAACAGCCTGCACTGGAGTTTGGCACTTGAGTTTGTGGATGACTCAGAGGCTACTCAGGTTTTGCTGTCTTTCTTCCTATATATTCCCCTATGGCAGACAGCCTCTCACCCTCTCAAAGTATCCTCCTCTCCCCTGAATCCTCCCTCATGGGGTATCACTGCCTCTAGGAAAACTTCACTCCTCTTTGAGGTCTGGGCAGGGAGCCAGAGCTGGTCCTGGGGGTGCCAGAGTCACAGTAGTAGAACATTCTCTCACTTCTCCACCCACCCCCTTTCCCCTGCATTGGCCACATCTGTTATCTCTGGGGCCCAGTGGCCTTGGCCCCACCACTCCATGTCCTGGCTTTACTCACCTAGTCAGTTTCGTTCAGTTGCTCAGTTGTGTCCAACTCTTTGCAACCCCATGGACTGCAGCACACCAGGCTCCCTTGTCCATCACCAACTCCCTAAGCTTGCTCAAACTCATGTCCATCGAGTTGGTGATGCCATCAACCATCTCATCCTCTGTTGTTCCCTTCTCCTCCCACCTTCAGTCTTTCCCAGCATCAGGGTCTTTTCCAACGAGTTGGTTCTTCATATCACAGGGCCAAAGTTTTGGAGCTTCAGCTTCAGCATCAGTCCTTCCAATGAATATTCAGAACTGATTTCCTTTAGGATTGACTGGTTTGGTCTCCTTGCAGTCCAAGGGACCCTCAAGAGTCTTCTCCAACACCACAGTCTTCTCCATCACTCAACTAGGGCCAACACAATTGGCCATAACCCATCACTCATGTCCTTGAGTGCCTGGTATCTGGCCCTGGCTACTGGAAAATAATGACAAGTCTCCCACATCCCCCAAATCCTGAGTTGCTAAAATTTTCCTGTTCACCACCCACTTAGCTGTCTTGGAGATGATGTCTGATTGTGTACGGTCAAAAAGAGGTTCATTCACTCATGGATTCATTGAACACTGGTTAGTGCCTGTATTACATCTGGTTCTTTACTGGACACTGGGATTGCTGAGAAGACAGAGGTACTGGCCCTCAAGGAGCTCACAGGCTTGTGGGGCAGAGATGAATAAGGACAGTGAGAGAGTGATGTCACCAAATGGAGACATAGTTCACTTCTGACTTTGCTTCTGTCACAAGAACAACTAACAACGATTCAAGAACAAGACACCACTGAGAGGATCCTAGTGAGGCCGAAACACCCTCCACAACATGGAGAATCAGGACAGACTGTCTTAGAAGGGTAAGAAGGAGCTCCACATTGCCCTCCTATAGGCCAGCACAGCACCACGTGGAGAGGTCTCCTCTGAGCCTCCAAAGGGAAAAGAGAACCCTGCGGGGACAACCAGAGCCTTCTCAGCCTTGGGGTCGATTTGGGGGATGCCTTCATTCTTATTTCATAGCATGGGGACTGCCAGGGAATCTATGAAGGCTCAATCACTGAGAAATTGACTGCTGGAGAAGGGGGAGGAAGTATTGCATGCTCAATCGTGACCGAATCTTTGTCACCCTGTGGACTGTAGCCCACCAGATTCCTCTGTTCAGCAATGAAGTGAGTGAATGAGTGAGTGAAGTCGCTCAGTCGTGTCTGACTCTTTGCAACCCCATTGACTGCAGCCTGCCAGGCTCCTCCATCCATGGGATTCTCTAGGCAAGAATACTGGAGTGGGTTGTCATTTCTTTCTCCAGGGGATCTTCCCAACCCAGAGACTGAACCCACATCTCCTGTGTCTCCTTCATTGGCAGGCAGTTTCTTTACCACCGAGTCACCTGGGAAAAGGGGAAGGGGCTGGCAAAAACAGCACATGGATCCTGGCAGACCAAGTTCATACTTGCAGCATCCAAGTAGTCACCATAACCAGTGGTTTTGTCCATCTGCAGAACCAAGTTGGGGGTGCACTCTGATGAGGGAACTTGGCCAGGAGCAGTTCTGCTTGATTCAAATCCTCAGACAAGGAGTTTTGCTGGCCCCAGAGCTCAGTTTGTCCATGCACAGGCAGGGAAGGGAGTCCTAGCTCCACTCGCTGAGGAGAGTGTCTTCTGGCCCCATCTGTCCAGAAGGGCTGATGGCACCTCCTGGAACTTGTGCTGTGCAGCTGGAACCTAGAGAAGGGCAGGCAGAGCCCAGAGTTTGCAAAGGAAAGGTAGTGACTCTGTTCACTCAGGAAACTTGGGGGTGTGGATTGGTTTGACTTTAGGCAACAAACAAAAAGCTTTACCAGCTTTAGAGCTGCTTCTCCTACTGTACCTGGGCAGGGAACCTAATTGATAGCCCCTTTGATAGGGGCTTCCCTGGTGGCTCAGGCGATAAAGAGTCTGCCTGCAGTATGGGAGACCTGGGTTCTATCCCTGGGTTGGGAAGATCCCCTGCAGAAGGAAATGGTAACCCACTCCAGTAATCTTGTCTGGAAAATCCCATGGATGGAGGAGCCTGCCAGGCTACAGTCCATGGGGTTGCAAAGAGTTGGACACAACTGAGCAACTTCACTCACACACTCACTCACTTCATTGCTGAACACAGCCTTCAGCCAGTTTAGCTAGGGAACCTACCCAGAGCACACAGGAAGTTGTGTCACCCATTCAACACTCCCAAGTACAGAGGCATTGGAAGAGAGCACAGTTCCTGATGGCCTCACCTGACCAGGGAATTCAGTGCACATGCAGGCTTACCAACAACAAGCTGTATAGATATTGGGTCCTGTCCTGCTGCATCTCGTACTACAAATAGTATCGAGTCTTAACCATCTAGTAAGTCTGGCCAGAGAATCCAGGCAACCTTAGAGCCCATCCTACAGCCTCACCAAGGTAGGAAATAAGCCAGAAGTCCTATCCAGCTGTCTTCATGCAGAGGCACACCTCCCCATCCCCATTCTCAGAGCTCAAACAGTTGCCTCACCCCAACCATTATTATGCCCAAGGACATCACCAGCAGACAACCACCCCCCCAAAACAAACAAACAAACAAACAACTGAGCTGACTGGTGAAGAACTGTCTCTGCCAAAGCAAACCTATAAAGTCTGGAAGAGGACTCAAATGTGCAGATTCCAATGTCAGGAATCAAGGATCACACACAGAAAACCAGTGAACTATGATGCCATCAAAGGAAACTAATACGGTTCTATAAATGACCCTCAAGAAATGAAGATCTGTGAATTGTCAGACAAAGAATTCAGAATAATCTTCTTAAAGATGTTTTGTTGTTCAGTCACTCAGTTGTGTTTGACTTTTTGCGACCCTGTGGACTGCTGCATGCCAGGCTTCCTTGTCCTTCACCATCTCCCGGAGTTTGCTCAAACTCATGTCCACTGAGTCGGTGGTGCTATCCAATCATCTCATCCTTGGTCATCCCTTTCCCCTCCTGCCTTCAATCTTTTCCAGCATCAGGGCCTTTTTTTAATGAGTCTAAGGAAGTTTAGCAAACTGTAAGAAAACACAGACAACTAAATGAAATTAGGAAACCAATGCCTGAATAAAATGAGAAGTTCAATAAGGAAATTGCAACCATAAAAAAAAAAAACAAACAGAAATCTCAGAGTTGAAAATACAATAATTAAATTGAAAAAAGTCAATGAAAAGTTTCAAAAGTAGATTTAACCATAAGGAAGAAAGAATCAGCAATCAGGAGGATAAGACATTAGAAATAAGCCAGTTAGAACAGCAAAAAGGAAAAAGAGTGAAGAAATTATTGATCCCTGTGTTGGGAAGATCCCCTGGAGAAGGAAAAGGCTACCCATTTCAGTATTCTGGCCTGGAGAATTCCATGGACTGTATAGTCCATGAGTTCACAAAGAATCGGATATGACTGATCAACTTTCACTTTCATGGAAATTATGGGACACAATGAAAAGAAATAGTATTTTCATTATGGGCATTCCAGAGGAGAGGAGAAAAAGGACAGAAAGTATATTTAAAGCCATAATAGCTAAAACTCCTAAACCTCGGGAGAGAAATGGACATCCAGACCCATGAGATCCAAAGAACTCTAAACAGATGGAATCTGAATAGATCTATATGAAGACACATTATAATTATATCCTCAAAATTCAAAGACAAAAAATTTTAAGAGCAGCAAGAGAAAAACCAGAAGTTACATACAAGGGAATCCCATGAGGTGACTGGTGGATTTCCTAAAAGAAACTATTCTGACCAAGAGAGAATGAGATGACATTCAAAATACTGAAAAAAGAACTGTCACCCAAGAATTCTATACCTGGCAAAGCTGTCCTTCAGGAGCAAAGGAGGGATAAAGAAAACATAGAAATAACGTTTCTTGACATGGTTCTTGGTAATGACCTTTGGATGTGATACCTAAAACGCAAGGCAACAAACTAAAAAATAAACAAGGCAACTACATTAAAGTAAAAATCTCTGCATAACAACAACAGCCAAAAAAAAAAAAAAAAAAAACAGTAAAAGGAAAAGACAAGGCATGCTATTAAAAAAATATTTACAAACCATAATATACCTGATAAGGGGTTAATATCCTAAATATATAAAGAATGCAAACAACTTAATAGCAATAAAAGAAAAAGCAGCGACATGAGCTATTTTGTTCACTGTTGTATTTATAATTACTAGGAGTTTCTTAGCACACAACAGATACTCAGTAAATACTTACTGAATGTATACATGCACACATGAATGAAAAATCCAATTGACTGGTATACTGCCCAAAATGGTTGTCTAAGCAAACTCAAATATAGACGATAAAAATTGTGCTCTTATACTAGTTATTCCATACTGAGGATAAATATGTGGTATTTAATGATAAAATATTTTTAGGAAGTACTAAAGATGGATCTTTTTTTTTCAAATGATGGCTTTTATAATGAGAAGAAAAAAAGAAAAACAACAACACAAGAAACAAAACAAAAAATGAAAAATGAGAAAAGGACTTGAATAGATATTTCTCCAAAGAAGATATATGAAAGACCAATAGTTACATGAAAAGATGCTCAACATCACTTGTAACTAGGGAAATGCAAGTTAAAGCCACAAGGAGATATCATTTAATGTCTGTTCGAATGACCATCATCAAAATGACAAGATAATAAATGAGGTTGTGGAGAAAGGGGAACCCATGTGCATTTGTTGGTAAGAATATAAACTGGTGTAGCCACTGTGGAAAACAGTATGGAAATTCCTCAAAAAATAAAAAATGGAACTATTACGTGATCCAGCAATTCTACTTCTGGGAATATATCCAAAAGAAATTAAATCACTAACTCGAAAAGATGTCTGCTCCCCTATGTTTATAACAGCATTATTTATAATAGCCAACACACAGAAACACTTGTGTTCATTGGTAGATGAATAAATAAATGTTATAGTATATATACACAATGGAATATTATTTAGTCATTAAAAACGAGGAAATCCTACTATTTGTGACAACATGGCTGGACCTTGAAGGAATTATGATAAGTGAAATAAGTTAGACAGGGAAAGACCTATACTATGTGATCTCGCTTATGTGTGGCATCTAAAAAAAAAAACCCACCAAACTCATAGAAAAACAGATCAGACTTATGAATATCAAAGGAGGAGGGTGAGGGAGAGGCAATTGGAGGAAGATGGCCAAAAGATAGGAACTTCCAATTCTAAAATCAATGAGCTCTAGGAATGTATTATACAACATGGTGACTATACCTAACAGTGATGTATGATACACAGGAAAGTTAAGAGAGCAAATCCTAAGAGTTCTCATCACAAGGAAATAGTTTTTTCTTTTTTTCTTCTTTTCTTTTTATTGTATCTGTATGAGAAGATGAATGTTAGCTGAACTTATTGTCATAGTCCTTTCATAATACACATAAATCAAGCTATGGCCTTCAACTTATTTCAGTTGAATGCCAATTATTTCTCAATAAAAATGGAAAAAAGGATTTAAAAAGTATAAACTATAATAATGAGAGCTGACGCTTCCCGAACCCTCTGTCTGTATTGGACAATAACGACAAGGTAGCTTGTTTAGACCTCCCAGTTGCAAAACATGGCCTCTTATTTTGGGAAACATTGAGGAGTGGCCCCCATTTAGCTGGGAGACAGCTCCTAAGCATAGCTATGGGGCTGAAGAGGATTGAGAAGTTGGAGAGAGAGAAGGAATGGTAGATGGAACAGCATGCACTGAGTCAAGTGGGTGGCTGCCCAAAAGAAGTCTTGAATTTTGAGACCTTCTTGTATATTTTTTGTGGAAGTTGAGATAGTCACAAAACAGAGTCAGAGAGGAAAACTCTGATCTGTCTTCCATGGCCAGCAGGGGAAGAACCAGCTCTGGAGGAGACTGACTTCAAATGGAATCCAGCTTTGCCTCGGACCAGCTGTGTGGCATTGCTTCACCTCTCTGAGACTCAGTTACCCCAAGAACCATTCACTGCATTACTCAGTAGATATCAGAATTTAATGAGATACAGTGTATAAAGACTTAATATGTGGTTTCTCAACACTGACAGTAATTCCAGTGGGCAGAGCCTGACTTGTGCTGATCTGACAGTGTCAGATCCTGGTAAAGCACTTTCCACTCATTGACTCATTTAAAACTCACAACAGCACAATGAGGGAGGTTTTACTGTTAATTCTGTTTGGCAGGTGAGAGAACTGTGGTTTCAAGAGTAACTTGGCTTGAGATTACACAGCTAGCAAGGGGCAGAGGCCAGGTAGCCAAGTTCAGCTCTGTCCAACCCCTCACCCTACACCTTGTCAGCAGTCCTGGCACAGCCTGAACTAAGGTCCACTTGGCAGAGCTAAGGAGAGATGGTTGAAGTCTCCCGTAGGCAGCCCCAGGGGCTCAAGGGCCCCCCTGAGGTGATTTGACCTTGTGAGGTAGCCTTCATCGGGTAGAAGCTCTTGGGTGAAGTAACCGCTCTTGCAGGCCTCTGTGTGACCCTGGCCTCTCATCCTTAGTCTCACACGAGGATGATGGTGGTTCTTCCCTCACAGAATTGCACAAAACACTGAGATGGCTGCTTGGCCAAATGAGCAAAGGTTCCCTGGCCTTTTGGCAGGAAAGTCAGATGCTCAGATGCCCCCCTGGATAAGAGAGGCTGCGGGATCCTGAGGGATAGCCTGGATCATTCCTCCAAAGAGGTGATGCAGCAGTGAGTAAGGTGCGTGGTCCTCCTTCTTCCAGGGCAAAGGGGAAACTGAGGGCTTGTGTGTTGGGAAGGAAGAGAGGGCCTGAGAAGACCTCATCAGTCCTGCTTACAAGAGAGCAGGGCCAGGATGATGGGACCTGCTGGGGGCAGGGGAGAGGTGGCTGAGTACTGGGACCCAGAGTGTCACCTCTCTGAGCAAGTGGTCCCAGGACTACGGGTTTACATCAGAGTCCTGCCACTTGATGAATCACTTGTCCTCTATGAGCCTCAGTTTCCTCATCCATCCAGTGGGGACAAGAGCCATGTCTCCTGGCAGATGGATGCTGTGAGGAGGTCATGAGGTCGGATGTGCTGGTGAAGGCAGCCCTCCATCAAGGTGGTGGTGTAGCAGAAGCACAGAGAGGCCGTCTCCATGTGACCTCGGGTCACTTTCTTGCCCATCCTGGGCCTCAGGTTTTCCCTTTGTGAGATAAGAAGTTGCAGCTGGATAATCCCAAATGTCCCTTCCACCTTTGGATCCAGGTCTCTCCTGCCCCTAATGCTCATACCTCACCTCCCCCAAAATCTCAATGGAAGGAATGCAACAGGCCACATAGGAGATGCAGAAATGGCTTTTTATTGCTGGGGGTGGAGGGCGAGGAACACAGGATGTCCTGACTGTGAGAGGTGTCCTTTGACTGGGCTCAGTTGTCACTCCTGGGGGATGGTGGCAGCACCAACCGTCCCAGAGGGAGATGGTACAGAGATTCAGTCACGTCCCTGGGAACCAATCTGGAAGAAGACCCCAGTGTGAGGCATGGACACCCTGGGTCCTTACTGGCTCCTGCATTCACCAGGCACAGCTACAGGAGTGCTTCCTCCCAAACCCTGCGAGCCCAGAGGCTCAGGGAGGGACTGGCACCTGTGGTTTGGGCTCTTTCTCTGGCACCTGGCACTGAACACTCCCCATCCCCTCACCCTCCCACCCCCTCACCTTAGCAACAATGGTCAATGTGAAAAGATTGATCAGGGCCCATGAAGAGCTAGGGTTCAGGGCTCAGTGTATGCTCAGGATCAGGGATCAGACTGAGATACAGGTCGGGTCTCTATCTGTGACCAGCATCAGGGCTCAGTCAACACAGGGGTTAAACTTCAGTCTGACTATTCCAGGCTTAGTCAGGGAGCAGTATCAAGTGCAGTCTGGGTGTGTGATTAAGGATCAGGACTCGGTGTGACCTGATCAGGGCTCATTCTGCTACTAGAGAAAGAAGAGAAGCCAAGCTTTGCTTCTACTTCTCCACAAGCCCCTGTTGGGGGGTGTTCATCTTCCCTCAGCCCCGGGCCTGGACCCTGGCCCTCACCAACAGGTGGGCATCGCAGCAATTTTCTTCATCTGCGCTCTTCAGTTTTGACTTCCACTTGGGTTTTCTGAAGTTCACCTGAAGGAAAAAAATGAGTAGCAGTTCTCAGGCTCTAGCACTGGAAGTGAAGTGAAAGTGAAAGTCTCTCAGTCCTGTCCGACTCTTTGCGACCCTATGGACTATACAGTCCATGGAATTCTCCAGACCAGAATACTGGAGTGGGTAGCCATTCCCTTCTCCAGGGGATCTTTCCAACCCAGAAATCAAACCCAGGTCTCCTGCATTGCAGGAAGATTCTTTACTAGCTGATCCACAAGGGAAGCTCCTAGCACTGGAAGCTGAATAGAAATCAGACACCAGCAGCTACCACCCTTCAGCAGGTCAGACTTGACAGCCACGGGACCTCTTGCATGTCACTCCATCTCTCTGAGCCTCAGTTAGTGCATCTGTAAATGGGTATGATGATATTACCCATCCCCACAGGGTCATCGCAAGGATCCAGTGAGACAGTATATAGGAAGCACAGAGGGATCACCCAAGGAACTGGGTCTGTGGCTATTTTCTAGAAGGACCACTTCTAGGACTCTGACACTGTCACTCACCCATTTGTGTTGCCCCACAGACCCAGCAACCCCAGTCATGCCAGAGACCCAAGTCAAGGAAAGCCCCCAGGGACTGGGGATGAAGCTACAGCTCCTCATAAGAGGGGAACAGGAAGGGGCCGTGTTTATTAGCAATGCCTACTGGGCACTAGTGGTAAAGAACCTGCCTGCCTGTGCAGGAAATGTAAGAGACCCGGGTTCAATCCCTGGGTCGGGAAGATCCCCTGGAGGAGGGCACGGCAACCCACTCCAGTATTCTTGCCTGGAGAATCCCATGGACAGTGGAGCCTGGTGGGCTACAGTCTGTGGGGTCACAGAGAGTTCGACATAACTGAAGTGACTTTGCTCCCATGCACTGAATATTAGGCTCTTTCTGATTTTTCTTTAAATCCACTCATCAGCTCAGCAGTGATTACAATCTCCTTTCACCTGGGAGGAAGCTGAGGCTCAGAGAGGCGGAGTCAGTTGACCACTATCCCACAGTTGCTAAGAGCAGATCCAGGATTTGAACCCAGATCTGGCCTGTCTTCTTTCTCACATCATTCTGGGCAGCAGGTTCGGCTGGCCTGACAGAGGAGGGCGGTAGAGACCCCTCAGTCTGCAGGGACCTCTCCGGCCACACTCTCCAGACTTGCTCAGGACAATGAATGGGTCCTGAGCTTCTCCAGGGTCTCCTGACCGGATCTGCAGGTGGGGTAGGCATAGAGCAGGGTGCCTGCCCCTTGGAATTCTGCAGAGGGAGCCCCCTCACCTCTTTCCCAGGCTGTGACTTACCGATGACTTCCTTAATAAAACTCACATCCAGGGAGTTGATGATGGTGTAGATTCGTGGGCACACCTGAGGGCCACAAGGAATCAGGTAGAGAGAGACACAGTAAGAGATGGAGAGAGGAAGGCAGGAAAGAGGTTGGGACAGGGAGGAATGGGAGGAGAGATGGGAGAGGAAGAGGACCGATCATTATCCACAGGGAACATCCTACCTGCCACCTGAAGAGATGCTCACTACTTGGGACCTTAGAATTTTTGAATCTTAGGATTCTAGAGCAATGGAAACTTAGAAGACCCAAATCTGAAAACCAGAGGACACTAGAATCCTAATATCTCAGAACATTAATATCCTAGGGCCTTAAGAATCTAGATGGTGAATATCCCAGAACTCCATGCTCTAGAAACCTTGACCTTTGGAACACTAGAATTTTAAATGACGCCCTGGGAACCATAGAGCAGTGTTTCCCATGATTTTGTGTGTGTACAATCCCCAGGAAATCTCATCAAAATGCAAATTCTTGGGTCAGCTGGACTAGGGTAGCACCCAAGAGTTTGCATTTATAACATGTGCCCAGATGAGGTCAGTGCTGCTGGTCTGAGGATCACAGTTTGAACAGTAATCCTCCAGTTCAGTAAATCACAGAGCCACCTGGAGGATTTCTTTTCTACAACCTGAGATTCCCAGTTCCCTTCCAGAGTGACTAATTTAGAATCTTTAGGATTTTCTGGTACATGGTACATATGAGGGTGTACATGATGCACAGTAAATTTACTTATAGTATGTATAGTTTTTTTATTTAAATAAATTACATGAAATTGTGTTAAATAAAGAAGAATGTTGCTAAAACGCCTACTGGCCATGCATGCATATGGCAAATTGTTTAAGTGTGGGACCCAGTGAATTTAGCTAATGTCAGGCCCCTGCTCACCTCCTCCACAGGCCAGGAGGGGAGGCAGCAGTTGACAGCCCAAAGTGAAGTAGGTCCCTCAGAAATGAAGGTGTCCAGAGAGTATAGCCTGCCTAGGAATGTCACACCTGCCCCCCACCAGGCCTGGCTCTGGGTCCCCAGGAGAGGAGGACTCACCATGTACTGCATTACGAAGGTCTCCACCTCATTCACAAATGTGACAGTGATGTTGTTGATTTCCTTGAGTGATCCAAAGGGGCTAGAGAAGAAACCGATAAAGATCAGTGAAGCTGTCAGAGCAGCCAAGCCGGAGCAGTGGGAAGAGGGTGGGAGATAGTAGAACACCTTAAAGTCTGGTGACTTGAGCCTCTACCCCGGGGCATCTGCACTTAGAACCCCATGGCTGACTAGTAGCTCAACCCAAGAGCTCAAGAGAATCTCATCAGAATCTTGAGACCTGATACATCATCTCTCTATTCATCTGTTCATCTATCCATCCTTTCACTCATTCATTCAACACATATTTATACAACACCAACTATGTGCCAGGAACCAAGCCAGACTGTGAACACAGGGATGAGCAAAACACAAGCAGCTTCCAACCTGGTACCAAATATGAAACAAGTTTTCCTAAGGCTGGCTCCTTCCCATCTTCAGCCCCCAGCATAATTGTCACCTCCTCAGGGCAGCCCTCCCTGACTGCTGCTATGGAGGGCTTTGTGTCATAGTCCCTTGTTAAGTGTGCTGCTCTGCCAGGGATGATTGCCATCTGACATTTTCCTTGTGGGCTGTTTATTGTTGGACTGAATGCTTGTGTCTTTTTGTCATTCCCTTAAGAGAATAAGCTCCATGAGAACAACTTCCTTGCCGACAGTCACCAATACATTCTCCAGAGCTCAGAATGGTGGCTGCCTAGCATGGAGGAGATGTTCAACACATTTTTGACTGAAGGAATAAATGAAATAAACCTACAATTAAATATATAATGACAATTGGCGGCAGGTATTCAGAAGGGCAAGAGCAGATTCTTACAAGAGAGAAGAGGAGGAACTTTGTTTTAGACCCTGAATGATGAGAGATTCATTGATGTGGGATGGGGGATAGGTGTTCTAGGAGCCAGAGCAACACACACACAGGTCTCGAGGTAGACGGAGTTTATCTGAAGCACAGAGCAAAAGCTAGTTTGTCTAGGGAAGGGTGGGCAAGGTGGAGAGCACAGTGATATGAGGGTGGACCGATCAGGCAGAGCCTAGATGGCGCTGGGGAGGGCTTGGGATTTTACCCAAAGTGGAGAGAGAAGCCCCAACAGGGTTTGGAGCAGAAGAGTGGAATGCCGTTTTACAGATACGGACACTGAGACCCAGAAGGCAGGATGGTTTCCCTGGGGCTATAGGCTAGGCAGTGTCCAGCAGGGCTCAGGCATTTGGATTTACATCTCAGTCTTTCCAAGTGATGGTAGGCTGCATGAGCTTTCTTTGGTTCTAGGCATCTTTAGGCAACCTGTGATCAGATCCCTTGTTGGTGCAGGATGGATTGACATCTGCTCATGGCTCAGCCTTGTTCCCTACCAAGAGCAACCTGCCCCAGCCTTCAGCTTCCAGACCACTTGTCCTCTCCCAGCTGTGACCAGGGTCAGCCTTTCTCCTTCCACCCTCTTCCCTGGGCTAAACCTGCTCTTTCAAGCACACAGTTTCAGACGTAGATTTTGTGAGTTGCCAGGGATCAGTGATTTAAATGGTGAGGATTCATTTTGGGAATTTCTCAGTGGGTGGAGGATGATTTGGGGACAATCGGAAATTAGAGCCCATGGTAAGCATTTGCTACTTCTCTTGCCATCTCCTAACTGGAGGCAAGAAGTTAAACACAGTGAATTATTATTATTATTGAGAGACATTATATAATAAGAAAAAGGTCAGGTCCTCAAGGAGACATAACAATGCTAAATGTGCATGTACTTAACAACAGAGACTCAAAAAGCATAAAGCAAAAACAGATAAAGCAGAAAGGTGAAATGTGCAAATTCAGTTATGATTGGTGAGGTCAACACTCCTGTCTGAGAAAGGGGAAGAACCAAGAGACAAAAAGTCAGCATGGATATTATTATTACTGATAGCTTAGTATATGCCAGACTATATACTAAACCACTTGCATTTGCTCATTTGGTTAACACAGTAGTCTATGAATTAGATATTACTATCATCCTCAGTTTAAAGACATGAAAACTTGAGCTCCTAGAGCTAAAATGATTACAAAACCACAAATTAGTGGCAAAGCTAATTTGACTCCAGGGTCTGACCTCTTCTTTACCATATTCTGCTCCCTCCCAGGTAAGGAATAGGGCTGAATTTATGGTTCCCAACTCCTCTGGGATCCCCACTCTTTTGAGATCAATGGATCTGACCTGTTCAGTGAGGGGAGTATGATCCTGGCTGGTATGTGGGTACATCCTCCAATGACAACAACAGTTTCAATGGTGATAATTCTCTGGATGACCAAGTTGAGGGTCAGGTCAATAACCGTGCCCAACAGAGGCCTGCAGGGAATAAGATTTACAGTGAACAGAGGTGGAGAAGTCGCTTCACATTGCCCCTGAGTCCCTTTCTCTGTGGACATTACATAGGATGTCTATGGGCAATGTTAATATTGTCTGTATTCTTTATGGAATTGATATTCTTACATTAGGAGTTTCTTCTCCTGGCCACATGGGTTGGGCTCATTTCAAATTTCATATAACACTGATGATTAAAATAAAAATAATAGTTAACATTTCTTGAGCACAAATTCTGTGTTAGGTATTTTTAAAAAGTATTTTACCTGGATTAACCCATTTAATCATGACAGCAATACCAAGAAGGAAAAGTCTATTACTATATCTATTTTCAGAACATAGAAACACTTGTTATAGAGAGGTTAAATAGCTATTCCAAGATCTCATAGCTAATGAATAATTAAATCATTAATTTATAATGAATGATTATAAATTCATTTATACTTAATGAAATTTATAAAAATTCCTACTTAATTTATAAA
Source organism: Cervus canadensis (assembly GCF_019320065.1). Taxonomy (NCBI): domain Eukaryota; kingdom Metazoa; phylum Chordata; class Mammalia; order Artiodactyla; family Cervidae; genus Cervus; species Cervus canadensis. Next base: position 61,523,954 of record NC_057395.1, on the reverse strand, counting down.
AACTCTTCTACACATCCTCATTTTCCTATCTCTTTGTATATAGAGAGTAATTAAAATGCTTAAAAATTCTGTTTTCCATATGATATTCACATACCTTTTACTACATACTGTACATTACTATATGATCCATACTTGTCACTGCTATTTAAAGAGAATCTTGGAACACAAAATAATGCTGGAGAAAATTTTGCCAGAGTTATAAATGTTCATGTCTTCTCAATTTTCAAGTTTTATATTAGATAAGTGTTATGATTTTGGAAATATATTTCATGGGGGATTTAAAAAAGAATTGGTTGTCACCAATGTTTCTTATAACATTTCAAAGGTAAGGATTTAGGAGTTGCAAAACCTCCTTATTTTACAGGTTGGGAGACCAGGCAACAGTGTGGAAAAGTGCCTGATTCCAGATTGGAGATCTATTAGCCATACCACACTGTCTCTCCCAAATCTCAAATTCTAATACATACTCACAGAGTCACGGTGACCCTAATGGTGATGGGGATCGTCACTTTAATGCCGTTATGAAATGGTTCGATTGTGATTGGCCCGACGTTGATGATACTGATTCTTAACCTGTGCAAAAACCACAATTCACTCTTGTTATTCCTCTTGGCAGCCATTGCTGGGCTCTTCTCTGTGTCAGCATTGTGCTGAACATTTGAGCCTCACAGACCTTGCCTGCTTTGGTCTTCATGAGAGCTGTGCTCAGGGTTTGGATTCTCTCCATTGGATGGCATGGCAGACTGAGGATCAGATAGCTGTGATTTCCCTCAAAACTCCAAGGATGAATATGTGCCAGAGATGAATTTGTTTTTTAAAAAAATTTTAATGTAGTTGCTCTACAATGTTCTGTTAGTTTCACATGTATAGCAGAGTGATTCAGATATATACATACATAAATATAGATACAGATGTAGAGATAGAGATACATTTTATTTCAGATTCTTTTGCCTTATAGGTTATTACAAAATACTGAATATAGTTCCCTGTGCTATATAGTAGGTCCTGTTGGCTGTCTATTGTATATGTAGTATTATATTTATATTAATCCCAAACTCCTGATTTTTCTTCCATACCACTTTCCTTTTTGGTAACCATAAGCTTTTTATGTCCATGAATCTGTCTCCGTTTTGTATAATTTGATTTGTGTCATGTTTTAGATTCCACATATAAATGGCATCATATGATATTTGTCTTTGTCTGACTTCTTTCACTTAGTATGAAAATCTCTACATCCATCCTTTTGTTGCTGCAAATGGCATTATTTCATTCTTTCGTATGCATTCTTTTTTTTTCATTTACTTTTCCGTCTTTGATTTTAAACTTACTTCCCCAAGGATATGTATTCTTTTTGCTTGGAAGGAAGAACTCCAAGATAAAGCATGAACTCACCAGAAACATGGGTACGCTACTTGAAAATATTTAGAAAACTCAGTGTCCACGATCTTCTGGGCCTTCTCTGAACACTTGGATTCCTCTAACAATGTGAAATCAACCTTTGATTCCTTAACAATAGCTGCAAAAACAATCTCCATTTAGTGTGAACACAACTTATGAATCAGTTCCTGTGCACCACATACTAAATGAGACTATTTGCCTATGTTATTTCATTCAATCTTTATAACAACTCCATAAAGCAGGTATTATATTATCCGCACTTTCAGATGAGGAAATGAAGGACCAAAAGATGAAGGAGCGGGCCAAAGTCACACAGCTAGGGAGAAATTTTACCTTTCATGCTGCCTTTATACTTATATATACTCATCGTGCTTCAACAAAGCAATCAATCCACTTTGCAGACCATGTATATTGATTGTACTTCAGCTTCTAATAGTGAATCTCTAATGAGATAAACTTAGAATAGACTAAGATATGGAAAATCTAGAATCAAGGAAAAAACATGGCTCCAACTCACGAAAGTGTCAAATAAGATTCTCTGAATGACAGCTTTGCAACAGGCCTAGAAAGCTATAATTCATACAGAAGCAGGAGGACAGTGTCCTAATGGGGGGTCTTTAGAGAAAAGAGGGATTTGATAGAGTAAATGACATGGCAGATGTAGAATGGCACATGTGAAAAGAAATAAGAATACATATTGTGAAAATAATTCAAATGAGAAACAAGGCAACAACTAGCTCAAGGAAAAACAAAAGGCTATAACAAAAAGTATGTAACCATAGTAGTGCTATTTGGCTCTGCAATGGACAGTATCTACCTAATTATATTGAGGCAAACAGAGATGGAAACTACATCTGGCAAACTTCTGCTTCTGAGCTTGGTTTTATCATCAATGAAATTGGAAACGGAGTCCCTTCTGTATCTTTGAAGGTTGCCTAAGCCCTGGCAAGGTTTAAAGACAGTCATTTTCAGAGGTTAGTTTCTCCTATAAGAATGTCAATTTGCTGGTTATGCTTCCAAAAAATGAAAAGAAGGCCAAGTTCTCTTAAGAAATCAAAATTATAAAGAGATACGACTAACTAGAAGGTAGGTAGTTTTAACCATACCTAGGCTTCAGTTCAGTTCAGTCTCTCAGTTGTGTCTGACTCTTTGCGACCCCATGAACTGCAGCACGCCAGGCCTCCCTGTCCATCACCAACTCCCGGAGTTTACCTGAACTCATGTCCATTGAGTCGGTGATGCCATCCAACCATCTCATCATCTGTCATCCCCTTCTCCTCCTAACCTCAATCTTTCCCAGCATCAGGGTCTTTTCAAATGAGGCAGCTCTTCACATCAGGTGGCCAGAGTATTGGAGTTTCAGCTTCAGCATCAGTCCATCCAATGAACACCTGGGACTGATCTCCTTTAGGATGGACTGGTTGGATCTCCTTGCAGTCCAAGGAACTCTCAAGAGTCTTCTCTAACACCACAGTTCAAAAGCCTCAATTCTTCTGCTCTCAGCTTTCTTTATAATCCAACGCTCACATCCATACATGACTACTGGAAAAACCATAGCTTTGACTAGATGGACCTTTGTTGGCAAAGTGATGTCTCTGCTTTTTAATATGCTGTCTAGGTTGGTCATAACTTTCCTTCCAAGGAGTAAGCGTCTTTTAATTTCATAGCAGCAATCACCATCTGCAGTGATTTTGGAGCCCCCAAAATAAAGTCAGCCACTGTTTCCCCATCTATTTCCCATGAAGAGATGGGACTGAATGCCATGATCCTAGTTTTCTGAATGTTGAGCTTTAAGCCAACTTTTTCACTCTCGTCCTTCACTTTCATCAAGAAGCTTTTTAGTTCTTCTTCACTTTCTGCCATAAGGGTGGTGTCATCTGCATGTCTGAGGTTATTGATATTTCTCCCAGCAACCTTGATTCCAGCTTGTGCTTCATCCAGCCCAGCATTTCTCATGATGTACTCTGCATATAAGTTAAATAAGCAGGGTGACAATACACAGCCTTGATGTACTCCTTTTCCTATTTGGAACCAGTCTGTTGTTTCATGTCCAGTTCTAACTGTTGCTTCCTGACCTGCATACAGGTTTCTCAAGAGGCAGGTCAGGTGGTCTGGTATTCCCATCTCTTTCAGAATTTTCCCCCGTTTATTGTGATCCACACAGTCAAAGGCTTTGGCATAGTCAATAAAGCAGAAATAGATGTTTTTCTGGAACTCTCTTGCTTTTTTGATGATCCATCGGATGTTGGCAATTTGATCTCTGGCTCCCCTGCCTTTTCTAAAACCAGCTTGAACATCTGGAATTTCACAGTTCATATATTGCTGAACCCTGGCTTGGAGAATTTTGAGCATTACTTTACTAGCGTGTGAGATGAGCACCATTGTGCGGTAGTTTGAACATTCTTTGGCATTGCCTTTCTTTAGGATTGGAATGAAAACTGACGTTTTCCAGTCTTATGGCCACTGCTGAGTTTTCCAAATTTGCTGGCATGAGTGCAGCACTTTCACAGCATCATCTTTCAGGATTTGAAATAGCTCAACTGGAATTCCATCACATCCACTAGGTTTGTTCCAAGTGATGCTTCCTAAGGCCCACTTGACTTGGTAGGGGTTAATTTCCAATTAGGTAATACAAATAACTAAAAAAAGTGAATGACCCAACAGAAGAATATGCTACTAATATAAATAAAATACTTAATTTAAAATATGTAAATGACTAATAAAATATGAAGAACTGTACAAAAAAGGCCTTAATGATCAGGATAACCACAATGGTGTGATCACTCACCTAGAGCTAGACATCCTGTAATGCAAAGTCAAGTGGGCTTTAGGAAGCATTACTACAAGCAAAGCTAGTAGAGATGATGGAATTCTAGCTGAGCTATTTCAAATCCTAAAAAGTGATGCTCTTAAAGTGCTGCACTCAATATTCATTCCAGTCCCAAAGAAGGACAATGCCAAAGAATGTTCAAACTACCACATCATTGCACTCATTTCACATGCTAGCAAGGTAATGCTCAAAATCCTTCAAACTAAGCATCAACAATACATGAACCAAGAACTTCCCAATGTGTAAGCTGAATTTAGAAAAGGCAGGGGAACAGAGATCAAATTGCAAACATCCATTGGGTCATAAGAAAAGCAAGGGAATTCCAGAAAAAACTCTGCTTCTGCTTCATTGACTATACTAAAGTCTTTGCTTGTGTGGATCACAGCAAACTCTGGAAAATTCTTCAAGATATGGGAATATCAGACCATCTTAACTGCCTCTTTAGAAACCTGTATGCAGGTCAATAAGCAATAGTTAAAACCGACATGAAACAATGGACTTGTTCAAAATTGGGAAAAGAGTACATCAAGGGTGTATATTGTCACCCTGCTTATTTAACTTACATGCAGAGTACATCATGTGAAATGCTTGGCTGGATTAAGCTCAAGCTGGAATCAAGATTACCAGGAGAAATATTAATAACCTCAGATAGGCAGATGACACCACCTAATAGCAGAAGTGAAGAGGAACTGAAGAGCCTCTTAAAGAAGGTGAAAGAGAAGAGTGAAAAAGCTGGCTTAAAACTCAACATTCAAAAAACAAAGATCATGGCATCTGGTCCCATCACTTCATGGCAAATAGATGGGGGGAAATGGAAATAGTGACAGACTTTCTTTTCTTGGGCTCCAAAATCACTGCAGACAGTGACTGCTGTCATGAAATTAAAAGACGCTTGCTTCTTGGAAGAAAAGCTATGACCAACCTAGACAGCATATTAAAAAACAGAGACATCACTTTGCTGACAAAGGTCCACATAGTCAAAGCTATGGTTTTTCCAGTAGTCATGTACGGATATGAGAATTGGACCATAAAGAAGGCTGAGCACTGAAGAAGTGATGCTTTCAAACTTTGGTGCTAGAGAAGACTGTTGAGAGTCCCTTGGACAGCAAGGAGATCAAAAAAGTCAATCCTAAAGGAAATGAACCCTGAATATTCACTGGAAGGACTGGTGCTGAAGCTAAAGCTCCAATACTTTGGCCATCTGATGCAAAGGGCTAACTCATTGGAAAAGACCCCTGATGCTGGGAAAGATTGAGGGCAGGAAGTGAAGGGGGCGACAGAGGATGAGATGGTTGGATGGCATGAGTTTGAGTAAACTCCCAGGAGACAGTAAAGGACAGAGGAGCCTAGTGTGATGCAGTCCATAGGGTTGCAAAGAGTCGGACATGACTGACCAACTAAACAACAACAATGATAAAATACAAAAAAAAAAAAAAAAAGAGAGAGAAAAGAGTGAATTATTTCTTAATTGGTGAAATGCTAAGTGAGATGAATTATAACTTTTCACTTGTGAAACTCAAAACATTTCAATTGTCCATACAGGGCTGACAAGAAAGTAGAAGAAATGGTACTCTAACACGTGATTGGAGAAAATGTTAGCATAGGGGATTATTTGTCAATATCTCCTATAATTTAAAATGTGCATACGTTTTGAGCTTTTGAAATGTCACTTTTAGGAATTTATCTTATGCATATATTACAAAAGTTTGCCATGATGTTAATATAAGGTATAAAGTCATATTTAGTTAAGCACTGCTTATTTCTAGAAAAATAATGAACAAACGAACCGGGAACCAGTAGCCACCTCTATCAGAATATCTTTCATAAACAGCAGCCCCTAGTGGCAGTCTTTGGTAATACAGGTACAGTATACAGGAGTCAAGATCCTAGGTGCCACTGATCACTCCTCTTGCTGACTTACATTCAAATATACTGTCATCAGCCACAAGTCCTTCTTCAAGAACAGATTTTAGCTTGCTCACAGCATTCTTGTCAGCATCAAACTGAGACACTGAAGTCCCAGAGAACAGACCGCAAAAGAGAACAAGTTTCCAAAGCTGAAACATCTTGTCCTGACGCCGAGACTGTCATGGGAGGAACAGGAATGAGAATTACTCATAGGGAAATGGGATCTTTAATGAACACCTGTCACTTACACTCAACAGTGCCTGAAGGGAGATGTGGCTGTCTCCTCTCTTATAGATGGGCAGCCCAGGTCAGAAAGCTAGAGCAACTTGCACAAAGATACACAACCACTGGGTAGAGGAGATACTATTTGGAAAGTCACGCTTGACTCCAGCTCAATGCTCTTTACATAGAGATCATTTGCATATTCTGGCTTCTCTGCCTGAAACATTTCCCTCTTCTTTGCATTTTTACATAAGTCACTTCTTACTGAGTCTCCAGCTTCAGGAAGACATCATATCCTCTATAAAGCCCACTCTAGGACCCTTCCCAGGGTCTAAGTCAGGGGCCCCCACTCCACCATCTTGTTGCCTTCATTCTCTGATCAGAATCCTTGGTACAATTAGTGATGACTTGCCTCATTTCTCACCAGGCTGTGAACTCCTTAAATAGGAGCTGTGACTAGTTGAATTCCCAACTCCTAGTAAAAAGCCTCCACCTAATACAGTACAACAAAATTAAAGTTTGCAGAATAAAAGCATGAGAAATAAATGGGCACCACATCTTGACCCCACATTGCTCACCAGTTTGGAACTTCTAATATAATTGATTTTTCAATTTGCCATATTGACAATATTAGCTAATTCAAGTGGTTCCATCCCTCTGCCTCTTGACTCCAGAGCCTTCTGAAGATCTCCATGTGGGGTGACATTAAGGGGGAAGCCCACCCTCCACAGGTTTAGAGGAAAATACTTACAAAAGCCTTGTTCCCCTGCACAGTCCCCTGAAATTCTGCTGGATGGTGATAGCCCTTATATAATGGCAATGGGGTGGGAGGCTGCTCACAGAACAAGCCCCAGGTCCAAAGCCATCATGGAGATACCAAAGAAAATAATCCCTGTCCAGAGATATTTCCAAAGCAAAGGTCACCCTGGATGCTTGAATTGGAACGGATGGATATGGAGAGGACTCTGTGCCAAGACTAAGTACAGGTCCTCTTGGAACCTCCAGTTGCCAAGATAGTGGCCATTGTAGGTGGGAGGGCAGGGGTAAAGATTGAGAATGGATGATTTGTAGAATATTATGGTAGGAGGACCCATAGTGATCATCCAGTCTAACTTTGTCATCATTTGGAAACTCAGTTCAAGAGAAGGGTAGCAGTAAGACATGGACAGAGAAGGTGCTAGAATTATGCCCCATGGAGTCAGGGTCAGGGACTAGGGAGGTCAGTTTTTCCAACTCTTCTCTGATTTTTGTGAGCTCTCCACCACATCCTTCACAGTGGAGCCAGCCTCAGGGCAAATGTTTGTAATAATGCATTGCTCAATACCACCCTCCAAAGTTTACCCAATCATTTAATTGGTAGAGTTCCCCCTGAGAGACAACAATATCTGTGCATAATACCTTCTGCTAAAGCATTTGGGGGACTCCCTAATCTGCCATCTCCCTCTGCACACTTGCCCCCAATCCTGCTACTCTCAATGCAGCAGCCAGAGTGGTCTCATTCGGTGTAAACCCGAAGTCCTCCTCATGGTCCCTGTGTCATCTGCTCACTGCCACTCCAAACCATCTACCTCTCCCTCCATGGCCCCTACTGTCTTTCTTCTGTTCTAGAAAGATTCAAGCCTCTTTGCTGCTTTGGGACTCTGCACAGACCATTCCCTCTTCCCAGAACTCTCCTCCCTAGCTGTCACTGGCTCTCGACATCACCTGAAAAACTCTGTGACTGTTCACCTAAGGTGGTGCCTCACTTTCCTCTTGATTCATCTTCTTTTTGGCTTCTTTCACAGTAAATTATCATCATTTGACTTTCCCCCCTTGTTTTCTGCCCTCAGCAACTTGCTACCATCATTTGTTCTGGGGTTTTCCTCTCACGTGGGTCCCCAAGAGCCTGACCTGGTTCTAGAGTGCTCCAAGCCTCTCTGGAGCATCCTATAAAGCCATCCACTCTTTAGGAAGGTGGTAAGGGTCCTATCACCAAAAATGCTCAGGAACTTGACCAGATGGCTGCTAAGATCCTGTGTGACTTGATGTGACTCTGAGCTGTGATTCTGAACTTCCTTAGTCTCTATAAAAACCATTGTTGTACATTTGTATGACTTTTCTTCCCAGCTTTTCTTTCTCCCTGAGTCTGGCTGCCACATGGAGACATGGTTCCCCCAGGCTTCCTGCCTCTTCCCTTGTCTCAACCTCCCTGCCTCCCAAGATCCTACCTCCATCTGGCCATGGCCTCCTGGAGTCACAGTGGCTGGTGCTGTTTCTCATCAGGGACCACATCTAGGACAAAGTCAGCTTGCACTGATGTCAGCCTCCTCTCATGCCTGAGTTTTGAGGTGAAATAAACTAGATGTGCTTGATCCCTGGTGGTGGGTCTGGGGCTGGCACACAAGTTCCTGCTTTCTAAGGAACCATGTTCTCAGGGTGACTCACTCATTTAGAGGTTCACTGGCTCCAATTCACATGAAGACAGAACTTCACCACATGATCAATGTCCCCCATCTGCTAAAGCCTTTGAGGGACTCCCCAGTCTAGTGCATACTAGACTAAATCTACCAAAGTGGAGAGAAACCATGTCTCCCTTCTATCTGAGGTCCTCTGTCCTCTACTCCCTACAGTGTGTGTGGAACTCTTGAACAAGCATATTAACACTTACATATATGAAGACATGCACATTCAACATTCATGTATGCACACCTGCAAGAACAAGACAGTATACACCAGATTCATGAAGAAAACACCTACAATTACCCCCTGACATTAGGGGTACTTTTACAGAATCCAGGAAACCATGTTCCCAGGATTCTGGTGAAAACAACTCACTACCACAAAAGGGGCTTCCCTGATAGCTCAGATGGTAAAGAATCCACCTGTAAAGCAGGAGACCTGAGTTGTGGGTCTCCACAGATTGCCTAGGTTTGCTTTTGTCCTCAAAGATACAATTAAGATACAATTATATGACAAAGTTCACTAGAAATGAAGCCATACAAAGGGAAATGAGACACTGTATCCTTTCAGTGCCTGGATCCAGCTGTGCCTGATGTCCTCTGTGCCCTAGACTTTCCAGTTCAAATACATTTCTCCCTCCCTATCTTATTTGTTGAAGCCAGTGTGATTTGGGTCTTGTTGTTCAAACCCACAGTAAGTCCTGACTCAGCACACTTGTAGACTCACATCTGCTTCCTCCCTTCTGGTGACTACTCGAGGGTCACATGACCACATTGGAAACATAACAGGCTTCAAAGCCTCAGAAGATTTTAGAATTCATCAGTTTAAGCTCCTTGCTGAAAATTCTTGGGAGTTTGTGGCCCAGAGAAGGAGAAAGACTCATCCAAGACTACATCCAAGGGTTCAAAGTGATTTGAACCCCACTTGCTATCCTCTTTCATTTCATCTTTTTTTTTTTTTTTGGTTTTGTTGACATCTTCTGCTTTGAGTGATAGCCTTAGAGAAAAAAAAAAAAAAAAAGACTAACCAAAACCACCTACTAAGTTTCCTTAAATTATAGATGCCTGAGCCCCTCCCTAGGTACTTAGAGTCAGGGGCTCCAGGGTGGCTGACAGAAATGGAAGTGTCTGGACTAGATGGCTTAAAGGTACTTTCTACCTTGAGTTCTATGAGCTGTGACCCCCATGCCATCCTCTGGAACCTCAGCTCTGCCTAAACATGACCCTCACAACCCATATACTTATCTTGCTTCATCTTGTTTCATCTTTTCAAAAACCACACAGTGGGTGTTACCACCCCCATTTCCCAGCTGAGGAACGTGAGGCTCAGAAGGGCAGGATACTCAAGGTCACACAAATGGGAAGGGGCAGAGCTGGAGAGTGCACGCAGTTCTGCATCCTCTCCGATTGAGACTGGCTGTTCTAGCTTCCATCCTCTGGGGGCAGCAGTGAGTCGCACTCTTTGACCCCAGTGTCCAGCGCGCAGTACAGGCAGGCGGATGGCTGGCCCTGGGCTTGGCATTGAAGGTCCACTATCACCACTGGGGCTCACAACAACCCCCTGAGGAGATTTGAAGCCTCATTTTCCAGTTGAGGAAACTGAGGTTCAGGGAAGAGAATTGACTCACTCTGGTGTCGTAAGGACAAGGCCCAGTATTTGAGTCACCAGGGAAACATCTTTCACCCAGATCACATTGAGGGCAGCTGGTTTGGCAGGAGCATCTTTGGGCTTGAATACTCTGTTTATTCCTTGACCTCTGCTGTTTGATTTGGTTGTAATGCCTGGTGCATTGGGCCTATGTCAACCCGGAACACCCGGTTGAGGAAGCACAGATGGGTGCTCACTGACATCAGACTGAAAGCACCAGTAGAGATCTCTGGGTCATCCAGGGTTGATTACATCCATTCATCCACCTGTTTTTCAGTAGGAACCTGTAAGCCTGTCCTGGACATGAACTTGGCCAGGGCAGAATAGGGGTAGGGCTGGAGGCTTGGGGAGCTAGTATTCCTCATGCTGACTGTGGTCCTGCCATCAGAGCAGGTGCCAAAGACTGGGGCTTGGATGTTGAGGAACCCATCCAGCAAAGTCTTGGACCCATCAGTAGACCACCCTCCCAGACTGTCTATGCCCAGTTCTGCAAACATCTAAGGCCCCCTCTTCCCCTGGTTGTGGGCACAGAGCTGAGGACTGTGCTGAAATCTTGTGAAGAGAGTTTTCCCAACTCAGGAACACAGTCCAGGGGACTGAGTGTGATGTAGTGAGCTCAGACCTGGTGTTGGCCCCAGGCTTCAGCTGTCTCATTGTAAAATGGTGAGACAACCCATACTTGGATCCCGGTGACTAAATGGAAATTAAAAGGGAACCGAGGGGCTGGTGCTCATACCCCGGCTTCAGTGCTGGGCCCGCTGTGTTCGAATCCTCTCTCTTCTCTTGTTACAGGCTGTGCCGTCTGGACAAGGAGCTTCATCTCCCTGAACCTCAGGTCCCCTGTGTGTGAAATGGGCCTAAAGATGGGATTCTCCTCCAGGTGTGCGGTGAGGATGCAGTGGGATGTGTATGAAGGGCTGAGCATGAGGTAGGCCCCTAATATGCAGTAACACCAATGATGAAGTGATGATGACAGTTGTTTCTATTGTCTGGTCACTTCACTCCCTCCACCTCAGGTCTCCCATCTATACGTGGTCTTATCCCAGAGGGTTATGGAGAAGACTAAGTGAGAAGACAAAGCACTCAATATGCTTAATGCTTAAGCAATGGCTACTGCATTTCTTATTTTTGTCTGCAGTAAAGACTGAATAAGGTAAAATGGGCTCAGACCTCCAGTATACCAGCATCCACAAATTCTGGCTCCCTTGGGTGATGATATATAGCCCTTGGCGGGTATGGTTCCTCATAAGTCTCAGTTTCCCTTGCGGGGCCGAGTTAGTGATGACAGTACTGTGGTCTCAAATATGACCTGATTGAATATAGGGATTGGATGGAGCTTTCTGGTAAGAAGCCCTCGCAGGCAGCTCCTGGACTTGGAGGGAAGGATTGATTAGCGATGTCTCCAGAAGTTCAGGAGCAGAGAGTGGAGGCACTGCGTGTTTGCCACTGTTGGCCAGGTCATATCTAATTCAGACTCAGTCGTATCTAAAGGGCCTCCAGCCAGCAATGGGCACATCAACACCACATGTTCATGGAGGGTGTGACTCTGGGACCTGCCTGGTGCTGGGAGAATGAGAAGGAGACCCTTATCTAGGGTCCAGTCTTGGCTCTGTTAGTAACCTGCTTTGTGGCTCTGACTAAGATGTTTCTTTTCCCTTAGGGTCTCTGTTTTCTCTAACTGCAAAATGAACAAAGGTTTCCTGCTAGATGGCTGATCCCTCAGGGCTTTGAGAGGTGGTCAGGAACATCTAAAGGCTCTTTGCTACATCCCTACCAGCTGGGGCACCCCACGCTCTTGCTTTGAGCATGAATCACACCAGCTCCTTGGGCATAATGATAACCACGCCCTTTTTGAAGCCATAGGGCCAGGACCACAGTCTTCATGCTCAAGGCCTGACACAAAATAAACACTCAAATGATTATTATAGCTTGCATAAACATTTTTCTTTAATGCTGATTAATTAAAATGTACGCATTTAGAAATCCATGCATTTTATTTATAACAACACAGAAGCTTTGGTTAGAGTCAGCCTTGGGTGGGATGGGGGAAGGACCTCCATTGGCCTCTCCTCAGACACTGGGCACTTTTGTTGCATTAAGACCCATCCCTCCCTTCTCTTTGGTCCTTCCCTGTTCTGGTGATCACAGGTATATGTAGGTCAAGGGTGTGGGCAGAGAAGGCAATGGCAACCCACTCCAGTACTCTTGCCTGGAAAATCCCATGGATGGAGGAGCCTAGTAGGCTGCAGTCCATGGAGTCGCGAAGAGTCAGACATGACTGAGTGACTTCACTTTCACCTATTGGAGAAGGAAATGGCACCCCACTCCAGTGTTCTCGCCTGGAGAATCCCAGGGACAGTGGAGCCTGGTGGGCTGCCGTCGATGGGGTTGCACAGAGTCAGACATGACTGAAGTGACTTAGCAGCAGCAGCAGCAGCAAGGGTATGGGCTTGGCTGCCTGAGATTTCTCCCCTACACAACATTGCTCCTGCTGGTGGGAATGTAGCTAGTAGTCCCTAGATGTTCCTGACCATCTCTCAAAGCCCGGAGGGTTCAGCTGTGTATCAGGGAACCTCCGTTCATTTTGTCATTAGAGGAAATGGAGACCCCAGAGAAAATGAACATCTTGCTCACAAAGCAGGTTATAAACTGAGCAAAGACTGGAACCCATATCAGAGTCCCTCCTTCATCCCACAACACTAGGCAGGTCCCAGAGTTCCAACCTCCATGAACATGTGATGTTCACATACCCATTACCAGCTGGAGGAACCATTAGAGATGACCTGGTCCTGCCCTGGCGAACATGTAGTCATTCCAGTCTCCCCTCCTGAACTTGTGGCAGACATCACTAATCAATCCTGCCCTCCAAGCCCAGGAGCTGCCTGGGAGGGCTTCTCTGCAGAAAGCTCCATCCAGCCCCTACAATCAATGAGGTGTACTTGATACCATAGTTCTTAGAGTCTCTCACATTGTCCTGACAGGAAGCTGAGGCTTAGTGAGGAAGCACACCTCCCAAAGACTATACACAATCTACCAAGGGAGCCAGAATTTGTAGACAGAGGTCTACTGGAAGTCTGAGCCCGTCTAGCTCATGTGGTCTTTATAGCTCACAAAACAGGAAAAGTAGTTGCCGTTGATTAAGCATAAAACATATTGGATGTTCAGTCTCCTCACTTCATTCTCTCCATAACCCTGTACAGTGGGGCCATGTAAAGATAGGAGATCTGAAGTGGAGGGGAGTGAAGTGATCAGATAACCAGGAATAATTATAATATCATCATCACTGTTGTATCTGTGTATCAGGGACCTACCCACATTATCTAACCTCATTCTCACAGACAACCAGGGAAGAAAGTTCCATAGTTAGTTCCATTTCAGACTAGGGGACCTGAGTTTCAGGGAGATGAAGTCCCTTGTCCAGGTCCCACAGTCAGCAACAGGCAAAGAGAGGATTCAAACCCACTCTGCTTGATCCCAAAGCTGGGTCTGACCACCACTCCCTCAGTAAGCTTTTTATTTACATTTTGCCACCATGATCCAGGCACTGGGTCGTTTCCCCATTTTGCAATGGGGCAGCTGAAGCCTGGAGCCAACACCAGGTCTGAGGTGACTACATCCCTCTCGACCCATGGGCTGTGTTCCTGAGGTGAGAAAAACTCTCTTCACAAGATTTTGGCACAGCCCTCAGCTCTGCCCACAACAAGGGGAAGAGGGACCTCGGATGTCTGCAGAACTGGGCACAGACAGTGGGGAGTGTGGTCTGCTGATGGGTCTAAGGCTCTGCTGAATGAGGTCCTCCAGGTCCCAGCCCCAGGATTGGGCACCTGGGCTGCTATCTTGTCTCTGCTCTGTTGGTGGGACCACAGTCAGGGTGAGGAAGGCTAACTCCTCAAGCTTCCAGCCCTTCACCTACTCTGCCCTGGCCTCATTCATCAAGTTTCCACTGAGATGAAGCTGGGGGACCAGAGGAGATGGACACCGGTGACCTGGAGCTCTCTACCGGTATTCCCAGCCTGATGCCAAGTGGGCACCCTTCTGGGCTTCCTGGACCGGGTGTTCCGGGTTGATGTTTGGGGTTGACAGGGGCCCAATGCACCAGGCATAACCACCAACTCAAATAGCAGCGGTCGAGAAATAAACAGGATATTCAAGTCCAAGGGCTCTCCTGCCCCACCAGCTGGCCTCAGTGTGATCTGACCTTCTCTTCGGATGCAAGTGTTGGCTTCCCGTCCTTGTGAGACCTGGGCCAGTCAACTCCCTCCCTTGAACCTCAGTTTCCTCTATTGGAAAATGGGATTTTCCAAACTTCCTTACAAGGTTGTGGTGAGTATCAATGGTGAAAATGGGCCTGCAGTGTCAAACTTAGGGCCATGCATTCACCTGTCCCTCCAGGGTGCTGGACAGTGGGGCCAAAGAGTGTGACTCACTGCTGCCCCCAGATGATGGAAGCTGAAACAGCTGATCTCAGTGGGAGAGGATGCAGAACTGGGTGCACTCTCCAGCTCTATCCCTTCCCATCTGTGTGACCTTGAACAAGTCATCCTGCCCTTCTGAGCCTCATGTTCCTCAGCTGGGAAATAGAGGCAGTAATAACACCCCCTGTGTGGTTGCTGAGAAGGTGAAACAAGATGAAGCAGGATAAGCACGTAGAGTTGTGAGCGTCATGTCTAGACAGAGATGAGGCTTCAGAGAATGGCAGGGGGGTCACAACTCATAGAACTCAAGGCAGAAAGTACCTTCTGCCATCTAGTCCAGTTGTTTTCATTTCTGGTCAGACATCCCGGGGCAGTCTACTGGAGCCAGTGACCCTAAGTATCTAGGAAGGGGCTCAAGCATTTATAGTTTAAGCAAATTTATTAGGTAATGTTGTTAATTTTTTCTAAAAATTAATTTATTTATTTTAATTGGAGGCTAATTACTTCACAATATTGTGGTAGTTTTTGCCATACATTGACATGAATCAGCCACGGTGTACAAGTGTCCCCCATCCTGAACTCCCCTCCTACCTCCCTCCTCATCCCATCCCTCTGGGTTATACCAGTGCATGGGCTTTGAGTTCCCTGCTTCATGCATCAAACTTGGACAGATCATCAGCTTCACATGTGGTAATATATATGTTTCAATGCTATTCTCTCAAGTCATCCCACCCTCACCTTCTCCCACAGAGTCCAGAAGTGTGTTCTTTACATCTGTGTCTCTTTTGCTGTCTTGCCTATAGGGTGATCGTTACCATTTTTCTAAATTCCGTATATATGCATTAATATACTGTATCGGTGTTTTAAAAAAGCAAAACTTAACATATGTGAAGAGAAAAAAATAAGTGGGGTTCAAGTCACACGTACTTTGAACCCTCCTCTGGGCCACGATTTCCCTAGACTTTTCATCAGAGAGGTTAAAATGATGACCTCTAAGCTCTCCTGTGGCTTTGAAGTCTGTTATGTTTCCAATGTGGTTGTGTGACCCTTGAGTAAGCATCAGAATGGATGAGACAGATATGAGTCTATAAATATAAGTCAGGACTTACTATGGATTTGAATGGCAGGATCCAACTCACACTGGCTTCAGCAAAAATTAAAAATAGGGAGGGAAAAGTGTATTTTAACTGGAAAGTTTGGGGCTTGGAGGACTTCAGGCATACTTGGATCAAGGCACTAAGAGAATACATTCTCTCATGCCTTTAGTATAGCTTCTTTTTCTAGTGAGCTTTGCCAGGTGATTGTATCTAAACTGTATCTTTGAGGACAAAAGCTGTACCAGGCAATATGTGAAGACCTAAAGTCCCCCTTTGTGGGTCATGAGATCTAGCTAAGAGCTTTTCAATTTCTTTTACATTTTCAAAGGACCAGCTATTTGTTTGTTAAAGATTTTCTATTATTTTTCTCCTCTTTATTTCATTTATTCCTGCTGTAATCTTTATTGTATTCTTTCATTGATAACTTTGGACTTAGTTTATTCTTTTTTTTTTCTAGTTCCTTAAGGCACAGAGCTAGGTGGTTTATTTGGGATTTTTCTTGCTTCTTAACGTGGCATTTATTGCTATGAACTTCCCTTTTAGAATTGCTTTCCCTGCATCCTGTCTGTTTTGATATACAGTGTTTCCATTTTCATTTGCTACAAGAAATTTTATCTTTTTTATTCATTTTATTGGTTGTTCAAGTATTGAACAATTGCTGAAATGGAAATGTTGTTTAATTTCCATGTGTTTGTGAATTTTCCACTTTTCCTCTTACTTATTCCTAGTTTTATGCCATTGTTTTCAGAGATTATACTTGGTATGATTTCAGTTTTCTCGAATTTGTTTCAACTTGTTTCCAGTCTTCCTAGAAAGTGTTCCATATGTGCTTGATAACAACATGTATTCTGCTGCTGTTGAATAGAATGTTCTATATATGTATGCTAGGTCCATTTGGCCTACGTGCTTAGTCACTCAGTCATTTCCAATTCTTTGCAATCCCATGGACTGTAGCCCGCCAGGCTCCTCTGTCCATGTGGATTCTCCAGGCAAGAATACTAGAGTGGGTTGCCATGCCCTCCTCCAGGGATTGAACCCAGGTCTCCCACATTGCAGGTGGATTCTTTACTGTCTGAGCCACTAGGGAAGCCCAAGAATACTGGAGTGGGTAGACTATCCCTTCTACCGGGAGTCTTCCCGACCCAAGAATCGAACATTGTCTCCTGCATTGCAGGCAGATTCTTTACTAGTTGAGTTACGAGGAAAGTCCCCATTTGGCCTACAGTGCTGTTCAAATCCTCTGTTTCCTTATTGATTCTCTATCTGAATGATCTACCCAGTTTCGAGAGTGGGATAGTAAAGTCCCCAACTATCACTGCACTGCAGTTTATTTCTCCTTGTTGCTCTGTTTCCTTTTGCTTCATATATTTAGCTGTTCTAATGTTAAGCACACTAACATTTGCTATTGTTATATATTCATGGTGTATTGACCCCTAAATCACTTTATAATGAGTCTCTTTGTTTCTTCTTACCATTTTTAGTTTAAAGTCTATTTTGTCTGTTTTAAGTATGGCTAACCCTGCTGTTGATTTATTTGCTAACATTTTCTTGAAATGTCTTTTTCTATCCCTTTTATACTCAGTCTATGTGTGTACTTAATGTTAAAGTGAATCTCTTGTGAGCAGTATGTTCTTGGATCTTGTTTTTTATTTATTTAGCCATGTTATGCATTTTACTTGGATAATTCAATCCATTTATGTTTAAAGCAATTATTGACTGGTAAGGACTTACTGTTGCCATTTTGTTCATTGTTTTGTGGGTTTTTGTGTGGATTCATTCTTTCTTATTTGTTATCCTGCTGTCTTTTTGTGTGTGTGGGTTTTGGTAACTTTTTGTTTCTGTGTGCTTTCGATTCTTTTTGTGTTCCTTTCTGTAATAGCCACAGGGCCTTGTCTTGTGGTTGCTGTTGTTGTTCAATGGCTCAGTTGAACCATCATAGGGGCTGTGAGTGTGGCCTTGGCAGGCTGAGGGCATTTCTCCTCAGCTGTGGGCCACTCTGAGCCAGTTGTTTCTCTGCTCTGGATTCTAATGCCTTGCTCAGTGCATGTGGGGTGTATCAACGCCCTTGCCTGCCCGAACACTCTTCAAATGTGGCAGAGTCTGGGTTTGGGGGACATGCAAAGGGCAGGGAATTTGGTACCCTTGGACAAGGACCAATTAGGTTTGTCAAGGTCACCCATAGATTAGTGAACTACAAGAAAACATAGACAAGTATAATAAAATTAGGAAAACAATGCATGGATAAAATGAGAAGTTCAACCAAGAAATAGCATTCGTAAAAAATAGCAAACAAATCCTGCATTGAAACTACAATGACTGAACTGAAGAACTCAATGGAAAGTTTCAAAAGTATTAATAGACTTGACTGCACAGAAGAAAGAATTATCTAACGTGGGGGATAGGACGTTAGAAATTACCCAGTCAGACAAGCAAAAACAAAAAGAGTAAAGAAAGCCTATGGGAATTTTATGGGACAAGATGAAAAGGAATAATATTCATTATGGGAATTCCAGAAAGAGAAAACAACAGAAAGTATAGTTAAAGCAATGATGCCTAAAATCATCTCGAACCTGGGTAGAGAAATGCACATCCAGATCCATGAGGTCCAAAAAGCCCCAAATAGATTGAATCTGAATAGGTCTGCAACAAGACACATTATTATTACCTTCTTAAGAGTCAAAGAAAAAGAAAGAATTGTAAGAGCAGCAAAAGAAAAAAAGAAGTTGCATACAAGGGGAGATTATTGTAAGATTATTCTAAGATTATTGGTTGTAAGATTGTTGTAAGATTATTGGTTGATTTCTCAACAGAAACTGTTCTGACCAGCAGAGAATGGAATGAGATTCAAAATACTGAAAGAAAATAACTATCAACCCAGAATTTTATAGCTGGTGAACCACAAGCAGTCCTTTAGAAACAAAGAAGGGATAAAGATTTTTATGAACAAGTAGAATCAGAGAGAGTTCATTACCATCAGATGTGCATTATAAATGCTAAAGGAAGTTCTTTGAGTGGAAGTAGAAGTAGGCTAATTAATAGCATAAGAACATTAAAAGTAGCATAAATTTCACTGGTAGTGGTAAGTATATAGTCATAGATTTCAACATGGCTATATTGGTGCATAACTCACACAAGTGTAATTAAAAGTTCAGAAAAGAAAGAAGAAAGATAGCCATAACTATAATAATCTGTTACTGGTTTTATGATATGAAAATATGTAAATTATAAAAATAATAACCTAAAAAGTGAGGAAAAGGTGAAGTAAAAGCATAAAATTTATTAATTCTACTGAAGATGAATTGTGATCAGTTTAAAATAGAATCTTTCAAGCATAAAATATTTTATGTTATTCTCATGGTAACTAGAAGAGGAAGCTCTGTAGTTATTACATAAAAGAACATGGAAAGAATTCAAAGCATACTGAAACCAAAAGACACTAAAACACATCTAGAAATGGTAGCAGGATAAGAAATAAGGAACATTGGATCTATCAGTTCAGTTCAGTTCAGTCACTCAGTCGTGTCCAACTCTTTGCGGCCCCATGAACTGCAGCACGCCAGGCCTCCCTGTCCATCACCAACTCCCAGAGTCCACCCAAACCTATGTCCATCGAGTCGATGATGCCATCCAACCATCTCATCCTCTGTCGTCCTCTTCTCCTGCCCTCAATCCTTCCCAGCATCAGGGTCTTTTCCAGTGAGTCAGTTTTTTGCATCAGGTGGCCAAAGTATTGGAGTTTCAGCTTCAACATCAGTCCTTCCAATGAACACCCAGGACTGATCTCCTTTAGGATGGACTGGTTGGATCTCCTTGCAGTCCAAGGGACTCTCAAGAGTCTTCTCCAACACCACAGTTCAAAAGCATCAATTCTTCGGTGCTCAGATTTCTTTATAGTCCAACTCTCACATCCATACATGACTACTGGAAAAATCATAGCCTTGACTAGACGGACCTTTGTGACAAAGTAATGTCTCTGCTTTTTAATATGCTTTCTAGGTTGGTCATAACTTTCCTTCCAAGGAGTAAGCGTCTTTTAATTTCATGGCTGCAATCACCATCTGCAGTGATTTTGGAGCTCCCCAAAATAAAGTCAGCCACTGTTTCCACTGTTTCCCCATCTATTTGCCATGAAGTGATGGGACTGGATGCCATGATCTTAGTTTGTGGGAGTTAGGATTGTCACAAAATATAGACTGAGAGGAAAACTCTCATCGCTTTGCTATGGCCAGCAGGGGGAAAACCAGCTCTGGAGAAGGCTGACTTCAAAGAGAATCCAGCTTCGCCTCTGACCAGCTTGTGTGGCCCTGGAGAAGTCCCTTCAACTCTCTGAGACTCGGTAGCCTACCAGGCTCCTCTGTCCATGGGATTTTCCAGGCAAGAGTACTGGAGTGGGTTGCCATTTCCTTCTCCAGAGGATCTTCCTGACTCAGGGATCAAACCCAGGTCTCCAGCACTGCAGGCAGACGCTTTATGGTCTGAGCCACCACTCCAGGGCAAAGGGGAAACTGAGGGCATGCATGTTGGGGAGGAAGAAGGGCCACAAAAGGACCTCAGCAGTCCTGGGTGGAAGAGACCAAGGCCAGGACAGCGGGGCCTGCAGGGGCTGGGGAGAGGTGGCTGAGTACTGGGAGATGGGACATCACCTCCCTGAGCAAGTGACCCCATAGCCACGGCTTTAAATACTAGTCCTGCCACTTGCTACCCTGTAACCTCGATGTGTCTCTTGTCCTCTGTGAGCCTCAGTTTCCTCATCTGTACAATGGGGACAAGAGCAGAAGGGTGCTGGGAGGAGGTCATGTGGTCAGGTGTGCTGGGGAAGGCAGCCCTCCATCATGGTGGTGCTGTAGCAGAAGCAGACTGAGGCTGTCTCTGTGACATCTCAGGTCACTTTCTTGCCCATTCTGGGCCTCAGTCTTCCTGTTTGTAAGACAAGGAGGTGAGGCTGGATAATCCCCAAGCTCCCTTGAGCTTCGAATCCAGCCAGGTCTCTGCTTACCTGGTTGCACATATCCCACATCCCCCAAAATCCCAATGGAAGGAATGCAACGGACCATACAGGAGGTGCTGAAAAGGCTTTTTATTGCTGGGGGTGAAGGGTGACGAGCATAGGATGTCCTAACTGTAAGCACGTGTATCTGAGAGGTGTCCTTTGACTGGGCTCAGTTGTCACTCCTGGGGGATGGTCCGTCCCAGCAGCACCGACCATCCCAGAGGAAACTGGAACAGAGATTCAGTCAAGTCTCGGGAACCAATCTGGAAGGAGACCCTGATGTGAGGCATGGACACCCTGGGACCCTTACTCGCTCCTGCATTCACCAGACATGGCTACAGGAGTGCTTCCCCTAAACCCTGCGAGCTCTGAGGCTCGGGGAGGGAATGGCACCTGTGGTTTGGGCTCTTTCTCTGGCACCTGGCACTGACCCCCACCTCATCCCCTCACCCTCCCACCACCCTCACCTTAGCAACAATGGCCAATGTGAAAAGACTGATTAGGGCCCAGAGGAGCCAGGGTTCAGGGCTCAGTGTACGATCAGGATCAGGGATCAGACTGAGATGCAATCTGGTCTCTATCTGTGACCAGTGTCAGGGCTCAGTCAACGACTGGAGTCAAAGCTCAGTCTGACTGTTCCAGGCTCAGTCAGTGAGCAGAATCAAGCACAATCTGTGTGTCTGATTAAGAGTCAGGAGTTGGTCTGTGACCGAGATCAGGGCTCAGTCTGCCACTAGAGAAAGAACAAAAGCCAAGTTTGTTTCTGCTTCTCCACAGGCCCCTCTGGGGGGTCTTATCCTCCCTCAGCCCAGGGCCCTGGACCCAGCCCTCACCAGCAGGCGGGCATCCTAGCAGTTTTCTTCATCTGCGCTCTTCAGTCTCCCTGCTGGGAGTCCTGAGGCTCACCTGAAAGAACACAATTAGTAGCAGTTCTCAGGCTCCAGCACTGGAAAGCTGAATACAAATCAGACACCAGTGACTGCCACCCTCCAGCAGGTCAGACTTGACAGCCATGGGACCTGTTGTGTATCACTCCATCTCTCTGAGCTCAGTTAGTTCATCTGTGAAATGGGTATGATAATACTACCCATCCCCACAGGGTCATTGCAAGGATCCAGTGAGATAGTATATAAGAAGCATAGAGCAATGGCCCAAAGAACTAGGTCTGTGGCTATTTTCTAGAAGAACTGCCTCCAGGACCCTCATGCTTCACTCATCCCATTTCTGTTGCCCACAGCCCCAGCAACTCCAGCCATGCTAGAAACCCAGGTCAAGGAAAGTTCCCATGGGCTGAGGGTGAAACCACACCTCCTTATAAGAAGGGAAAGGGAAGGGACGGTATTTATCACCAGTGCCTACTGGATATTAGGCTCTTGCTGCTTTTTCTTTAAATCCATTCATCAGCTAAGCTGTGTTTACAATCTCCTTTCACCTGGGAGGAACCTGAGGCTCAGAGAGGCGGAGCTAGTTGACCAGGATTGCACAGTTGCTAAGTAGCAGATCCAGGGTCTGAACCCAGATCTGGCCCATCCTCTTTCTCACATCATTCTGGGCAGCAGTTTCTGCCAGTGGGACAAAGGAGGGCAGTAGAAGCTCTCAAAGGCTGACAGAGACCCTCAGTCTGCAGGGACCCGTCCAACCACATTCTCCTGACTTGCTCAGGATGAAGGGTCCTCAGCTTCTCCAGGATCCCCTGACCAGAACTGCTGGTGCTGTAGGCATAGAGCGACATACCATCCCCAGTGAGGCTGCAGAGGGAGCCCCCTCCTCGCTTCCCCAGGCTGTGACTTACCGATGAGTTTCTTAACACACTCTGCACCCAGGCTTTCAAGGAGTTCACGGATTCGTGGGCACAGCTGAGGGTCACACAGAGCCAGTGAAAGAGAGAAAGACATAGAGAGAGAATTGGAAAGAGGGAAGGAAAGAAAGAGGTCAGGAGGTGTGGAGGGAGAGGAGAGATGGAGAAGGAAGAGGACTGGTTATTACCTGCTGTGAGCACCCTGCTCCCCACCCACAGAGATGCTCAGTACTGGGGGCCTTAGAACTTCTACCTTTATGATTCTAGGACTGTGGAAACCTAGAAGGTCCAAATCTGAGAACCAGAGGACACTAGAACCCTAAAAATCTCAGAACATTAGAATCCCAGTACCTTAAGTATCTAGACTGTAAGCATCCTAGATCCCTGTGCTCTTAGAAACCTTGTCCTTTGGACTCTGAAACCTCAAGGGTCAAATGGGGCCCTGGGAACTGTAAAGAAGTGTTTCTCACAATTTTGTGTGCATACAATTCCCCGAGGATCTCGTTAAAAGTCAAATTAATGAGCAGCAGGTCTGGAATGGGACCTAAGGGTCTGCATTCTAAAAAATGCCCAGGGAAGTTCAGTGCTGCTGGTCTGACAACCATAGTTTTAACAGTGACCCTCCAGTTCAGTGAATATCAGGGCCTCCTGGAGGATTCCTTAAAAAAATAAACCCAGATTGCAAGCCCCCTTCCATAGTGACTAATTTAGAATCTTTGGCATTTAGGGCACATGGTACATATGGTTTTGTATATGATACATAGGAATCTGACCTATGGTGTGTACAGATTTTGTATTTAAATAAATTAAATAAAGTTGTATTGAAATAAGAAAAATGTTAGCTAAAAGGCCTATTGGCAGTCCATGGGTATGGCAAATGGTTCAAGTGTGGGACCCAGTGATTTCAGCTCATGTTGGACCCCTCTTCTCCTCGCCAGGCCAGGCTGAGTGAAGCAGGGTGGGGTGGGGGGAAATAGCAACTGACACCTCATAGAGAAGTTAGCCTTTCAGAAAGGAAGGTGCCCAGAGAGTGCAGCCCACCCATGGAATGTCACCCCTGCCCCCACCAGGCCTGGCTCTGCACCCCCAGGAGTGGGGGACTCACCTCATCCTGCACCACAGAGGACACCACTCTTCTCGCAAGGTTGATGCCAAAGTCCACAACATCGTTGAACAGTCCAAAGCGCCTGGAGAAGAGAGGAAATTGATAAAGGCTGGTGAAGTTGGCAGAGCGGCCAAGAAGGAGCAGTGGGAAAGAGGGTGGAATATGGTGGGGCACTTCGAGGTCAGGTGACTTGAGCCTCTACCCAAGGGGATCATCACTTAGAACCCCATGGTTGACCAGCAGCCCACCCCAGTAGCTCATGAGAGTCTTATCACCATCCTGAGACCTCATTCACCCATCCATCCATTCTTTTATCCATCCATCCGTCTAGCCATCCATTCATTTATTTGTCAGCACATATTTACAGAACACCAACTATATGCTGGGAACCAAGCCTGACTTAGGACACAGTGATGAACAAACCACAAACAGCTCCTAACATGGTACCTAAGTATTAGAGGCAAAAATGATCAATCAGAGCTTTCTGTAACATCTTATGGAAAAACCCAAATAAATTTTTTGGCTAACCCCGCATTAAACAAGTTTTCCTAAGGCTTGCTCCTTCCCACTATCAGCTCTCAGCATAACTTTCACCACCTCAGGGCAGCCCTCCCTGACTGCTTGCCTAAGGTAGGACTTTGTACCAGTTTGTATCATAGCACTCTGTTAAGTGTGCTGCACTGCTCAGGGATCTTGGCCATCTGACGTTTCCCGTGTGAGCTCTTTATTACTGGACTGAATGCTTGCCTGTCTGCCTTCCCCTCAAGAGTGTAAGCTCCACAAGAGCAAGGTCCTTGCCTGCAGTCACCATAAATTCTCCAGAGCTCAGAAAGGCAGCGGCTTGGAACAGATGCTCAACATGTTTTTGGCTGAAGGAGGAAATGAAGTAAACATACAACTAAATACATAATGACAACTTATGATAGGTATTGAGAAGGGTGAGAGTAGATCTTCCAAGAGAGAAGAGGAGGAATTTTGTTTTAGACTCTGAAGGATGAGAAGTACAATAAGAAGGAATGTGGGAAAGGTGTTTGAAACTAGGTTCCAGAGCAGTCTGTGCACGGGTCTTGAGTGGAAGTTTTTCTGAGACTCAGAGCAAAAGCTAGTGTGTCTAGGACAGAGAGGGCAAGGGGGAGAGCACACTGATCCAATCAGGCAGAGCCTCAGTGGCACTGGGGAGAGCTTGAGATTCCACCCATGGCGAAGAGAAAAGCCCCAAAAGGATTTGGAGCAGCAGAGTGGAATGCCATTTCACCGATATGGACACTGAGACCCAGAAGGCTGGATGATTTCCCTGGGGCTATAGGCTAGGCAGTGTCCAGCAGGGCTCAGGCATTTGAACTTACATTAGTCTTTCCAAGTGATGATAGGCTACAGAGCCTCTCTGTGGGTTTTGGGGGGTCCCTAGGCAACCTGTGATCAGATCCTTTGTTGGAGCAGGATGGACTGACCTGTATTCATGGCTCAGCCTTGATGCCTGCCAAGGTCAACCTGCCCCAGTCTCAGCTTCCAGACCATTCCTCCTCTCCGAGCCAGGACCAGAGTCAGCCTTTTTCTCTCTACCATCGTCCCTGGGCAAAACCTGCTTTTTTCAACCACACAGTTTAAGATCTAGATTTCGTGGGTTACTGGAGATCAGTGACTTAAATGGAGAGAATTAATTTTTCAAGGCCTCATTTTGGGAATCTTCCATTGAGTGGAAGATGATTAGGGCACAATCTGAAATTAGAGCCAGTAGCAGGGTTTACTCTTCTTGCCTGCCCCTAACTAGAGGCAAGAAGGTAAACACAATATATTATTATTGTTATTATCATTATTATTATTTGAGGGACATTCGACCCTGTGAACTGTAGCCCACCAGGCTCCTTGGTCCATGGGATTCTCCAGGCAAGAATACTGGAGTGGGTTGCCAGTTCCTTCTCCAGGGGATCTTCCCGACCCAGGGATTGAACCCAGGTCTCCTGCATTGTGGGCAGACGCTTTAACCTCTGAGCCACCAGGGAAGCCCGATATAATAAGAGAAGGGTCAGTTCTTCAAGTAGATGTAACAATGTTAAATGTGCACGCAACCGAGCTTCAAAAACCATGAAGCAAAAACAAATAAAGCTGAAAGGTGAAATACACAAACTCACAGTTATGGTTTGAGAGGTCAACACTCCGGTCTTAGTAATGGGAAGACCCAAGAGACAGAAAATAAGGATAGATATTACTATTACTGGAAGCTTAGTATGTGCTTGGCCAAATAGTCTCTGAGTATGCTATGTATTTTCTCATTTGGTCAACATAGTAGCATATGAGTTAGGTAATGTTACCAACCTTAGTTTAAAGATGTGATAGCTAAAGCTTCTATAGGCTAAATTGATTACAAAGACACAAGTGAGTGGCAAAGCTAGCTTGACTCCAGAGTCTGAACTCTCTCTCTCTCTCTTTTTTTTTTTTTTAACCATACTCTGCTCCCTCCCAGGTAAGGAATAGGGCTGAAATTATGGGTCCCAGCTCCTCTGGAATTCCTTGCTGTGCAGAGATGTGTGGGCCTGACCTGTGCAGCACTGTGAGTGAGATGCTTTCTGGGTTGTTGGCGCATTCTCCCACGACCACATTGGAGTCACCACTCTCGGCATCAGTTTCAATGCTGACATTAGTTTGGAGGTCCACAGTGAGGTTCAGGCTGACAATCTCACCCAACAGAGGCCTGCAGGGAATAAGATTCACAGTGAACAGAGGTGAAGAAGTCTCTTCATACTGCCCACAAGTCTCTCTCTCTAGATGGCCATTGCATGGGATGTCTATGGATAAAGTCAATGGTGTGTAAATTTTTTATGAAATCTACATTCTTATATTAGGTATTACTTTTCCTGGTCCCATGGGTTTGGCGCGTATGAAATTTTTATACAGTATCACACTGATAAACAAAATAAAAATAATAGTTAACATTTCTTGAGCACAAACTCTGTGTTAAGTATTTCACAAAAGTATTTTACTTGAATTAAGCGATTTAATCTTGACAGCAGTACCATGAGGGAAAAATACTATGATTATCTCTATTTTCAGAGTGAGGAAATGTCTGGTATAGAGAGAGGTTAAGTAACTATCCCAAGATCTCATATCCAATGAATGATGAAATAGCAGTAGACTTAATTTATAACGACTCGTCTAAGAAAAAAAAAGACTCGTTTACATATCTGCATTTTCCTTTCTCTTAGTATTTAAAAAGTAATTAAAATACTTAGAAGTTACTGTTTCTAATATAATTTGTATAATTAATGAAGTAGTAAAATTTCTAATATAATTATAGTTTCTATATAATTTTCACATGCCTTTCATTACATACTGTATACTACTATATGGCCATACTGGTGATAGCTATTTAAAGAGAATCTTGAGAGACAAAATGATGCTGGAGGAAACTTTGCCTAAGAATTATAAATGTCCATGTCTTCTCAATTTTCAACTATATGATTAGATAAGTTTTACGATTTTGGAAATATATTTCATGGAGGACTTTTTAAAAAAGAGAGTTGGTTCTGGGCCATGTTTCTTAGAACATTTTAAAGGTTAGGATTTAGGAGTTGCAAAGGCCTCCTTATTTTACAGATTGGGAGAGCAAGGCAGCAGGGTGGAAGAGTGCCCAATGCCAGATTGGAGACCTATTGGTCATACCTCACTGCCTCTCCCAACCCTCAGATTCTAAGGCTACTCACAGGTTCACGGTGACATCAGCAGTGATGGGGATCTTCACGTCAGCACTGTTGTTAGAAGTCGCCTCGAATGTGATACCCGGGACTTGGACATTACTGATTCTCACCCTGTGTAAAAACCACAGTTCACCCTTGTCACTCCTGACAGCCATTGCTTGGCTCTTCTCTGCCAGCGTTGTGCTGAGCATTGAGCCTCATGGACTTCACTTGCTTTGGTCTCATGAGAGCCCTGCTCAGGGGTTGGATTCTTTCCATTGGAGGCATGGCAGACTGAGGATCAGACGGCTGTGATTTCCTCAAGATGCCAAGGGTGAACATGTGCCAGAGCCAGTATTTGTTTTTTTTTGTTTTTGTTTTCAGTTGAGATATAGCTGCTTTATGATGTTGTGTTAGTTAGTGATTCAGGTAGAGATATGTATATTTATAGAGGTATCTTTATTTCAGATTCTTCTACCTTATAGGTTATTACAGAATATTGAGTATAGTTCCCTGTGCTATATAGTAGGTCCTTGTTGGTTGTTTATTGTATATATAGTAGTGTGTATATGTTAATGCCTGGAGTAGGAAATGGCAGCCCATTCCAGTATCCTTGCCTGCACAATCCCATGGACAGAGGAGCCTGGTGGGCTATGGTCCATAAGGTTGTAAGGAGTTGGACATGACTGAAGCAACTTAGCATATGTTAATGCGAAACCCCTAATTTCTCTCCCACATTGTTTTCCCTTCTGGTAACCATGCGTTTGCTTTTTATGTCCACAAGTCTGTTTTGTATAAGATCTTTTGTATCATATTTTAGATTCCATACATAAGTGGCATCACATGGTATTTGTTTTTCCTCCGTCTGACTTACTTCATTTAGTATGATAATCTCTATGTCCATCCTTTGGTTGCTGCAGTCAGGATTAATTAATTCTTTTTATGCAGAGTCAGAATTTGAACCCAGAACTGCCTGACTCCCAGACGTTATGTGTGGAGCCACCTGTGTGGTGTGAATTCTAGTCTTCTCTCTCTTGAGGTCATTTAGGCTTTTATACTCAGCTATATTCAGAGAAGAAAAGTCATTCCTTAGAAAAGGGACTTTAGGCATCAGCAAACAGATAGAGGTGAGGGAGAAGAGAACCTTCATCCTGACCCTGAAATCACAGAATGAGAAGGTCCAGACCCATGAGATGCTGGACAGGCCCTGCAGCGCTGACTCTAATTTTCCCAGGCTCTGGTAGAGCTGGCCTCAGACCGCTTCTGCTCTGCAAGAACACACAAGGTTTGTTCATCTTTCTTTCTTTTATATTAAACTTACCTACCCAAATATACATATTCTCTTTTCTGGGAGCAAAGATTTCCAACATGAAGCATCAACTCACCCTGTAAGCCTGTTCACTACTTGAAAAATTCCAGAAATGAGTTGTTCCAACAAATTCTCAGATTCCTGGTTCTCCACAACCTCTTCTGAACACCTGGATTGCAATTCAGTCTTCAAATTCTGAAAGATAACTGCAAAAACAATCTCTGTTTAGTGTAGTACACAACTTAAGAAGCAGTTCCTAGGCACCAGGTACTAATGAGACTACTTTCCTAGGTTATCTTATTTCATCTTGTAACACCCCCATAAAGTAGATGGTACTATTATCTGCACTTTCAGATGAGGAATTAAAAGATCAAAAGATTAAGAAACGGGCCAAGGTCACACAGCTAGGAGACCTTGTGCCTAGTGTGCTGCCTTCGTGCTAATATATGCTCGTCATTTCAACAAAGCAATCAATCCACTGAGCAGGCAGTAGATATTGATTGCACATCAGATTCTAGTAGTGAAGATTAAGGAGATGCTCATACAAACAGAATAAACTGAGAACGAAATAAGAAATGGAAAATGTAGAATCAAAGAAAAAACATGGCTCCAAATTATTAAAGTGGCAAGTAGGAGCCCTGGATAACAGGCCTAGAAAGCAGTGATTCATTCAGGAGCAGGAGGACAGAGAGTCCTAACAGAGGGTCTTCCAGAGATAAGAGAGGTGTGATAGAGGAAGTGACATGGCAGATGCAGAATGGCATAGTTGAAAAGAGTTCAGAATATATGTGTAGGAAATAATTCAAATGAGAAACAGGAAGCAACAACTAGCTCAAAAAAACACACACAAAAGGCTACAGGAAAAGATATGTATTCAGAGTACTCCAACTTGCAATGGACAATATGTACCTAATTATAATGATGCAAACAGAGACGGAAACTCCGTCTGGTCCTATAGATAATCCAGACACTTCTGCTTCTGAGCCCAGTTTTGTCAGCAGTGAAACTGGAAAGTGGGTCCCTCTTATATCTTTGACATTTGCCCAAGCCCTGGCAAGGTTTGAAAGACAGTCATATACAGAAATTAGTTTCTCCTATAAAGCATGTTTGTCATGGTGCTGGTAATGTTTCCAGAAATTGAAAAGAAGGCCCAGTTCTTCCAAGAAATCAGGATTACAAGGACATATGATTAACTAGAAAGATAGGTAATTTTAAAGCTACCTAGGCTAGGTAGGAATCCTTTTCCAATAGTTAATACAGAGTACTAAGTAAATTAAATGGCCAGCAAAAGACTATGCCACAAGTATAAATAAAATATTTAAATTAAATATGTAAATGACTAATAAATATGAAAAAATATGAGTGAATTCTTTCAAAATTAGAGAAAAGCTAAGTGACATGAATTATAACCTTTCATCTGTGAGATTGGCAAAAAATTCAGTTGTCCAAAACAGTGCTGTCAGGGAAGTGGAAAAAAAGGTAATCTCATAGACTATTGGAGAAAATGTTAGCATAGGGTATTATTTGTCAATATCTACTGTAATTTAAAATATGCATACTTTTGAACTTTTGAAATGTCACTTTGAGGAATTTATCCTAAGAACATATTAGCAAAGTTTACCATGATATAAGATGTAAAGTGATATTCAGTTAAGTGTTGCTTGTGTCTAGAAAAATAATAAACAATGACCAATTAGTCATTATTTCCAAATAAACAGGAACCAATTAGCAACCTACCTTAGTAAACAACCCATAAAGAGAGCCCCTGCTACAGTCTTTGGTAATACAGGCATAGTATTTAGCAGGCACTCTCCCAGGTGCCACTGACCGTCACTATTGTTGACTCACTTTCAATTGTACTGTCAAAGCTGGCAAGTCCACTCTCAAGAGCAGATCTCAGCTTCCTCAGAACATCGTTGCCACGATTGTCAAGAAGAGATGCTGAGGTCCCAGCCAGCAGGCCGCACAAGAGAACAAGTTTCCAAAGCTGAAACATCTTGTCCTGACACCTGGGCAGTCATGGGAGGATCAGGAGTGAGAATTACCCATAGGGAAATGCGATCTTGGATGAGCACCTATCACTCTTACACTCAACAGACCTTGAAGATAGATGTGGTTATCTCCTCTCTCACCACCCAGGTCAGAAAGCTAGAGCAACTTGCCCAGAGATAAACAACCAGTGAAAGAAGGAGATACTATTTGAAAAGTCATACTTGACTCCAGGTCAGTGCTCTTTGCTAGGGGTCTTTTGCACTTGCTGGCTTCTCTGCCTGGAACATTTCCCTCTTCTTTACATTTTTACCTGAGTCACTTCCTACTGACTCCAAATTCAGTAAGATAGCATGTCCTCTCACTCTAGACCTCTCCCCAGGGTCTAGGATAGGGGGCCCCACTGCACCATCTCGCTGCCTTCACTGTATGGCCAGAGTCCTGGGGACCAGTTAGAGAAGACTGACTGCCTTTCCCATCAGGCTATGCACCCCTTAGAGGAGGGATTGTGACGTATCTCACTATCAAATTTATAACACATAGTAAAAAACCTGCTCTTCGCTCACTACAACAAAATAAAGCTTGCTGAATAAAAGTATGAACAAATAAATGGGCACTACATCATGACTCTGCTTTGCTTATCAGTTTGGCACCTTTCCTAATTGCATATATTTCTTAATTTGCTCTGATCAAGATAGAAGCTAACTGAATTAGACCGATCCCTCTGCCTCTGGCCCCCAAAGCCTTCTGAAGGCCTTAGGTGGGGTGACAATAGGTAGAAAGCCCATCGTTCACAGGTTTGGAGAAAAATACTTACAAAATCCTTGCTCCCCTGAACAGTCTCCTGAGTTCTGCTGGGTGGTTATGGCCCTTATATCTCCTGGATGGTGATGTGGTGGAAGGCTGCCCCCAGAAACAAGCCCTGTGTTCAGAGCCATCCAAGGAGACTCCAATGAAAATAACCCCTGTCCAGAGTGAATACAGAGAGACTTCCGAAGCAAAGGTCACCCAGGATGCTTGAATTGGAATGGGTGGATACGGAGAGGACTTTGTGCCAAGACTAAGAGCAGGTTCTCATGCTGCCAAGACAGCGGCCATTGCAAATGGGGGCTGGGATAAAGACCGAGAATGGATGAAGTGGAGAATGTTCTGGTAGAAGGACCCATGGTGATCATCCAGCTTAATTCTATCAGGATTTGGAAACAGAGGCTGAGAGGGAAATTATGATACTATTCTATCAGTATTTGGGAATCAGCTTGAGGTCCCCCAGAAAGACAGGGACAGATATGGGGCTAGAATTGTGGCCCACAGAGTCAGTGTCAGTGACCAGCGAGGTCATTCTTCCCAAACCTTCTCTTATGTCTGAGTGCTCTCCATAAAATCCCTCACAGTGGAGCCAGCCTTAGGGCAGATGTTTTCAGTTCAGGACCACCCTCCCCTGTCTGCCTACTCCATTTAGTCAGTACAGTTCCTCCTGTGAGTGAACATACCCTGCCTCCATACGTGCCCTCACGTATGCAGGATTCCTATGCACACTTGCCCCCAACCCTTCTACTCTCAATGCAGTGGCCAGAGGTTGAAGTACTCAGCTTCAAAACAGCAACCCCATCAAGGCCTTGTGGTACTGTTCACTGCCACCCCAAACACATCTACCTCTCCTTCCATGGCCCTACTGACTTCCTTCTGTTCCGGAAGGATACCAACCCTTTTGCTGCCTTTGACCTCCGCACAGACCTTTCCCTTTTTGCAGAACTCGCCTGCCTAGCTGACCCTGGCTCTCGACATCACCTCGCAACCTCTGTGATGGCTCACCTGAGGTGGTCCCTCCCCATCTTCCCCAAGCACAGTTTCTTGCTGGCTTCTGTCACAGCAGATCATTATCATTGGCTTTTCCCCTTGTTCTCTGCCCTCAGCAAGTTGTTACCACCCTTTCCTCTAGGGCTTTCCTCTCACATGGGTCCCAAGACACTGACCTTGCTCTAGAATGCTCCAGGCATCTCTGTGGCATCTGATAAGGCTGTCCACTCCCTGATAAGGTGGTGAGGGTCCCATCCTTAGAGATGCTTGGTAATTTGACCAGATGACTGCTAACATCCTGTGTGACTTGATGTGACTGTGAGCTGTGATTCAAAATTTCCATAGTCTCTCGTTTGAAGATCAATGTGGCACATTTGTATAACTCTTGCTCCCAAGTTTTTTTTCTTCCTGAGTCTCACTGTCCCCTGGGGATGTGATTCCCTCAGGCTTCCTGCCTCTTTCCTTTTCTCACCGGCCTGTCCTCCCCAAGACCCACATCCACCTGGCCATGGCCTCCTGGAGTCACACTGGCTGGTGCTGGGTAGTTTGTCATCACAGACCACACCCAGGACAAAGCCAGCTTCTTTTTTGTCTTCTGGGGGAAGCAATGAGTGGCATTCATTAGCCAAAATGCCCAGCTCCCAGTAGGGGCAGGTGAGTGTCAGGGCCTGGGCTTGGCACTGCAGGTCCACTTTCCCAACTGGTGCTCAGGACAACTCCATGAGGAGGTTCAAAAAGCCCAATTTTCTGGTGAGGAAACAGGTTTAGGGAAAGGAGGTGACTGGCCCAGGTCTCACAAGGACAGGGCCCAGTGTTTGGGTCCCAGGGAAGGACATTTCACTCAGATCACCTTGAGGCCAGCTGGTGGGGCAAGAGTCCTTGGACTTCAATACCCTGTTTATTTCTTGACCTCTGCTGTTTGAGTTGGTTGTAATGCATGGTGCATTGGGCCCGTGTCAACCCGGAACACCCGGTCCTAGAGTGCAAATGCACGCCTACTTGGCATTAGGTTGGGAGCACCCGCTAGTCACCCAGGGTCAGTCTCTTCCATTTGCCCACCTGCATCTCAGTAGAAACCTGGAACCCTGTCCTGGACATGATAGCAGCCAGGAGAATGTAGGGGTAGGTCCAGAGGTTTCGGGAGTTAGCCTTCCTCACCCTGATTCTGTTCCCACCATCAAAGCACAGGGCAGGTGCCCAAGCTTAAGCCAGGGACATGGAGAACCCTGTCCAGCAGAGCCTTAGGCCTGTCAGCAGACCACCCTCCCAGACTGTGCCCAGTTCTGCAAATACTTGAGGCCCCTCTTCTCCTGGTTGTGGGCACAGAGCTGAGGGCTGTGCAGAAACCTTATGCAGAGAGTTGTCCCTACTCAGGAACAGAGCCCAGGGGACTGAATGTGATGTAGTGAGCTCAGACCTGGTGTTGGCCCCAGGCTTCAGCTGGTGAAATAGGTAATCAACCTGCGTTTGGATCCAGGTGGCAAATGGAAATTAAAATGGTACCAAAGGACTGCTGCTCATAGCCTGGCTGTAGTGCTGGGCCAACTGAGTTTGAATCCTCTCCTCCTATTACTGGCTATGCAGCCTGGACGAGGAGCTTCATCTCCATGAGCCTAAGGTCCCCTGTGTGTGAAATGGGACTAAAGATGGGATTCTCCTCCAGGTGTGTGGTGAGGATGTGGTGGGATAATGTGTATGAAGGGCTGAGCATGAAGTAAGTACCTGATACGCAGTAACACCAATGATGAAATGATGATGACAGTTGTTTCTATTGTCAGGCCATTTCACTCCCCTCCAACTCAGGTCTCCCATCTATACGTGGTCCTACCCCAGAGGGTTGTGGGGAAGACTAAGTGAGAAGATAAAGCACTCAATACGCTTAATGCTTCAGCAAAGCTACTGCATTTCTTACTTTTGTGTGCAGTAAAGACTAAATGAGATAAAATGGGCTCAGGTCTCCAGTATACCAGTGTCCATGAATCCTGGCTCCCTTGGGTGATGGTATTTAGTTCTTGGCAGCTGTGCTTCCTCATAAGCCTAAGTTTCCCTTCTGGGGCTGAGTTAGTGAAGACAGTACCATGGTCTCAAATACGATCTGATTGAATATAGGGATTGGATGGGGCTTTATGTTAAGAAGCCCTCGCAGGCAGCTCCTGAACTTGGAGGGAAGGATTGATTAGTGATGTCTGCCACAAGTTCAGGAGGGGAGGGCGGAGGCACTGCGTGTGTGCCACTGTGGGACCAGGTCATATCCAAGAGGCCCTTTATCCAGCGATGGGCACACCAACACCACTCGTTCATGGAGGGTGGGACTCTGGGACCTGCCTGGTGCTGGGAGAAGGAGATGGAGACCCTTATCTAGGTTCCAGTCTTGGCCAGTGAATAACCTGCTTTGTGACTCTGAGTAACATGTTCATTTTCTCCCAAGGTCTCCGTTGCCTCTAACTACAAAATGAACAGAGGTTCCCTGCTACATGGCTGACTCCTCAGGGCTCTGAGAGGTGGTCAGGAACATCTAAGGGATACTTGCTACATTCCCACCTGCTGGGCCACCCCACACTCTTGCTTTGAGCCTGAATCCCATCAGCTCCTCGGGCACAGTGATAACCACCTCCTCTCTGATGCCATAAGGGCCAAAACCACAGCCTTCATGCCCAGACCCTGACACAGAACAGATTTTCAATAAATATTCATTATAGCTTGCATAAGCATTTTTAATGCTGATTAATTAAAATGTACCCATCAAGGAATCCATGCATTTTATTTGTAACAGTACAATAAGCTTGCTCTTAGGTCATCCTGGGGTGTACATCCCAGAACTTTTCCTTGTTGGTGGTATGACAGCAGGTAAATGTCATAACCTCTTGGAGCTCTGTTATTTTTGCTTTCAACCATGAAAAGGAGCACCAGATTATCCTCTACCTTAGAAGACCTGCTGGGGGCACTAAATGAGGAAATGTCAGTAGAGAGCCCAACCCAGCCCTGGATGAGGAAAGTGCTCCATGAATAATAGAGATCATCATAACTGCTATCACTGCAATACATAGTTGTGAGTTGTGACCTAAGGCAGCATTCAGGAGCCCTGGAAAATAGGGAGGGAGACAAGGGGCAGTGTGTGCAGCTCTTGAAAGTAGATGAGGCTGTAAGCAAATCAGAGCACTGCCACTTACTAGCCTTATGATCTTTTCCTTCTAGAGACTCAGTTTAAACACCTGTAAATAGGGCAAATGGGTGTACCTACATCGCTGAACTGGTCTGAAGAGTACACAGTCAACATATATAAATCTGGACACGTGGTCCCTAAAGATTTGCTTTCTTCCTCATCCACTAGAGAGGGATGAGGAAGGGATCTCGTCACTAGGCCCCACTAGGCAGGGATCTCATCTGTTTTGTTCCCGGACGTGTCCCCTGTGCCATAACAATGCCTTGTGATCGTAGCTGATGAACACATGCTCCCTGATGTGTTTTTGTCACTGTTATAACATACAGATCGGGGACCCTGCCCATGGCTGACTTCCCTGAGGGAGAGCACGTCGCTCTGTTTTCAAGTACTTTCTGTGCATGTCGGGCTCTCCCCAGACACGGGGCTCTTCTGCTGCATTAGAACCCACCCCTCCTTTCTCTCTGGTCCCATAGGTGACCACAGGTATGTGTAGCAGCTAAGCATGTGGGCTGGGCTGGCCCGAGGTTTCTCCCCTATGCACGTTGCTCCAGCTGGTGGGAATGTAGCAAGTAGCCCCCAGACATTCCTGACCACCTCTCAGAACACCAAGGGGTCAAATGTGTAGCAGGAAGCCTCTATTCATTTTGTAGTTAGAGGAAATGGAGACCCTGGAGAAAATGAACATCTTACTCAGAGTCACAAAACAGGTTATAAACTGAGCCAAGCCTGGAACCCAGATCAGGGTCCCTCCTCCACTCCACAGCACTAGGCAGGTCCCAAAGTCCCAACCTTCATGAACTTGTGGTGTCCATGCGCCCGTCACGGGCTGGAGGGGCCATTAGAGATGACCTGGTCCTGATCTGGCGAACATGCAGTCGTTCCACTCTCCCCTCCTGAATCTGGGGCAGACATCACTAATCAATCCAGCCCTCCAAGCCCAGGAGTCGCCTGGGAGGGCTTCTCTGCAGAAAGCTCCATCCAGTCCCTACAATTAATGAGGTGTACTGATACCAGAGTTCTTGGAATCTCTAACATGGTCCTGACAGGAAGCTGAGGCTTAGTGAGGAACTGCACCTTGCAAAGCTTATACACCAGTCACCAGGGAGCCAGAATTTATAGACACAGGTGTACAGGAAGTCTGAGCCCATCTAGGTCATGTGGTCTTTATAGCACACACAAAAGAAATCTGGTTTCCATTGATTAAGGGTAAAGCATATTGGATGCTTGATCTCCCTTCAACCTCTCCATAACCCTGTGCAGTGGGGTCAGGTCCAGATGGGACACCTGAGGTGTAATTATAATATCATCATCAGTGTTATAACCGTGTATTAGAAGCCTATACACATTATCCCTCCACGTCCTCACAGCACACCTGGGAGGAGACTCCCATACTTGGTCTCATTTTGCACACTAGGGACCTGAGGTTCAGGGAGATGAAGGCCCTTGTCCAGGCCTCAAGCCAGCAACAGGGAAAGAGAGGATTAGAAAGCAGTCTGCCCGAATCCAGAACTGAGGTCTGACCACCATCCCCTTGGTGCCCTTTTAATTTCCATTTTGCTATGGGGATCCAGGTACCAGGTTGTTTACCTACTTTACAAGGAGGCAGCGGAAGCCTGGGGCCAACTCCAGGTCTGAGTTCATTACATCACTCCCCACCCCCTGGGCTGAGGTCTTGAGGTGAGAACAATTCTCTCCACAAGATTTTCCTCAGATCCCTCAGCTCTGTGCCCACAACCAGGGGAAGAGGGACCTCAGATGTGTACAAACCAGGCTCAGACAGTGTGGAGGGTGGTCTGCTGATGGATCCAAGGCTCTGCTGGATGGGGTCCTCCATGTCCCAGCACCAGGCTTGGGCACCTGGGCTGCCACCCTCCCCCTGCTCTGTGCTCTGATGGTGGGACCACAGTTACGGTGAGGAAGGCTAGCTCCTCAAGCCT
Source organism: Cervus canadensis (assembly GCF_019320065.1). Classification (NCBI taxonomy): domain Eukaryota; kingdom Metazoa; phylum Chordata; class Mammalia; order Artiodactyla; family Cervidae; genus Cervus; species Cervus canadensis. Next base: position 61,486,236 of record NC_057395.1, on the reverse strand, counting down.
CTAGCCCTGCTTGTACTTTTTCCTAGCTGAGTTCATCCGGTTCCTACTGAGACACAGGTGGGGGACCGGAGGAGATGGACACAGGTGACCCAGAGGTCTCTGCTGGTGCTATAAGCCCGATGCCAAGTGGGCACCCATCTGGGCTTCCTGGACCAGGTGTTCCGTGTTGACATGGGCCCAACCACCAGGCGTAACAACCAACTCAAACAGCAGACGTCGAGGAATAAACATATTCAAGTCCAAGGACTCTCCTGCCTCATCAGCTGTCCTCGATATGACCTGACCTTTCCTGTGGACGCAAATGCTGGTTTTCTGTGCTTGTGAGACCTAGGCCAGCCACCTCCCTTCCCTGAACCTCAGTATCCTTAGTTGGAAAATGAGGTTTTCCATGCCTACTATGTGGGTTGCCGTGAGCACCAATGGTGAACATGCACCCGCAGTGCCAAGCCATTTGCCCGGGCCACAGTCTCCCTAGACTTTCCAGCAAAGAGGTTAAAATGATGACCTCTAAACTCTCCTGTGGCTTTGATGTCTGTTATGTTCCCAGTGTGGTTGTGTGACCCTCGAGTAGGCATCAGAATGGAGGAGGAAGACATGAGTTTACAAATGTGTTTCCAGGACTTCCTGTCGATTTGAATGGTAGGAGCTGAATCACACCAGCTTCAATAAAAATAAAAAATAAGAAGCGAGAAATGTATTTGAACAGGAATTTTTGTGGCAAGGAGGACTTCAGGTACACTTGGATCAAGGCACTATAACAATGTATTGTCTCATCCCCTTTGTACAGCTTCTTCTTCTAGTGAGCTTTGCCAAAATATTTGTATATAAATGCTATCTTGAGGACAAATCAGATCGAGGCAACATGTGAAGACCTAAAGCCCCCTTGTGAGTCATGAGATCTAGCTAAGGGTTTTTTTTCTTTCTTTTTTCTTTTTCTTTTTCATTTTCAAAGGACCAATATTAGTTTGGTTAATATTTAAATTATTTTTCTCTTCTTATTTAATTTACTCTAGCTGTAATGTTTATTGTACTGTTTCAGTGGTAACCAGGGCTTAGTTATTCTTCTTTTTCTAATCCCTTAAGGTGTAGAAGTAGGTTGTTTATTGGGGTTTTTCTTGCTTCTTTATATAGGCATTTATTGCTACTCTTCCTCATATTTTAATACTAGGGATATAATATACAACATGATGACTATAGCTAGCAGTGGTGTATGATATATAGAAACTTTGTTAAGAGGGCAAATTTTAAGAGTTCTTATCACAAGGAAAAACTGTTGTTCTTTTTTTCTTCATTTTTTACTGTATCTATATGAGAACTTGAATGTTAGCTTAACCTATTGTCATAATCACTTCATAGTACACAGAAATCAAACTGTTGGCTTCAACTTATACAGTGATGAATGTCAATTTTGTTCTTACCAAAAAATGGGAAAAAGATGACTAAAAAGGTGTAAACCTTTTTTGTGAGAGCTGACACTTCCTGAACCCTCTGTCTGTATGGGACAATGATGACAAGGTAGCTTGGGTAGACCTACCAGTTGGAAAACATGGTCTCTTTGTCGGGGCAACATTGAGGAGTGGCTCCTACTTACCAGGAGACAGCTCTTGAGCAGAGTCTTAGGGCTGAGGAGGATTGAGAAGCTGGAGGGAAGAGAAGGAATGATGACCAGGTGGTGGAACAGCCTGGACAAAGGCTCAGCACTGACCCGAGTGGGCTACTGCTCAAGAGAAGCCCTGAATTGTGAGACCTGCTTGTGCGCTGTTGTGAGAGTTGGTCTTGTCACAAAATAAGATAGAGAGGAAAACTCTCATTCCTTTGCTATGGCCAGCAGAGGAAGCACCAGCTCTGACTTCCAATGGAATCCAGTTTTGTCTCTGACAGGCTGTGTTGCCCTGGAGAAGTCATTTCACCTCTCTGAGACTCAGTTGCCACGCCTACTTCAAGAACCATTCACTGCATCACTCGGTAGAAATCAGAATTGAGTGAGATACAGTGTATAAAGATTTAATACAGTATTTCTCAACACCATTTAGCAGTGACTCCAGTGTGTAGAGGCTGGCATTCATCTTGTGCTCACCAGTTTCAGACTCTGGTAAAGCACTTTCCATTCATTGACTCATTTAATTCTCACATCAACACAACGAGGGAGGTTTTGCTGTTAACTCCATTGGGCAGGTTTGAGGACTGTGGTTCTGAGAGGTTAAGTAAGTTGGCTGAGATCACACAGCTGGCAACAGCAGAGGCCAGGTCATGCTCAGCTCTGTCCAACCTCTCACCTCACGTGTGTCAGGAGCCCCGGCACAGCCTGAACTGATGTCTCTTGGGAGAGCTGCTCCAAGGCCCTCCCGACCAAGCTGCCCCAGAGGCTCAAGGGCCTCCTACGGTGACTTGATCTTGTCAGACATCCTTCAGACAGAAGGCCCTTGAGTGAGGCAGCGCTTGTTTGGGCTTCTCTTACCCCGAGTCTCCCATGAGGACGACAGTGGTTCTTCCCTCACAGAATTGCACACAGCACTGAGATGGCTCATGGCAAGATGGGCAAATGTTCCCTGGCCCTCTTGGCAGGAAAGTCAGATGGCGTCCTGAAAAGGAGAGGCCCAGGGTCCCTGAGGTGATAGCCTGGGTCTGTCTTCTGCAGAGGTGACACGGCTGTGAGTAGAGGGCTCTGTGCTCCAAACTCCAGGGCAAAGGGGAAGCTGAGGGCTTGCATGTTGAGAAGGGCCATGAGGAAACCTCATCAGTCTTGGGTGGGAGAGATCAAGGCCAGGACAGCGGGACCTGCTTGGGGCTGGGGAGAGGTGGCTGAGTACTCAGGGGGATGTCTCCTCTCTGAGCAAGAGATCCCTTATCCATGGGTTTAAAACCTAGTCCTGCCAGTTGTTACCCTGTAACCTCAATATGTCACTTGTCCTTATGAGCCTCAGTTTCCTCATCTGTCCAATGGGGACAAGATTGTTGTCTCCTGCAGAAGGGTTTTATGAGGAGGTCATGAGGTGAGGTGTGCTGTTGAAGGCAGCCCTCCAACATGGCGGTGGTGTTAGCAGAAGCATAATGAGGCTGTCTCTAGTGAACTTGGATCACCTTTTTGCCCTTCGGGTCTCAGTGATCCTATTTTTAAGACACAGAAGTGAGGCTGGATAATCCCAAAGTTCCCTTCCAGCTACAGATCCATGTCTCCACCGCCCTAATTGCCCATACCTCACCTTCCCTGAAATCCCAGTGGAAGGAGTGCAACGGGCCACACAGCAGGTGCAGAAATGGCTTTTTATTGCTGGGGGTGGAGGGTAAGGAACACAGGATGTCCTGACTGTGAGAGATGTCCTTTGACTGGGTTCAGTTGTCACTCCTGGAGGATGGTGGCAGCACCAACCGTCCCAGAGGGAGACGGTACAGAGATTCAGTCACGTCCCTGTGAACCAATCTGGAAGGAGACCACGGTGTGAGGCATGGACACTCCGGGGCCCTTACTGGCTCCTGCGTTCATCAGACATGGCAGCAGGAGTACTTCCCCCAAACCCTGCGAGCCCTGAGGCTTTAGCAGGGACTGGCACCTGTGGTTTGGGGTCTTTCTCTGGCACCGGGCACTGACCCCTCCGCATCCCCTCACCCTCCCACCTCCTCACTTTAGCAACAGTGACCAATGTGGAAAGACTAAGCAAAGCCCAGAGGAGCCAGGGTTCAGGGTTCAGTGTATGATGAGGATCAGGGATCAGACTGAGATACAGGTCACCACTCTATCCATGACCAGTGTCAGGGCTCAGTCATCAAGTGGAGTGAAAGCTATGTCTGACTGTGTTCTGAACTCAGTCAGGGAGAAGAATCAAGTGCAGTCTGGATGTGTGATTAAGGGTCAGGACTCAGTCTGTGACTGAGATCAGGGCTCAGTCTGCTACTAGAGAAAGAAGAGAAGCCAAGCTTTGCTTCTGCTTCTCCACAGGCCCCTGTGTGTGTGTGTTGGGGGGGGGTGCGGGGGGGTGTTTATCCTCCCATAGTCCAGGGCCCAGAGCCCAGCCCTCACCAGCAGGCACGCGTCACAGAGGTTTTCAACTGTGCTCTTTACTTTTTCTGTTGGTTTTCATAAAGTTCATCTGAAAGAACAAATCAGTAGAAGTTCTCAGGTTCCAGCACTAGAAGCTGAATAGAAATCGGACGCTAATGGCTGAAACTGTCCAGCAGGTCAGACTTGACAGCCACGGGACATCTTCCATGTCACTCCATCTCTAAGCCTCAGTTAGATCATCTGTAAAATGGGTATGATGACACAACCCGTCCCCACAGGGTCATTGCAAGGATCCAATGAGATAGTATAGAAGAAGCACTGAGCAAAGGCCCAATGAACTGGGTCTGTGGCTATTTTCTAGAAAAACTGCCTCCCGGACCCTGACACTGTTACTCACCCCATTTCTGTTGCCCCTCAGCCCCAGCAACCCCAGTGTTGCCAGAGATCCAGGTCAAGAAGAGCCTCCAGAGGTTGGAGGTGAAGCTATATCCTCTTCTAAAAAGTGAAAGGCAAGGGGCTGTGTTTATTAAAAATGCCTACTGGATATTAAACTCTTTCTACTTTTTCTCTAAATCTTCACTGACCAGCTCGGCAGCGTTTGCAATCTCCTTTCACTTGGGAGTAAGCCGAGGCTCAGAGAGGTAGAGCCAGTTGACTCCGACCTCACAGTTGCTAAGAGAACATCCAGGTTTTGAACCCAGATATGGCCCGTCCTCTTTGTCACATCATTCTGGGCAGGAGGTTCTGCCAGTGTGACAAAGGAGGGCAATAGAAGCCCTCAGAGGCCCACAGAGGCTATCAGACTGCACGGCCACACTTTTCCGACTTGTTCACAGTGAAGGGTCCCCAGCTTCTCCGGTGCGGCAGGCATAGAGCAGTGTGCCCTCCCCTGCTAGGCTGCATAGGGAGCCCCCTCCCCGCTTCCCCAGGCTGTGACTTACGGATGCGGTTCTTAACATAATCCACATCCAGGCTTTCAGGGAAACTGTGGACTCGTGGGCACACCTGAGGGTTACAAGGAGCCAGGGAAAGAGAGAGACACAAGAGAGAGAAATGGAGAGAGGGAAGGAAAGAAAGTGGTCCGGAGGTGAGGAGGGAGAGGAGAGATGGGAGAAGGAAGAGGACTGGTTATTACCTGCTGTGAGCGCCCTGCCTGCCACCCACAGAGATGCAGTACTGGGGGCCTCAGAACTTCTGACCCTTAGGGTTCTAGAACAGTGGAAACCTATAAGGTCCAAATCTGAGAACCAGACAGCACTAGGGTCCTAAAACTTCAGAACATTAGAATCCTAGAACCTTGGAGAATCTAGACTTTTAACATTGCAGAACACTATGCCCTTAGAAGCCTTGACCACTGGACTCTGAAATTTTATAGAGTTAAATGGGGCCCTGGGAACCATAGAGAAGTGTTTTTTTGTTTCCCACAATTTTGTGTGTCTACAATTCCCTGAGGATATCATTAAAATGCAGATTACTGAGCAACAGATCTGGGGTATTATCTGAGTCTCTATTATGCATTTCTAATGAGTGCCCATGAGAGGTCAGTGCTGCTAATCTGAGGAACACACTTTGAGCGTGACTCAAGTTCAGTAAATCACAGAACAACATGGAGGACTTTTTAAAAATAAAGTCAGAGTCCCAGCCCCCTACCAGAGTTGACTAATATAGAATCTTTAGAATTTCAGGCACATGGTACATATGGTTTTTTCATATGATGCATATGAATCTGAACTACAGTATGTACAGTCTTTTTTTTATTTAAATGAATTAAAATTGTGTTGAATGAAGACAGACATTAGCTACAAGGCCTACTGGCAGTCCATGGGTATTTTAAATGGTTCAAGTGTGGGACCCAGTGATTTCAGCTCAGGTCACGCCCCTGCTCACCTCCTCCCCAGACCAGGCTGAGTGAAGTGGGGCAGGTAGCAATTGATTGCCCCAAGGAAGTTGGCCCCTCAAAAATGAAGGTGCCCAGAGAGTACAGCCGAGCCAGGGAAAGTCACACCTGACCCCACCAGGCCTGGCTCTGCACCCCAGGATTGGGGGACTCACCTCGTAGTGTGTTACCAGGGACAACACCTTGTTCACGAGGTTGATTGCAAAGTCCAAAATCTCCTTGAACAGTCTAATGCGCCTGAAGAAGAGAGGAAACTGATTAAGTTTGGTAAAGTTGGCGGAGCAGCCAAGCAAGAGCAGTGGGAAGAGGGCAGAAGGTGGTGAAGCACCTTGAAACCAGGTGACTTGGGCCTCTACCCAGGGGGATCACTACTTAGAACCCCATGGTTGACCAGCAGCCCACCTCAATAGCTCATGACAGTCTCATCACAACCCTAAGACCTCATTGATCTATCCATCCATCCATCCATCCTTCCATCCACCCATCCATCTATTCTTCTATCCATCCATCCATTCATCCGTACATCCATTCTTCTATCCATCCATGCTTCCATCCATCCGTGCATCTAGTCATCCATTCATTCATCAACACATAGATAGAGAGCACCAACTATGTGCTCAAAAGCAAGACTGACTGGTGACACAGTGATGAGCAAAGCCCAAGCAGCTCCTAATGTGGTACCTGAATACTGGGTTGGACAAAAGTTTTGATTGGAGTTTTCTGCAAGATCTTATGGGAAAACCCAAAAGACTTTTTGGCCAACTTAGTTTTAATGCATTTTCCTAAGACTGACTCCTTCCCACCTTCAGCTCTCTGCCTAAGTGTCACCTCCTCAGGGCAGTCCTTGTAACTGTTTGCTAAGGGAGGGCTTTCTGTCATAGTACCTGTTAGGTGTGCTGCTCCGCCCAGGGATGATGGCAAGCGAACATTTTCCGTGAGTGTTCTTTACTGTTAGACTGAATGCTTCCCTGTCTGTCATTCCCTCCAGAGACTAAGCTCCATGAGAACAAGCACCTTGCCAGCAGTCACCAGTACTTTCTCCTGAGCTCAGAATGGTGCCTGCCTGTATGGAGCAGCTGCTCCACACGTTTTTGGCTAAAGGAATAAATGAAATAAACTTACAATTGAATATTTAATGACAATTTGTGACAAGTAGTGAGAAGGGCAAGAGTAGAATCCTATGAGGGAGGAGAAGAGGAGAGGAACAATGTTTTAGACCCTAAACAATGAGACATACATGGAAATGGGATGCAGGAAAGGTGTCCTAGGTGCCTGAGCAGCCCATGCACAGGTTCTGAGTGGAAGGAGTTTGTCTGAGGCTCAGAGCAAAAGCTAGTGGGTCTAGGGCAGAGTGGGCAAGGTGTGGATACAAATCAGGTAGAGCTAGATGACCCTGGGAGGGCCTGAGTTTGCATCCAAAGTGGATAGAAAAGCCCCCTGAGAGTTTGAAGCAGCAGAGTGGAATGTCATTTTACAGACATGGACACTGAGACCCGGAAGGCAGGATGGTTTCCCTGGCACTATAGACTAGGCAGTGTCCAGTAGGGCTCAGACATTTGAGCTTACATCTCAGTCTTTCCAAGTGCCGGTAGGCTGCAGACTTTTCCTATCTTTTGTTTTGGGGGTCTGCAGGCAAACCTGTGATCAGATACCTGTTGGGCAGGATGAACTGACCTCTGCTCACGACTCAGCCTTGTTACCTGTGAAGGCCAACCTGCCCCAGCCTTCAGCTTCCAGACTAGTTCTCTCCCAGCCAGGACCAGGATCAGCCTTTCTCCTTCCACCCTCTTCCTGGGATTAAACATGTTCTTTCAAGCACGCAGTTTAAGATGTAGATTTGGTGGGTTACTGGAGATCAGTGATTTAAATGGAGAGGACTCAGTTTTCAAGATGTCATTTTTTGGAATTTTTCAGTGGGTAGAGGATGGTTTTGGGGACAGTCTGAAATTAGAGCCCATAGCAGGCATTTACTATTCCTCTTGCCCTCTCCTAACAAGAGGCAGGAAGATGAACACAGTGAATTATTATTATTATTGAGGGACACTATGTAATATGAGACGGGTCAGTTCTTCAAGTAGACATAAGAATGCTAAATGAGCATGCATCTAACGACAGAGCTTCAAAAAACTTGAAGCTAAAATAGATAAAGCTGAAAGGCAAAATATAGCAATTTACAGTTATGGTTGGACAGGTCAGCACTCCAGTCTCAGTAAGGGGAAGAACAAAGAGACTGAAAGTCAGCATGGATATTATTATTACTGAGAGCTTAGTATGTGCCAGGAGGTAGGGTAAACACTTGCATTTTCTCATTTGGCTAACACAGTAGCCTATGAGTTATGTATTCTTACCATCCTTTGTTTACCGATGTGAAAACTGAAGCATCTAGACGCTAAATTGATTACAAAATCACAAGTTAGTGGCAAAGCTAACTTGATTCCAGAGTCTAACCTCTTTTTTTCACACTCTGCTCCCTCCCAGGTAAGGAATAGTGCTGAGATGACGAGTCCCAGCTCCTCCGACACCCCCTCTCTGCTGAGATGTGTGCACCTGGCCTGCCCAGCACGCTGAGAGAGATGATGTGTTGATCGCTCCTGCATTCTTCCATGACCACGGTGGAGACTTCAGTCTCTTTATCAGTTTCAACGCTGACACTATACTGGAGGACCAAGTTGAGGGCCAAGTCGACAATCTCACCCAACACAGGCCTGCAGGGAAATAGGTTCACAGTGAACAGAGGTGGAGAAGTCTCTTCACATTGCCCACTTTAATCTCTCTCTTGTGTGGACATTATATGGGATGTCTATTGACAAGGACAGGCCTGGTGTGCTGCTGTCCATGGGGTCACAAAGGTTGGATAGACTTAGTTGCTGAACGACAAGTGGACAATGTTAATACTACCTGTTTTCTTTATGGAATTTACGTTCTTACATTAAGAACTTCTTCTCCTGGCCACAAGGGTTTGGCTCATGTGACATTTCTATAGAGTATCACACCAGTGATTAAAACAAAAATAAGAGTTAACATTTCCTAAGAGAATACTATGTTAGGTATTTCCAAAAAGGTATTTTACCTGGATTAATCCATTTAATCTCTATAGCAATACCATTTGAAAAAAGTACTATCACTATCTCTGTTTTCAGAATGAGGAAACGTGGTATAGAGAAGTTAAGTAACTCTCTCAGGATCTCATAACTAATGAATGATGAAGTCATAGTGCACTTTAATTTACAAAGACTCCCACACATCCTCATTTCCTATCTCTTTGTCTCTTCAAAGTAATTAAAATACTTAGAAATATATTTTTCATATAATTTTCACATGCTATTCATTAAATACCGTACACTGCTATACGGGTCATACTGCTGTTTAAAGAGAATTTTGAGAGACAAAATGATGCTGGAGGAAACTTTGCCAAAGAGTTGTAAGTGTTCATGTCTTCTCAGTTCTCAAGTTTTATGATTAGATAAGTGTTAAGAATTTGGAAATATATTTTATGGGGGATTTTTAAAAAAAAGAGATTTGGTTATGGGAAAAGTTTGTTAGAACATTTTAAAGGTTAGGATTCTAGAGTTGCAAGGACCTCCTTATTTTACCGATTGAGAGACTAAGGCAGCAGGATGAAAAAGTGCCTGATATCAAATTGGAGATCTACCGGCCACACCACCCTGCACCCCCCAAACCTCAAATTCCAAGACATACTCACAGGTTCACGTTGACTTCAGCAGTGATGGGGATTTTCACTATAGCACCTTTGCAGTCAGGAGTCTCTTCGAATGTGATATCCAGGACGTGCAGATTCCTGATTTTCACACTGTGCAAAAACCACAGTTCACTCTTGTTATTCCTCTTGACAGCCATTGCTGGGCTCTTGTCTATGCCAGCCTTGTGCTGAGCAGTTGAGCCTCATAGACCTTGCCTGCTTTAGTCTCATGAGAGTCCTGCTCAGGGGTTGGATTCTCTCCATTGGATGGCCTGACAGACTGACGATCAGACAGCTGTGATTTCCCTCAAGACTCCAAGGGTAAATATATGTCAGAGTCAGAATTTTTTTTTTAATTGATATATAGTTGCTTTAAAATGCTATGCTAGGTTCAGCTGTGGGGCTTCCATGGTCACTCAGAGGGTAAAGAATCTGCCTGCAATGCGGGAGACCCGAGTTTGATCCCTGGTTTGGGAAGGTCCCAGGAGAAGGAAATAGGAACCCACTTCAGCATTCTTGCCTAGAGATTTCATGGGCAGAGGAGCCTGGTGGGCTACAGTCCGAATCATTGCAAAGAGTATGACACGACTGAGCAACTATTACTTTCACTTCTCATTAGGTTCAGGTTACAGCAAAGTGATTCAGATATAGATATATATAGATACAGATGTATTTTTATTTCAGATTCTTTTCCCTTATAAGTTATTACAAAATATTGAGTATAGTTCCCTGTGCTATATAGTAGGTCCTTGTTGGTTGTCTATTGTATATATAGTAGTGTGCATATATTTATGCCATACTCAATAATTAGTCCACACTGTATTCCCTTTTGGTAACCATGAGTTTTTTTTTTAATTATCAATGAGTCTTTTTGTATAAGATTTTAGTATCATATTTTAGATTCTATGTATTAGTGGTATCTGTGATAATTGTCTTTCTCTGTTTGAACTACTTCATTTTGTATGCTTATCTCTACATCCACCCACTTATTGCTGCAAACAGCATTATTTCATTCTTTTTTATGCAGAGCCAGAATTAGAACCCAGAATGCTTGACTCCCAGACGTCATGTGTAGGGCTACCTACGTGGTGTGAATTCTATTTTCCTCTCTCCTGAGACCAAACTTTTATACTCAGTTATATTCAGAGAAGGAAAGTCTTATCTTTGGGAAAAGGAATTTAGGCAACAGCAAACAGGTAGAGGAGGGGGTGAAGAGAACCTTCATCCTGACTCTCATATCACAGAAGAGAAAGCCTAAACCCATGAGATACCTGGATAGCCCATGCAGCCCTCTAATTTTTCCAAGCTCTGGTGGAGTTGGCCTGAGACCACTTCTGCTCTGTAGGAACACACAAGGTTTATTCATATTCCCTGGTGGCTCAGCTGGTAAAGAATCCACCTGCAACGTGGGAGACCCGAGTTCGATCCCTGTGTTAGGAAGATCCCCTGGAGAATGGAATAATAACTCACTCCAATATTCTGTCCTAGAGAGTTCCATGATCTGCATCGCCAAAGAGGTTGCAAAGAGTTTGACATGACTGAGCAACTGTGACTGTGTAGATCACAACAAACTGTGGAAAATTCTTAAAGAGAAGGGAATACCAGACAACCTTACCTGTCTCCTGAGAAACCTGTATGCAGGTCAAGAAGCAACAGTTAGAACTGGACATGGAACAGACTGGTTCCAAATAGGAAAAGGAGTACTTCAAAGGTGTATATTGTCCCCCTGCTTATCTAACTCATATGCAGAGTACATCATGTGAAATGCCAGGGTGAATGAAGCATAAGGTGGAATCAAGATTGCTGGGAGAAATATCAATAACCTCAGATACACAGATGACACAACCCTTATGGCAGAAAGCAAAGAGGAACTAAAGAGCTTCTTGATGAAAGTTAAAGAGGAGAGAGGAAAAGCTGGCTTAAAACTAAACATTCAAAAAATGAAGATCCTGGCATCTGGTCTCATCACTTCATGGCAAATAGATGGAGAAACAATGGAAACAGTGACAGACTTTATTGTTTTGGTCTCAAAAATCACTGCAGATGATGACTGCAGCCATGAAATTAAAAGATGCATGCACCTTGGAAGAAAAGCTATAACCAGCCCAGACAGCATATTAAAAAGCAGAGACATTACTTTGCCAATAAATGTTCTTCTAGTCAAAGCTATGGTCTTTCCAGTAGTCATGTATGGATGTAACAGCTGAACTATAAAGAAAGCTGAAGGCCAAAGAATTGACGCTTTTAAATTGTGGTGTTGGAGAAGACTCTTGAGAGTCCCTTGGACTGCAAGAAGATTCAACCAGTGAATCCTAAAGGAAATCAATCCTGAATATTCATTGGAAGGACTGATGCTGAAGCTGAAACTCCAATACTTTGGCCACCTGAGGCAAAGAACTGACTCCTTGGAAAAGACCATAATGCTGGTAGATTGAAGGCAGGAGGAAAAGGGGACGACAGAGGATGAGATGGTTGGATGACATCACTGACGCGATGGACGAGTGTGAGCCAGTTCCAGGAGATGGTGATGGACAGGGAAGCCCTGGCATGCTGCAGTCCTTCGGGTTAAAAAGAATTGGATACAACTGACTGACTAGACTGAACTGAGTGACTTTCACTTTCACTTTTTGTCTTTGATATTTAACTTAGGTACCCAAAGAGATGTATTCTCTTTTCTGGGAACAAAAGTCTCCAAATGAAGCAACAACTCACCCTGTCAGAGTGTTCACTACTTCAAAAATTGCAGAAATGAGTTGTTCCCAGAAGTTCTTAGTTTCCTCGATCTTCTCCTGGGTCTCCTCAGCAGTCTTCAGTTGCTGCAAGATAGCTGCAAAAACAATCTCCTCTTAGTGGGGTACACAATTTACAAAGCAGCTCCTACGCACCAGGTACTAACTGAGAATATTTGCCTATGTTATTTCATTTAATCTCTGTAAGAACTCCATAAAGTAGACATTACTAACATCTGCATTTCCAGATGAGGAAATAAAAGATCAAAAGTTTAAGAAATTGATCAGAGTCACACAGCTAGGAGACCTTGTTCTTTTTATGCCGCCTTTACGCTAATACATACTCATTATTCATCAACAAAGCAGTCAATCCACTGAGCAGGCAATAGGTAAAGATTGCACATCAGCTTCTAGTAGTGAAGCACTAATGAGCTGCTTATGCAAACAAAATAAATGTAGAATAAAATAAGAAGTGGAAAATCTAGAATCAAAGAAAATATACAGGTCTAAATCATGAAAGTGGCAAACAGGAGTCCCTGAATGACAGCTTTACATTGAGACCGAGGAAAGAGTTGCCTAATAGAGGAGAACAAGGACAGAGTCCTAATGGACAGAGGAAAGAGGGACTTGATAGAGCAAGTGACATGGCAGGTGTAGAATGGCACATTTGAAAAGTATTAAGAAAATATGTATAGAAAATAATTCAAATGAGAAACAACAAGGCAAAAACTCGCTCAAAGAAGAAGAAAAGGCAAAAAAAAAAAAAAAGAAAAAAAAGAATAAGAAAAGGCTGCAAGAAAAATTATGTAATCAAAGTACTGCAACGTGGCTCTGCAATGGACAGTACCTAGTTATAACGATGCAGCGAAGGAAACTACATCTGGTCTTAGAACTTACTAGGCGACTCTGATGCAGACACCTCTGGTTCTGTGTTCAGAAGCATTGCTGTTTTACCAGCAATGATTTGAAAAGTAGGTCCCTCCTATATCTATGAGGTTGCCTAAGCCCTGGCAAGGTTTGAAGGGCAGTCCTTTACAGAAGATAGCTTCTCCTACAAAGAATGTTTAGCAGTGTCCCAGTAATGTTTCCAAAAAGTGAAAAGAATACCAAGTTCTTTCAAGAAATTAGAATTACAAGGAAATATGATTCACAAGAAAGGTAGGTAATTTTAAAGCTAGCTAGGCTAGTTAGAAATGCTTTTCCAGTTCGTTAATTCAAATTCCTAAGAAAATTGAATGACCCAACAGAGGAATATGAAACAAATATAAATTAAATATTTAAGTTACAATACATAAATGGCTAATAAATAGGAAAAAATGAGGGAATGCTTTCATAGTTAGAGAAATGCTGTGATGAATTATAACCTTTATCTGTGAGACTGGAAAAAATCTCAGTTGTCCAAACCAGTGCTGTCAAGAGAGTAGAAAAAGGGTACTCTCACAAATGATTGGAGAAACTATTAACATAGGGGATTATTTGTCAATACGTGCTGTAAATTACAATATGCATACTTTTCAAACTTTTGAAATGTCAATTTGAGGATTTTATCCTATGAATATATTAGCAAAGTTTACCATGATATAAGATGTAAAGTGATATTCAGGTAAGTATTGCCTGTTTCTAGAAAAATAATAAACAAAGGAACCAGGAATCAGTCACCTCTCTCAGTAAACCACCCATAAGGAGCTGTCCCTGCTGGCAGCCTTTGGTGATACAGGCGTAGTATTTAGGAAGCAAGCTCCTAGGTCCCCCTGATCATCCCTGTTGTTGACTCACTTTCAAGTGTACTGTCAGGGTTGTCAAGTCCTTCCTCAAGACCAGATTTCAGCTTCCTCAGAACATCTTTGCCAAGATTGTCGAGAAGAGACGCTGAGGTCCCAGCAAGCAGGCCACACAAGAGAACAAGTTTCCAAAGCTGAAACATCTTGTCCTGACACCTGGATAGTCATGGGAAGAACAGGAGGAGTGAGAATTACCCATAGGGAAATGGCATCGTGGATGAGCACCTATGACTCTTATACTCAACAGTCCTTGACGATAGCTGTGGTTATCTCCTCTCTTACAGATAGGTAACCCAGGTCAAAAAGCTAGAGAAACTTGCCCAGAGATAAACAACCAGTGAATAACGGAGCTACAATTTGAAAAGACACACTGGACTCCAGGTCAATTCTCTTTGGAGGTCATTTGCACATGCTGGTTACTCTGCATGGAACATTTCCCTCTTCTTTTCATTTTTAGGTGAATCACTTCTTACTGACTTTCCAGCTTCAGTAGGACATCATGTCCTCTTCAACTCTCCTCAGACACTAGGTTAGGTGGACTCACTTCACCAACTTGCTGCCTTCATTCACTGTTCAGAGTCCTGGGTACCAATTAGTGACAAGTTGGCTGCCTTTCCCACCAGGCTGTGAATTCCTTAGAGAAGGGATTTTGACTTATTTCACAATGAGTTGAATTCCCAACTCATAGTAAAAAAAAACTGTCACTAGTAAGCACAACAAAATAAAGTTTGACAAATAAAAGTATGAACAAATAAGTGGGCACCACATCATGATGCTGCATTCATCATCAGTTTGACATTTCTCCTAATTGAGTCTATTTCTTAGTTTGCCTCATTCAAAATATTAGCTAATTCAAGTGGCCCCACCCCTCTGCCTCTTGTCCTTGGAGACTTGGAAGGGCTTCCCCGGTGCCTCATGGGAAAGACTGCAGTGCATGAGACCCAGACTCAATCTGTGGGTCAGGAAGGTCCCCCGGAAAAGGAAATGGCAAACCAGAGCAGTATTCTTGCCTGGAGAAATCCATGGGCAGAGGAACCTGATGGGCTACAGTCTGTGGGGTTGCAAGAGTCAAACACAAGTGAGCGGCTATTTTAATCTCTATGCCTCTTTTCCCCAATGCCTTCTGTAGGCCTCCATGTGGAGTGACAATAAGGGGGAAGCCCACCATTCACAGGTTTGAAGAAAAATACTTACAAAGTCCTTGCTCCTCTGTACAGTTTCCTGGAATTCTGCTGGGCAGTGATGGTACTTATATTGATGGCGATGGGGAGGGAGGCTGCCCCTGAAACAAGCTCTGCGTCCAGAGCCATCCAATGAGACTCCAATAAAAATAAGCCCTGTCCAGAGTGAACAGAGACACTTCCAAGGCAAAGGTCAGCCAGGATGCTTGAACTGGATGACTATGGAGAGGACTTTGTGCCAAGACTAAGAGCAGGTTCTCATGGAGCCTCCAGCTACCAACATGGTGGCCATGTGGGTGGGGGGCTGGGACTAAAACTGAGAATGGATGAATTGGAGAATATTCTGGTACAAGGATCCATGGTGATCATCTAGCTTAATTTTATCAGCATTTGCAAACTCAGGCTCAGAGAGGGAAAGCAGCCAGCCTCTAAGAGAGGGACAGAGATAGGGCTAGTAGAATCAGGGTCAGTGACCAGTAAAGTCGTTCTTCCCAAACCTTCTCTTGTGTCTTAACGCTCTCCATATCATCCCTCCCAGTGGAACCAGCCTCAGGAAAAATGTTTGCAACGACGGGTTGCTCAGGACCCACCCTCCCCATCTACCCACTCCATTTAGTCAGTAGAGTTTCTCCTGAGAGTGAATATAGTCTACCTCCATATATATCCCCATATATGCAGTATCCCTCTGCACACTTGCCCTCGACTTCTCTATTCTCAATGATGCTGCCAGAAGTTAAAGCTCTCACCTTAAACAGAAGTCCCCATCATGGCCCCTGTGTCATCTACTCACTGCCACTGCAAATACATCTACCTCTCTCGCCATGGCTGTACTCTTCCTTTTTTTCCAGAAAAATACCAACATCATTGCTGCCTTGGCCCTCTGCACAGACCATTCCCTCTTTACAGAACTCTCCTCTTCAAGCCAGTGTGAGTTGGGTCCTGCCATTCAAACGCACAGTAAGTCCTGACTCCACACATTTATAAATTCATATCAACTCCTCCCTTTAGATGACAACTCCAGGGTCAACTAACCACACTGGAAACATAACTTACAGGAAAGGCATGGGAGAGCTTAGAGTTCAACTTAACCTCCTTGCTGGGAAGGCTGGGCAGCCTATGGTCCAGAGAAGGAGAAGGACACATCCAAAGATACACATGAAATGAACCCAACTTATTTTCCTCTTCCATTTCATATGTTTTAGGTCTGTTGAAGTATTCTGCTTGGGCAATATATTTTTAAAACAAAGATTAAATACAATTATCAATAAGTTTGCTTTAACTATGGATGCCTGAGCTCCTCTCTAGATACTTAGAGTCAGGATCTGCAGGGTGGATGACCAGAGGTGGAGGTAACTGGACTAAGGTGGCTCAAAGGTACTTTTGACCTTGAGTTCAGAGTTCTGATCCCAACACCATCCTCTGGAACCCCTCCTCTGCCTAGACGTGACCACAGAACACTAAGTGCTTATCCTGCTTCAGCTTGTTTCATCTCATAAGCAACCAGACGGGGGTGTTACTGTTCTTATTTCTTCACTGAGGAAAGTGAGGCTCAGAAGCGAAGGATGACTTGCTCAGGGTGGAATAGATGGGAAGGGGCAGATCTGGAGAGGGCAACCAGTTCTTCATCCTCTCCCTTCGAGATCAGCTGTTCTAACTCAGCCTCTGGGAGCAGCAGCGAGTCTCACTCTTTGGCCCCAGTAAGTCCAGGGCAGTACCTGGCCATTTGCTTGGCACTGCAGAACTGTTTTCACCATTGGTGCTCATGACAACCCCCTAAGGAGGTTTGGAAAGTTCCATTTTCCGGTTGAGGTAACTGAGGTCCAGGGAAGGGAGGTGACAGCCATAGGTCTCACAAGGACAGGAACCAGCAGTTGCAATCTCAGGGAAGGACCTTTCTCTCAGATCACACTGAGGCCAACTGGTGGGGCAGGAGAGTCCTTGCACTTGAATACCCTGTTTATTCCTTGACCTCTGCTGTTTGAGTTGGTTGTAATGCCTGGTGCATTGGGCTCAGGTCAACCCGGAACACTTGGGCCAGGAAGCACAGATGGGTACCCATATGGCATTAGGCTGGGAGCACCAGCACAGCTCCAGGTCACTCAGGGTCAGTCTCCTCCCATCACCTACCTGCACCTCAGCAGGAACCTGTAACACTTTGACGTGAGTGCGACCAGGTCAAAGTAGCGGTAGGACCATAGGCTTGGGTAGCTAGGGTTCCTCAGGCTGAATATGATCCTGTCATCAGAGCACAGGGCAGGTGCCCAAGCCTGGGGCTGGGACATGGAGGACCCCATCCAGCCGAGCCTTGGACTGGTCAGCAGACTCACCTCCCAGGCTGTTTATGCCCAGTTCTGCAAACGTCCAGGCCCTTACTCCCCTGGTTGTGGGCACAGAGCTGAGGGCTGTGCCGGAATCTTGTGAAGAGAGTTTTTCCGCCTCAGGAACACAGCCCAAGGGGCCGGTGTGATATAGTGAGTCCAGACCTGGTGTTGGCCCCAGGCTACTGCCGCCTCTTGTTAAATGCAAGACAACTCCATGTCTAGTGGCAAAATACCCCAGCTCTGGGGTTGGGCGGACTGGATTCAAATCCTCTTTTTGCCTAATGCTGGCTGTGTGGCCTGGACAAGGAGCTTCTTCTCCTGAGCCTTAGGTCCCCTAAGTGTGAAATGGGACTAACTATGGGCCTCTCCTCCCAGGGGTGCTGTGAGAAGTGGTGGGATAATGTATGTAGGCCCCTGATAGACAGTTGCTACAGTGATGTTGATGATCACTGTTGTTGCTGGTGTCTGGTCACCTCACTCCCTTCCACCTCAGGTTTGTCATCTGTTTACGACCCTGCTGCACAGGGTTATGGAGAGGCTGTAGTGGGTAGATTATGCAGCCAATATGCTTAATCAATTGCAACTGCATTCATTATCTTTGCCTTCTGTAAAGACTAAATGAGCTTGAATGGGCTTAGATCTACAGGGTACCTATATTCACAAATTCTGCCAAACTTGGGTGCTGATATATACAGCCCTTGGCACAGATGTTTCCTCATTCAGCCCCAGACTCCCCTCTGGAGTCCAGGTAGGGAGGTTAGGGAGCCTCAGGAGAATTCTGATTGATTGTAGGGCCTGGATGGAGCTTTCTGCCAAGATACCCTCCCAGGAAGGTCTTGGGCTAGGATTGATTAGTGATGTCTGCCACAAGTTCAGGATGAGAGAGTGGAGACACTGCATGTTTCCCAGTGCAGGACCAAGTCATCTCTTAGGTCCCTGCAGCCAGTGCTGGGTACATCAACACCACATGTCCAAGGAGAGTGGGACCCTGAGACTTGCCTGGGGCTGGAGGAAGGAGAAGGAGACCCTGATCTGGGTTCCAGTCTTGGCTCTGTTAACAACCTACTTTGTGAGCCTGAGCAAGACATTTGTTTTCTCCCAGGGTCTGTGTCCTCTAACTGCAAAATGAGCACTGGTTCTCTGCTAGACAGCTGACACTTTGGGGCTCTGAGAGGTCATCAGGAACATCTGGGGCTACCTGCTACATTTCCATCAGATGGCACAACTGGAGCTCTTGCCTTGCAGGAATCCCACCCGCTCCTTGGGCACAGAGATAACTGCCCACTCTCTGAGGCCATGAGGGCCAGGACCACAGGGCATCACCCCCAAGACCTGACACATAGATGCTCAGCAATTATCTATTACAGCCTGCAGAAGCATTTTTCTTTACCACTGATTAATTAAAGTGTACACATTTAGACACTCATACACTTTATTTGTAACAGTGTAATATGCTTGCTCTTAGAGTCAGCCTTGGATGTGCATCCCAGACTTTTCCCTTGTTGGTTGTATGACAGAAGGCAAGCACACTAACATCTCTAGGCCTTTTTTTGGTTTTGTTTTTTAACATGAAACCTAGAAAGTCCTGGGACATTCTAATTACCTTAGAATAGTTGCTCAGTTATCTGAGGAAATGTCCATAGAGATCCCAGGCTATCCTTGGCTAGATAAGATGCTTCATGAATAATAGAGATCTATGTCATTACTATTACTGCAATAAACAGTATTGAGTAGTGACCAAAAACAGCATTTAGGTGCCCAGGAAATAGGGAGGATGACAAGGGGCAGGGTGTGCAGTTCTTGAAAGTGTGATGGGTCTGGGTTCAAACCCTGGCTGTGCCTTGTGAGCTTTCCCTCTCATAGACTCAGTTTACTCACCTGTAAACTGGGCACAATGGTTGTCCCTACATCCCTGAACTGGTCTGAAGCATGCACAAGTTAACATGTAGAAATCTGGACACGCAGTCCCTAGAAATGTGCTCTTCTTGCTGTTCCACTGGAGTGGGAGCCCCACAAGGCAGGGATCTTTTCTGTTTGTTCCCTGGTATGTCCCCTGTGTCATCACAATGCCTGTGATCTTAGCTGATGAACACATGTTCTGCGACATGTTATTGTTGCTATCGTTATAACACACAGATCGGCGACCCTGCCCCTGGGTGACTTCCCTGAAGGAGAGCCATGCTGCTGTTTTCAAGTACTTTCCAGGCATGTCTGCCTCTCCCCAAACACTGGGCACTTTGCTGCATTAAGCCCACCCCTCCCTTCTCTCTGCTTCCCTGTCAGGTGACCACAAGTATGTGTTGTGCTTTAGAGTGTGGGCTTGGCTGGCCCAAGTTTGCTCCCCTGTGCATGTTGCTCCAGCTGGTGGGAATGTAGCCAGTAGCCCCCATTTGTTCCTGATCATCTCTCAAAGCCCCATGGGGTCAGCTGTCTAGTAGGGAAGCTCTGTTCATTTTGTAGTTAGAGGAAATGGAGACCCAGGAGATAATGAATCTCTTACTCAGAGTCACAAAACAGGTTATAAACTGGGAAAGACTGGAACCCAGATCAAGGTCTCTCCTCCCTACCACAGCACTAGGCAGGTCTCAGAGTCCCAGCCTCCATGATCATGTGGTGTCCATGGGCCCATCACAGGTGGAGGGACCTTTAGTGGTGACCTGGTCCTGCCCTGGTGAACATGCAGTTGTTCCACTTTCCCCTCCTGGACAGTGGCAAACATCACCAATCAATCTTGCCCTCCAAGCCCAGGACTGCCTGGGACGTCTTCTCTGCAGAAAACCTCATCCAGTCCCTACAATCAATGAGGTGTATTTGACACCACAGTTCTTAGAGTCTCTAACATGGTCCTGGAAGGGAAACTGAGGCTTAGTGAAGAACCGCATCTCCCAAAGTCTATACACCAGCCACCAAGGGAGCCAGAATTTGTAGATAGAGGTCGACTGGAAATCTGAGACCATCTAGGTCATGTAGTCTTTATAGCACACAAAATAGGAAACGTAGTTGCCATTGATAAAGCATAAAGCACATGGGATGTTTCATCTCCTCACTTCATTCTCTCCACAACCCTGTGCGGTGGGGTCATGTACAGATGAGAGGCCAGAGGTGGAGCGGAGGAAGTGATCAGACACCAGGAATAATTAAAATATCATCATCACTGCTGTAGCCATGTATCAGGGGCCTGCCCACATTATCCAGATGCATTTCACAGCACAGTGCGGAGGAGAATCGCAAGTGTATGAGTGCTGAGTGGCTTCAGTTGTGTCTGACTCTGTGCGACCCTAAGAAGTGTAGCATGCCAGGCTCTTCCGTCCATGGGATTCTCCAGGGAGGAATAGTGGAGTGGGTTGCCATGCCCTCCTCCAGGGGATCTTCCCAACCCAGGGATCAAACCCACATCTCTTATGTCTCATGTGCTGGCAGGTGGGTTATTCACCACTAAAGCCCCCTGGGAAGCAGAGTCCCATACGTACTCTCATTTCACAGAGAAGGGACCTGAGACTCAGGGAGGAGTCCCGTGTTCAGTCCACATATCCAGCAATAGGAAATGAGGGGATTCGAACCTAGTCTGCCCGAATCTAGAGCTGAGGTCTGAGCACCACTTCCTCTGTGCCTTTTTTGCCATGGGGATCCAGGTACCATGTAGTTTTAGCCAATTTACAGTGGGAAAGCAAAAGCCTGGGGCCTCCAGCGGATCTGAGTTCACTACATCTGTCTCCAACCACTGGGCTGTGATCCCAAGGCCAAAAATTCTCTTCACCAAAATTTTCCACAGCCCACACCGCTGTCCCGACACCAAGGGAAGGAGGATCCCTGATGCTTGCAGAACTGGGCACAGACAGTGGGCAGGGTGGACTGCTGACAGTCCAAGGCTCTGCTGGATGGGATCTTCCATGTCCCAGCCCCAGACATGGGCACCTGGGCTGCCACCTTCTCCCTGCTCTGTGCTCTGAAGGCAGAACCACAGTCAGGGTGAGGAAAGCTAGCTCCTCAAGCCTCCAGCCCTGCACCTATTTTGTCTTGACCTTGTTCATCAGGTTCCTACTGATGTAGGAGGGTGACCAGAGGAGACGGACCCTGGATGACCTGGGGCTCTCTACTGGTGCTCCCAGCTGATTCCAAGCAGGCATCCATCTGTGCATCCTGGACCCGGTGTTCTGGGTTGACGGGGGCCCAATGCATCAAGTGTAACAACCAACTCAAACAGCAGAGGTCAAGGAATAAGCAGGGTATTCAAGCCTAGGACTCTCCTGCCCCACCAGCTGGCCTCGATGTGATCTGAGTGAAAGATCCTTCCCTTTGGACCAAATGCTGGTCCCTGTCCTTGTGACACCCAGGCGAGTCACCTCCCTTCCCTGAACCTCAGTATCCTCATTTGGAAAAGGGGGTTTTCCCTGCCTCCTTAGTGGATTTTGATGAGCACCAAGGGTGAAAGTGGACCCTCAATGCCAAGCCCAGGGCCAGCCATTTGTTTGCCCCTCCTGGGTGCTGGACTGGGGTCAACGACTGTGACTCACGGTTTCTTCCAGAGGCTCTGAGCTGGAACAGCCGATCTCGATGGGAGAGGATGCAGAACTGGGAGCACTCTACAGGTCTGCCCCTTCCCATCTTTTAACCTTGAGCAATTCATCCCTCCTTTCTGAGCATCACACCCCTCAGCCAAGAAATGAGGGCAGTAACACCCCCTGCCTGGTTCCTGTTGAGCTGAAACAAGATGAAGCATGAGAAAGAAGCACATATGGTTGTGAGAGCCTTGTCTAGGCAGAGCCGGGGTTCCAGAGGAAGCGGGGATGGGGGCAGTCACAGCTCTTAGAAATCAAAGTTTAAAGTACCTTTGGGCCACCTATTCCAGTTGTTTCCATCTCTGGCCAGACACTAGGGGACCAGACTATCCAGGTGCCCCTGACCCTAAGTATCTAGGAAGGGGCTCAGCATCTAAAGTTTAAGCAAACTTATCAGAAAATATTGCTTAATCTTTATGGTAAAAGACTATTGCCCAAGTAGATAATTTCAAGAAACCTAACGTATGTGAGGAGAAAGAGGAAAATAAGTGAGGTTCAAGTCATGTGTGGCCTTAGATGAGTCCTTCTCCTTCTCTGGGCCACAGTCTCCCTAGACTTTTAAGCAAGAAGTGAAAATGATGACTCTAAGCTCTCCTGTGTCCTTGATGTCTGTTATGTTTCCAATGTGGTTGTGTGACTCTCGAGTAGATATCAGAATAGAGGAGGAAGACATGAGTCTACAAATATGTTGTTAGGATTTCCTGTGGATTTGAATGGCAAGACCCAAGTCAAACTGGCTTCAACAAAAATGAAAAATAGGAAGTGAGAAGCATATTTCAACTTTAACATTGCTGGCAAGAAGGGCTTCAGGCACACTTGGATCAAGGCACTAAACTGATACATTGTCTCATCCCCTTTGTATAGCTTCTTTTTCTAGTGAACTTTGCCATATGATTGTGTCTAAATTCTATCTTTGAGGACAAAGCAGACCCAGGAAACATGTGAAGACCTAAAGCCCCCTTGTGAGTCATGGGATCTAGCCAAGGATTTTTCAATTTCTTTTACATTTTCAAAGGACCAATACTAGTTTGATTAATATTTTGGTTAATAATTTGTATTCTTTTTGTCTTCTTTATTTCATTTACTCCTGCTGTAATCTTTATTGCGTTCTTTCAGTGGTAACTTTGAACATAGTTTATCCTTCTTTTTAGTCCTTTAAGGTATAGTTGTATGTTGTTCATTTGGGTTTTCTTACTTCTTAATGTAGGCATTTATTGCTATTCTTCCCATATTTTAGGTTCTAAACAAATGAGTACTGAGGATGTATTGAATTACTTGATGACTATAGCTAACAGTTTATGATATACGTATGTCACATCATATATTCAGGAATCTGGTTAAGAGAGTAAATCTTAAAGAGTCTCATCACAAGGAAAAAGCGTTATTGTTCTTCATTATTTTTTATTGCATGTATATGAAAAGATGAATGTTAGCTTAGTCTATTGTCAAAATCATTTCTTAATACACAGAAATCAAACTTCCCTTTAATATATACAGTGATGAATGTCAATTATTTCTCACAAAAAATTGAAACAAAGAGTATTAAAAAAGTATAAACTGTAATCATGAGAGCTGACACTTCCTGAACCCTCTGTCTGTATGGGAAAATGATGACAAGGTAGCTTGGGTAGACCTAGAAGGTGGAAAACATGGTCTATTTGTTGGGGAAACATTGAGCAGTGGCCCCCACTTACCAGGAGACAGGTCCTGAGCAGAGTCTTAGGGCTGAGGAGGATTGAGAAACTGGAGGGAGGGAAGGAATGATGACCAGGTGGTGGAACAGCCTGGACAAAGGCTCAGCACTGACCCGAGTGGGCTACTGCTCAAGAGAAGCCCTGAATTGTGAGACCTGCTTGTGTGCTGTTGTGGGAGTTGAGATTGTCACAAAATACAGACTGAGAAGAAAATTCTAATCCCTTTGCTATGGCCAGCAGGGAAAAAAACAGCTCTGGAGGAGACTGACTTCAAATGGAATCCAGCTCTGCCTCTGACCAGCTGTGTTGCCCTGGAGAATTCACTTCACCTCTCTGAGACTCAGTTGCCACACCTACTCCAAGAACCATTCACTGCGTCACTCGGTAGAAATCAGAATTGATATACAGTGTATACATATTGAATATGGGATTTCTCAGCACCATTTGACAGTCATTCCAGTGTGCATAGGCTGACATTCATCTTGTGCTCACCAGTGTCAGACTCTGGTTAAGCATTTTACACACACTGACTCATTTAATCATCATGAACATCAACGGGGAGGTTTTGTAATTAACTATATCAGGCAGGTGAGAGAACTGTGGTTCTAGTAATTTGCCTGAGATCCCACAGCTGGCAAAGGGCAGAGGCCAAGTCAAACTCAGCTCTGTCCAACCTCTCAGCTCACGCTGTCAGCAACCCCAGCACAGCCTGAACTGATGTCCTCTTGGGAGAGCTCAGGAGAGCTGGTCCAAGGCCCCCAAGCAGCACCAGGGACTGAAAGGGCCCCCGGGGTTACTTGACCTTGTGGGGCATCCTGCAGACAGAAGGCCCTTGATGATGCAGCCTGTTGTGTGGCCCTGGCCTCTGTTAACCCGAGTCTCCCCTGAGGAGGACAGTGGTTCTTCCCTCACAGAATTGTACACAGCACTGAGATGGCTCCTTGGCAAAAGGGGCAAATGCTCCCCGGGCCTCTTGGCAGGAAAGTCAGATGGTCTCCTGGAAAGCAGAGGCCCAGGGTCACTGAGGTGATAGCCTGGGTGATAGATCTGCAAAGGTGACACAGCTGTGAGTGAGGGGTGCTGTGCTCCCCACTGCAAGCCAGAAGGGAAACTCAGTGCTTGCATGTTGAGGAGACAGAAGGGCCACGAGAGGACCTCATCAGTCCTGAGAAGAGACCAAGGCCAGGACAGGGGGACCTGCTGAGGCCTGAGGAGAGGTGGCTGAGTTCTGGGGGATGGGATGTCACCTCCATGAGCAGTCAGTCCCATAGATGTGGGTTTAAATCCTAGTCCTACCAGTGGCTACCCTGGCACTACCCTGCTACTTGATGAGTCTCTTGTCTTCTATGAGCCTCAGTTTCCTAATCTGTACAATGAGAACAAGAGCAGTGTCTCCTGGCCGAGGGGGCTATCAGGAAGTCATGAGGTCAGGTGTGCTGGCAAAGGCAACTCTCCAGCATGGCAGGGGCGTTAGCAGAAGCAGAGTGGGGCTGTCTCTACATGACCTCAGGTCACTTTCTTGGCCACCCTGGTCCTCAGTTTTCCTGTTTGTAAGACAAGAAGGTGGGGCTGGATAATCCCCAAATTCCCTTCCAGCTTTGGATACAGGACTCTGCTGCTCTGATTGCCTATACCTCGTCTCCCCTGAAATCTCAATGGAAGGAATGCAACGGACCCTACAGGAGGTGCAAAAATGGCTTTTTATTGCTGGGGGTGGAGGGTGACGAGCATAGTGTGTCCTGACTGAAAGGAGGAGTGTCTGAGAGGTGTCCTTTGACTGGGCTCAGTTGTCACTCCTGGGGGATGGTGGCAGCACCGACCATCCCAGAGGGAGACGGTACAGAGATTCAGTCACGTCCCCGGGAACCAATCTGGAGGAGACCCCAGTGTGAGGCATGGACACTCTGAGGACCTTACCAGCTCCTGCGTTCACCAGACATGGCTGCAGGAGTGCTTCGCCTAAACCCTGTGAGCTCGGAGGCTCGGGGAGGGACTGGCAGCTGTGGTTTGGGGTCTTTCTCTGGCACCTGGCACTGACCCCTCCTCATCCCCTCACTCTCCCACCCCCTCACCTTAGCAACAATGGCTTATGTGAAAAGACTGATCAGGGCCCAGAGGAGCCAGGGTTCAGGGCTCAGCGTATGATCAGGATCAGGGATCAGACTGAGATGTGGTTGAGATGTGACCACTGAGATGTGACCACTGTCAGGGCTCAGTCAACTACTGGAGTCAAAGCTCAGTCTGACTCTTTTTGGCTCTGTCAGGGAGCAGAATCAGGTACAGTCTGGGTGTGTGATTAAGGGCGAGGACTCAGTCTATGACCAAGATCAGGGCTCAGTCTGCGGCTAGAGAGAGAAGCAGAAACCCAACCCTCTGTAGGGGGGGTCTCATGCTTTCTCTGCCCCGGGCCCTGAGTGCAATCCTCACCAGCAGGCGGGCATCACAGCAGTTTTCCTCATCTGTGCTCTTTACTTTCCCTGTTGAGTTTCTTGAATTTCATCTGAAAGAAGAAGTCAGTAGCAGTTCTCAACTCCAGCTCTGGAAATTTGAATAGAAATCAGCCACCAGTGGCTGCCACCTTCCAGCCAGTCAACTGACTGCCAGGGGATCTCTTGCATGTCACTCCGTCTCTCTGTGCTTCCTTTAGTTCTTCTGAAAAATGGGTATGATGCTACTACTCACACCCACAGGATCACTGCAAGGATCAAATGAAATGGTTACGTGAAGCACAGAGTGATCGCCCAAGGACCAGGGCCTTTGGCTATTTTCTAGAAGAACTGTGTTCATGTCCCTGACACTGTCACTCACTCTGCATCTGTTGCCCAGAGCCCCAGCAACCCCAGCCATGCCAGAGACCCAGGTCAAAGAAGGCCCCCAGGGCCTGGAGGTGAAGCCACAGTTCCTCATAAAGCAAAGGGAAGGGTCAGTGTTTATTAACAATGCCTACTGGATATTAGGCTCTTGCTGCTTTTTCTTTAAATTGACTCATCAGCTCAGCAGCATTTATAATCTCCTTTCACCTGTGAGGAACCCGAGGCTCAGAGAGGTGGAGCCAGTTGACACCAACCCCACAGTTGCCAAGTAGCTAATCCAGGATTTGAACCCAGATCTGGCCTGTCCTCTTTCTTACATTATTCCGGGCAGCAGGTCCTGCCAGTTTGACAAAGGAGAGCAGCAGAAGCTCTCAGAGGCCCACAGAGGCCATCGGTCTGCAGGGACCGCCCCCAGCCACACTCTCCAGACTTGCTCAGGATGAAGGGTCTGCAGCTTCTCCAGGGTCCCCTGACCAGACCTGCTGGTGCTATAGGCATAGAGTGTCGTGCACCCCGCTGTGAGGCTGCAGAGGGAGCCCCCTCCCCGCTTCCCCAGGCTGTGACTTACCTTACCGATGCAGTTCTTAACATAATCTGCATCCAGGCTTCCAAGGAGGCTGCGGACTAGTGGGCACACCTGAGGGTCACAAGGAAGGAAAGAGAGAGAGAGAGAAATGGAGAGAGGGAAGGAAGGAAAGCGGTCTGGAGATGAGGAGGGAGACGAGAGACAGAGAAGGAAGAGGACTGGTTATTTCCCGCTGTGAGCATCCTGCCTGCCACCCACAGCGAAACTCAGTACTGGGGGTCTCAGAACTTCTTACCCTTAGGATCCTAGAACAGTGGAAACCTAGAAGGCTCAAATCTGAGAACCAGAGGACAGAAGAATCCTAAAACCTCAGAATATCCTAGAACCTTGAAGAATCTAGACTTTAGAATTCCAGAGCCCTATGCCCTTAGAAACCTTGACCTCTGGACTCTGAAACTTTATAGAGTTAAATGGGGCTGTAGGAATGATACAGAAGTGATTTTGTGTTTTTTCACACTTTTGTGTGCCTACAATTCCCTGGGGAGGTGGATAAAATGCAAACTATTGAGCAGCCGGTCTGGAGTAGGACCTAAGAGTGTGCATTTCTAAAGAGTGTCCATGGGAGGTCAATGCTGCTGGTCTGAGGAACACACTTTGAGCATGACTCAAGTTCAGTAAATCACAGAGCAAAATGGAGGATTTTTTTTTTTCTTTTAATTAAGCCAGAGTCCCAGCCTCCTTCCAGAGTGACTAATATAAAATCTTTGGAATTTTGGGTACATGGTACATATGATTTTCTACATGATACATATGCATCTGAAATATTATATGTATGTTTTTATGTAAATGAATTAAGTATGTTTTTAGTAAAGAAAAATATTAGCAAAAAGGCCTACTGGCAGTCCATGGGTATTATATATGGTTCAAGTGTGGACCCAGTGATTTCAGCTTATGTTGGGCCCCTGCTCACCTCCTCCCCAGGTCAGGCTGAACAAAGGGGGACAGTTAGCAACTCACAGCCCAAAGGGAAGTTGGCCCCCCAGAAAGGAAAGTGTCCAGAGAGTACAGCCTACACAGGGAAGGTCACCTCTGCCCCCACCAGGCCTGCCTCTGCAACCCCAGGAGTGGGGAATTCACTTCATAGTGCATCACCGGGGATAACACTTCATTCGTGAGATTGATCTCAAGGCCCACAACCTCACTGAGCAGTTCAATGTGCCTGGAGAAGAGAGGAAACTGATAAAGCTCGGTGAAGTTGGCAAAGCAAATAAGCAGGAGCAGTGGGAAGAGGGTGGAAGATGGTGGAGCACCTTGAAGTCAGGTGACTTGAGCCTCTACCCAGGGTGATCATCACTTAGAACCCCATGGTTGACCAGCAGCCCACACCAATATCTCATGAGAGTCTCATCACAACCCTAAGACCTCCTCCTTCCATCCATCCTTTCTTCCATCCATCCATCCATCCATCTATTCGTCCTTTCATTCATTTGTCAACACATATTTAGAGAACACCAACTATGTGCCTGGAACCAAGGCTGTCTGTGGACACAGTGATGACCAAAGCACAAGTGACTCCTAACACGGTACCTAAGATATTGGCTAAATATTGGCAAAAAGGTTCATTTGGAGTTTTCTATAACAGCTTATGGAAAAGCCCCAAAGACTTTTTGGCCAACCCAGTGTTAACACGTTTTCCTAAGCCTGTCTCCTTCCCACCTTCAGCTGTTGTAACTGTCACCTCCTCAGGGCAGCCCTTGTGACTGCTTGCCTAAAGGAGGGCTTTGTGTCACAGCGCCCTGTTGGGTGTGCTGTTCTGCCCAGGGATGATTGCAGTCTAACATTCCTTGCAGGCTCTTTACTGCTGGACTGAATGCTCGCCTGTCTGCTTTTCCCTCCAGAGACTAAGCTCCACGAGAACAAGCTCCTTGCCCTCAGTCACCAGTAACTTATCCAGAGTTCAGAAAGGTGGCTGTGGTCTGGAGCAGATGCTCCACACATTTTTGGCTGAAGGAATATATCAAGCAAACACACAATTGAATATAAAATGACAAGTTGTGACAGGTATTCAGAAGGGCAAGAGGAGAATCTTAAGCGAGAGGAGAGGAGGAACCTTGTTTTAGACCCTAAACGATGAGACATACATGGAAATGGGATGCAGGAAAGGTGTCCTAGGTGCCTGAGCAGCCCGTGCACAGATCTTGAATGGAAGGAGTTTGTCTGAGTCACATAGCAAAAGCTAGCAGGTCTAGGGTAGAGTGGGAAATGTGTGGCTCCAGATCAGATGAGCCAGATGGCCCTGAAAGGGCCTGAGATTCCACCTAAAGTGGACAGAAAAGCCCCTAGAGTGTTTGGAACAGCAGAGCGGAATGCCTTTTTACAGAT
This sequence comes from Cervus canadensis, assembly GCF_019320065.1. Taxonomy (NCBI): domain Eukaryota; kingdom Metazoa; phylum Chordata; class Mammalia; order Artiodactyla; family Cervidae; genus Cervus; species Cervus canadensis. Next base: position 61,456,653 of record NC_057395.1, on the reverse strand, counting down.
ACAGACACTGAGACCTAGAAGGCAGGATGATACCCTGGCGCTATAGGCTAGGCAGCGTCCAGCATGGCTCAGGCACTTGGACTTACATCTCAGTCTTTCCAAGTGATGGTAGGCTGCAGAGCCTGTCTTTATTTTGGGGGTTGTCTAGGCAGCCTGTGGTCCGATCCCTTCTTGAGGCAGGATTCATGGACCTCTGCTCATGGCTCAGCCTTGTTTCTTGCCAAGGGCAATCTTCCCCAGCCTTCAGCTTCCAGACCTTTTCTCCTCTCCCAGCCAGGACCAAGATCAGCCTTTCTCCTTCTACCACCTTCCCTGGGCTAAACATGCTCTTTCAAGCACAGAGTTTAAGATGTAGATTTGGTGGGTTACCAGAGATCAGTGATTTAAATGGAGATGTTTAAGTTTTCAAGATCTCATTTTGGGAATTTCTCAGTGGGAAGAGGATAATTTGAAGATAATCTGAAATTATAGCCCATGGTAAGTATTTACTACTCCTCTTGGCCCTCCTAACTAGAGGCAAGAAGGTAAACAAATGAATTATTATTATTGTTGAGGGACATTATGTAATATGAGAAGGGTCAGTTCTTTGAGTAGACATAACAATGTTAAATGTGCAGGCATCTAACAAGAGAGTTTCAAAAAGCATGAAGTAATAACAGGTAAAGCTGAAAGGTGAAATACAGCAATTCACAGTTATGGTTGAAGAGATCAACTCTCCTGTCTCAGTAAGGGGAAAAACCAAGAGAGAGAAAGTCAGCATGCATATTATCATTACCTGAGAGCTTAGTATGTGCCAGGCTGTATGGTAAACACTTGTATTTTCTCATTTGGCCAACAACAGGAGGCTATGAATTAGGTATTATTAACATCCCCCATTTACAGAAGTGAAAACAGAAGCTTCTAGAGGCTAAAACCACAAGTTAGTGGCAAAGCTAGCTTGACTCCAGAATCTGATCTATTCTTTACCATACTCTGCTCCCTCCTGGGTAAGGAATAGGGCTGGAATTTTGGGATCCAACTCCTCCGTGATCACCGCTCTGCTGAGATGTGTGAACAGTGAGTGAGATGCTGTGTTGATCGCTCCTGCATTCTTCCACGACCACCTCGGAGACACCAGTGCCTTCATCAGTTTTAACGCTGACACTACACTGGAGGACCAAGTTGAGGACCAAGTCAACAATCTCACCCAACACAGGCTTGCAGAGAAATAGGTCCACAATGAACAGAGGTAGAGAAATCTCTTCACATTACCCGCTTTAGTCTTTCTCTTGTGTGAGCATTATATGGGATGTCTATGAGCAAGGATAGGGAAGCCTGGCATGCTGCAGTCAGTGGGGTCGCAAAGAGTTGTACAGAACTTACAAATGGGCGATGTCAACGTTGTCTGTATTCTTTATGGAAGCTATATTCTTACATTAGGAGTTTCTTCTCCTGACCACAAGGGTTTGTCTAATGTGAAATTTCTATGGCGTATCACTCTGAGGATTAAAATAAAAATGAGCTAACATTTCTTAAGCAAAATGCTACACTAGGAATTTCAAAAAAAGCATTTTACCTGGATTAATCTGTTTGATCTCAACAACAATACCATGAGAAAAAAGCACCGTTGTCATCTCTATTTTCAGAATGAGGAAACATCATATAAGGAAGTTACATTGCTATCTCAAGATCTCATAACTAATGAATGAGGAAGTCATAGTGCACTTTAATAAATATACATAAAAATTTATATATCATTTTACTATCTCTTTGTATCTTCAAAATAAAAATATGTAGAAATTATATTTTCCATATAATTTTCACATGCTGTTCATTACACACTGTACACTGTTATATGGCCCATACTGGTCACTGCCTTTTAAAGAGAATCTTGAGAGACAAAATGATGCTGGAGGAAACTTTGCCAAAGAGTTATAAGTGTTCACGTCTTCTCAATTCTCAAGTTTTATAATTAGATAAGTGCTATGATTTTGGAAAGATAGCTCCTGGAGAATTTTTTTAAAAAGAGATTTGATTATGGGCAATATTTCTTACAACATTTTAAAGGTTAGGATGTAGGAGTTGCAAAGGCCTCGTTATTTTATAGATTGGGAGACTAAGCAGCAGTGTGGAAAAGTGCCTGATTCCAGATTGGAGATCTACTGGCCATACAGCACTGCATCTCCCAAACCTCAGATTCTAATTCACACTCGCAGGGTCACGTTGACTTCAGCAGTGATGGGGATCCTCACGTTAAAACCTTTGCCATCAGGAGCCACTTTGAATGTGACATCCAGGATGTGCAGTTTACTGATTCTCACCCTGTGCAAAAACCACAATTCACCCTTATCATTCCTCTTGGCAGGCACTGCTGGGCTCTTCTCTCTGCCAGAGTTGTGCTGAGCATTGAGCCTCATGGACCTTGCCTGCTTTGGTCTCATGAGAGCCGTGCTCAGGGGTTGGATTCTCTCCATTGGATGGCATGGCAGACTGAGGATCAGACAGCTGTGATTTCCCTCAGGACTCCAAGGTCACCTCCTAAGTTATATGACCAGATGTAGCTTCCATCTCTGTTTTCATTGTTATAATTAGGTAGATACTGTCCTTGGCAGAGCCATGTTGCACTGCTATGATTACATATCTTTTCTTGTAGCTTTTTGTTTTCCCTTGAGCTAGCTGTCATCTTGTAGTTTCTCATTTGAATTATTTCCTACACCTATATTTCGTTAATGGAAATATAGTTGATTTGGGCTTCCCAAGTGGCACTAGTGGTAAAGAACCCATCTGCCAATGCAGGAGACAAAAGAGATATGGGTTTGATCCTTGAGTCAAGAAGATGCCTTGGAGGAGGGCATGGCAACCTACTCCAGTATTCTGGTCTGGAGAAGTCCATGGACAGGGGAGCCTGGCAGGCTACAGTCCAGAGTGTTGAAAGCAGTCTGACAGGACTGAGTGACAGATCACACACACATGCATAATTGCTTTATAAGGTTGTGTTAGGTTCAGGAGGCTGAAAAGAGATTCAGACATAGATACATATATAGATATAGAGGTATTTTTATTTTAGATTCTTTGCTTTATGGGTTATTACAAAATATTGAGTATATTTCCATGTGCTATATAGTAAGTCCATAATGGCCATGTATTTTATCCATAGTACTGTGAATATATTAATGCCAAACTTTTAGTTTATCCCCCACACTGCTTTTCCATTAGGTAACTATAAATTTGCTTTTTATGTCCATGAGTCTGTTTCAGTTTTGTATTAGTTCATCTGTGTCATATCTTAGATTCCACATATAAATAATATGATATTTGCTTTCTCTGTCTAACTTTCTTCACTTAGTATTCACTTCACTTGCTTCTCTCTACATCCATCCGTGTGGCTGCAAATGACATCATTTCATTCCGTTTTATGCAGAGCAAGAATTTGAACCCGGAACTGTTTGACTCCCAGATGTCATGTGGGGAGCCACCTATGTGGTGTGAACTCGAGTTTTCTCTCTCCCGAGGCCATTCAGACTTTTATACTCAGGTTTTTTAGGGAAGAAATATCTTATTCCTTTGGGAAGGGCCTTTAGGCACAAGCAAATAGGTAGAGGTAAGGGTGAAGAGAAACTTCATCCTGACCCTGAAATCATAGAAGGAAAAAGCCCCAACTCATGAAATACCAGACAGGCCCTGCAGTCCTGATTAATTTTCCCAGGCTCTGGCAGAGTTGGCCTCAGATCACTTCTGCTCTGCAAGAACACACAAGGTTCATTCATCTTTATTTCTTTGATATTAAACTTATGTCCCCAAAGAGATGTATTTTCTTTTCTGAGTCCAAAGATCTCCAACATGAAGCATCAACTCACCCTATAAGCCTGTTCACTACTTGAAAAATTCCAGAAATGAGTTGTTCCAACAAGTTCTTAGCTTCCTGGATCTTCTCCTGGAACTCCTCTGAAGTATTCATTTCCTGGAGAGTCTTCAAAACAGCCTTCAATTTCTGAAAGATAACTGCAAAAACAATCTCCATTTAGTGTGGTGCACAACTTAAGAAGCAGCTCCTAGGCACATGGTACTAAATGAGGCTATTTGCCTATGTTATTTCACTTCATCTTTATGACACCTCCATAAAGTAGTTATTACTACTATCTGTACTTTCAAATAAGGAAACAAATGATCAAATGATTAAGAAATGGGCCAAAGTTACACAGCTAGGAGACCTTGTTCCTTGTACGCTGCCTTCATGCTAATATATACTCATCATTCATCAACAAAGCAATCAGTCCACTGAGGAGGCAATAGATACTGATTGCACATCAGTTTCTAATAGAGAAGCACCAATGAGTTTTTCACACAAACAAAATAAACTTAGAAAAAAATAAGAAAATGGAAATCTAGAATCAAAGGGAACATAAACTCCAAATCATTAAAGAGACAAGTAGGAATCCCTGGTTATTGTATACTTGCAGCAGGCCTAGAAAGCAGTACTTCATTCAGGAGTGGGAGGACAGAGAATCTTAATGGGGTTTCTTTCAGAGAAAACAGGGATTTAATAGAGGAAGTGACATGGCAGATGTAGAATGAGTTCAGAATATAGGTGTAGAATATATGAGTTCAGAATATTGTTCAGAATACAGGTGTAGAATACGTGAGTTCAGAATATAGTTCAGAAAGAGTTCAGAATATAGGTGTAGAAAATAATTCAAATGAGAAACTACAAGATGACAGCTAGCTCAAGGGAAAACAAAAAGCTACAAGAAAAGATATGTAATCATAGCAATGCAACATGGCTCTGCCAAGGACAGTATCTACCTAATTATAACAATGAAAACAGAGATGGAAGCTACATCTGGTCATATAACTTAGGAGGTGACCTTAATCCAAACACGTGTGCTTCTGAGCTGTTTTACCAGCAATGATATTGGAAAGTGGGTCCCTTCTGTATCTTTAAGGTTGCCTAAGCCCTGGCAAGGTTTGAAGTGCTGTCACATATAGAAATTATTTTCGCATATTTGTCAGTGTGCTGGTAATGTTTCCAGAAAATGGAAAAGAAGGCCAAGTTCTTTCAAGAAATCTGAATTACAAGGTGATATGATTAACTAGAAAGGTAGGTAATTTTAAAGCTACCTAGGCTAGGTAGGAAGGAGAAGGCGATGGCACCCCACTCCAGTACTCTTGCCTGGAAAATCCCATGGACGGAGGAACCTGGTAGGCTGCAGTCCATAGGGTCGCTAGGAGTCGGACACGACTGATCGGCTTCACTTTCACTTTTCACTTTCATACATTGGAGAAGGAAATGGCAACCCACTCCAGTGTTCTTGCCTGGAGAATCCCAGGGATGGGGGAGCCTGATGGGCTGCCATCTATGGGGTCGCACAGAGTCGGACATGACTGAAGTGACTTAGCAGCAGCAGCAGGCTAGGTAGGAATCCTTCTCCAATTAGTTAATGCAAATTACTAAGAAAATTGAATGACCCAACAGAAAAATATGCTACTAATTTAAATAAGATATTTAAGTTAAATTACATAAGTGGATAGTAAAATATGAAAAAAATGAGTGAATGCCTTCCTAATTAGACAAATGCTGAAATGATTTATAACCCATTTATCTGTGAGATTGTCAAAACATTTCAGTTCTCCGTACCAGTGCTGTCAAAGAAGTAGGGAAAAAGGTACTCTTACACTATATTGGACTAAATTTTAGCATAGGGGATTATTTGTCAACATCTGCTATAATTTACAATGTACATACCATTTGAACTTATGAAATGTCACTTTTAGGAATGTATCCTATGACTATGTTAGTAAAGTTAACCAAGATATAAGATGAAAAGTGATACACAGTTAAATATTGCTTGTTTCTAGAAAAATAATAAATAAATGAACCATGAAGCAATTAGCCACCTGCCAGTAAACCACCCATAAGGAGCAGCCCCTGCTGGCAACCTTTGCTAACACAGGCATAGGATTTAGGTGGCAAGCTCCTAGGTGTCACAGATCATCTGTTAGTGACTCACTTTCAAGTGTACTGTCAAAGGTGTCAAGTCCTTTCTCAAGACCAGATTTCAGCTTCCTCAGAACATCCCTGCCAAGATTGCCAAGAGGAGATGCTGAGGTCCCAACAAGCAGGCCACACACAAGAGAACAAGTTTTGAAAGCTGGAACTTCTTGTCCTGACACCTGGACAGTCATAGGAGGATCAGGAGTGAGAATTACCCATAGGGAAATGGGACCTTTGATGAGCACCTAGGACTCAACAGACCTTGAAGACAGATGTGGTTATCACCTCTCTTCCAGACGGGCAGTTCAGGTCAGAAAGCTAGAGCAATCTGCCCAGAGCGGCACAGCCAATGAGTGGAGGAGCTACTATCTGAAAAGTCATGCTTGACTCCAGGTCACTGCTCTTTACTAAAGGTCCGTTGCACATGCTTGCCTCTCTGCCTGGATCATTTCCCTCTTCTTTTCATTTTTACCTTAGTCACTTCCTAATGACTCTCCAGCTTTACTATTACATCATGATGTCTATGAAGCCCACTCTAGACGACTCCCCAGGGTCTAGGTTAGAGAGTCCACTGGTGGAGTGGAGATGGTGATCTTGCTGCCCCTGGGTACTCATTAGTGATGGCTTTGCTGCCTTTCCTAACAAGCTGTGCACCCCTTAGAAGAGGGATTGTGACTTGTTTCACTGTTGAATTCATTACACAGAGTAAAAACAAACCAAAAAAAAAAAAAAAAACCAAACAACAAAACTCTGCTCCTAGTAGAGCACAACAAAGTTAAGTTTGCTGAATAAAAGTGTGAGCAAATCAATGGACACCACATCATGACCCTGCAAGGTTCATCAGTTTGAGACTTCTCCTCATATAAGCTACTTTTCAATTTGCTCTATTAAATAGTAGTTTACTGATTTACTCCATCCCTCTGCCTCTTGCCCCCAAAGCCTTTGGAAGGCCTCCATTTAAGAGTGACATTAAGGGGGATGCCCACCATTCACAGGCTTGGAGAAAAATACTTACAAAATCCTTGCTGTTTGGCACAGTCTCCTGAATTCTGCTGGGTGGTGATGGCCCTTCTATGATGGACTGGGAGCCTGATCCTGGAAACAAGCACTGGATCCAGAGCCATCCAAGGGTACTCCAGTGAAAATAAGCCCTGTCCAGAGTGAACACAGAGGTTTCCAAAGCAAAGGTCACCCAGGATGCTTGAATTGGAATGGATAGATAGAGAGAGGACTTTGTGCCAAGACTAAGAGCAGGTTCTCATGGAGCCTCCAACTGCCAAGATGGTGGCCATGCAGGTGCGGGGCTGGGATCAAGATTGAGAACGGATGAATTGGAGAACATTGTGGTAGAAGGACCCATAGTGATCAGCCAGGGTAATTCTGTCATTATTTGGAAACTCAGGCTCAGAGAGGGAAAACAACGAGTTTGAAGTCACCCAGTTACACAGGGACAGTGATGGGACTAGTACTGTGGGCTTATGGAGTCAGAGTCTGTGACCAGTGATGTCATTTTTTCCAAACCTTCTCTTGTGTCTGAGTGTTCTCCACAATATCCCTCACGGTGGAATCAGCCTCAGGTTAAATATTTGCAACGATGCATTTTCTGGACCACCCTCCCCCCTGGTGGTCCCCTCCATTTAGTCAGTAGAGTGCCTTCCGTGAGTGAACAAAATCTGCCTCCGTATATACCCTCATATATGCAGTATCCTTGTGTAGTTCAGTTCAGTTCAGTTCAGTTGCTCAGTCGTGTCTGACTCTTTGTGATCCCATGAATCGCAGCACACCAGGCCTCCCTGTCCATCACCAACTCCCAGATTTTACTCAAACTCATGTCCATCGAGTCAGTGATGCCATCCTTGTGTAGAGTTGCCACCAGTTCCTCTGCTGTCAATGAGGTGGCCAGAGGTTGAAGCTCTCAGCTTCAAAACAACATCCCCATCATGACCCCTGTTTCATCTGCTCACTGACCCTCCAAACCCATCTACCGCTCTTTCCATGGTCCCTGCTCTCTTCCTTCTGTTCCATAAACATGCTAGCCTCTTTGCTGCCTTAGGCCTCTGCACAGACCATTCCCTCTTCCCTGTCTCTCCTCTCCAGCTGTCTGTGGTCTCAACATCACCTCACAACCTCCGTGAATGTGCACCTGAAGTGGTCCCTCCCTTCTACCTTGAGCTCAGCTCAAAGAACACAGTGCCTGCGATCCAGCCGTTTCTGCCACCACCCACAGTGATGGCTGAGGAGCTCGAGGGGAATACAAGAAGCAGCCGTCTGCCAGCCACTCCTTGAGGTGGACAAGGAAACAGGATTTGGCCCCAGATAGCTGAGATGCACATGAAAGGAATGAATTCAGTGAGCCCAACGGTTGCATCTTCTCATACATAGATTGCTAAATTCCTCAACTTGATATCTGATTTTTCTTACCTCACAATAATCTTTGATGTTCGGACTGCTTGCTCCCTTTGTTGAAAACTTGTATATAGCCTGACTCCCCCTCCCACCTCCTTGGAGCCGTTTTCTCAGAACCACTGAGATGCTGTCTTCCAGGCTCATGTCCTAAACATTTCCACCAGATAAAATAACTCCTTACTTTCAGGTTGTGACTATATTTTTTTTAGTGGAAACCTCTCTGGAGCATCCTATAAAGCCGTCCACTCCCTGAGTAGTTGGTGAGGGCTCCATCATCAGAGATGCTTTGGAATTGGATCAGATATACTTGGTCCCTGGGGGCGGGCCTGAAGCTGGCACAGTTGTACCTCAAAGGTTCTTCTTTCTAAGGAACCATGTTCTCAGTGTCACTTGCAACCTTTGGGTCTCCACAGATTGCCTGGGTCTGATTTTGTTCTTAGATATAAAACTTATATAGATACAAATACCCAGTAAATTCTTCAGAGAATGAAGCCATAATGAGGATGCCTTCTAGTGCCTTAATCTAGCTTGTCCTGAAGTCCTTTGCGCCCTGGAGTTTCCAGTGCAAATACATTTATCCCTCCATACTTTTTATCTTTGGTGAAGCCAGTGAGAGTTCCAAAGTATTTGGATTCCATTCAAATCCATAGTAAGTCATGACTTAAGATATTTGTAGACTCATGTCTGTCTCCTTCCTTCTGATGACTGCTCGAGAGTCACAAAACCACACTGGGAACAAAACAGACATTAAAGCCACAGGAGAGCTTAGAGTTCATCAACTTAAGTTGCTGAGGAAGTCTGGGACACCTGAAGCTGAGAGAAGGAGAAGGACTCATCCAAGCTACAGGTGACTTGAACCCAACTTATTTTCCCCTTTCATTTCATATCTTTTAAGTTTGTTGAAATTTTCTTCTTGGGCAACAGTCCTTAAAAAAAGATTTTTTAAAAATGATGCATTAAGTATGTTTGAAAGTATAGATGCCTGAGCCCCTCCCTAGATACTTATGGTCAGGGGCTTCAGGGTGGATGATTAGATATGGGAAGAACTGGACTAGTGGCTCAAAGGTACTTTCTACCTTGAGTTCTAAAAACTGTGACACCTTCGCCATCCCCTGGAACCACTACTCTGCCTAAATATGACCCTCACAAACCTAGATGCTTATCCTGCTTTATCTTGTTTCGTCTAGTCAGGAACCAGGCAAGGGTGTTATTGCCCCATTTCCTGGCTGGGGAACATGAGGCTCAGAGGGGCAGGATGACTTGCTCAAGGCCACACTGATGGGAAGGGGCAGAGCTAGAGAGTGCACCCCATTCTGCAACCTCTCCCATGGACATTGGCTGTTCCAACTCTCAGCCTCTGGGGGCCGCAGTGAGTCACACTCATTGGCCAAAGTGCCCAGCACCCAGTAAGTGCAGGCAAGTACCTGACCCTGGGCCTGGCATTGCAGGTCTTCTTTCACCACTGGTGCTCACAACTATCCCATGAGGAGGTACAGAAGCAGAACTTTCCAGTTGAGGAAACTGAGGTGCAGGGAAGGAGGGTGACTCTCCCAGGTCGCACAAGGACAGGAACCAGTACTTGCATACCCAGGGAAGGACCTTTCACCCAGATCACGAGGCCAGCTGATGGAGCAGGAGAGTCTTGGGCTTGAATATCCTGTTTATTCCTTGACCTTTGCTGTTTGGGTTGGTTGTAAAGCCTGGTGCAGTGGGCGTATGTCAACCTGGAATACACGGTCCAGGAAGCCCAGACGGGTGTCCACTTGGCATTAGGCTGGGAGCACTGGTAGAGAGCTCTAGGTCACCCAGGGTCAGTCTCCTCCGTCTGTCCATCGGCCTCTCTGCAAGGACCTATAGCCCTGTCCTTGACACGAATGCAGCCATGACAAAGTAGGGATACAGCCAGAAACTTGGGGAGCTAGTTTTTCTCATGCTTACTGTGGTCCCCCCACCAGAGCACAGCCCAGGTGCCCAAGCCTGGACCTGGGACGCGGAGGACCCCATCCAGCAGAGCCTTGGACCCATCAGCAGACTAACCTCTCAGGCTGTCTGCGTCCAGTTCTGCAAACATCAGAGATCACTCTTCTGGCTGTGGGCACAGAACTGGTGGCTGTGTCAAAATCTTGTGAAGAAAGTTTTACCCGCCTCAGGAACACAGCTCAGGAGGCTGAGTGTGATGTAGTGAGCTAGGACCCGGTGCTGGCCCCTGTTTCACCTGTCTTATTGTAAAATGGGTAAACAGACCTGTGCTTGCCTCCTGGTGGCAAAGTGGAAATTAAAAGGGTACTGAAGGGCTGGTGCTCATCCCCAGCCTCCAATGTTGGGCCAGCTGTGTTCGAATCCTCTCTCTTCTCTTGTTAGTGGGTGTACAGCCTGGACAAGGAGCTTCATCTCCCTGAGCCTCCGGTCCCTGTGTGTGAAATGGGACTAAAAATGAGATTCTTCTCCAGGAGCGTGGTGAGGATGCAGTAGAATAATGTGTATGAAGGGCTGACATTGAGATAGACCCCTGATATGCAGTAACACCAACGATGAAATGATGATGACAGTTGTTTCTATTGTCAGGCTATTTCATCCCCTCTACCTCAGGTCTCCCATCTATATGTGGTCCTACCCCAGAGGATTATTGAGAGGACCAAGTGAGAAGATAAAGCATCCTATATGCTTAATCAATGGCTATTGCATTTCTTATTTTTGTGTGCAGTAAAACCTGAATGAGATAAAATGGCTCAGCTCTCCAGTATGCCAGTGTCCACAAATACTGACACTCAACAAATATATATTATAGCCTGATGATACATTTTTCTTTATTGCTGACTAATTAGAGCGTACACATTTAGACTTCCATTCATTTTATTTATATCAGCACAATACTGTTAGAGTCAGCCTTGGGTGTTCATCCCAGACTTTTCCCCTGTTGGTTGTGAGGCAGCAGGCAAGTGCACTAATTTCTTGAGCTTTGTTTGTCCATTTGTTTTAAACATGAAACCAGAATTAGAATGTCCTAGGACATTCTAGTTACCTTAGAAGAGCTGCTTGGGGAAACAGCAGAGGAAATGTCAGTAGAGAGCCCACCCTAACCTTGACTGGATAAGGTGGTCCATGAATAATAGTGACTATTGTCATTACTATTACTGACAGTAGTCAGTCATGATCAAAGACAAATTTGTTAGCCCAGGAAAATAAGGAGGGTGACAAGGGGCAGCGTGTGCAGGTCTTGAAAGTGTGATGGGTCTGGGTTCAAATCCTAGCTCTGTCTTGTGAGCTTTGCCTCTCATAGACTCAGCTTACTCACCTGTAAACTGGACACAACGGGGGTCCCTACATCACTGAGCTAGTCTGAAGCACGCACAAGTTAACGTGTATCAACCCAGACACACAGTCCCTAAAAGTGTGCTGTCCTGGCTCTTCTACTGGAGTGGGAGCCCCATGAGGCAGGGATCTTGTCTGTTTTGCTATCTAACTTGTTCCTTGTGTCATAACGATGCCTTGTGATCGTCACTGATGAACATATTCCCTGAGTGCTGTTGTTGCTGTTATTATAGCAACAGATCAGGACCCTGCCCATGGGTGACTTCCATGAGGGAGAGCCATGTTGCTGTTTTCAAGTACTTCCCAGGCGCTTCTGCCTCTCCCCAAACACTGGGAAGTTTTGCTGCATTAAGACCCACCCCTCCCTTCTCTCTGCTCCCTCCCTGTTCAGGTGACCACAGGTTACCTGAATGGCTGCTTGAGGCTTCTCCCCTACACGCGTTGCTCCAGCAGGTGGGAATGCAGCCTGTAGCCCCAGATGTTCCTGACCACCTCTGAAATGTCTGAGTGGTGAGCTGTGTAGCAGGAAACCTCTGTTCATTTGTCGTTAAAGAAATGGAGACCCTGGAGATAATGAACATCTTACTCCGAGTCACAAAGCAGGTTATAAACTGAACCAAGACTGGAACCCACATCAGGGCCCTTCCTCCACCCCACAGCACTAGGAAGGTCTCATTAGGGATGACCTGGTCCTGCCTTGGCAAGCATCCAGTCCTTCCACTCTCCCCTCCTGAACTTGTGGCAGACATCACTAATCAATTCTGCCCTCCAAGCCCAGGATTGCCTGGGAGGGCTTCTCTGCAGAAAGCTCCATCCAGTCTCTACAATCAATGAGGTGTACTAGACCATAGTTCTTAGAGACTCTAACACGGTCCTGGATGGAAAGATGAGGTTTAGTGAGGAACCACACTTCCCAAAGACTATAGACCAGTCACCATGGGAGTCAGAATTTGTAGACAGATGTCTACTAGAAGTCAGAGCCCATCTAGCACATGCTATCTTTATAGCATGCAAAATAAGAAATGTAGTTGCCACTGATTAAACATAAAGCATATGGGATGTTTCATCTCCTCACTTCATTCTCTCCATAACGCTGTGCAGTGGGGTCATGTAAAGATAGGAGACCTGAGGTGGAGGGGAGGAAGTGACCAGACACCAGGAACAGCTATAATCATCATCACCACTGTTGTAACTGTGTATCAGGGGCCTACTACACACGTGTGCCCACCGCATCTTCCCAGCACACTTGGGAGGAGAATCCCAAGTGCGGGAGCACTAAGTCACTTCAGTCACATCCAACTCTGGCAACCCAAGGATTGTAGCCCGCCAGGCTCCTCTTTCCATGGGATTCTCCAGGCAAGAATATTGGAGAGGGTTGCCATGCTGTCCCCAAAGGGATCACCCCAACCCAGGGATCAAACTCAAATCTCCTATGTCTCCTGCACTGCCAGGCAGGTTCCTTACCACTAATGCCTCCTGGGAAGACTGGAGAGTCCCATGCTTAGTCTCATTTCACCAAGAAGTGACCTGAGACTCAGGGAGATGGGTCCCTTGTCCAGGCTGCATAGCCAGCAACAGGAAATAGAGGATTCAAAGCCAGTCTGCCCGAACCTGGAGCTGAGTTCTGAGCACTACCTCCTCTGTACCTTTTTTGCCCTGGGGACCAGGTACCGGATTTTTTAGCCATTTCACAATGGGACAGCTAAGGCCTGGGGCCTATACTGGGTCTAAATTCACTACATTACCCTCTAATCTCTGGGCTGTGAATCTTAAGGCCAAAAATTTTCTTCCTAAGTTTTCCCATAGCCCTAACCTCTATCCCCACACCAAGGGGAGGAGGACCTCTGATATTTGCAGAACTGGGCACAGCCATTGAGGAGGGTGGTCTTCTGATGGGTCCAAGTCTCTGCAGAATGGAGTCCTGCATGTCCCAGCCCCAGCCTAGGGCACCTGGGCTGCCAACATCTCCCTGGGCTGTGCTCTGAAGACGGGACCACAGTCAGGGTGATGAAAGCATACCTCAAGCCTGCAGCCCTACCCCTACTTTGTCCTAGCCACACTCATCATTTACCTACTGATGCAGGTTGGGACTGGAGGACATGGGCCCTGGATGACCTGGAGCTCTCTACCGGTGCTCCCAGCCTGATGCCAACTGGGCACTCATCTGTGCATCTTTGACCGGGTGTTCCGGGTTGACAGGGGCCCTGTGTGTCAGGCATAACCACCAACTCAAACAGCAGAGGTCAAGGAATAAGCAGGGTATTCAAGCCTAGGACTCTCCTGCCCCACCAGCTGGCCTCGATGTACTCTGAGTGAAAGGTTCTTCCCTTTGGACTCAAATGCTGGTCCCTGTCCTTGTGAGACCTGGGCCAATCACCTGCCTTTCTTGAACCTCAGTATCCTTAACTGGAAAAGGGTATTTTCCCTGCCTCCTTAGTGGTTTGTCACGAGCACCAATGCTAAAAGTGTACCCTCATTGCCAAGCCCTGAACCAGCCATTTGCTTTCCCTCCTGGGTGCTAGACTGGGGTCAACCACTGTGACTCATGATTGCTTCAGAGGCTGTGAGCTGGAACAGCCAGTCTCAATAGGAGAGGATGCAGAATTGGGAGCACTCTCCAGCTCTGCCTCTTTCTATCTTTTGACCTTGACCAAGTCATCCTCCCCTTCTCAGCATCACACCCCTCAGGACAGGAACACCCCCTGCCTGGTTCCTGCTGAGATGAAGCAAGATGAAGCAGGATTAGCAGATATGGTTGTGAGGGTCATGTCTAGGCAGAGCTGGGGGTCCAGGTTGGGGTGGGGTGGGGTGGGGTCAGTCACAGCTCCTAGAACTCAAGGTTGAAAGCACCTTTGGGCCATCTACTCCAGTCGTTCCTATTTTTGGCCAGACATTCTGGGGACAGACTCCTCAGGAACCCCTAAACTTAAGTATCTAGGAAGGAGCCCACACTTCTAAAGTTTAAAGCAGACTTATCAGGTAATGTTGTTTAGGTTTTTTGGTAAAAGGCTATTGCCCAAGTAGATAGTTTCAACAAATCAAAAATATGTGAAGGGAAAGAGGAAAATAAGTAACATTCAAGTCAGGTGCATCTTTAGATGACTCCTTCTCCTTTTCTGGGCCACAGTTTCCTAGACTTTGAAGCAAAGAGGTGAAAAGGATGACTTCTAAGCTCTCTTGTGCCTTTGATGTCTGTTATGTTTCCATTGTGGTTGAGTGACTCTCGAGTAGACATCAGAATGGAGGAGGAAGACATGAGTCTACAAATACCTTGTCAGGACTTCCTGTGGATTTGAATGGCAGGATCGGAGTCATACTGGCTTCAACAAAAATAAAAAATAGGAAGGGAGACATGTATTTGAACTGGAACTTCTGTGGCAGGAAGAGCTTCAGGCTTACTTGGATCAAGGCACCAAAATGATACATTGTCTCATCCCCTTTTATAGCTTCATTTTCTAGTGAGCTTTGCCATGTAATTTTGTGTAAAGTCTATCTTTGAAGACAAAGCAGACCCAGGAAACATGTGAACACCTAAAGCCCACTTGTAAGTCATGAGATCTAGCCCAGGATTTTTCAGTTTTTTCAGTTCTTTTACATTTTCAAAGGACTAATAGTGGTATGATTACTATTTTGGTTAATATTTTCTATTCTTTTTGTCTTCTTTATTTCATTTACTCCTGCTGTAATCTGTATTGTATTCTTTCAGTGGTAACTTAGGGCTTAGTTTATTCTTCTTTTTCTAGTCCCTTAAGGTATAGAGTTAGGTTGTTCATTTGGGCTTTTCCTGCTTCTTAATGTAGGCATTTATTGCTATTCTTCCCATATTTTAGGTTCTAAATATATGAGTAATAGCGATGTAATGCATAAGATGATGACTATAGCTAACAGTGATGTATGATATACAGGGGTGTTGTTAAGAGAGCAAATCTTAAGAGTTCTCATCACCAGGAAAAAGTATTATTCTTTTTCATTATTTTTTTTATTGTATCTATATGAGAAGATGAATGCTAACTTGCCCCATTGTCATAATCATTTCATAATACACAGAAATCAAACTTGCCTTTAACTTATACAGTGGTGAATATCACTGTATAATTATTTCTCACTAAAAATGGAAAAAAAGAGTATTTTAAAAAGTATAAGCCATAATCATGACAGTTGACATTTCCTAAACCCTCTGTCTGTATGAGACAATAATGAAAAGTAGCCTGGGTAGACCTACCAGCTGGAAAACATTCTCTCTTTCTTGGTGAAACATTGAGCAGTGCCCCCACTTTCCAGGAGATAGCTGCTGAGCAGAGTGGTGGGCTAAGGAGGTCAGAAAAGCTGGAGGGAAAGAAGGATTGATGTCCAGGTGGGTGGAACAGCTCAGAGAAAGGCTCAGCCTTGACCCAAGGGGGCTACTGCTCAAGAGAAGTCCTGAATCGTGAGCCCTCCGTGTGGCCTTGTGTGGGACTTGGGATTATCGCAAAATACAGACTGAGAGGAAAGCTCTCATCCCTTTGCTATGGCCATCAGGGGAAGAACCAGAACTGGAGGAGCCTGACTTCACATGAAATCTCGCTTTGCCTCTGGCCAGCTGTGTGGCCCTGGAGATGTCACTTCCCCTCTCTGAGATTCAGTTGCCACACCTACGCCAAGATCCATTCACTGTGTCATTCAGTATAAATCATAATTGAGTGAGATACAGTGTATAAAGATTGAATATGGGATTCCTCAAAGGTGTATGACAGTAATTCAAGTGCGTAGAAGCTGACATTCATCTTGTGCTCACCAGTGTCAGACTCTGGTTAAGCATTTTCCACTCATTGACTCATTTCATCGTCACAACATTGCAACAGGGTTTTCCTGTTAACTCCACTGGGCAGGTGAGAGAACTGTGGCTCTAGTAAGTTGCCTGAGATCACACAGCTGACAAAGGGCAGAGGCCAAGTGTAGCTCAGCTCTGACCAACCTCTCACCTCCCGCCTTGTCAACAGCCCTGGAACAGCCTGAACTGAGGTCCTCTTGGGAGAGCTCAGGAAAGCTGGTCCAAGGCCCCCAGCTGCCCCAGGGGCTCAAAGGCCTCCTAGATGACTTGGCTCTGTGAGGCAGCTTTCATCAGACAGAAGGCCCTTGAATGAAGCAGCTGCTGGTGCAGGCCTCTGTGTGGCCCTGGTCTTGCTTAACCAGTTTCCCATGAGGACAACAGTGGTTCTTCCCTCACAGAATTGCACACAGCACTGAGATGGCTCCTCAGCAAATGGGCAAAGCTTCCCTGGGTCTCTTGGCAGGAAAGTCAGATGTCCTCATGGAAAGGGAACCCTGAGGTGATAGCCTGGGTCAGTCCTCTGCAGAGGTGATGCAGCTGTGAGTAAGGGGTCTCTGCTCCCCATTCAAAATCAAAGGGGAAACTGAGGGCTTGCATGTTGAGGAGACAGAAGGGCCGCAAGAGGAACCTCATCAGCCCTGGGAAGAAGAGACCAAGGCCAGGACAGTGGGACCTGCAGGGGCTGGGGAGAGGTGGTTGAGTATGGGAGCCAGGATGTTACCTCTCTGAACAAGGGATCCCATAGACATGGGTTTAAAAATAGTCCCACCAGTTGCTACAGTGTGACCTTGAGGAGTCACTTGTTCTCTCTGAGCCTCAGTTTCCTAGTCTGTCCAATAGGGACAAGAGCAGTGTCTCCTGGCAGAAGGGTGCTGTCAAAAAGTCATGAGGTCAGGGGTTCTGGCGAAGACAACCCTCCATCACGGTGGTGATGTAAGCAGAAACAGAGTGAGGCTGTCACTGTGTGACCTCGGGTCACTTTCTTGCAATCTTGACAATCTTGGCAACGATGTCTGAGGAAGCTGAAAACTGATCTTGAGAAAGGACTTGGGAACCTTGACAGTACACTTGAAAGTGACTCAACAACGGGGATGATCAGTGGCACCTAGGAGCTTGCTTCCTAAATACTATGCCTGTATTAACAAAGGCAGCCAGCAGGGGTTGCTCCTTATGGGTGGTTTACTGAGAGAGGTGACTAACTGGTTCCTGGTTCATTTGTTTATTATTTTTCTAGAAACAGGCATTACTTAACTGAATATCAATTTACATCTTATATCATAGTAAACTTTGCTAATATATTCATAGGAAAATTCCTGAAGGTGAAATTTAAAAAATTCAAAAGGTATGCATATTTTAAATTACAGCACATATTGACAAATAATCCTCTATGTTAATAGTTTCTCCACTCTGAGAAGTATTTTTGAGTGAGAGTATTTTTGTTTTTTCTACTCTCTTGAGCGCACTGGTTTGGACAACTGAAATTTGCCAGTTTCACAGATGAAAGGTTAAGATTCAGCATTTCTCTAATTTTGAAAGAATTCACTCATATTTTTCACATTTTACTAGCCATTTATATATTTTAACTTAAATATTTGATTTATATTTGTAGCATTCTCTTCTGTTGCGTCATTCAATTTTCTTAGTAATTTTTATTAACTAATTGGAAAAGGATTCCCACCTAGCCTAGGTGGTTTTAAAATTACCTACCTTTCTAGTGAATATTTCCTGGTAATTCTGATTTCTTGAAAGAACTTGTTTTCTTTTGACCTTTTGGAAACATTACTAGCACATTGCTAAACATTCTTAATAGAAGTTAACTTCTGAAAATGATTGTCCTTCAAAACTTTCCAGGGCTTGAGAGTGACTGAATGATAGTCGCTCAGTGGTGTCCAGCTCTTTGTGACCCCATTGCCTGTAAGCCTGCCAGGCTCCCTGTCCATGCAATTCTCCAGGCCGAAATACTGGAGCAGTTTGCCATTTCCTTCTCCAGGGAATCGTCCTGACACAGGAATCGAACACATGTCTCCTGCACTGGAGGCAGATTCTTTACCATCTGAGCCACCAGGGGAGCCTGACAACCTGAAAGATGCAAGAGGGACCCACTTTCTAATTTCTACTGATAAACCAGAGCTCAGAAGCAGAAGCATTTGCATCAAAGTTACCTAATAAGTTATAGGCCCAGATGTGGTTTCCATCTCTGCATCACTATAACGAAGTACTGTCCATTGCAAAGCCACGTTGCAGTACTTTGATTACACACACTTTCTTGCAGCCCTTCCTTATTCTTTGAGCTAGCTGTTGCCTTGTTGTTTTTCATTTGAATTATTGTCTACAGAGATTTTCTTAATACTTTTCAAATGTGAAATTCTACATGTGCCATGTCAGTTCCTCTATCAAATTCCTCTATTCTCTGTTCATTAGGACTCCCTGTCCTTCTTCTCTTGTACAAGTATTCTCTTTCTAGACCATATGCAAAGCTGTCATTCAGGGACTCCTATTATCCCCGTTCATGATTTACATCTGTATATTGTCTTTGATTCTAGATTTTCCAATTCTTATTCTCTCCTAAGTTTATTTTGTTTGTATGAGCAGCTCATTAGTGCTTCACTACTAGATACTGATGTTCGATCAATACCTATTGTCTGCTCAGTGGGTTGATTGCTCTGTTGATGAGTAAAGAGTATATGTTATCATGAAGGCAGTGTGGAAATAATAAGGTCTCCCAGCTATGTGACTTTGACCCATTTCTTAAATTTTTGATCTTTAATTTCTCATCTAAAGTGCAGATATTAGTAATAGCTACTTTGTGGATTTGTTGCAAAGATTACATGAAATAACAGGTAAATTGTCTCATTTAGTATCCGGTGTGTAGGAGCTGCTTCTTAAGTTGTGCACCACACTAAATGGATACTGGTTTTGCCATTATCCTTCAGCAATTGAAGACTGATTTCACATTGCTCCAGGAATCCAATACTTCTGAGGAGGCCCAGGAGAAGGCTGAGGAAATTAAGAACTTATTGGAACTATTCATTTCTGGAATTTTTCAAGTAGTGTACAGACTTACGGGTTGAGTCGATGCTTCGTTTGGAGATCTTAGTTCCCAGAAAAGAGAATATGTCTCTTTGGGGACATAAGTTTAACATGAAAGACAGAAAGTTGAATAAACCTTGTATGTTCTTGCAGAGGGCTTCCCTGGTAGCTCATCTGGTTAAGAATCTGCCTGCAATGCATGAGACCCCAGTTTGATTACTAGGTGGTGAAGTTCCACTGGAGAAGGGATAGGCTACCCATTCCAGCATTCTTGGGTTTCCCTGGTGGCTCAGCTGGTAAAGAATCCACCTGCAACTCAGGAGACCTGGATTTGATCCCTGGGTTGGGAAGATACTGTCCTTGCAGAGCAGAAGTGGTCTAAGGCCAACTCTACCAGAGCATGGGAAAATTAGAGTCAGGGCAGCAGGGCCCGTTTGGATCTCATGAGTTTGGGCATTCTCCTTCCGTGATTTCAGGGTCAGGATGAAGGTTCTCTTCACCCGCACTGCTACCTATTTGTTGGTGCCTAAAGTCCTTTTCCCAAGGAATAAGTCTTTTCTTCTCGGAATATAGCTGAGTATAAAAGTCTGAATGGTCTCAGGAGAGAAGAAAGTAGAACTCACACCACATAGGTGGCCCCACATGAAGTCTGGAGTTAAGCAGTTCCAGGTTCTAATTCTGGCTCTGCATAAAAAAGAATGAAACAATAACATTTGCAGCAACAAATGGATGAATGTAGAGCTATCATACGAAATGAAATAGGTCAAAGACAAATATCATAGACACCACTAATATATGGAAATATAATATGATAGAAAAGAACTTATACAAAACAGACACATGGAGATTAAAAAAAACTCATGGTTAACAAAAAGGAAAGCAGTGTGGAGAATAAATTACAAGTTTAGCATAAATATATACACACTACTCTATATCCAATAGACAACTAACAAGGACCTACTATAAAGCACAGGAAACTATATTGAGATATTTATAATAATCTATAAGGGAAAAGAATCTGAAATAAAAATACCCCTATATCTATATATATCTATATCTGAATCACTTTGCTGTACTCCTGAACCTAAAAAAAAGTGACCGTATTAGTCACTCAGTCGTGTCTGACTCTTTGTGACCCCACGAACTGTATGTAGCCCACCAGGCTCCCTTGTCCACATTTCTCTGGGCAGGAATGCTGCAGTGGGTTGTCATTTCCTTCTCCAGGGGATCTTCCCACTCGGGGATCAGACCTGGGTCTCCTTCATTGCAAGCAGATTCTTTACCCTCTGGGCCACCGTGGAAGCCCCACACCTGAACCACACACAACATTGTAAAGCAACTAGATATCAATTTAAAAAAAACAAATTCATCTCTGGCACAGATTCACTCTTGAAGTCTTGAGGGAAATCATAGCTGTCCGATCCTCAGACTGCCATACCATCCAACGGAGAGAATCCAATCCCTGAGCACGGCTCTCGTAAGGACCAAAGCAGGCGAGGTCCATGAGGCTCAAATGCTCAGCACAGCTCTGGCAGAGAGAGAAGCCCAGAAGTGGCTGTCAAGAGGAATGACAGGGTGAATTGTGGTTTCTGTACAGGGTGAAAATCAGTAACCTGCACATCCTGGATATCACATCAGAAGCGACTTCTGAAAATACCGCTAAAGTGAGGACTCCCATCACTGCTGACATCAATGTGAAACTGTGAGTATGGCTTAGAATCTGAGCTTTGGGAGATGTAGTGCGATATGCTCAATCAATCTCCAATCTGGAATCAGGCACTTTTCTTTGCCTCTGCCTTAGTCTCCCCATTTGTAAAATAAGGAGGCCTTTGCAACTCTAGAATCCTCACCCTTAAAATGTTCCAAGAAACTTTGCCCATAAACAAATCTCTTTTAAAAAATCCTCCTTGAACTATATTTTCAAAATAAAAACACTTATCTAATTGTAAGAGTTGAGAATTGAGAAGACATGAAGATTTATAACTCTTTGGCATAGTTTCATCCAGCATCATTTTGTCTCTCAAGATTCTCTTTAAAACGTAGTGAACAGTATGGGCTGTATAGCAGTGTATAGTATGTAATGAAGAGCATTTGAAAATTATGTGGAAAATACAATTTCTAAGTATTTTAATTACTATGAAGATACAAAGATAGGAAAATGAGGATGTGTAGAAGAGTTTTTATAAACTAAAGTGGACTATGACTTCATCATTCATTAGTTATGAGATCATGAGATAGTTACTTAACTTCTCTATACCACGTTTCCTCATTTGGAAAACAGAGATAATAATAGTACTTTTTTTCTCGTGGTATTGCTGTCAAGATTAAATGGATTAATCCAGGTAAAATACATTTTAGAAATACCGAATGTAGCATTTTGCTTAAGAAATGTTAGATTTTATTTTTATTTTAATCATTTGTGTGATACGCTATAGAAATCTCACGAGGCAAACCTTATGGCCAGGAGAAGAAACTCCTAATGTGAGAATATAGATTCCATAAAGAATACAGGAAATGTTGACATTGTCCATGTGTTGTTCAGTCACTAAGTCCTGTCTGACTCTTTGCAACCCTGTGGACTTCAACACACCAAGCTTCCCTGTCCTTGTTCATAGGTATCCCATATAATGTTCACATAAGAGAGAGACTAAAGAGGGCAAAGTGAAGAGACTTCTCCATTTCTGTTCACTGAATTTATTTCCCCGCAGGCCTGGGTTGGGTGAGATTGTTGATTTGGCTCTCAGCTTGCTCCTCCAGTTTTGTGTCAGCGTTGAAACAGATGAAGAGACTGGTGTCTCCCAGGTGGTCATGGAAGAATGCAAGAACAATCAACACAGCATCTCACTCACCTTGCTGGGCAGGTCAGGTCCACACATCTCAGCAGAGAGCGGATCTCAGAGGGGGTGACCTGGAATTTCAGCCCTATTCCTTACCTGGGAGGGAGCAGAGTAAAGTAAACAAGAGGAAGACTCTGGAGTCAAGCTGGCTTTGCCACTCCCTTGTGGTTTTGTAATCAATTTAGCCTCTAGCTGCTTCAGGTTTCACATCTGTAAACTGAGGATGGTAACAATACCTAACTCATAGCCTCCTGTGTTAGCCAAAAGAGAAAAGGAGAGTGTTTAGCATATAGGCTGCAACATACTAAGCTCTCAGGTAATGATAATATCCATGCTGACTTTCTGTCTGTTGGTTCCTCCCCCTACTGAGACAGGAGTGTTGACCTCTCCAACCATACCTGTGAATTGCTGTATTTCACTTTCAACTTTATGTGTTTTGTTTCACGCTTTTTTGAAGTTCTGTTGTTAGATGCCTGCACATTTAACATTGTTATGTCTACTCGAAGAACTGACCCTTCTCATATTACATAATGTCCCTCAACAATAATAATGATAATAATAATAATTCACTGTGTTTACTTTCTTGCCAGTAGTTAAGGAGATGGCAAAAGGAGTAGTAAATGCCAACCATGGGCTCCAATTTCAGATTGTCCCCAAATCATCCTCTACCCACTGAGAACTTATCAAAATGAGATCTTGAAAACTTAATCCTCTCCATTTAAATCACTATCTCTGATAATCCATCAAATCTACGTCTTAAACAGTGTGCTTGAAAGAGCATGTTTAGCCCAGGGAAGAGGGCAGAAAGAGAAAGACTGATCCTGGTCCTGGCTGGGAGAGGAAAAGTGATCTGGAAGCTGAAGGATGGGGAAGGTTGGCCTTGGCAAAGAACAAGGCAGAGCCATAAGCAGATGTCAGTGAATCCTGCCTCAACAAGGGATCTGATCACAGGTTGCCTAAGACACCCCTCAAACTAAAGATAGGCTCTGCAGCCTACCATCACTTGGAAAGACTGAGATGTAAATCCAAATGCCTGAGCCCTGCTGGACCCTGTCTAGCCTAGAGTCCCAGGGAAACCATCCTGCCCTCTTGGTCTCAGTGTCCGTATCTGTAAAATGGCATTCCACTCTGCTGCTCTGAACACTCCAGGGGCTTCCTCTCCATTTTGGATGAAATCTCAGGCCCTCCCAGAGCCATCTGGGCTCTATCTGATCTGGATCCGCCCCTTTCCCACTCTGCCCTAGACACACTAGCTTTTGCTCTGAGCCTCCACAAACACCTTCCACTCAAGACCTGTGCACTGGCTGCTCTGGCATCTAGAACACCTTTCCTGCATCCCATTTCCATGTTTGTCTCATCATTTAGGGTCTGAAACAAGGTTCCTCCTCTTCTCTCTCTTGAGTCTACTATCCTCCTTTTGAGTACTTGTCACAAGTTATCATTATATTTTCATTCATATGTTCACTTCATTTATTCCTTCAGTCAAAAATGTCTTGAGCATCTGCTTCATGCCACAGCCACCATTCTGAACTCTGCAGAATTTACTGGTAACTGAGGGCAAGGAGCTTGCTCTCATGGAGCTTAGTCTCTGGAGGGAAGGGCAGACAGACAAGGATTCAGTCCAGCAGTAAAGAGCCCTCAAGGAAAGTGTTCAATCGCAGTCATCCCTGGGCAAAACAGCACACCTAACAGAGTGCTATGACACAAAGCCCTCCCTTAGGCAAGACTTCTCGAGGGCTGCCTGGAGGAGGTGACAGTTATGCTGAGAGCTGAAGGTGGGAAGGAACCAGGCTTAGGAAAACATGTTAATATGGGGTTGGGTGGGCGGGGCCTGGGAAAGCCGCGGGCGACCGGCGGCAGCCAGGGAGCTGTTGCTGCTGGTGCTGCGGTGGCTGCACCAGCGGCGCCGAGGCGGAGGCCGGGCTGCGCGCTTGGCTAACGTGCCCAATCCGCGCGGCTCAGCTGCACCGGCCCTTGCGGCCGCCTAAGCGTCTCGGCCGGTCTCTGCGCTGTCGGGGCGAGGATGCGGCTGTTCCGGTGCCCGCTGAAGCAGCCGGTGCCCAAGCAGATTGAGCGCTACTGGCGCTTCTCGCCGTCGCCGCTCTCTATCAAGCAGTTCCTGGACTTCGGGAGAGATAATGCGTGTGAGAAAACTTCATATATGTTCCTACGAAAGGAGCTTCCTGTGCGCCTGGCTAACACAATGAGAGAAGTTAATCTTCTGCCGGAGAACTTGCTTAACCGCCCTTCGGTGGGATTGGTTCAGAGCTGGTATATGCAGAGTTTTCTTGAACTTCTAGAATATGAAAATAAGAGCCCTGAAGATCCGCAGGTCTTGGATAACTTTCTACAAGTCCTAATTAAAGTCAGAAATAGACACAATGATGTGGTTCCTACAATGGCCCAAGGAGTGATCGAGTACAAGGAGAAGTTTGGGTTTGATCCATTCATTAGCAGTAACATCCAGTATTTTCTGGACCGATTTTATACCAACCGCATCTCTTTCCGCATGCTTATTAACCAGCACACACTTCTGTTTGGCGGTGACACCAATCCTGCGCATCCGAAACACATCGGAAGTATTGATCCCACCTGCAACGTTGCTGATGTTGTGAAAGATGCGTATGAAACCGCCAAGATGCTTTGTGAACAGTATTATCTGGTAGCTCCAGAGCTGGAAGTTGAAGAATTCAATGCCAAAGCTCCAAACAAACCTATTCAGGTAGTTTATGTGCCCTCACACCTCTTTCACATGCTCTTTGAGTTGTTCAAGAACTCAATGAGAGCAACAGTTGAACTATATGAAGATAGAAAAGAGGGCTACCCAGCTGTTAAAACCCTGGTTACTCTGGGTAAAGAAGACTTATCCATTAAGATAAGTGACCTAGGTGGCGGGGTTCCACTCTGAAAAATAGATGGCCTTTTTAACTACATGTATTCAACTGCTCCGAGACCTAGCCTGGAGCCTACCCGAGCCGCTCCATTGGCTGGATTTGGTTATGGCTTGCCAATTTCTCGTCTGTATGCTAGATATTTTCAAGGAGATCTAAAACTCTATTCTGTGGAAGGCGTGGGTACTGATGCTGTCATTTATTTAAAGGCCCTTTCAAGTGAATCATTTGAGAGACTTCTGGTTTTTAACAAGTCCGCATGGCGCCATTACAAGAGCACAGCTGAAGCTGACGATTGGAGCAATCCCAGCAGTGAGCCCCGGGATGCTTCCAAATACAAGGGACAAGATGAAGACTAACAGAACTTTGTAAAGAACTGAATGCTTCAGTCCTCTCCATGAAGAAAAGGTGGCCTTCTGCAAGTCACCCGGAAAGAGCTCCGTTCCTCCACCAACTCTGAATGTGGCGCTATAGATAATCCAGTGCTTGAATGTGTATTTTTCTCCATATAAGCTGGACTTTTTTCCATGGAAGTTTCCTGTGGCTACTTCATATCTTCCACTAAAGTAGTAACTTGAGTCATTTTTCATAGTACATTGCTGTGGTTTGGTTGGCGCCTGTCGTAAGGGGACACAGAGCCTTATTAGTGCCCGTGCCCTCATACCTCCGTCTTCTGTATCATAGACTGTCTACAGTCTCCCCAGATGTCCCACCTCCCTCCCCATTCCAGATACAGCCGATCTCTGCTGCTGCTCTTTGTGACCAAATACCATGTTTGTCCCAAACCACCAACTAAGGCCTTGGGGAGTCTGGAATTTGAAGACATCAGATGAGCATGTCTTGATATTTCGGTCCCAGAGCCCTTCCTCTCTCTTATGCATCCCTCTTCACTCTCTGCTTTGGACTCTGGCCTTCTTCCATCTGACCAGATTCTCATTGTGAGCTGTAGGTACTCTCATGTTAGATCTCCCTCTTGGGTGCATTGATTTCATTTTGAAATTCATTTGTATACTTCCATTCTGTTAATTAAAGTGTTCCCAAAGTTGTCTTGAAAAAAAAAAAAAAAGAAAAAATATGGGGTTGGCCAAAAAGTCTTTGGTGTTTTTTCCATAAGCTGTTACAGAAAACTCCAAATAAACCTTTTAGCCAATATTTACCCAATATCCTAGGCACCACGTTAGGAGTCTCTTGTTTTGTTTTTCACTGTGTCCCCAGTTCGTCTAGGTTTTGGGCACATAGTAAATGTTCTCTAAATATGTGTTGATGAATGAATGAACGGATGACTAGATGGATGGATGGATGGATGGAAGGATGGATGGAAGAATGAGGTCTCAGGGTTGTGGTGAGACTCTCATGAGCTATTGGTGTGGGCTGCTGGTCAACCATGGAGTTCTAAGTGATGATCGCCCTGGGTAGAGGCTCAAGTCACCTGACTTCAAGGTGTTCCACCTTCCACCCTCTTCCCACTGCTCCTGCTTGGCTGCTCAGCCAACTTCCTGAAGCTTTATCAATTTCCTCTCTTTTCCAGTCACACTGGTCTACTCAATGAGGTTGTGGACTTTGCGATCAACCTCCTGAATGAAGTGTTGTCCCCGATAACACACTATGAGGTAAGTCCCCCACTGCTGGGTGTGCAGAGCCAAGCCTGGTGGGGGCAGGAGTGACTTTCTCCCAGTAGATTCTACTCTCTGGGCACCTTCCCTTTTGGGGGGTCAACTTCCCTTTGGGCTGTGAGTTGCTACCTGCCCCTCTTCGCTCACCCTGGTCTGAGGAGAAGGTGAGCAGGGGCCCAACTTGAGTTGAAATCACTGGGTCCCTCACTTGAACCACTTACCATACCCATGGACTTCCAGCAGAACTTTTAGATAATATTTTTCCTCATTCAACACAAATTTAATTCATTTAAATACAAAAAGCATACATACCATAGATCAGGTTCATGTGTATCATATAAAAATACCATATGTACCATGTGCCCACAATTCCAAGGATTCTATAATAGTCACTCTGGAAGGGGGCTGGGAATCTGGCTTTATTTAAAAAAAAAAATTCCTCCATGTTGTTCTGTGATTTACTGAACTTGAGTCATGCTCAAAGCGTGCTCCTCTCAGACCAGCGGCACTGACCTACCATGGACACTGTTTAGAAATGCAGACTCTCAGGTCCTACCCCAGACCTGCTGCTCGATAATTCACATTTTAACATCCTCAGGGAATTGTAGGTACTTAAAATTGTGAAAAATACAAAACCATTTCTCTACAGTTCCCAGGGCCCCATTTAACTCTATAAAGTTTCAGAGTCCAGAGGCCAAGGTTTCTAAGGGCATAAGATTATGAACTGTCAAAAGTCTAGATTCTTTAAGGTTCTAGGATTCTAATATTCTGAGGTTTTAGGATTCTAGTGACTTCTGGCTCTCAGATTTGGGTCTTCTAACTTTCCACGGTTCTAGAATCCTAAGGGTCAGAAGTTGTAAAGCCCCCAGTACTGAGCATCTCTGGGTCGGGGGAAGGGTGCTCACAGGAGATAATAATCAGTCCTCTTCCTTCTCCGTCTCTCCTCTCTCTCCTCACCTCCCGACCTCTTTCCTCCCTTCCCTCTCCCCATTCCTCTGTGTCTCTCTTTCCCTCCTTGTCACCCTCAGGTGTGCCAAGTAATCTGCAGCCTCCCTGAAAGCCTGGATGCTGATCATGTTAAGAACCGCATCCGTAAGTCACAGCCTGGGGAAGCAGGGAGGGGGCTCCCTCTGCAGCCTCAGGGGGCGCACACTGCTCTATCCCTGCAGCGCTGGCAGGTCTGGTCAGGGGTCCCTGGAGAAGCTGAGGACCCTTCGTCCTGAGTAAGTCTGCAGGCTATAGAAGAGTCCCCACAGACTGATGGCCTCTGTGGGCCCCTGAGAACTTCTGCTGCCCTCCTTTGTCAAACCAATAGAACCCGCTGCCCGGAATGATGTGAGAAAGAGGACAGGCCAGATCTGAGTTCAAATCCTGGATGTGCTACTTAACAACTGTTGGGTGGGGGTCAACTGGCTCCACCTATCTGAGATTCAGGTTCATCCCGGGTGAAAGGAGATTGTAAACACGGCCGAGATGAGGAATGGAAAAAAAGCAGAAAGAGCCTAATATCCAGTAGGCATTGATGATAAACACCATCCCTTCCCTTTGCTCTCTTATGAGGAGCTACAGGTTTACCTCCAGCCCCTGGGGGCTTTCCTTGACCTGGGTCTCTGGCACGACTGAGGTTGCTGGGGCTGTGGGGCAACAGAAATGGGGTGAGTGACAGGTCAGGGTCCTGCATGCAGTCCTTCTAGGAAACAGCCACAGGCCCAGTTCTTGGGTGACCGTTCCGTGCTTCCTGTTCACCACTTCACTGGACCCCTGCAGCAATCCTGTGGGGGTGGGCAGTGTCATCATGCGCATGTTTCAGGTCATCTAACTGAGGCTCAGAGACATGGAGTGACATGTGAGTGGTCCCATGCCTGTCAGTCTGACGGTCTGGATGCTGGGAACCACTGGTGTCTGATTTCTATTCAGCTTTCCAGAGCTGGAGGCTGAAAACTGCTACTGATTTCCTCTTTCAGGTGAATTTCAGGAAGCCCAACAGGAACAGTGAAGAGCACAGATGAGGAAAACTGCTGCGAAGCCCGCCTGCTGGTGAGGACTGTGCTCGGTGCCGTGGGATGAGGGAAGATGAGATTCCCCACAGGGGCCTGTGGAGAAGCAGAAACAAGCTTGGCTTTTCTTCTTTCTCTAGTAGCAGACTGAGCCCTGATCTTGGTCATGGACCGAGTCCTGACCCTAAATCACACACCCAGATGACACTTGATTCTGCTCCCTGACTGAGCCTGGAACAGTCAGACTGAGCTTTGACTCCAGTAGTTGACTGAGCCCTGATGCTGGTCGCAGTTACCTGCATCTCAGTCTGATCCCTGATCCTGATCATACGCTGAGCCCTGAACCCTGGCTCCTCTGGGCCCTGATCAGCCTTTTCATATCAGTCACTGTTGCTAAGGTGAGGGTGTGGGAGAGTGAGGGGATGAGGAGGGGTCAGTGCCAGGTGCCAGAGAAAGACCCCAAACCACAGGTGCCAGTCTGTCCCCAAGCCTCAGAGTTGCAGGGTTTGGGGGAAGCACTCCTGCAGCCGTGCCTCGTGAACGCAGGAGCTGGTAAGGGCCCTGGCAGCTCTGTGACTCACACCAGGTCTCCTTCCAGATTTGAATCTTGACTGAATCACTGAACCATCTCCCTCTGGGACAGTCGGTGCTGCCACCATCCATTAGGAGGGACAACTGAGCCCAATCAAAGGACACCCTCAGATACTCGTCCCCACAGTCAGGACACCCTGTACTCATCACCCTCCACTCCCAGCAATAAAAAGACATTTCTGCACCTCCTGCGTGGTCCATTGCATTCCTTCCATTAGGATTTCAGGGATGGCGAGGGACGGGCAATCAGGACAGTGGAGAACTGGATCTCCACTGGAAAAGTTGAAGGGACTTTCGGGATTATCCAGCTGCCACTTATTTTCTTACGCATGGGAACATGAGGCCCAGGATGGGCAAGAAAGTGACTCGAGTCACAAAGGGACAGCCTCACTCTGCTTCTGCAACACCACCACCATGATGGAGGGTTGTCTTCACCAGCACACCTGACCTCATGACTTTCTGACAGCACCCTTCTGCCAGGAGACACCACTCTTGTCCCCACTGGACAGATTAGGAAACTGAGGCTCAAAGAGGACAAGTGACTCCTCAAAGTTATGTGATAGCAACTGGCAGGACTAGATTTAAACCCATGTCTATGGGATCCCTTGCTCAGAGAGGTGACATCCTGTCTCCCATACTCAGCCACCTCTCCCCAGCCCCTGCAGGTCCCGCTGTCCTGGCCTTGGTCTCTTCTTCCCAGGGCTGATGGGGTTCCTCCTGTGGCCCCTCTGTCTTCTCAACACGCAACCCCTCAGTTTCCCGTTTGCCTTGGGATGAGGAGCAGAGACCCCTTACTCACAGCTGGGTCACCTCTGCAGAGCTATCACCCAGGCTATCCCCTCAGGGTCCTTGGGCCTCTCCTTTCCATGAGGGCATCTGACTTTCCTGCCAAGAGGCCCAGGGAAGCTTTGCCCATTTGCCGAGGAGCCATCTCAGTGCTGTGTGCAATTCTCTGAGGGAAGAACCACTGTTGTCCTCATGGGAGACTCAGGTTAAGCAAGACCAGGGCCACACAGAGGCCTGTACCAGCGGCTGCTTCACTCAAGGGCCTTCTGTCGGATGAAGGCTGCCTCACAGAGCCAAGTCATCCAGGAGGCGTTTGAGCCCCTGGGGCAGCTGGAGGCCTTGGACCAGCTCTCCTGCGCTCTCCCAGGGGACCTCGGTTCAGGCTGTGCTGGGGCTCCTGACACACGTATGATGAGAGGTTGGTCAGCGTTGAGTTTGACTGTCCTCTGCCCTTCAATAGCCTTGTGACATCTGGCAACTCACTAGAGCCGCGCTTTTCTCACCTGCCCAGGGGAGTTAACAGCAAAACCTCCCTGTTGCAATGCTGTGACAATTAGAGACAATGAGTGGAAAACGCTTAACCCAAGACTGACACTAGTGTGTACAAGATGAATGTCAGCCTCGACACGCTGGAATTACTGTCAAACAATGTTGAGAAAACCCATATTCAATCTTTATACATTATATCTCACTCAATTCTTATTTATACTGAGTGATGCAGTGAAGGATCTTGGTGTGGGTGTGGCAACTGAGTCTCAGAGAGGGTAAGTGAGTTCTCCAGGGCCACACAGCTGGTCAGAGGCAAAGCTGGATTCCATCTGAAGTTGGCCTCCTCCAGAACTGGTTCATCACCTGCTGGATGTGTTTCCTTCTCAGTCTGTATTTTGTGACAATCCCAACTCCCACACAAGTCCACAAGGAGGGCGCACGATTCAGGACTTCTCTTGAGCAGAAGCCCACTTTGGTCAGTGTTGAGCCTTTGTCCAGGCTGTTCCACCACCTGGAACATCATTCTTTCTCTCCCTCCAGCTTTTCAATCCCCTTAGCCCACCACACTGCTCAGTAGCCATCTTCTGCTAATTGGGAGCCCCTGATCAATGTTTTCCCAAAAAAGAGATCATGTTTTCCACCTGGTAGGTCTTCCCAAGCTACCTTGTCATTATTGTCCCATACAGACAGAGGGAATGTCAGCTCTCATGATTATGGTTCACACATTTTTAATACTCTTTTTTTTCCATTTTTTAGTGGGAAATATTTGATATTCATTACTGTATAAATTAAAGGCAAGTTTTATTTTTGTGTATTATGACAATAGGTTAAGCTAGAATTCATCTTCTCATATAGATACAATAAAAAATAATGAAAAAGTATGACACTTTTTCCTTGTGATGAGAACTCTTAAGATTTGCTCTCTTAACAATGTTCCTGTATATCATGCATCACTTTTAACTATAGTCAACATGCTATATATTACATCATTAGTACTCATTTGTTTAGAACCCATATTATGAGGAAGAAGAGCAATAAATGCCTACATTAAGAAGTAAGAAAACCCAAATGACCTAACTCTATACCTTAAGGGACTAGAAAAAGAATAAACTAAGCCCTAAGTTACCACTGAAAGACACAATAATGATTATAGGACGAAAAAATGAAATAAAGAAGACAAAAAGAATAGAAGATTTAACCAAAATATTAATCAAATTACTATTGGTCCTTTGAAAATGTAAAAGAAATGGAAAAGTCCTGGGCTAGATCTCACGACTTACAAGAGGGCTTTAGGTGTTCACATGTTTCCTGGGTCTGCTTTGTCCTCAAAGATGAAATTTAGACACAATTAAATGGAAAAGTTCACTAGAAAATGAAGCTATAAAAGGGGATGAGACAGTGTATCATTTTAATGCCTGAAGTCCTCCCTGCCACAAACATTCCAGCTCAAATATTCTACTCACTTCCTATTTTTTAATTTTTGTTGAAGCCAGTTTGACTCGGATCCTGCCATTCAAATCCACAGGAAGTCCTGACAAGATATTTGTAGACTCATGTCTTCCTCCTCCATTCTGACATCTACTCGAGGGTCACTCAACCATATTGTAAACATAACAGACTTCAAAAGCACAGGAGAGCTGAGAAGTCATCATTTTCACCTCTTTGCTTGAAATTCTAGGGAGACTGGCCCATAGAAGGAGAAGGACTCATCTAAGGCCACATGTGACTTGAACACCACTTACTTTCCTTTTTCTCTTCACATATTTTAGATTGTTGGAATTATCTACTTGGGTAATAGCCTTTTACCAAAAAACCTAAACAACTTATTACCTGATAAGTTTGCTTAAACTTTAGATGCCTGAGCCCCTTCCAAGATATTTAGGGTCAGGGGTTCCTGGATAGTCTGGCCCGAGTGTCTGGCCAGAAATAGGAATGACTGGACTAGATGGCCCAAAGGTACTTTCTAAATTGAGTTCTAGGAGCTGTGACTGACCCCACCCCATCCCACCCCCGCCTTCCTCTGGACCCCCAGCTCTGCCTAGACATGACCCTCACAACCATATCTGCTAATCCTGCTTCATCTTGCTTCATCTCAGCAGGAACCAGGCAGGGGGTGTTCCTGTCCTGAGGGGTGTGATGCTGAGAAGGGGAGGATGACTTGGTCAAGGTCAAAAGATAGAAAGAGGCAGAGCTGGAGAGTGCTCCCAATTCTGCATCCTCTCCTATCGAGACTGGCTGTTCCAGCTCACAGCCTCTGAAGCAATCATGAGTCACAGTGGTTGACCCCAGTCTAGCACCCAGGAGGGAAAGCAAATGGCTGGTTCAGGGCTTGGCAATGAGGGTACACGTTCAGCATTGGTGCTCGTGACAAACCACTAAGGAGGCAGGGAAAATACCCTTTTCCAGTGAAGGATACTGAGGTTCAAGAAAGGCAGGTGATTGGCCCAGGTCTCACAAGGACAGGGACCAGCATTTGAGTCCAAAGGGAAGAACCTTTCACTCAGATTACATCCAGGCCAGCTGGTGGGGCAGGAGAGTGCTAGGCTTGAATACCCTGCTTATTCCTTGACCTCTGCTGTTTGAGTTGGTGGTTATGCCTGACACACTGGGCCCCTGTCAACCCAGAACACCTGGTCAAAGATGCACAGATGAGTGCCCAGTTGGCATCAGGCTGGGAGCACCGGTAGAGAGCTCCAGGTCATCCAGGGCCCATGTCCTCCAACCCAAACCTGCATCAGTAGGTAAATGATGAGTGTGGCTAGGACAAAGTAGGGGTAGGGCTGCAGGCTTAAGGAATATGCTTTCATCACCCTGACTGTGGTCCCGTCTTCAGAGCACAGCCCAGGGAGATGTTGGCAGCCCAGGTGCCCTAGGCTGGGGCTGGGACATGCAGGACTCCATTCTGCAGAGACTTGGACCCATCAAAAGACCACCCTCCTCACTGGCTGTGCCCAGTTCTGCAAATATCAGAGGTCCTCCTCCCCTTGGTGTGGGGATAGAGGTTAGGGCTGTGGGAAAACTTAGGAAGAAAATTTTTGACCCCAGGATCACAGCCCAGGGGTTGGAGAGTGATGTAGTGAATTCTGACTCAGTATTGGCCCCAGGCCTTAGCTGTCCCATTGTAAAATGGCCAAAAAATCCGGATGCTGGCTAAAAAATACCTGGATCCCCATGGCAAAAAGGGTACAGAGGAGGTGGTGCTCAGAACTCAGCTCCAGGTTCGGGCAGACTGCCTTTGAATCCTCTATTTCCTGTTGCTGGCTATGCAGCCTGGACAAGAGACCCATCTCCCTGAGTCTCAGGTCACTTCTTGGTGAAATGAGACTAAGCATGGGACTCTCCAGTCTTCCCAGGAGGCCTTAGTGGTAAAGAACCTGCCTGGCAGTGCAGGAGACATAGGAGATTTGAGTTTGATCCCTGGGTTGGGGTGATCCCTTTGGGGACAGCATGGCAACCCTCTCCAATATTCTTGCCTGGAGAATCCCATGGAAAGGGGAGCCTGGCGGGCTATACTCCTTGGGCCGCCAGAGTTGGACACGACTGAAGTGACTTAGCGCTCCCGCACTTGGGATTCTCCTCCCAAGTGTGCTGGGAAGATGCGGTGGGCACACATGTGTAGTAGGCCCCTGATACACAGTTACAACAGTGGTGATGATGATTATAGCTGTTCCTGGTGTCTGGTCACTTCCTCCCCTCCACCTCAGGTCTCCTATCTTTACATGACCCCACTGCACAGTGTTACGGAGAGAATGAAGTGAGGAGATGAAACATCCCATATGCTTTATGTTTAATCAGTGGCAACTACATTTCTTATTTTGTATGCTATAAAGATAGCATTGAGCTAGATGGGCTCAGACTTCCAGTAGAGCTGGGGTATTGTAATTTCCATTTTTCTACTAGACATGGAGTTATCTCGCATTTTACAAGAGGCAGCAGTAGCCTGGGGCCCACCCCAGGTCTGGACTCACTACATCACACTGGTCCCTTGATCTGTGTTCCTGAGGTAGAAAAACTCTCTTCACGATTCTGGCACAGCCCTCAGCTCTGTGCCCACAACCAGGGGAGTAAGGGCCTGGACGTTTGCAGAAATGGGCATAAACAGCCTGGGAGGTGAGTCTGCTCGAGGGAGTCGAGTCCAAGGCTTGACTTGATGGGGTCCTCCGTGTCCCAGCCTCAGGCTTGGGCACCTGCCCTGTGCTCTGATGACGGGACCATATTGAGTATGAGGAACACTAGCTACCCAAGCCTCTGGTCCTACCCCTACTTTAACCTGGTCACGCTCACATTAAAGTGTTACAGGTTCCTGCTGAGGTGCAGGTAGGTGATGGGAGGAGACTGACCCTGAGTGACCTGGAGCTGTGCTGGTGCTCCCAGCCTAATGCCATATGGGCACTCATCTGTGCTTCCTGGCCCAAGTGTTCCGGGTTGACCTGAGCCCAATGCACCAGGCATTACAACCAACTCAAGCAGCAGAGGTCAAGGAATAAACAGGGTATTCAAGTGCAAGGACTTTCCTGCCCCACCAGTTGGCCTTAATGTGATCTGAGAGAAAGGTCCTTCCCTGAGATCGCAAATGCTGGTTCCTGTCCTTGTGAGACTTCGGCCAGTCACCTTCCTTCCCTGAACCTCAACCAGAGGTTTCCTCAACCAGAAAATGGAGCTTTCCAAACCTATTTAGCGAGTTGTCTTGAGCACCAATGGTGAAAGTAGCCTGCAGTGCCAAGCAAATGGCCAGGTACTGCCCTGGACTTACTGGGGCCAAAGAGTGAGACTCACTGCTGCTCCCAGAGGCTGAGAGTTGGAACAGCTGATCTCGATGGTAGAGGATGCAGAACTGGGTGCCCTCTCTAGATCTGCCCCTTCCCATCTATTCCACCCTGAGCAAGTCATCCTTCGCTTCTGAGCCTCACTTTCCTCAGTGAAGAAATAAGGACAGTAACACCCCCACCTGGTTGCTTCTGAGATGAAAAAAAAAAAAGGTGAAGCAAGATAAGCACCTAGTATTGTACAGTCATGTCTAGGCAGAGGTGGGGTTCCAGAGGATGGTGTTGGGATCAGAGCTCTTAGAACTCAAGGTCAAAAGTACCTTTGAGCCACCCTAGTCCAGTTACCTCCACTTCTGGTCAGCCACCCTACAGACCGTGACTCTAAGTATCTAGAGAGGAGCTCAGGCATCCATAGCTTAAGCAAACTTATTTGATAATTTTATTTAATCTTTTCTTTTAGAAATATATTGCCCTGGCAGAAAACTTCAACAGAACTAAAACATGTGAAATGGAAGAGGAAAATAAGTTGGGTTCAATTCACATCTAGCTTTGGCTGAGTCCTTCTCCTTCTCTGGACCATAGGTGCCCCAACCTTCCCAGCAAGGAGGTTAAGTTGAACTCTAAGCACTCCTGTGTCTTTGATGTCTGTTATGTTTCCAATGTGGTTAGTTGACCCCGGAGTTGTCACCTAAAGGGAGGAGTTAATGTGAAACTATAAATGTGTGAAGTCAGGACTTGTGAGTTTGAACAGCAGGACCCAAGTCACACTGGCTTTAAGAGGTGAGTTCTGTAAAGAGGGAATGGTCTGTGCAGAGGGCCAAGGCAGCAATGAATTTTATATTTTTCTGGAGAAGAAGGAAGACAATAGAGCCGTAGAGAGAGAGGTATAGGTGCGTTTGGGGTGGCAATGAGTAGATGACACAGGAGCTATGATGGGGACTTCTGTTTAAGGTGAGAGCTTTAACTTCTGGCAGCTGCATTGAGAGCAGAGGGGTTGGGGGCAACTGTGCAGAGGGATACTGCATATATGTGGATATACATAGAGGCAGACTATTTTCACTCTCAGGAGAAACTCTACTGACTCAGTGGAGTGGGCAGATGGGGGAGGGTGGGTCCTGAGCAACCTGTCATTGCAAATATTTTTCCTGAGGTTGGTTCCACTGTGAAGGATGTTATGGAGAGCACTCGGACACAAGGCAAGGTTTGGGGAGAATGACTTCATTGGTCACTGACCCTGATTCTACTATGGGCCGCGAGTCTAGCCCCATCTCTGTCCCTCTCTTACAGGCTGGCTGCTTTCCCTCTCTGAGCCTGAGTTTGCAAATGCTGATAAAATTAAGCTAGATGATCATTATGGATCCTTCTACCAGAATATTCTCCAATTCATCCATTCACAGTTTCAGCCCCAGCCCCCCACCCACATGACCACCATGTTGGTAGCTGGAGGCTCCATGAGAACCTGCTCTTACTCTTGGAACAAAACCTCTCCATAGCCACCCAATTCAAGCATCCTGGCTGACCTTTCCTTTGGAAGTCTCTCTGTTCACTCTGGACAGGGCTTATTTTCATTGGAGTCTCTTTGGATGGTTCTGGACCCAGCGTTTGTTTTCGGGGGCAGCCTCCCTCCCCATCGCCATCAATATAAGTACCATCACCACCCAGCAGAATTCCAGGAGACTGTGCAGAGGAGCAAGGACTTTGTAAGTATTTTTCTTCAAACCTGTGAATGGTGGGCTTCCCCCTTAATGTCACTCCACATGGAGGCCTGCAGAAGGCTTTGGGACAAGAGGCATTTGGATTAAATTAGCCCCTCAGTTGTGTTTGACTCTTTGCGACCCCATGGACTGTAGCCTGTCAGGCTCCTCTGTCCATGGATCTCTCCAGGCAAGAATACTGCTCTGGTTTGCTATTTCCTTCTCCAGGGGATCCTCCTGACCCATGGACCAAATCTCGGTCTCATGCACGCACTGCAGTCTTTACCATGAGGCACCGGGGAAGCTCTTCAGACGGCTCTAATGACAAAAGGCAGAGGGGTGGGGCCACTTGAATTAGCTAATATTTTGAATGGAGCAAACTAAGAAATAGATTCAAGTGGGAGAAATGTCAAATTGATGATGAATGCAGTGTCATGATGTGCTGCCCACTTATTTGTTCATACTTTTATTTGTCAAACTTTATTTTGTTGTACTTACTAGCGGCAGTTTTTTACTTTGAGTTGGGGATTCAACTCATCGTGAAATACATCACAATCCCCCCTCTAAGGAATTCACAGCCTGGTGGGAAAGGCAGCCAAATTGTCACTAATTGGGACCCAGGACTCTTAACAGTGAATAAAGGCACCAAGATGGTGGAGTGAGTCCACCTAACCTAGTGTTTGAGGAGAGTTGAAGAGGACATGATGTCCTACTGAAGCTGGAAAGTCAGTAAGAAGTGATTCAGCTTAAAATGAAAAGAAGGAAATGTTCCATGCAGAGAAGTTAGCATGTGCAAAGGACCTCTAGTAAAGAGAATTGACCTGGAGTCAAGCTTGACTTTTCAAACAGTAGGTCCTTCATTTACTGGTTGTTCATCTCTGGGCAAGTTTCTCTAGCTTTTTGACCTGGGTTGCCCGTCTGTAAGAGAGGAGATAACTGCATCTATCTTCAAGAACTGCTGAGTGTAAGAGTCATAGGTGCTCATCCACGATCCTGTTTCCCTGTGGGTAATTCTCACTCCTGTTCTTCCTGTGACTATCCAGATGTCAGGACAAGATATTTCAGCTTTGGAAACTTGTTCTCTTGTGCGGCCTGCTCGCCAGGACCTCAGCGTCTCTTCTTGACAATATTGGCAAGGATGTTCTGAAGAAGCTGAAATCTGGTCTTGAGGAAGGACTTGACAACCCTGACAGTACACTTGAGAGTCAACAATGGATGATCAGTGGCACCTGGGCACTTGCTTCCTACATACTATATCTGTATTACCAAAGGCTGCCAGCAGAGGCTGCTCCTTATGGATGGTTTACTGAGAGAGGTGACTAACTGATTTCTGGTTCATTTGTTTATTATTTTTCTAGAAACAGGCAATACTTACCTGAATATCACTTTACATCTTATATCATGGTAGACTTTGCTAATATATTCATAGGATAAAATCCTCAAAGTGACATTTCAAAAGTTCAAAAGGCTTGCATATTTTAATTTACAGCACATATTGACAAATAATCCCGTATGTTAATAGTTTCTCCAATCATCTGTGAGAGTATCTTTTTTCTACTCTCTTGACAGCACTGGTTTGGACAACTGGGATTTTTTCCAGTCTCACAGATGAAAGGTTATAATTCATCACAGCATTTCTCTAATTATGAAAGCATCCACTCATTTTTTTTTCATATTTCCTAGCCATTTATGTATTATAATTTAAATATTTAATTTATATTTGTAGCAAATTCTTCTGTTGGGTTATCCAATTTACTTAGTAATTTGTATTAACCAACTGGAAAAGAATTTTACCTAGCCTAGGTAGCTTTAAATTTACCTACCTTTCTAGTGAATCATATTTCCTTGTCATTCTAATTTCTTGGAGGACCTTGGTCCTTTCACTTTTTGGAAATGTTACTAGGACATTGCTAAACATTCTTTGTAGGAGAAGCTAACTTCTGTAAAGGACTGACCTTCAAACCTTGCCAGGGCTTAGGCAACCTCATAGATATAGGAGGGATCTACTTTCCAATTTCATTGCTGGTAAAACAGCAATGCTTCTGAACCCAGAAGCAGAGGTGTCTGCATCAGAGTCGCCTAGTAAGTTCTAAGACCAGATGTAGTTTCCATCGCTGCATCGTTATAACTAGGTACTGTCCATTGCAGAGCCACGTTGCAGTAGTTTGATTACGTACTTTTTCTTGCAGCCTTTTCTTCTTCTTTGAGCGAGTTGTTGCCTTGTTGATTCTCATTTGAATTATTTTCTACACATATTTTCTTAATACTTTTCAAATGTGCCATTCTATATCTGCCATGTCACTTCCTCTATCAAACCCCTCTTTCCTCTGTCCATTAGGATTCTCTGTTCTTGTTCTCTTCTATTAGTTAATATTTTTCTAGGCCTTATGCAAAGCTGTCATTCAGAGACTCCTATTCGACAATCTGTATATTTTCTCTGATTCTAGATTTTCCATTTCTTGTTTTATTCTACATTTATTTTGCTTGTATGAGCAGCTCATTAGTGCTCACTACTAGAAGCTGATGTGCAATCAGTACCTATTGACTGCTCAGTGGGTTGATTGCTTTGTTGATGAATA
The DNA here is from genome assembly GCF_019320065.1 of Cervus canadensis. Taxonomy (NCBI): domain Eukaryota; kingdom Metazoa; phylum Chordata; class Mammalia; order Artiodactyla; family Cervidae; genus Cervus; species Cervus canadensis. The sequence goes on along the minus strand of NC_057395.1, from coordinate 61,416,881 downwards.
ATGAGTATGTATTAGCATGAAGTCAGCATAAAAAGAACAAGGTCTCCTAGCTGTGTGACTTTGATCAATTCCTAAAACTCTTGATCTTTAATTTCCTCATCTGAAAGTACAGATATTAATAATACCTACTTTATGCAGTTGTCGCAAAGATTAAATGAAATAACATAGGCAAATATTCTCATTTAGTACCTGGTGCGTGGGAGCTGCTTCATAAGTTGTGTACCACACTAAGTGGAGATTGTTTTTGCAGCTCTCTTGCGGTAATTGAAGACTGCTGAGGAGGACCCGGAGAAGACTGAGGAAGCTAAGAACTTGTTGGAACAACTCATTTCTGGAATTTTTGAAGTAGTGGAGAGGCTTACGGGGTGAGTTGATGCTTCATTTGGAGAGTTTTGTTCCCAGAAAAGAGAATACATCTCTTTGGGGACATAAGTTTAATATCAAAGACAAAAAGTGAAAGTGAAAGGCTCTCAGTTCTGTTTAGTCGCTCAGTCGTATCCGACTCTTTGCAACCCCATGGACTGCAGCATGCCAGGGCTTCCCTGTCCATCACCAACTCCAGGAACTTGCTCAGACTCATGTCCATCGAGTCAGTGATGCCATCTAACCATTTCATCCTCTGTCATCCCCTTTTCCTCGTGCCTTCAATCTACCAGCCTTAGGGTCTTTTCCACGGAGTCAGTTCTTTGCCTCAGGTGGCAAAAGTATTGGAGTTTCAGCTTCAGCATCAGTCCTTCCAATGAATATTCAGGACTCATTTCCTTTAGGATGGAGTGGTTTAATCTTCTTGCAGTCCAAGGGACTCTTAAGAGTCATCTCCAACACCACAGTACAAAACTATCAATTCTTAAGAGTGCTCAGCTTTCTTTATAGTCCAACTCTCACACCCATACATGACTACTGGAAAAGCCACAGCTTTGACTAGATGAACCTTTGTCAGCAAACTAATAATGTCTCTGCTTTTTAATATGCTGTCTAGGTTGGTCATAGCTTTTCTTTCAAGGTGCAAGTGTCTTTTAATTTCATGGCTGCAGTCACCATCTGCAGCGATTTTGGAGACCAAAAAAATGAAGTCTGTCACTGTTTCCATGGTTTCCCCTTCTATTTACCATGAAGTGATGGGACCAGATACCATGATTTTAATTTTTTGAATGTTGAGTTTTAAGCCAGCTTTTTCACGCTCTTCTTTCACTTTCATCAAGAAGCTCTTTAGTTCTTCTTCGCTTTCTGTCATAAGGGTGCTCTCATCTGCATATCTGTGGTTATTGATATTTCTCCCGGCAATCTTGATTCCAACTTGTACTTCTTCCAGCCCAGCATTTCAAATGATGTACTCTGCATATGAGTTAAATACCCAGGGTGACAGTATACAGTCTTGATGTACTCCTGTCCCAATTTGGAACCAGTCTGTTGTTCCATGTCTGGTTCTGTTTTTTCTTGACCTGCATACAGATTTCTCAGGGGGCAGGTCAGGTGGTCTGGTATTCCCATCTCTTGAAGAATTTTCCACAGTTTGTTGTGATCTACACAGTGAAATTTGCTCAGTCATGTCCAACTCTTTGTGACCCCATTGACTAATCAGGTCATGGAATTCTCCAGGCCAGAATACTAGAGTGTGCTGCCATTCCATTCTCCAGGGGATCTTCCTAACACAGGGATTGAACCCAGATCTCCCTCATTGTAGGCGGATTCTTTACAAGCTCAGCCACCAGGGAAGCCCATAGTTGGTTGAGTCACTCAAGTAGACAGAGGGTTCCTCTTAGAGTGCAGTGCTGTTCTGTGCTTAGTCGCTCGTCCTGTCGACTTTTTGCAACCCCATGGCCTGTAGCCTGCCAGCCTCCTCTGTCCATGGGGATTCTCCAGGCAAGAGTACTGGAGAGGGTTGCCATGCCCTCTTCCAGAGGATCTTCCCAACCCAGGGATTGAACCCAGGTCTCCCACATTCCAGGCAGATTCTTTACCAACTGAGCCGCCAGGGAATATGAATAAACTTGTGTGTTCTTACAGAGCAGAAGTGGTCTGAGGCCAACTCCACCAGAGCTTGGGAAAATTAGAGGGCTGTGGGGGATGTCCAGGTATCTCATGGGTTTAGACTTTCTCTTCTCTGATATCAGGGTCAGGATGAAAGTTCTCTTCACCCTTCCTCTACCTGTTTGCTGGTGCCTAAATTCCCTTTCCCCAAGAATAAGACTTTTCTTCTCTGAATATAACTGAATTTAAAAGTATGAATGGTCTCAGGAGAAAGGAAACTAGAATTCACACCATGTAGGTGGCCCACACGTGAAGTCTGGGAATCAAGCAGCTTCAGGTTCTAATTCTAGCTCTGCATAAAAAGGAATGAAATAATGTTGTTTGCAGCAATAACCAAATTAATGTAGAGACAATCATACTAAATGAAGCAGGTCAGAGAGAGAAAGACAAATATCATAGATACCACTAATACATAGAATCTAAAATATGATACTAAAAACTTATACAAAAAGACTCATGTTCGAAAAAAATTCACAGTTACCAAAAGGGAAACAGTGTGGAGGCTAAATTAGGAGTTTGGCATAAATATATACACACTACTATATATACAATAGACAACCAACAAGGACCTACTATATGGCACAGGGAACTATACTCAATATTTTGTAATAACTTATAAGGGAAAAGAATTTGAAATAAAAATACATCTATATCTCTATATATCTATATCTGAATCACTTTGTTGTATGCCTGAACCTAATGAAAAGTGAAAGTGTTAGTCAGTCAGTCATGTCTGACTCTTTGTGACCCCACAGACTATAGCCCACCAGGCTCCTCTGTCCATGAAATCTCTAGGCAAGAATACTGGAGTGGGTTGCCATTTCCTTCTCTAGGGATCTTTCCAAACCAGGGATCAAACCCAGGTCGCCTGCATGGCAGGCAGATTCTTTACCCTCTGAGCCACCGTGGAAGCCCCACACCTGAACCTAGCATAACATTGTAAAGCAACTAGATATCAATCAAATAAAAAAGAACAAATTCTGACTCCGGCACATATTTACCCTTGGAGTCTTGAGGGAAATCACAGCTGTCTGATCGTCAGTCTGCCATGCCATCCAGGGGAGAGAATCCAACCCCTGAGCAGGACTCTCATGAGACAAAAGGCAAGGTCTATGAGGCTCAAATACTCAGCACAACGCTGGCATAGACAAGAGCCGAGCAATGGCTGTCAAGAGGAATGACAGGGTGAATTGTGGTTTTTGCACAGGGTGAAACTCAGTAACCTGCACATCCTGGATGGCACATTCGAAGAGACTCCTGATTGCAAAGGTGCTATAGTGAAAATCCCCATCACTGCTGAAGTCAACGTGAACCTGTGAGTATGTCTTGGAACTTGACGTTTGGGAGTGGCAGTGCACCGTATGGCTGCACCGATAGATCCCCAATTTGAAATCAGGCAATTTCTACCCTGCTACCTTAGTCTCTCAATCTATAAAATAAGAAGGTCTTTGCAAGTCTAGAATCCTAACCTTTAAAATGCTCTAACAGACTTTTCCTATAACCAAATCTCTTTTAAAAAATCCCCCCATGAAATACATTTTCAAAATCTTAACACTTTTCTAATTATAAAACTTGAGAATTGAGAAGACATGATCACTTATAACTCTTTGGCAAAGTTTACCCCAGCATCATTTTGTCTCTCAAAATTCTCATTAAATGGCAGTGACCAGTATAGGCCATATAGCAGTGTACAGAATGTAATGAAGAGCATGTGGAAATTATATGGAAAATATAATTTCTAGGTCTTTTAATTACTTTGAAGATACAGAGAGATAGGAAATGTAGGACGTGTAGGAGTCTTTATAAATTAAAGTGCACTATGACTTCATCATTCATTAGTTATGAGATCCTGAGATAGTTACTTAAATTCTCTATACCACATGTTTCCTCATTCTGAAAATAGAGATAGTGATAGTACTTTTAGAAATGGTATTGCTGTAGAGATTAAATGGATTAATCCAGGTAAAATAACTTTTTGGAAATACCTAACATAGTATTTTCTTAGGAAATGTTAACTCATTTTTATTTTAATCATTGGTGTGATACTCTATATAAATTTCACATGAGCCAAACCCTTGGGGCCAGGAGAAGAAATTCCTAATGTAAGAATGTAAATACCATAAAGAATACAGGTATTATTGACATTGTGCATTTGTTGTTCATCACCTAAGTCCTATTTAACTCTTTGTGACCCCATGGACCACAGCACACCAGGCCTGTCCTTGTCAATAGACATCCCATATAATGTCCACACAAGAGAGAGATTAAAGTGGGCAATGTGAAGAGTCTTCTCCACCTCTGTTCACTGTGAACCTATTTCCCTGCAGGCCTGTGTTGGGTGAGATTGTCGACTTGGCCCTCAACTTGGTCCTCCAGTATAGTGTCAGCGTTGAAACTGATGAAGAGACTGAAGTCTCCACCGTGGTCGTGGAAGAATGCAGGAGCGATCAACACATCATCTCTCTCAGCGTGCTGGGCAGGCCAGGTGCACACATCTCAGCAGAGAGGGGGCGTCGGAGGAGCTGGGACTCGTCATCTCAGCACTACTCCTTACCTGGGAGGGAGCAGAGTGCGAAAAGAAGAGGTTAGACTCTGGAATCAAGTTAGCTTTGCCACTAACTTGTGATTTTGTAATCAATTTAGCGTCTAGATGCTTCAGTTTCCACATCTGTAAATGAAAGATGGTAAAAACACCTAACTCATAGGCTACTGTGTTAGCCAAATGAGAAAATGGAAGTGTTTACCATACAGCCTGGCACGTACTAAGCTCTCAGTAATAATAATATCCATGCTGACTTTCAGTCTCTTTGTTTGTCCCCTTACTGAGACTGGAGTGTTGATCTCTCCAACCATAACTGTGAATTGCTGTATTTCACCTTTCAGCTTTATCTGTTTTAGTTTCATGTTTTTTGAAGTTCTGTTGTTAGATGCATGCACATTTAACATTGTTATGTCTACTTGAAGAACTGACTGGTCTCGTATTACATAGTGTCCCTCAATAATAATAATAATAATAATTCACTGTGTTTACTTTCCTGCCTCTTGTTAGGAGAGGGCAAGAGGAATACTAAATATCTACTATGGGCTCTAATTTCAGATTGTCCCCAAATCCTCCTCCTCCCACTGGAAAATTCCCAAAAATGACGTCTTGAAAACTGAGCCCTCTCCATTTAAATCACTGATCTCTGATAACCCACCAAATCTACATCTTAAACTGTGTGCTTGAAAAAAGATGTTTAGTCCCAGGAAGAGGGTGGAAGGAGAAAGGCTGATCCTGGTCCTGGCTGGGAGAGAATTAGCCTGGAAGCTGAAGGCTGGGGCAGGTTGGCCTTGGGAAGGAATGAAACTGAGTCATGTGCAGAGGTCAGTTCATCCTCCCCAACAAGGTATCTGATCACAGCTTTACCTACAGACCCCCAAAAGAAAAGATAGAACAGGTCTGCAGACTACTGGCACATGGAAAGACTGAGATGTAAGTCCAAATGCCTGAGCCCTACTGGACACTGCCTAGCCTATAGCACCAGGGAAACCATCCTGCCTTCCGGGTCTCAGTGTCCGTATCTGTAAATGGCATTCCACTCTGCTGCTCCAAACCCTCTGGGGACTTTTCTCTCCACTTTAGGTGGAATCTCAGACCCTCCCAGGGTCATCTAGGCTCTACCTGATTTGGATCCACACCTTGCCCACTCTGCCCTAGACCGACTAGCTTTTGCTCTGAGCCTTAGACAAACTCCTTACACTCAGAACCTGTGCTTGGGCTGCTCAGGCATCTAGGACACATTTCCTGCATTCCATTTTCATATTTGTCTCATCATTTATGGTCTAAAACAAGCTTCCTCTTCTTTTCTCTCATAAGAGTCTACTCTCAGCCTTCTCAATACTTGTCACAAGTTGTCTTTAAATATTCAATCGTATGTTTACTTCATTTATTCCCTCAGCCAAAAACGTGTGGAGCAGCTGCTCCATACAGGCAGGCACCATTCTGAGCTCAGGAGAAAGTACTGGTGACTGCTGGCAAGGTGCTTGTTCTCATGGAGCTTAGTCTCTGGAGGGAATGACAGACAGGGGAGCATTCAGTCCAGTAGTAAAAAACCCACATGGAAAATGTTCGATTGCCATCATCCCTGGGCAGAACAGCACACCTAACAGGGTGCTATGACAGAAGCCCTCCCTTAGGCAAGCAGTCACAAAGGCTGCCCTGAGGAGGTGACAGTTACGCCGAGAACTGAAGGTGGGAAGGAGTCAGCCTTAGGAAAACGTGATAATACTGGATTGGCCAAAAAGTCTTTTGGGTTTTTCCATAAGCTCTTGCTGGAAACTCCAAACAAAACTTTTATCCTACCCAGTATTCAGGTACCACATTAGGAGTTGCTTGTGCTTTGCTCATCACTGTGTCACCAGTCAGTCTTGCTTTGAGCACATAGTTGGTGCTCTCTATCTATGTATTAATGAATGAATGGATGACTAGATGCACGCATGGATGGAAGAATGGATGGATGGATGGGGAGAAGAATGGATAGATGGATAGGAGAATGGATGGATGGTTGGATGGAAGAATGGAGGATGGATAGAATGGATGGTTGGATCAGTGAGGTCTCAGGGTTGTGATGAGACTATCATGAGTTATTGGGTTGAGCTGCTGGTCAACCATGGGGTTCTAAGTGATGATCCCCCTGGGTAGAGGCCCAAGTCACCTGGCTTCAAGGTGTTTCCCCTTCTTCTGCCCTCTTCCCACTGCTCTTGCTTGGCTGCTCTGCCAACTTCACCGACCTTTATCAGTGTCCTCTCTTCTCCAGGCGCACTGGACTGCTCAACGAGGTTGTGGACTTTGCAGTCAATCTCATGAATGAGGCGTTGCCCCTGGTAACGCATTATGAGGTGAGTCCCCCACTCCTGGGGTGCAGAGCCAGGCCTAGTGGGGGCAGGTGTGACTTTCCCTGGCTGGACTGTACTCTCTGGACACCTTCTTTTCTGAGGGGCAAACTTCCTTGGGGCAATCATTTGCTACCTGCCCCCCTTCACTTAGCCTGGCCTGGAGAGGAGGTGAGCAGGGGCCTGACTGGAGCCGAAATCACTGGGTCCCACACTTAAACCATTTGCCATACACATGGACTGCCAGTAGGCCTTTTAGCTAATACTTTTCTTCATTCAACATAATTTTAATTCATTTAAATTAAAAAAATACTGTACATACCATAGTTCAGATTCATGTGCATCACATGAAAAAAACCATTTATATACCATGTGCCCAAAATTCCAAAGATTCTATATCAGTCAACTCTGGAAGTGGGCTGGGAATCTGGTTTTATTAAAAAAAAAAGTCCTCCATGTTGTTCTGTGATTTACTGCACTTGAGTCATGCTCACAGTGTGGTCCTCATACCAGCAGCACTGACCTCCCATGGACGCTCATGAGAAATGCAGACTCAGATCATATCCCAGACCTGCTGCTCAGTAATTTGTATTTTAACAACATCCTCGGGGAATTGTAGGCACACAAAAGTGTGAAAAACACAAAACCGTTTCTCTATCATTCCCAGGGCCCCATTTAACTCTACAAAGTTTCAGAGTCCCGATGTCAAGATTTCTAAGGGCATAGTGTTCTGGAATGTTAAAAATCTAGATTCTTCAAGATTCTAGATTTCTAATGTTCTGAGGTTTTAGAATCCCAGTGTCCTCTGGTTCTCAGATTTGGGCCTTCTAGGTTTCCACTGCTCTAGAATCCTAAGGGTCAGAAGTTCTAGGGCCCCAGTACTGAGCATCTCTGTGGGTGTGGGGCAGGGTGCTCACAGCAGGTAATAACCAGTCCTCTTCCTTCTCCGTCTCTCCTCTCTCTCCTCACCTCCCAACCTCTCTCTTTCCTTCCCTCTCTGCATTTCTGTGTCTCTCTCTCTTTCCCTGGCTCCTTGTGACCCTCAGCTGTGCCCACTGGTCCACAGTTTCCTTGAAAGCCTGAATGCGGAGTATGTTAAGAACCACATCGGTAAGTCACAGCCTAGGGAAGTGGTGAGGGGGCACCCTATGCATCCTCACAGGGGAGGGCACACTGCTCTATGCCTTTTGCATCAGCAGGTCTTGTCAGGGCACGCTGGAGAAGTTGAGGACTCTTTGTAGTGAGCAAGTTAGGAAAGTGTGGCCGGAGGCCTCCCTGAAGACCGATGGCCTCTTGGGCCTCTGAGAGCTTCTATCTCTCCTTTGTCACACTGGCAGAACCTGCTGCCCAGAATGATGTGAGAAAGAGGACTGGCCAGATCTGGGTTCAAATCCTGGATGTTTTCTTAGCAACTGTTGGGTGGGGGTCAAGTGGCTCCACCTCTCTGAGCCTTGGGTTCCTCCCAAGTGAAAGGAAATTGTTGACACTGCTGAGCTGATGAGTGGATTTAAAGAAAAAGCAGAAAGAGCTTAATATCAAGTAGGCATTGTTAATCAACATCGCCCCTCACCTTTTATTTCTTATGAGGAACTATGGCTTCACCTCCAACCCCTGGAAGCTCTTCTTGACCTGGGTCCCTGGCAAGACTGGGGTTGCGAGGGCTGGGGGGCAACAGAAGTGGGGTGAGTAACAGTGTCAGGGGCCTGGAGGCAGTTTTTCTAGAAAATAGCCACAGACCCAGTTCACTGGGCCATCACTCTGTGCTTCTTATATACTATCTCACTGGATTCTTGGAATGACCCCAGGGGGATGGGTAATGTCATCATACCCATTTTATAGATGAAGTAACTGAGGCTGAGAGAGATGGAGTGACATGTAAGAGGTCCATGGCTTTCAAGTCTGACCCACTGGATGGTTTCAGCCTTTAGTGTCTGATTTCTATTCAGCTTCCAGTGCTACAACCTGAGAACTGCTACTGATTTGTTCTTTCAGATGAACTGTATGAAATCCCAGAGACAAAGTAAAGAGCACCGATGAGGAAAATCTCTGTGATGCCTGCCTGCTGGTGAGGGCCAGGTGCTGGGCCCTGGACTGAAAGAGGATATACACCCCCAACAACACACACACACACAGGGGTCTGTGGAGAAGCAGAAGCAAAGCTTGGCTTCTCTTCTTTCTCTAGTAGCCGCCTGAGCCCTGATCTTGGTCACAGACTGAATCCTGACCCTTAATCACACACTCAGACTGCACTTGATTCTTCTCCCTGACTGAGCCCAGAACCCAATCAGGCATAGCTTTCACTCCAATTGTTGAATGAGTCCTGACTGAGCCTCTATCCACTGGTCATGGATAGAGCGCTGACCTGTATCTCAGTCTGATCCCGGATCCTGATCATGTACTGAGCTCTGAACCCAGGCTCCTCTGAGCCTTGTTCAGTCTTTTCACTTCGGCCATTGTTGCTAAGGTGAGGGGTTGGGATGGTGAAGAGATGAGGAGGGGTCAGTGCCAGGTGCCAGAGAAAGACCCCAAACCACAGCTGCCAGTACCCCCCCAGCCTCAGAGCTCTCAGGGTTTGTGGGGAAGTACCCCTGCAGCCGTATTTGCTGAACATAGGAGCCGGTAAGGGCCCCGGGGTGTCCATGCCTCATACCAGGGTCTCCTTCCAGATTGGTTCCCGGGGATGTGACTGAATCTCTGTACCTTCTCCCTCTGGACCTCGGTGCTGCCACCATCCCCAGGAGTGACAACTGAGCCCAGTCAAAGGACACCTCTTAGATACTTCTCCTCACAGTCAGGACATCCTATGTTCATCACCCTCCACCTCCAGCAATAAAAAGCCATTTCTGCACCTCCTGTGAGTCCCGTTGCATTTCTTCCACTGGAATTTCAGGGAAGGCAAGGTATGGGCCATCAGGGCAGCAGAGACCTGAATCTATAGCTGGAAGGAAATTTTGGGATTATCCAGCTCCACTTCCGTGTCTTAAAATAGGAACACTGAGGCCCAGTATGGGCAAGAAGGTGACCTGAGGTCACATAGAGACAGCCTCACTCTGCTTCTGCTGCACCACCGCCATGTTGGAGGGCTGCCTTCACCAGCACACCTGACCTCAAGACCTCCTCATAGGACCCTTCTGCAGGAGACAACAATCTTGTCCCCATTGGACAGATGAGGAAACCTAGGCTCATAAGGACAAGGGACATATTGAGATTACAAGGTAACATCTGGCAGGAGTAGGTTTTTAAACCCATGGGTACGGGATGCTTGCTCAGAAAGGAGACGTCCCTCTGAGTACTCAGCCACCTCTCCCCAGCCCCAAGCAGGTCCCGCTGTCCTGGCCTTGTTCTCTTCCACCCAGGACTGATGAGGATTCTCTCATGGCCCTTCTCAACATGCAAGCCCGCAGTTTCCCCTTTGCCCTCGAGTCTGGAGCACAGAGCCCTTTACTCACAGCCGTGTCACCTCTGCAGAGGACAGACCCAGGCTATCACCTCAGGGACCCTGGGCCTCTCCTTTTCAGGATGCCATCTGACTTTCCTGCCCAGAGGGCCAGAGAACATTTGCCCATCTTGCCATGAGCCATCTCAGTGCTGTGTGCAATTCTGTGAGGGAAGAACCACTGTCGTCCTCATGGGAGACTCGGGGTAAGAGAGGCCAGGACCACACAGAGGCCCGAACCAGCGCTGCTTCACTCAAGGGTCTTCTGTCTGAAGGATGCCCCACAAGGTCAAGTCACCGTAGGAGGCCCTTGAGCCCCTGGGGCAGGTTGGGGTGGGGGGGCCTTGAAGCAACTCTCCCAAGAGACCTCAGTTCAGGCTGTGCCGGGGCTCCTGACACACGTGAGGTGAGAGGTTGGACAGAGCTGAGCATGACCTGGCCTCTGCTGTTGCCGGCTGTGTGATCTCAGCCAACTTACTTAACCTCTCAGAACCACAGTCCTCAAACCTGCCCAATGGAGTTAACAGGAAAACCTCCCTTGTCGTGTTGATGTGAGAATGAAATGAGTCAATGAGTGGAAAGTGCTTTACCAGAGTCTGACTCTGGTGAGCACAAGATGAATGTCAGCCTCAACACACTGGAATTACTGTCAACCAGGCTGAAAAATCCCGTATTAAATCTTTATACACTGTATCTCACTCAATTCTGATTTCCACTGAGTGATGCAGTGAATGGTTCTTGGAGGAGGTGTGGCAACTGAGTCTCAGAGAAGTGAAGTGAATTCTGCAGGGCCACACAGCTGGTCAGAGGTGAAGCTGGATTCCGTTGGAAGTCAGAGCTGGCGCTTCCCCTCCTGGCATAGCAAAGGGATGAGAGTTTTCCTCTCTGTCTATATTTTGTGACAATGCCACTCCCACAAAATACACAAGGAGGACTCACAATTCAGGGCTTCTCTTGAGAAGTAGCCCACTCAGATCAGTGCTGAGCCTTTGTCCAGGCTGTTCCACCAGCTGGTCATCATTCCTTCCCTCCCTCCAGTTTCTCAATCCTCCTCTGCCCACCACTCTGCTCAGGAGCTGTCTCCTAGTAAGTGGGGGCCACGCCTCAATGTTGCCACAACAATGAGACCATGTTTTCCAGCTGGTACCTCTACTCAGGCTATCTTGTCATCATTGTCCTATACAGACACACAGTTCAGGAAGTGTCAGCTCTCATAAAAAAGGTTCACACTTTTTTAGTAATCTTTTTTCCACTTTTCGTGAGAAAAAAGTTGATATTCATCACTGTGTAAGTTGAAGACAAAAGTTTGATTTCTGTGCAATAGGTTAAGCTATCATTCAAGTTCTCATATGGATACAATCAAAAAGAAAAAACAGTTTTTCCTTGTGATGAGAACTCTTCTAATCTGCTCTCTTAACAAAGTTTTTATATATCATACATCACTGCTAGCTATAGTTACCATGTTGTACATAGTATCCCTAGTGCTAAAATGTGAGGAAGAATAGAAATAAATACCTACGTAAAGAAGCAAGAAAAACCCAAATAAACAACCTGCATCTATACCTTAAAGGATGAGAAAAAGAAGAATAACTAAGCCCTAAGTTACCACTAAAAAAGTATAGTGAAGATTACAGCAGGAGTAAATATAATAAGAAGAGAAAAATAATTGAAAATATTAACCAAACTAATATTAGTTCTTTGAAAATGTAAAGGAAATGAAAAAACCCTTAGCTAGATCTCATGACTCACAAAGGGGGATTTAGGTCTCCACGTGTTGCCTGGGTCTACTTTGTCCTCAAGATAGCATTTATATACAAATGTTTCAGCAAAGCTCACTAGAAAAAGAAGCTGTACAAAGGGAATGAGACAATGTATTGTTATAGTGCCTTGATCCAAGTGTACCTGAAGTCCTCCTTGCCACAAAAATTCCAGTTCAAATACATGTCTCACTCCTTATTTTTTATTTTTATTGAAGCCAGGGTGAGTCAGCTCCTACCATTCAAATCGACAGGAAGTCCTGGAAACATATTTGTAAACTCATGTCTTCCTCCTCCAATCTGATGCCTACTCAAGGGTCACACAACCACACTGGAAACACAACAGACATCAAAGCCACAGGAGAGCTTAGAGGTCATCATTTTAACCTCTTTGCTGGAAAGTCTAGGGAGACTGCGGCCCGGGTGAATGGCTTGGCACTGCGGGTGCATGTTCACCATTGGTGCTCACGACAACCCACTTAGTAGGCAATGAAAACCTCATTTTCCAGTTGAGGATATTGAGGGTCAGGGAAGAGAGGTGACTGGCCTTGGTTTTACAAGGATAGGAAACTAGCACTTGCATCCTCAGGGACGGTCAGGTCACATTGAGGCCAGCTGGTGGGGCAGGAGAGTCCTTGGACTTGAATATGTTTATTCCTCAACGTCTGCTGTTTGAGTTGGTTGTTACGCCTGGTGGTTGGGCCCATGTCAACACGGAACACCTGGTCCAGGAAGCCCAGATGGGTGCCCACTTGGCATCGGGCTTATAGCACCAGCAGAGACCTCTGGGTCACCTGTGTCCATCTCCTCCGGTCCCCCACCTGCGTCTCAGTAGGAACTGGATGAACTCAGCTAGGACAGAGTACAAGCAGGGCTGGAGGCTTGAGGAGCTAGCCTTCCTCACCGTAACTGTGGTCCCACCATCAGAGCACAGAGCAGGGAGAAGGTGGCAGCCCAGGTGCCCAAGCCTGGTGCTGGGACATGGAGGACCCCATCCAGCAGAGCCTTGGGTCCATCAGCAGACCACCCTCCACACTGTCTGAGCCTGGTTTGTACACATCTGAGGTCCCTCTTCCCCTGGTTGTGGGCACAGAGCTGAGGGATGTGAGGAAAATCTTGTGGAGAGAATTGTTCTCACCTCAAGACCTCAACCCAGGGGGTGGGGAGTGATGTAATGAACTCAGACCTGGAGTTGGCCCCAGGCTTCCGCTGCCTCCTTGTAAAGTAGGTAAACAACCTGGTACCTGGATCCCCGTGGCAAAATGGAAATTAAAAGGGTGCCAAGGGGATGGTGGTCAGACCTCAGTTCTGGATTCGGGCAGACTGCTTTCTAATCCTCTCTTTCCCTGTTGCTGGCTTGAGGCCTGGACAAGGGCCTTCATCTCCCTGAACCTCAGGTCCCTAGTGTGCAAAATGAGACCAAGTATGGGAGTCTCCTCCCAGGTGTGCTGTGAGGATGTGGAGGGATAATGTGTGTAGGCTCCGAATACATGGTTACAACACTGATGACGATATTATTATTATACCTCAGGTGTCCCATCTGTACCTGACCCCACTGCACAGGCTTATGGAGAGGATGAAGGGAGGAGATCAAGCATCCAATATACTTTATGCTTAGTCAATGGAAACCAGATTTCTTATTGTGTGCACTATGAAGACCACATGACCTAGATGGGCTCAGACTTCTGGTACACTTGTGTCTATAAATTCTGGCTCCCTGGTGACTGGTGCATAATCTTTGGGAGGTACAGTTCCTCAGCTTCCTGTCAGGACCATGTTAGAGATTCCAAGAAATATGATGTCAAGGACACCTCATTAATTGTAGGGACTGGATGGAGTTTTCTGCAGAGAAGCCCTCCCAGGCGACTCCTGGGCTTAGAGGGCTGGATTTATTTGAGATGTCTGCCCCAAGTTCAAGAGGGAAGAGTGGAATAACTGCATGTTCGCCAGATCAGGACCAAGTCATCTCTAATGGCCCCTCCAGCCCGTGACGGGTGCATGGACACCACATGTTCACGGAGGTTGGGACTCTGGGACCTGCCTAGTGCTGTGGAGTGGAGGAGGGACCCTGATCTGGGTTCCAGGCTTGGCTCAGTTTTGTGACTCTGAGTAAGATGTTCATTTTCTCCAGGGTCTCCTTTTCCTCTAACTACAAAATGAATAGAGGCTTCCTGCTACACTGTTGATTGCTTGGTGTTCTGAGAGGTGGTCAGCAATGTCTGGGGGCTACTTGCTACAATTCCACCAGCTGGAGCAACGTGCATAGGGGAGAAACCTCGGGCCAGCCCAGCCTGCACCCTTAGCCACTACACATATCTGTGGTCACCTGCGGGGCCAGAGGGAAGGGAGGGGTGGGTTCTGATGCAGCAGAAGTGCCCGTGTCTGGGGAGAGGGCAACGTGCACAGAAAGTACTTGAAAACAGAGCAACATGCTCTCCTGAGGGAAGTCAGCCATGGGCAGGGCCCCGATCTGTGTGTTATAATAACAGTGACAAGAACATGTCAGGGAGCATGTGTTCATCAGCTGTGATCACAAGGCATTGTTATGGCACAGGGGACACGTCAGGGAACAAAACAGACGAAATCCTGGCCTAGTGGGGCTCCCTCTCCAGTGGACGAGGAAGAAAGCAAATCTTTAGGGTCCACGTGTCCAGATCTATACATGCTAACTGTGTACCCTTCAGACCAGTTCAGTGATGTAGGTACACCCACTGTGTCCACCTTACAGGTGAGCAAACTGAATCTCTAAGAGGGAAAGATCATGAGGCTAGTAAGGGGCAGCGCTCTGATTTAAGATGTTAGTAACAACTTGCCTGCCTTTCCTACCAGGCTGTGAATTCATTAGAGAAGTGATTACGACTTATTTCATGGTTGAATTTTCAACTTATAGTAAAAAACCTGCACCGAGGACAGTGTCAGTGTTAGTCACTGAGTTGTGTGTGACTCTTTGTGACTCCATGGACTGTAGCCTGCTAAGCTTCTCAAACCATAGGATTCTCCAGCCAAGAAGGCTGGAGGGGGTTGCCATGCCCTCCTCCAGGGGATCTTCCTGACCAAGAGATCAAACTGATGTCTTTTATGGCCCCTGCATTGGCAAGCGAGTTGTTTACCAAGTACCTAGAACAGTATAACAAAATAAAGTTCGCCAAATATAAGTATGAACAATTAGGCACCACATCATGACACTGCATTCATCATCAACTTGACCTTTCTCCTAATTGAATCTATTTCTTAATTTGCTCTATTCAAAATATTAGCTAGTTCAAGTGGCCCTACCCCTCTGGTTCTTAACCCCAGAGCCTTCTGAAAGGCTTCCACGGTGGCTCAGATGGTAAAGACTGCAATGCAGGGGACCTGGATTCAATCCCTGGGTGGGAATATCCCCTGGAGAAGGAAACGGCAAATTGCTCCATATTCTTGCCTGGAGAAATCCATGGACAGAGGTGCCTGGTGGGCTACTAGCCATGGAGTTGCAAGGAGTTGATCACGACTGAGTGGCTAACACTTTCAATTTCATCCCTATGCCTCTTGTCCCCAAAGCCTCTGTAAACCTCCATGTGGAGTGACATTAAGGGGGAAACCCAGCAGTCACAGGTTTGAAGAAAATTACCTTCAAAATCCTTTCTCCTGGAATTCTGCTGGGTGGTGAGGGCCCTTATATTGATGGTGATGGGGTGGGAGGCTGCCCCTGGAACCAAGTTCTGTGTCCAGAGCCATTGAAGGAGACTCCAATGAAAATAACCCCTGTCCAGAGTGAACAGAGAGACTTCCGAAGCAAAGGTCACCCAGGATACTTGAACTGGATGGATATGGAGAGGACTTTTGCCAAGACCAAGAGCAGGTTCTCATGGAGCCCCCAGCTACCAAGATGGTGGCCATGTGGGTGGGAGGCTGTGGAGAAAACATAGAATGAATGAATTGGAGAGTATTCTGGTAGAAGTTTCCATAGTGATCATCCAGATTAACTTTATTAGCATTTGGAAACTCAGGCTCAGAGAGGGAGGGCAACCAGCCTTTAAGACAAGCACAGAGATGGGGCTAGAACTTATGGTCCAAAACATCAGGGTCAGTGACCAGGGAGGTCATTCTTCCCAAACCTTCTCCTTGTCTGAGTGCTCTAGTCTATAACATCCCTCACTGTGGAACCAGCTTAAAGTGTGCAATGACAGGTTGCTCAGGACCCACCCTCCCCCATCTGCCCCATTTGGTCAGTGGAGTTTCTCCTGAGAGTGAGTATAGTCTGCCTCCATATACATCCCCATATATGCGGTATCCCTCTGCACACTTACCTCCAACCCCTCTACTCTCAATGCAGCTGCCAGAAGTTAAAGCTCTCACCTTTAGCCAGAGTCCCCAACTTGGCCCCTGTGTCATCTACTCACTGCCACCCCAAACACACCTACCTCTCTCATGGCCCTACTGTCTTCCTTCCTTTTCAGAAAAATACCAACATCATTTCTCCTTTGGCCCTGTGCACAGACCATTCCCTCTTTCCAGAACTCTCCTCTTCAAACCAGTGTGAGTTGGGTCTTGCCCTTTAAACTCATAGTAAGTCTTGATTAACACATTTGTATACTCATATCACCCCAGCCCTTTAGATGACAACTCCAGGTTCAAATAACCATAACAGAAACATAACAGACATCAAAGCCACAGGAGAGCTTAGGGTTCAACTTAACCTCCTTTCTGAGATACCCGAGGAACCTATGGTCCAGAGAAGAAGGATGCATCCAAAGCTACATGTGAAATGAACCCAATTTATTTTCCCCTTTCATTTCATATCTTTTCATTTTGTTGAAATTTTCTACTTGGGAAATAGCTTTTTAAAATAAAATATTAAATACTATTCATAAATTTATTTATTAATTTTAATTGAAGACTAATTACTTTACAATATTGTGGTGGTTTTACCATACATTGACATGAATCAGCCATAGGTGTACATGTGTAACAGTCCTAAACCCCCCTCCCACCTCCCTCCTCATCCCATCCCTCTGGGTTGTCCTAGAGCACTGGCTTTGAATGCCCTGCTTCATGCATCGAAATTACACTGATCATCTATTTCACATATGGTAATATACATGTTTCTGTGGTACTCTCTCTAGCCATCCCACCCTCACCTTTTCCCACAGAGTCCAAAAGTCTGTTCTTTGCATCTGTTTATCTTTTGCTGTCTTGCATATAGGGTCATCATTACCATCTTTCTAAATTCCACTTCTAAATTCAGTCCTGTCCGACTCTTTGTGACCCCATGGACTGTAGCCTACCATGCTCCTCCATCCATGGGATTTTCCACGCATGAGTGCTGGAGTGGGTTGCTGTTTCCTTCTCCAGAGGACCTTCCCAAACCAGGGATCGAACCTGGGTCTCCCTCATTGTAGGCAGACGCTTTACCATCTGAGCCACCAGGGAAGTCCTCTAAATTCCACATATATGCATTAATATACTCTATTTGTGTTTTTCTTTCTGACTTACTTCATGTGGTTTAATAGGCTTCTGTTTCATCCACCTCATTAGAACTGACTCAAATGCATTCTTTATTATAGCTGAGTAATATTCCATTGGGTATGTGTACCACAATGTTCTTATCCATTCATCTGCTTATAGACATCTAGGTTACTTCCATGTCCTAGCTATTGTAATCAGTGTTGCAATGAACACTGGGGTGCACATGTCTCTTTCAATTCTGGTTTCCTTGGTGTGTATGCTCAGCAGTGAGATTGCTGGGTTATATGGCAGTTCTATTTACAGTTTTTCTATTAAGTTTGCTTAAACAGTAGATGCCTGAGCTTCTCCCTAGATACTTAGGGTCAGCAACTCCAGGGTGGCTGGCCAGAATTGGAAGTAACTGGACTAGTGTGGCTCAAAGGTACTTTTGACCTTGAGTCCTAAGAGGTGTGATCCCCACCCTATCGTCTGGAACCCCACTTCTGCGTAGACATGATCGCACAACCCTAGGTGCTTATCCTGCTTGATCTTTTGTCACGTCATCAGCAACCAGGCAAGGGTGTTACGGTACTTATTTCTTGACTGAGGAAAGTGAGGCTCAGAAGGGGAGGATGACTTTCTCAAGACCACACAGTTGGAAAGGGGCAGAGCTGGAGAGCACCCAGTTCTGCGTCCTCTCCCACCGAGATCGGGTGTTCCCACTCTCAGTGTCTGGGGGCAGCAGCGAGTCACACTCTTTGGCCCCAGTGTCCAGAATCCAGCAGGTCCAGGCCAATGCCTGGCCCTGGGTTTGGCAGTGCAGGACTACTTTCACCATTGGTGAAAGCAATGAGCACCATCGGTGCTCATGACAACACCTTAAGGTGGTTTGGAAAACCCCATTTTCCAATTCAGGGAACTGGTGTTCAGGGAAAGAAGCTGAGTGGCCCAAGCCTCACAAGGACAGGAACCCAGCATTTGGCTCCCCAGGAAGGACCTTTCACTCAGATCACATTGAGGCCAGCTGGTGGGGCAGGAGAGTCCTTGCATTTGAATACCCTGTTTATTCCTTGACCTCTGCTGTTTGAGTTGGTTGTAATGCCTGGTGCATTGGGCCTAAGTCAACCCGGAACACCTGGTCCAGGAAGCACAGAAGGCTGCCCACGTAGCATTAGGGTGGGAGCACTGGTAGAGAACTCCAGGTCAGTCAAGGTCAGTCTCCTTCGTTCAGCCATCTGCACCTCAGCAGGGACCTGTAACCCTGTCCTTAACATGAACATGGCCAGGATAAAGTAGGGGTACAGCCAGAGGCTTGGAGAGCTGGTGTTCCTCATGGTCCCATCATCAGAGCACAGGGCAGGTGCCCAATCCTGGGTCTGGGATGTGGAGGACCCCATCCAGCAGAGCCTTGGACTGGTCAGCAGACTCACATCCCAGTTGTCTGCACACAGTTCTGCAAACATTTGAGGCCCCTCTTCCTCTGGTTGTGGGCACAGAGCTGAGGGCTGTGCCAAAATCTTGTGCAGAGAGTTGTCCCGCCTCAGGAGCACAGCCCAGGGGGCCAAGTGTGAGGTAGTGACCTTAGACCTGGTGTTGGTCCCAGGCTTAAGCTGTCTCATTGTAAAATGACAACACAACTCCATGCCTAGTGGCAAAACGGAAATTACAATACCCGAGCTCTGGGGTTGGGCAGATGGGGTTCGAATCTTCTTTTTGCCTGTTGCTGGCTGTGTGGCCTGCACAAAGAGCTTCATCTCCTTGAACCTCCGGTCCCCTAAGTGTAAAATGAGGCTAACTATGAGCCTCTCCTCCCAGGTGTGCTGTGAGGAAGTGTGGGATATTCTGTGTCCCGATAGTAGGTTACTACAGTGATGTTGATGATTATAATTGCTGTTGGTGTCTGGTCACCTCACACCCTCAACCTCCGGTTTCTCATCTGTTTATGAACCCACTGCACAGGGTAATGGAGAGACTGCCAATAAGCAGCTAATATGCTAAACCAATTGCAACTGCATTTCTTATTTTTGCATTCAGTAAAGACTAAAGGAGCTTAAATGGTCTCAGATGTACAGTACACATATGTTCACAAATTGTGGCACCCTTGGGTACTGATATATAGCTCTTGGCACAGATGATTCCTCATTCTGTCCCAGTTTCCCTTCTGGGGTCAAGTTAGGGAGTCTCAAGTAGGACTCTGATTGTAGGACCTGGACAGTGTGTTGTGCCAAAATGTCTTCCCATTAAGCTCCTGGGCTTGGAGGGAAGGATTGAATAATGATGTCTTCCACAAGTTCAGGAGGAGAGATTGGAGACTGCATGTTTGCCAATGCAGAACCAAGTCATCTCTAAAGGTCCCTGCAGCCAGTGGTGGGCACCTTGACACCACATGTTAATGGAGGGTGGGACCCTGGGACCTACCTGGTGTGGGAGAGAGGAGGAGACCCTGGTCTGGTTCCAGTCTTGGCTCTGTTAATAACCTGTTTTTTTTTTTTCACTCTTACCAAGACACATTCATTTTCTCCCAGGTTCTCCGTTTCCTCTAACTACAAAATGAACAGATGTTCTCTGCTAGACAGTTGACACTTCAGAGTTCTGAGAGGTGGTCAGGAACATCTGGGGCTACCTGCGACATTCCCACCAGATGAAGCACCTGGCACTCTTGCTTTGCAGGCATCCCACCAGCTCCTTGGGCACAGTGATAACTGTCTACTGTCTGAGGCCATGAGGGCCAGGACCACAGGGCATCATCCCCAGGGCCTGACACACAGATGCTCAATAATCATTTATTACAGCCCGCAGAAGCATTTTTCTTTATTGCTGATTAATTAAAGCACATACATTGAGAAACCCATGCATTTGATTTATAACAGCACAATCAGCTTGCTCTTAGAGTCAGTCTTGGGTGTGCATCCCAGACTTTTTCCGTTGTTGGTTGTGTGACAGAAGGCAAGTGCCCTAACTTATCTGAGCTTTGCTTTTTTTTTTTCAAACATGAAGCCAGAAATAGACTGTCCTAGGACATTCAGTTATCTGAGAAGAGCTGCTCAGGGAACAAACTGAGGAAATGTCAGTAGAGAGTCCAGGCTAACCTTGGCTAGATAAGGTGCTCCATGAATAATAGCGATCATTATCATTACTATTACTGCAATAAACAGTAGTGAGTGGTGAACAAACATAGCTTTTAGGAGCCCAGGAAAATAGGGAGTGTGGCAAGGGGCAGTGTGTGCAGGTCTTGAAAGTGTGATGGGACTGGGTTCAAATCCTAGCTCTGCCTTGGGAGCTTTGCCTCTCATAACTCAGCTAACTCACCTGGAAAGTGGGCACAGTGGGTATACCTACCTCTCTGAATCAGTCTGAAGGGTACACAAGTTAACATGTATAAACCCAGACACACAGTCCCTAGAAATGTGCTCTCCTTGCTCTTCCACTAGACTGGGAGGTCCACGAGGCAGGGATTTTGTCTGCTTTTTTCCCTGATGTGTCCCCTGTGTCATAGCAATGCCTTGTGATCGTAGCTGATGAACACATGCTCCCTGATGTGTTGCTGGTGTTCCTATAGCACACAGGTCGGCTGCCCACTGATGACTCCCCTGTGGGAGAACCACGATGCTGTTTTCAAGTACTTTCCACGCACGTCTGCCTCTCCCACTGGGCGCTTCTGCTGCTTTAGGACCCACCCCTCCCTTCTCTCTGGTCCCTCTCTGTTCAGGTGACCACACATAGGTGTAGTGCTTTAGAGTGTGGGCCTGGCTGGCCCAAAGTTTCTCCCCTATGGGCATTGCTCCAGTGGATGGGAATGTAACAAGTAGCTCCTATTTGTTCCTGTTCAGTTCAGTTCAGTCGCCCAGTCATGTTCAACTCTTTGTGACCCCATGGACTGCAAATGCCAGGCTTCCCTGTCTATCACCAATTCTTGCTTACTCAAAGTCAAGTCCATTGAGTCGGTGATGCCATCCAACCATCTCATCCTCTGTCATCCCCTTCTCCTCCTGCCCTCAATCTTTCCCAGCATCAGGGTCTTTTCGAATGAGTCAGTTCTTCGCATCAGGTAGCCAAAGTATTGGAGTTTCAGCTTCAGCATCAGTCCTTCCAATGAATATACAGGACTGATTTCCTTTAGGATTGACTGGTTTGATCTCCTTGCAGTCCAAGGGATTCTCAAGAGTCTTCTCCAACACCACAGTTCAAAAGCATCAATTTTCGGTGTTCAGCTTTCTTTAGAGTCCAACTCTCACATCCATACATGACTACTCTGAAAACCACAGCTTTGACTAGATGGACCTTTATTGGCAATGTAATGTCTCTGCTTTTTAATATGCTGTCTAGGTTGGTTATAGCTTTCCTTCCAAGGAGCAAGCATCTTTTAATTTCATGGCTACAGTTACCATCTGCACTAATTTTGGAGCCCTAGAAAATAAAGTCTCTCACTGTTTCCATTGTTTTCCCATCTATTTGCCATGAAGCAATGGGATCGGATGCCTTGATCTTAGTTTTCTGAATGTTTAATTTTAACCCAGCTTTTCCACTCTCCTCTTTCACTTTCATCAAGAAGCTCTTTAGTTCTTCTTCACTTTCTGCCATAGGGTGGTGTCATCTGCATATCTGAGGTTATTGCTATTTCTCCTGGCAATCTTGATTCCAGCCTGTGCTTCATCCAGCCAGCCTTTCACATAATGTACTCTGCATATAAGCAGGATGACAATATATAGTCTTGACGTGCTCCTTTCCCGATTTAGAACCAATCTGTTTTTCTATGTTCCATTCTAACTGTTGCTTTTTGACCTGCATACAGATTTCTCAGGAGGCAGGTCAGGTGGTCTGGTATTCCCATCTCTTTAAGAATTTTCCACTGTTTGTCATGATTCACACAGTGAAAGGCTTTGGTGTAGTCAATAAAGCAGAAGTAGATGTTTTCCTTGAACTCTCTCACTTTTTCAATGATCCAGTGGATATTGGGGATTTGATCTCTGGTTCCTCTGCTTTTTCTAAATCCAGCTTGAACATCTGGAAGTTCCTGGTTCATGTACTGTTGAAGCTCCACTTGGAGAATTTTGAACATTACTTTGATAGTGTGTGAGATGAGTGCAATTGTGCGGTAGTTTGAACATTCTTTGGGATTGCCTTTCTTTGGGATTGGAATGAAAACTGACCTTTTCTAGTCCTGTGACCACTGCTGTGTTTTCCAAATTTGATGGCATATTGAGTGCAGCACTTTCACAGCATCATCTTTGAGGATTTGAAATAGCTCAACTGGAATTCCATCACCTCCCTAGCTTTGTTCTTAGTGATGCTTCCTAAGGCCCACATGACTTCACATTCCAGGATGTCTGGCTCTAGGGGAGTGATCACACCACTGTGGTTATCTGGGTGATGAAGATCTTTTTTGTATAGGTCTTCTGTGTATTCTTGCCACCCATTAAAAATGGGGGAAAAAGATTATTTTAAAAAATGCAACCGTAATCATGAGAGCTGACCCTTCTTGCTCCTTCTGTCTGTATGGGACAATGATAACAAGGTAGCTTGGGCAGACCTACCAGCTGGAAAACATGGTCTCTTTGTTGGGGAAACACGAAGGAGTGGCCCCCACTTACGAGGAGACAGCTCCTGAGTGGAATTGTGGGGCTGAGGAGGATTGAGAAGTTGCAAGGAGACAAGCAATTATGTTCCAATGGACAGAATTCCCTGACAAACACTCAGCACTGACTGAAGGGGGCTACTGCTCAAGAGAAGTGCTGAATTGTGAGACCTCCTTGTGTGCAGTTGTGGGAGTTGAGATTGTCACAAAAACTAGACAGAGAGGAAAACTCTCATCCTTTTGCTATTAGCAGGGGAAGAACCAGCTCTGGAGGAGGCCGACTTCACATGCAACTTAGCTTTGCCTCTGACCAGCTGTGTGACCCTGGAGAAGTCATTTCACCTCTCCTCTTGGAGATTCACTTGCCACACATTCCCCAAGAACAACTCACTGCATCACTCAGTAAAAATGAGAATCTAATGAGATACAGTGTGTAAAGATGTAATACGTGGTTTCTCAACACTGTTTGACAGTAGTTCCAGAGCCTGACTCGTGTAGAGCCCGACTTGTGCTCACCAGTGTCAGACCCTGGTTAAGCACTTTCCAGTCATTTAAACCTCACACCAGTGTACTGAGGAAGTTTTGCTGTTAATTCTATTTGGCAGGTGAGAGAACTGTAGTTCTAAGAGTAACTTGCTTGAGATTAAACAGCTAGCAAGGGGTAGAGGCCAAGTAACTCAAGTTCACCATTGTCCAACCTTTCACCCTATGCCTTGTTAGCCCCAGCACAGCCTGACTAAGGTCCGCTCGGCGGAGCTGAGGAGAGCTGCTTGAAGGCCCCTGGATATAGCCCCAGGGGCTCAAGGGCTCCCTGAAGTGAGTTGAAACTTGTTAGGCAGCCTTCATCAAGTAGAAAGCCCTTGGGTGAAGTAGCTGCTGGTGCAGGCCTCTGTGTGACCCTGACCTCCTAACCTGGGTCTTCAATGAGGACGATAGTGGTCCTTTCCTTACAGAATTGCACAAAGCACTGGGATGGTTCCATGGCAAAATGGACAAAGTTTCTCTGGGTCTTTTGTCAGGAAAACCAGATGGTCTTCGGGAAAGAAGCCCGGGGACCCTGACGTGACAGCCCAGGTCAAACCTCTGCACATGGGATGCAGCTGTGAGTAATGGGTGCCTTGCTCCCCACTCCAGGGCCAAGGGGAAATTGAGGGCTTCCATGTTAGGGAGGAAGAGCGGACTCGAGAGGACCGCATCAGTCCTGCTCAGAAGAGAGCAGGGCCAGGGTGATGGGACCTGCTGGGGGCAGGGGGAGGTGGCTGAGTACTGACAGCTAGGGTGTCACCTCTCTGAGCAAGTGTTCCCAGGGACATGGGTTAAAATTCTAGCCTTGCCACTTGCCACCCTGTAATCTTAATGAATCACTTGTCTTCTGTGAGCCTCAGTTTCCTCATCTGTACAATGGGGACAAGAGCCATGTCTCCTGGCAGAAGGGTGCCGTGAGGAGGTCATGAGGTCAGGTGTGCTGGTGGTGGTGTAGCAGAAGCAGGGTGAGGCTGTCTCTATGTGACCTCAGGTCACTTTCTTGGCCATCCTGGGCCTCAGGTTTTCCCTTTGTAAGACAAGAAGTTGTGGCTGGATAATCCCTAATGTCCATTCCAACTTCGGATCCAGGTCTCTGATGCCCTGATTGCCCATACCACACCTCCCCTGAAATCCCAATGAAAGGAATGCCACGGGCCACACCGAAGGTGCAGAAGTGCCTTTTTATTGCTGGGGGTGGAGAGTGATTAGCATAAGGTGTCCTGATTACAAGGAGGAGTATCTGAGAGTTTCCTTGACCTCACTCAGTTGTCCCTCCTGGGGGATGGTGGCAGCACCGACCATCCCAGAGGAAGACGGTACAGAGATTCAGTCACGTCCCAGGAACCAATCTGGAAGGAGACCCCAGTATGAGGCATGGACACCCCGGGGCCCTTATCAGCTCCTGCATCCAGCAGGCATAGCTGCCAGAGTGCTTCTCCACAAACCCTGAGAGCTCTGAGGCTTGGGAAGGGACTGGCACCTGTGGTTTGGGGTCTTTCTCTGGCACCTGGCACTGACCCCTCTCTTCCCCTCACCCTCCCACCCCCTCACCTTAGCAACAATGGCCGATGTGAAAAGATTGATCAGGGCCCAGAGGAGCCAGGGTTCAGGGCTCAGTGTATGATCAGGATCAGGGATCAGCCTGAGATGCTGGTTGGGTCTCTATCTGTGACCCGTGTCAGGGCTCAGTCAACAACTGAAGTCAAACTTCAACCTGACTGCATTCCGGGCTCAGTCAAGGACCAGAATCAAGCACAATCTGAGTGTGTGATTAAGGGTCAGGACTCAGGCTGTGACCAAGATCAGGGCTCAGTCTGCTACTAGAGAAAGAGGAGAAGCCAAGCCTTGCTTCTCCTTCTCCACAGATCCCTGTGGATGTCTCTCATCCTCCCTCAGCCCCGGGCCCTAAGTCTGGTCCTCACCAGCAGGCGGGCATCACAGTGGTTTTTCTCATCTGTCCTCTTCAGTTTACAATTTGTTGTGTGCTTTCCTGAAGTATATCTGAAGGAACAAAATCAGTAGCATTTCTCCAGATCTGGATATAGCTGAATAGAAACTAGATCCCAGTGGCTGCCACCCTCCAGCAGGTCAGACTCAGCAATCACGGGATCTCTTGCATGTCGTCATTCTGTCTCTCTGAGCCTCAGTTTGTTCATCTGTAAAATGGGTATGATAACAGTACCCACTCCACAGTGTTGTTGAAAGAATACAATGAGAGGGTGTATATGAAGCACAGAAGTATGGCCCAGGTAAATGCGCCTGGGGCCGTTTTCTAGAAGGACCACCTCCAGGACCCTGACACTGTGACTCATCCCATTTCTGTTGCCCCACAGCCCCAGAAACTCCTGTCATGCCAGAGACCCAGGACAAAGAAAGCCCCCAGGGGCTGGGGGTGAAGGCACAACTCCTCATAAGAAGGGAAGGGGAAGGGGCAGTGTTCAGTAGCAATGAGTATGAGATATTAGGCTCTTTCTGGTTATTCTTTAAATCCACTCATCAGCTTGGCAGTGTTTACAATCTTTCATTTCTGAGGAACCCAAGGATCAGAGAGGTTGAACCAGTTGACCAAGACCCCACAGTTGCTAAGAGGAAATCCAGGATTTGAACCCAGATCTGTCCTGTCCTCTTTCTTGAATTATTCTGTGCAGCTGGTTCCACAGGTTTGAGAAAGGAGGCCAGTAGCAGCCCTCAGTCTGCAAGGACACCGTTCCCCCGGCCACACTCTCCTGACTTGCTCAGGACAAAGGATCCTGAACTTCTCCAGGGTCCGCTACAGTCCTGCCTGTCAAGTAGGCGTAAAGCAGGGTGCCTGCGCCTTGGAAGGCTGCAGAGGGAGCCCGCATCACTTCCCCAGGTTGTGACTTACCGTTGAGGTTCTTAACCAAATTCTCATTCAAGGGGCTGATGATGGTGTGGATTCGCGGGCACAGCTGAGGGTCACAGGACACCAGGGAGAGATACAGCGAGAGATGGAAAGAGGAAGGCAGGAACGAAGTTGGGATGGGGAGGCGGGAGAGGAGAGACAGGAGAGAAAGAGGACTGATCATTATCCACTGGGAGCACCCTGCCAACTACCTGCACTACTCGGGATCTCAGAACTTCTGACCCTTAGGAATTTATAATGATGGAAACCCACCTAAATCTGAGAGCCAGAGAACAATAGAATCCTAAAACTTCAGAAGATTAAAACCTTAAAATCTAGACTTTTAACATTCCAGAATTCTATGCTCTTAGATACCTTGACCTTTGGGACACTGCAATTTTAAGCAGTCAAATGAGGCCCTGAGAACGATAGAGAAGTGTTTCCAATGATTTTGTGTGTATACAATCCCCTCGGATCTTGTGAAAATGCAAATTATTGAGTCAGCAGATCTGGGGTAGGACCTGAGAGTCTGCATTTCTAACAGGTGTCCAGATGAGGTCAGTGTTGCTATTCTGAGAAGCACAACTTGAGCAGTGACCCTCCAGTTCAGGGGAGGAATTTTTCCCCCATAAACTGTGATTCCCAGCCAAACTCCAGAGTGACTAATTTAGAATCATTTCTGGCACATAGTACATGTGGTTTGCATATGATGCACAGAAATCTTACTTAGGGTACATGTACTTTTTATATTTAAATCAATTAAATAAAATTGTATTCAATAAAGAAGAATATTGCTAAAAGGCCTACTGGCAGTACATGGGTATGGTATATGACTCAAGTTGGAACCCGGTGATTTCTGCTAATATCAGATCCCTCCTCCCCTTCTCCCCACACCAGGCTGAGTGAAGGCGGGGAGCAGCAGCTGACAGCGCAAAGGAAGTGGGGCGCCTCAGAAGGGAAGGTGCCCAAAAAGCACAGCCCACCCAGGGAATGTCACACCTGCTCCCCACCTGGCCTGGCTCTGAGCTGCCAGAAGTGGGGTACTCACCACGTACTGCACTATGTAGTCCTCCACCAGTTTCACAAGTGTGGTCACCGTCTTTCTGATATTGCTGATCAGTCCAGTGGGGCTGGAGATGGAACTGATAAAGACCAGTGAAGTTGGCAGAGCAGCCAAGGAGGAGCAGTGGGAAGAGGGCGGGCGATGGTGGAGCACCTTGAAGTCAGGTGACTTGAGCTTCTGCTCAGGGGGCTCATCACCTAGAACCACATGACTGACCAGCAGCTCACCCTAACAGCTCATGAGAGTCTCACCACAGACATGAGACCTCATCCATCCACCCATCTATCCTTCCATCCATTCATTCAGCACATATTTATACAGCAACAAGCATATATGCCAGGAACCAAGCCAGACTGGGGACACAGGGATAAATAAAGCACAAGCAGCTCCCAGTCTGGTAACTACATATGAAACGAGTGTGGCTAAGGCTGGCTCCTTCCCGCCTCCAGCCCCCAGCATAACTGTCACCTCTTCAGGGCAGCCCTCCATGACTGCTGCATGAGGGAGGGCTTTGTATCATTGCGCCCCATTAAGTGTGCTGCTCTGCTCAGGGATGGTTGCCATCTGACATTTACCTCGTGGGCTGTTTATTATTGAACTGATGCTTGTCTCTTTGTGATTTCCTCAAGAGAATAAGCTCCAGGAGAGCAACTTCTTTGCCTGAAGTCACCGATACATTCTCTAGAGCTCAGAATTGTGGCTGCCTGGCATGGAGCATATGCTCAGCACATTTTTGGCTGAGGGAATAAATAAAGTAAACCTACAATTAAATATATAATGACAACTCGTGGAAGGTATTCAGAAGGGCAAGAGCAGATTCTTATAAGAGCAAAGAGGAGGAACCTTGTTTTAGAACCTGAGTGATGAGAAATACATTGAGATGGGATGGGAGATAAGTGTACTTGACATCCAGAACAGCCCCTTGCACAGGTCTCGAGGTGGAAGGAGTTTGTTTGAGGCTCAGAGCAAAAGCTAGTGTGTCTAGGGCAGGGTGGCAAGAGGGAGAGCACAGTGATATGAGGGTGGATCCAGATCAGGTGGTCTAGATGGCCCTAAGGAGGGCTTGGGATTGTACCCAAAGTGGACAGCAAAGCCCCCAGGGGGTTTGGAGCAGCAGAGTGGAATGCCATTTTACAGATATGGTCACTGAGCCCCAGAAGGCAAGGTGATTTCTCTGGCCCTATAGGCGAGGCATTGTCCAGCAGGGCTCAGGCATTTGGACTTACATCTCAGTTTTTTCAAGTGATGGTACGCTTCAGAGCCTGTTTTTGGTTCTGGGGTTCTTTAGGCAACCTGTGATCAGATCTCTTGTTGAGGCAGGATGGACTGATCTCTGCTCATGGCTCAACCTGGTTCCTTGCCAAGACCAACCTGCCCCAGCAATCGGCATCCAGACTATTTCTCCTCGCCCAACCATGACCAGGGTCAGCCTTTCTCCCTCCACCTTCTTCCCTGGGCTAAACATGCACTTCCAAGCACACAATATAAGATGTAGTTTTGGTATGTTACCAGAAATCACTGATTTAAAAGGAGAGGATTCAGTTTTCAAGATCTTATTTTGGGAATTCCCCAGCGCGTGGAGGATGATTTGAGGACAATCTGAAATTAGACCCATGGTAGGGTTTACTACTCCTCTTGCCCCTCCTAACTAGAGGCAAGAAGGTAAACAAGTGAATTATTATTGTTATTATTATTGAGGGATATTATGTAAAACGAGAAATGTCAGTTCTTCAAGTAGACATAGCAATGTTAAATGTGCAGGCATCTAACAACAAAGCTTCAAAAAGCATGAAGCAAAAACAGAGAAAGCTGAATGGTGAAATATGCAAATTCACAGTTATGGCTGGAGAGGTCAACACTCCTGTCTCAGTTAGGGGAAGAACCGGGAGACAGAAAGTCGACATGGATGTTATTATTACTGAGAGCATAGTGCCAGGCTGTATGCTAAACACTTGCATCTTCTAATTTGGTCAACACAGTAGTCTATGAATTAGGTATTACTACCATCCTCAGTTTAAAAATGAACACTGGAGCTCCTAGAGCTAAAATGATGATAAGACCATAAATTACTGGCAAAGCTAGCTTGTCTCCAGAGTTTCAGCTCTTTTTCACCATATTCTGCTCCCTCCCAAATATAGGAATAGGGCTGAAATTAGGGATTCCAGCTCCTTTGGGAGTCCCGCTCTGCTGAGATATCTGGGCCTGACCTGTTCACGAAGGGGAGTGAGATCTTGGCTGGTGTATAGGTGCATTCTCCCATGACCACCATTAAGGTACCAGATTCATCAATTTTAAAGCTGATACTTGTCTGTAGGACAAAGTTGAGGGTCAGGTCAACAACTGCACCCAACAGAGGCCTGTAGGGAATAAGATTCACAGTTAACAGAGGTGGAGAAATCCCTTCTTGTTGCTCACTAGAGTCCCCTTCTCTAAGGACATTATGGGGTGTCTGTGGACAATGTCAATATTGTCTGTATTCTTTACAGCATCTACTTTCTTATATTAGGTTTCTCTTCTCCTGGCCACAAGGGTTTCTCTCACATGAAATTTCTATGCAGTATTACACTGATGATTAAAATAAATATAATAGTCAACATTTCTTTAGCACAAATTCTGTGTTAGGTATTTCAAACAAAAGTATTTTATCTGGATTAATCCATTTCATCATGACTGCACTATCATGACAGAAAATTACTATCTCTATTTTCAGAATGTGGAAACACTTGGTATAGAGAGGTTAAGTAACTATCCCCCAAGATCTCATAGCTAAGAAATGATGAAACCATAGTGCATTTAATTGATAAAGACTCTTCTACACACCTTCATTTTATCTCTTTGTATCTTTAAAGTAATTAAAACACTTAAAAATTATAGTTTCCATATAATTTTCATATGCTCTTCATTACATACTGTACAATACTATGTGGCCCGTACTGGTCACTATCATTTAAAGAGAACCTTGCCAGACAAAGTGATACTGCAGGAAACTTTATCAAAGAGTTATAAACAAATCTTTTCAGTTTTCAAGTTTTATAATTAGATAAGCATGATGATTTTGGACATATATTTCATGGAGGATTTTTTAACAAAAAGATTGGTTATGGCCCATGTTTCTTAGAACATTTTAAATGTTAAGATTTCAGGTGTGTTTGACTCTTTGTGAGCCCATGGACCATAACCCACCAGGCACCTCTGTCCATGGAATTCTCCAGGAAAGAATACTGGAGTTGGTAGCCACTCCCTTTTCCAGGGGATCCACCCTCTGAGCCACCAGGGAAGCCCAAGAATGCTGGAGTGGGTAGCCATTTCCTTCTCGAGAGGATCCTCCCAACTCAGGGACTGAACCCAGGTCTTCCACATTGCAGGCAGATTCTTTACCATCTGGAGCCACCAAGGAAGCCCTTAGACCTGGAAAGGTCTTCTTTTACAGATTGGGAGACCAAGTCGGAAGCATGGAAAAGTACCCGGTGCCAGATTGGAGATCTACTGGCATACCGCACTGCATCTCTCAAACCTCAGATTCTAACCAATACTCACAGGGTCAGGGTGACCTCAGCAGTGATGGAGATACTCAGGTTAATGCCTGTGCCTCCAGGAGTCCCTTGGAATGTGATATTCCCGATACTGATGCTCCTGATTGTCAACCTGTGCAAAAACCACAATTCACCCTTGTCATTCCTCATGCAGCCATTGCTGGGCTCTTCTGTATGCCAGTCTCAAGCTTAGCATTAGAGCCTGACTGACTTTGCCTGCTTTGGTCTTCCTGACAGCCCAATTCAGAGGTTGGATTCTCTCCACTGGATGGCATGGCAGGAGACAGCTGTAATTCCCCCAAGACTCCAGGGTGAAAATGTGCCAGAGTCAGAATTTGGTTCCTTAAAAAATTAAAGTAGAGTTGCTTTACAGTGTTGTGTTAGTTACAGGTGTACAGCCAAGTGATTCAGATATGTATAGATTGATAGATACTTGTGTGTGCTAGTCACTTCAGTTGTGTCTGACTCTTTGCGACCCTATGGGCTGTAGCCCACCAGGCTCCTCTGTCCACCAGGCTCCTCCTGATTCTCCAGGCAAGACTACTTGAGTGGGTTGCTTTTTCCTTCTCCAATAGACGGATATAGATATAGCTATAGGTATATAGGTAGAGACAGAGATACTTTTCATTTCATATTTTTCCCCTTATAGGTGGTTACAAAATATTGAGCATAGTTCCCTGTGTTACATAGTAGGTCCTTATTGGTTGTCTACTTCATATACAGTGTATATGAAGTATATATTTATATATATATATGAAGTATATATTTAACATATATACAGTGTATATATGTTAAAGCCAAACTCCTAATTTATCTCCCATACTGCTTTCCCTTTTGTTAATAGCCAAAAGTTGTTTCTTTATGTCTACCAATCTGTTTCTGCTTTGTATAAGTTCATAGCATCATCTTTTAGATTCCACATATAAGTGATATCATGTGATATTTGTCTTTCTCTGAACTCACTTAGTATGATTATCTCTACATCCTTCCATTTGTTGCTACAAACAGCATTATTTCATTCTTTTTTAGCAGAGTCAGATTTTGAACCCCAAACTGCTTGGCTCCCAGACGTCATGTATGGGGCCATGTATATGGTATAAATTCTAGTTTCCTCTGTCCTGAGGTCATTCAGACTTTTATACTCAGCTATATTCAGGGAAGAAAAGTTTTATTCCTTGGAAAAGTGACTTTAGATACCAGAAAACAGGTAGAGATGAGGGTGAAGAGAACCTTTATCCTGAACCTGAAATCATATGAGAAGAAAGCAAGCCTAGATCTTTAAGAGCCTTGATAGGTCCTGCAGCCCTGCCTCTAAATTTCCCAAACTCTAGAAGAACTGGCCTCACACCAGTTCCACTCTCAGGGATGTACAAGGTTTTTTTGTTGGCTTTTTTTTTTTTTTACTTTTCTGTCTTTGATCTTAAATTCACCTCCCCAAAGATGGGTATTCTCTTTTGGAACAAAGAGCTTCAGTGTGAACTCAACGTCAACTCACCGTAAACATCTGACAAATAGTTGAAGATTTTCAGTATTGTCCTTGTCCAAGACCTCAGCTTCCTGGATCTTCTCGGTAAGTACCTCCTTCACAGTGACTATCTCCAAACATGTGAAATCCCGGACTGACTCAAAATCAGCCTTCACTTTCTCAAGGCCAGCTGCAAAAGTAATCTCCTTTTAGTGTGATACACAATTTATGAAGAGCTCTTATGCACAGGCACCAAACGAGACTGTTTGCCTCTGTTACTTCATTCAGTCTTTACAACTCCATAAAGCTGGTGTTACTATTACCTGCACTTTCATACGAGAAAACAAAAGATCAAAAGGTTAAGATATGGGCCTAAAGTCTCACAGCTAGGAGACCTTGTTCCCTCTATGCTGCCTTCATACTAATACATACTCATCATTCATCAACAGAGTAATCAATCCACTTTGTAGGCAATAGAGACTGATTGAACATCAGGTTCTAATAGTGAAGTTCTAATAAGATGCTCAAACAAATGAAATAAATTTGGAATAAACTAAGAAATGGAAAATCTAGAATCAAAGAAAAATTATGGCTCCAACTCATGAAAGTGGCAAATAGGATTCCCAGGAACAGTCTTACAGCAGGCCTAGAAAGAAATGACTCATACAGGAGAAGAAGGACAGAGTGTCCTAATGGGGGTCCTTCAGAGAAAAAGGGATTTGATAGCATGGTGGTAGATGTAGAATGGCACATTTGGAAGCAATTAAGAATATATGTTTTGAAAGGAAGTCAAATGAGAAACAAGGCAATAACTAGCTCAAGGAAAAGCAAAAGGCTACAGGAAAAGATATGTAATAGTAGTGCTACTTGGCTCTGCAACAGACGGTATCACCTAACTATATTGATTCAGAGGTGGAAGCTACATCTGGTCCTATAACTTACTAGGTGACCTGGATTCAGACCCTCTGTTTCTGAGCTCAGTTTTATCAGCAGAGAAACTAGAAAGTATATTTTTGAAGGTTGCCTAAATCCTGACAAGGTTCCAAGGCAGTCATTTTCAGAAGTTAGTTTCTCCTATAAAGAATGTTTGTCAGTGTGCTGGTAATGTTTCCAGGAAATGAGAAGGCCAAGTTCTTTTAAGAAATCAGAATTAAAAAGTGATATGACTAACTGGAAAGGCGGGTAGTTTTAAGCCTACCTAGGTTTGGTAGGGATTAATTTCCAATTAGGTAATACAAATCACCAAGAAGATTGAATGACCCAACAGAAGAATATGCTGCAAATATAAATAAAATATTTAATTTAAATAATGTGAATGACAAATAAAAGATGAAAAAATGAGTGAATTTTTTCAAAATTAGAGAAATAGGTACCCCTGATCATCCCACTTGCTGACTCACATTCAAATGCACTGTCATCAGTCTCAAGTCCTTTTTTAAGAGCAGATTGCAGCTCTCTCACGACATCATTGTCAAGAAGAGATGCTGAGGTCCCGGCGAGCAGGCCGCACAAGAGAACAAGTCCCCAAAGCTGAAACATCTTGTCCTGACACCTGGACAGTCATGGGAGGAACAGGAGTGAGAATTACCCACAGGGAAACGGGATATTTAATGAGCACCTGTCACTCCTACACTCAACAGTCCTTGAAGATAGACCTGGCTATCTGCTCTCTTACAGACGGGCAGCCCAGGTCAGGAAGCTAGAGCAACTTGCACAAAGATACACAACCACTGAGTAGAGAGATAGTATTTGAAAAGTCATGCTTGACTCCAGGTCAATGCTCTTTACACAGAGGCCATTTGCATTTTCTGGCTTCTCTGCCTGGAGCATTTCCCTCTTCTTTTGCATTTTAACATGAGTCACTTCTTGCTGAGTCTCCAGCTTCAGTAAGACATCATATCCTCTATAAAGCCCACTCTAGGCCCTTCTCAGGGTTAGGTCAGGGGACCCCACTCTACCATCTTGTTG
This sequence comes from Cervus canadensis, assembly GCF_019320065.1. Lineage (NCBI taxonomy): Eukaryota > Metazoa > Chordata > Mammalia > Artiodactyla > Cervidae > Cervus > Cervus canadensis. The sequence goes on along the minus strand of NC_057395.1, from coordinate 61,382,366 downwards.
CCTTCATTCTCTGATCAGAATCCTTGGTACAATTAGTGATGACTTGCCTCCTTTCTCACCAGGCTGTGAACTCCTTAGATAGGGACTGTAACTTTGGGAATTCCCAACTGATAGTAAAAAACCTGCACCTAATACGGTGTAACAAAATAAAGATTTGCAGAATAAAAGTATGAACAAATAAATGGGCACCACATCATGACCCCACATTGCTTACCAGTTTGAAACTTCTAATATAATTGATTTCTTAATTTGCTATATTGACAATATTAACTAATTCATGTGGCCCTGTCCCTCTGCCTCTTGGTCCCAGGGCCTTCTGAAGATCTCCATGTGGGGTGACATTAAGGGGGAAGCCCACCATTCACAGGTTTGGAGGAAAATACTTACAAAATCCTTGCTCCCCTGCAGAGTCTCCTGGAATTCTGCTGGGTGGTGATGGCCCTTATATTGTGGTGATGGGTGGGAGGCTGCCCCTGGAAACAAGCCCTGGGTCCAGAGCCATTCAAGGGGACTCCAAAGAAAATAATCCTTGTCTAGAGTGAACAGAGAGAGATTTCCAATGCAAAGGTCACCCAGGACGCTTGAATTGAAATGGGTGGTTATGGAGAGGACTCTGTGCCAAGACTAAAAGCAGGTTCTCATGAAAACTCCAGCTGCCAAGATAGTGGCCATTGTAGGTAGGGTTTGGGGTAAAGACTGCGAAAGGATGAATTGGAGAATGTTGTGATAGGAGGACCCATAGTGATCATTGAGCCTAATTTTGTCATCATTTGGAAACTCAGCTCAAGAGAAGGAGAGCAACCAGCTTGAGGTCACCCAGTAAGACATGGACAGAGATGTGCTAGAATTATGCCCCAAGGAGTCAGGGTCAGTGAGGCCATTTTTTCCAACTCTTCTCTGATTTTTGTGAGCTCTCCACCACATCCCTCACAGTGGAGCCAGCCTCAGGGCAGATGTTTGTAATGATGCATTGCTCAATACCATCCTCCGAAGTCTGCCTACTCATTTAATTGGCAGAGTTCCCCCTGAGAGACAACAACATCTGCCTGCAAAATACCTTCTTATATAGGGTCTCCCTCTGCACACTTGCCCCCAATCCCGCTACTCTCAATGCAGCAGTCAGAGGGGTCTCATTCGGTGTAAACCCGAAGTCCCCATCATGGTCCCTGCGTCATCTGCTCACTGCTGCTCCAAATCATCTCCCTCTCCCTCCACGGCCCCTACTGTCTTCCTTCTGTTCTAGAAAGATTCAAGCCTCTTTGCTGTCTTGGGACTCTGCACAGACCAGTCCCTCTTTTCAGAACTCTCCTCCCTAGCTGTCACTGGCTCTCAACATCACCTCACAAATTATGTGACTGTCCATCCACCTGAAGTGGTCCCTCCCTTTCCCCTTGACTCATCTTCTGCTAGGCTTCTTTCACAGCAAATTATCATCATCTGACGTTTTCCTCTTGTTCTCTGCCCTTAGCAACTTGATACCATCCTTGTTCTGTGGCTTTCCTCTCACAAGGGTCCCCAAAACCTTGACCTGGCTCTAGAGTGCTCCAAGCCTCTCTGGAGCATCCTATAAAGCCATTCACTCCCTGGGAAGATGGTAAGGGTCTCATCACCAGAAATGCTCAGGAACATGACCACATGGCTGCTAAGATCCTGTGCGACTTGTTGTAACTGTGAGCCATGATTCGGCTCTACAAAAACCATTGTTACACATTTGTATGACTCTTCTTCCCAGATTTTTTTTCTCCCTGAGTCTGGCTCAGGGGGAGCTTTGGTTCTGAGCTATGGAATATGGAGCTATGGTTCCCTCAGGCTTCCTGCCTCTTTCCTTTTCTCAACCTCCCTGCCTCCCAAGACCCCACCTCCACCTGGCCATGGCCTCCTGGAGTCACAGTGGCTGGTGCTATTTCTCAGCATGGACCACACCCAGGACAAAGCCAGCTTGCACTGATATCAGCCTCCTCTCATGGCTGAGCTTTGAGGTGAAATGATCTTCATGTTTGATCCCCGTTGGTGAGTCTGGGGCTGGCACACAGGTTCCTACTTTCTAAGGAACCATGTTCTCATGGTGACTCACTCATGTTGGATGCTCAAATACAAAAGGAATGAGACAATATATCCTTTGAGTGCCTCTATCTAGCGGTGCCTGATGTCCCCTGTGCCCTAGACTTTCCAGTTCAGATACATTTCTTCCTCCCTATCTTTTTTGCTGAAGTCAGTGTGATTTGGGTCCTGCTGTTCAAACCCACACTAAGTCCTGACTCAGCACACTTGCAGACTCACATCTGCTTCCTCCCTTCTGATGACTACTCGAGGGTCAGACGACCACATTGGAAACATAACAGACTTCAAAGCCTCAGAAGATCTTAGAATTCATCAATTTAACCTCTTTGCTGAAAAGTCTTGGAAGCTGGCCCAGAGAAGGAGAAAGACTCATCCAAGACTACATCCAAGGGTTCAAAGTGATTTGAACCCCACTTACTTTCCTCTTTCATTTCATCTCTTTTGGTTTTGTTGACATTTTCTACTTTGAGCAATAGTCTTAGGGGAAAAAAGAAAAAGACTAACCAGAATCACCTAATAAGTTTCTTTAAACTATAGATGCCTGAGGCCGTCCCTAGGTACTTAGGCTCAGGGGCTCCAGGATGGCTGACAAGAAACGGAAGTAACTGAACTAGATGCTCAAAGGTACTTTCTGCCTTGAGTTCTATTAGCTGTTACCCCCATGCCATCCTCTGGAACCTCAGCTTTTCCTAGACGTGACCCACACAACCCAGTATGCTTATGCGGCTTCATCTTGTTTCCTCTTCTCAGCAACCACGCAGAGGGTGTTACTGCCCCCATTTCCCAACTGAGGAATGTGAGGTTCAGGAGGGCAGGATGACTTGTTCAAGGTCACACAGATGGGATCGGGCAGAGCTGGATAGTGACCCAGTTCTGTGCCTTCTCCCATCGAGGTTGGCTGTTCCAGCTCCCATCCTCTGGGGGCAGCAGCGAGTGGCATTCTTTGGCCGCAGGGTCCAGCACCCAGGAAGGCCCCAGGTGAACGGCTGACCCTGGGCTTGGCCCTGCAGGTCCGCTTTAGCCATTGGTGCTCACGACAACCCGGTGAGGAGACTTGAAGCCCCATTCTCCAGTTGAGGAAACTGAGGCTCAGGGAAGAGACGTGACTCACACAGGTCTCACATGGACAGGGCCCAGCATTTGAGTTACCAGGGAAGGACCTTTCACCCAGATCACACTGAGGCCAGCTGATTTGGCAGGAGCGTCTTTGGGCTTAATACCCTGTTTATTCCTTGAACTCTGCTCTTTCATCTGGTTGTAACGCCCGGTGCAATGGGCCTGTGTCAACCCGGAACACCCGGTCCAGGAAGCACGGATGGGTGCTCACTGACATCAGACGGGGAGCCCCAGCGGAGATCTCTGGGTCACCCAGGGTTTTCTCCTCTGTTCTTCCACCTGCTTCTCATAGAAACCTGTAAGCCTGTCCTGGACATGAACGTGGCCAGGGCAGAATGGGGCAGGGCTGGAGGCTTGGGGAGCTAGTGCTCCTCACGCTGGCTGATCCCACCATCAGAGCACAGAGCGGGTGCCGAAGCCTCGGGCTCAGATGTTGCGGAACCCATCCAGCAGAACCTTGGACCCATCAGCAGACCACCCTCCCAGACTGTCTGTGCCCAGTACTGCAAACACTGGGGTCCCTCGTCCCCTGGTTGTGGGCACAGAGCCGAGGGCTATGCTAAAATCTTGTGAAGAGGGTTTTCCCGACTCAGGAGCACAGGCCAAGGGCCTGAGTGTGATGTAGTGAATTCAACCCAGTTTTGGCCCCGGGCTTCACCTGGTAAAACGGGTAAACAACCCTGCGCTTGGATCCTGGTGGCGAAAGGAAATGAAAAGCATAGCGAGGGCTGGTGCTCACGCCCCGGCTTCAGTGCTGGGCCCGCTGTGTGCGAATCCTCTCTCTTCTCTTGTTACAGGCTGTGCCGTCTGGACAAGGAGCTTCATCTCCCTGAGCCTCAGGACCCCTGTGTGTGAAATGGGCTTAAAGGTGGGATTCTCCTCCAGGTGTGCGGTGTGGGTGCGGTGGGATAGTGTGTATGAAGGGTGGAGCATGAGGTGAGCCCTGATATGCAGTAACACCCGTGCTGAAATGATGATGACAGTTGTTCCTGTTGTCTGCTCACTTCACTCCCCTCCACCTCAGGTCTCCCATCCACACTTGGCCCTGCCCCAGAGGGTTATGGAGAAGATGAAGTGAGAAGAAAAAGGATCCAGTATGCTTAATGCTTAATCAATGGCTAATGAACCTCTTATTTTTGAGTGCCGGATGAGATAAAATGGTCTCAGGTCACCAGTATACCAGTGTCCACAAATTCTGGCTCCCTTGGGTGATGGTGTATCACCTTCCTTGGCAGATGTCCTTCCTCATAAGCCTAAATTTCCCTTCTGGGGCTGAGTTAGCAATGACAGTACTATGGCCCCAAATACGATCTGATTGATTACAGGAACACGTTGAAGCTTTCTGGTTAGATGTCCTCGCAGGCAGCTCCTGGACTTGGAGGAAAGGATTGATTAGTGATGTCTGCCACAAGTTCAGGAGGGGGGAGTGGAGGCGCTGTTTGTTTGCCACTGTTGGCTCAGGTCACATCCACGAGGCCCTTTAGCCAGCGATGGACACACCAACACCACATGTTCATGGAGGGTGGAACTCTGGGATCTGCCTGATGCTGGGGGAATGTGAAGGAGTCCCCTATCTAGGGTCCAGTCTTGGCTCTGTTAGTAACCTGCTTTGTGACTCTGAGTGTGATATTTGTTTTCTCTCAGGGTCTCTGTTTCCTCTAACTGCAGAATGAACAGAGGTTTTCTGCTAGATGACTGACCCCTCTGGGCTTTGAGAGGTGTTCAGGAACGTCTGGTGGTTACTTGCTACATGCCCACCAGCTGGGGCACCCCACACTCTTGCTTTGAGCATGAATCCCACCAGCTCTTTGGGCACAGTGATTACAACCCATTCTCTGAAACCGTAAGGATCAAGACCACTGTCTTCATGCCCAGGGCCTGACATAGAATAGACACTCAAATATTTATTACTGCTTGCAGAAGCGTTTTTCTTTAATGCTGACTAATTAAAATGTACACATTTAGAAACCATGTATTTCATTATAATAAGACAGAAGCTTTGGCTAGATTCAGCCTTGGGTGTGCATCCCAGATTTCTCCCCTGTTGGCTGTGTGACAGCAGGCAAGTGACCTAACATCTCAGCTCTTTTTTTAATCATGAAATTAGAACTAGAGTGTCCTCTAACTGTGAAGAGCTGCTGGGGGGACTAAAAAAGGAAATGTCAGTAGAGAGGCCATGGCAGTCCCAGCTGGAGAAGGTGCTCCATGAATAAGAGTGATCATCATCATAGCTAGTATTGCAATACATAGAAGTGAGTGGTGACCTAAGCAGCATTTAGGAGTCCAGGAAAATGGGGAGGGTGACAAGGGGCAGGGTGTGCAGCTCTTAAAAATATGATAGGCCTGGTCTCAAGTCATGGCATTGCCACTTACTAGCCTTGTGAGCTTTCCCTCTCAGAGACTCAGCTTACTCACCTGTAAAGTGGGCATAATGGGTGTACCTATATCACTGAACTCTTCTGAGGGGTACACAGTTAGCATGTGTAAACCTGGACTCACATCCCTAAAGATATGCTTTCTTCCTCTTCCACTGGAGTGGGAGCCTCACGAGGCAGGGATCTTATCTGTTTTGTGCCCTGACATGTCCCCTGTGTCATAACAATGCCTTGTGATTGTCGCTGATGAACATATGTTTCCTGACATGCAGTTATTATAGCACATAGATCAGGGACCCTGCCCACGGGTGACTGCCCTGAGGGAAAGCGCGTTGCTCTGTTTTCAAGTACTTCCCATGCACGTCTGCCTTTCCCCAGACACTGGGACTTCTGTTGCATTGAGACCCACCCCTACCTTCTCTCTGGTCCATCCCTGTTCAGGTGACCACAGGTATTTGTAGTGGCCAAAGGTGTGGGCCTGACTAGCCCGAGGTTTCTCCCCTACACATGTTACTCCAGCTAGTGGGGATGTAGCCAGTAGTCTGCAGATATTCCTGACCACCTCTCAAAGCCCTGAGGGTTCAGCTGCGTAGGAGGAAACCTCTGTTCATTTTGTCATTAGAGCAAATGGAGACCCTGGAGAAAATGAGTATCTTACTCAGAGTCACAAAGCAGGTCATAAACTGAGCCAAGACTGGAACCTAGATCAGGGTCCCTCCTCCATCCCACATCACTAGGCAGGTCCCAGAGTCCCACCCTCCATGAGCATGTGGTGTCCACATGCCCATCACGGGTCAGAGGGACCATTAGGGATGACCTGGCCCTGCCCTGGCAAGCATGTAATGGTTCCACTCTTCCCTCTGAACTTGTAGCAGACATCACTAATCAATCCCGCCCTCCAAGCCCAGGAGTTGCCTGGGAGGGCTTCTCTGCACAAAGCTCCATCCTGTGCCTACAATCGATGAGGTGTACTTGACACCACAGTTCTTAAGAGTTTCTAACATGGTCCTGAACTAGAAGCTGAGGTTTAGTGAAGCCTGCACTTTCCAACAAAGGGAATCAGAATTTCTAGACACATGTCTATACACCAGCCAGCAAGGGAGTCAGAATTTGCAGATGCAAGTCTACTGGAAGTCTGAGCCCATCCTAGCTCATGTGGACTTTATAGTACACAAATATAAGAAATGTAGTTGCCTTTAATTAAGCATAAAGCATATTGGATGCTTGATCTCCTCATCTCATCCTCTCCATAACCCTGTGCAGTGGGGTCATTGCAGATAGGGGATTGAGGTGGAGGGGAGTGAAGTGACCAGACACCAGCAATAATTATAGTCATCATCATCACTGTTGTAACTGTGTATCAGGGGCCTACACACATGATCCCTCCACGTCCTCAAGCACACCTGGGAGGACAGTCCCATAGTTAGCTCCCTTTCACACTGGGGGACCTGAGGTTAAGGGAGATGAAGTCCCTTGTTCAGGTCCCACAGCCAGCAACAGGCAAAGAGAGGATTCAAACCCAGTGTGCCTGACCCCAAAGCTGGGTCTGACAACCACGCCCTCGGTACGTATTTTATTTACATTTTGCCACCAGGATCCAGGCACCATGTTTTCCTCATCTACTCAGTTTTACTCATTTTTCAATGGGGAAGCTGAAGCATGGGGCCAACACTGTGTCTGAGTTCACTACATCTCTCTGGAACCCCTGGGCCATGGCTCTGGGGTGAGAAAAAGTCTCTTCACAAGATTTTGACACAGGCCTCAGCTCTGTGCCCACAACCAGGGAAAGAGGGACCTCTGATATTTGCAGAACTGGGTACAGACAGCGAAGTGGGTGGGCTGCTGACAGGTTCAAAGCTCTGCTGGATGGGGTCCACCATGTCCCAGGCCCAGGCTTGGGCACCTGGCCTGCCACCTTCTTCCTGTTCTGTGCTCTGATGGTGGGACCACAATCAGGGTGAGGCAGGCTAGCCTCTCAAGCTTCCAGCCCTACTCATACTTTGTCCTGGTGGCGTTCATCCAGACCCTGTGAGATGCAGCTGGGGGACCGGAGGTGATGGACCCTGGATGACCTGGAACTCTCCACCGGTGCTCCCAGCCTGTGCCAAGTGAGCACCCATCTGGGCTTCCTGGATCGGATGTTTCCGTTGACAGGGGCTCAATGCATCAGGCGTAACAACCAACTCAAACAGAAGCAGTTGAAGAATAAACAAGATATTCAAGTCCATGGATGATCCTGCCCCACCAGCTGGCCTCAATGTGATCTGGGTGAAAGGTCCTTCCCCTCGGGTCCAAATTCTGGTTCCTGTCCTTGTGAGACCTGGGCGAGTCACCTCCCTTCCCTGAATCTCAGTTTCCTCAATTGGAAAATGGGGTCTTCCATACCTTATAAGGTTGTGGTGAGCATTAGTGGCAAAAATGGATGTGCAGTGTCAAGCCTAGAGCCACGCATTCACCTGCACCTCCTGAGTGCTGGACACTGGGACCAACAACTGGGACTCTCTGCTGCCCCCAGAGACTGGAAGAGCCGACCTTGATGGGAGAGGATGCAGAACTGGGTGCACGCTTCAGCTCTGCCCCTTCCCATCATGTGGCCTTCAGCAGGTCATCCTGCCCTTCTGAGCCTCATGTTCCTCAGCTGGGAAACGGGGCAGTAGCACCTCCCGCGTGGTTGCTGAGAAGATGAAACAGGATATGCATGTAGGGTTGTGAGGGTCATGTCTAGGCAGAGGTGGGATTCTAGAGGAAGGAGTGGAGGCTCAAGCTCTTAGAACTTAAGTTAGAAAGTACCTTTGGTCCATCCAGTCCAGTTGTTTCCATTTCTGGCCAGACACCCCGGGGCAGCCTGTCTGGGAGCTGGTAACCCTAAGTATCTAGGAAGTGGCTCAGGCATCTATCATTTAAGCAGCCTTACTAGATAACTTTGTTGATCTTTTTTCTTTTTTTAAAAGCAAAGCTTAACATAGGTGAACAGAAGAATATAAGTGGGGTTAAAGTCACGTGTACATTTAACTTTAATGATCTACCCTGTTTCAAGAGTGGGATGGTAAAGTCCCTAACTACCACCATATTGCTGTTTATTTCTCCTTGTAGCTCTATTTACTTTTGCTTCATTTAGTTAGGTGTTCTAATATTAAGCACACTAACATTTGCTATTGTTAAATATTCCTGGTGTATTGACCCCTTTATCACTCTATAATCAGTCTGTTTCTTTTTATCATTTTTAATTTAAAGTCTATGTTGTCTATTTTAAGTATGGCTAGCCCTGCTGTTGATTTATTTGTTAACATTTTCTTGAAATGTCTTTTTCTATCCCTTTACACTCTATCTATGTGGACACTTAGTGTCAGTGAATCTCTTGTGGGCAGTATATTTTTAGACATTGCTCTTTATTTATTTAGCCATGCTATGTATTTTAATTTGATAATTTAATCCATTCCCATTTAAAGTAATTTTTTATTGGTAAGGACTTACTATTGCCATTTTGTTATTTGTGCTTTTTTTTGTGGATTCATTGTTTCTTATTTCTTGTCCTGCTGTCTCTCTTCCTGTGTGTTTTAGTATCCTTTTGTTTCAGTATGATTTAAATTCTTTATGTGTTCTTTTATGTAATAACTATGGGGCTTTCTCTTGTGATTGTTGTTGTTCAATGGCTCAGTTGTGTCTGACTCTTTGCAACCCCCGGGACTGCAGCCTGGCAGGTGATGGTGAAGGAGAGGGAAGCCTGGTGTGCTGAAGATTTCAATAAATGGTGAAGCACAAGCTGTCCTTCAAAACCAAAGAAGGGATAAAAACTGTTCTGAACAAGCAGAAGCTGAGAGAGTTCATTGTTTGTCTGACAGTTCTTAGCTCTCTATTGCTTGAGGGTCAGTTACTGGGGCTCCTTAGATTCCTTTGGTCGTATCATAGTTCGCTTATGTTGTGTGATCCTTGATTCCTTACACTGAAATCGCACATTTGAGTAATCAGGCTCCTCTTCCAGATTTACAGATTTGCTTTGGCAGAGACAGTTTTTCACCAGCTCAACTTCGTTTTCTGGGTGTGTCTGCGGGTGATGTCTTGGCCAGAGGGAACCTGCTAATTCGGTCTCTTTGGAGCTGAGGCAATGGTTTGAGTTCTGAGAAAGAGGATGGGGGTGTGCCTCTGCCTGAAGGCATTTGGATCCAACTGTTGGCTTGAGTTCCTCCTTAGCTGAGGCTATAGAATGAGCTCTGCAGTTGCCTGGATTCTCTGGCCAGACTTACTACACGTTCAGGGACGTGATGTTATATGCAGTACAATATGATGCAGGACCGGACCCACAACCTCTAGAACTTATTCTTTGAAAGCTTGAGTGTGCTAAATTCTGTGCCATGAAGCTATCAGTTTTGCTCTGCAAACAAGCAAAGTTGCTGGCTGTGCTGTCTTCAAAGGCTACAGTACTTAGGACTGTTGAATGGGCTACACAGCTTCCCACGTGCTTCGGTTAAGTTCTGTAATTGAACAGGCTACAAGTTGCACTCAGCAATTAGCTTTCCTGTCCCAGCACAGTGGGGGAAGTTGATCTAATGCTGGTAAAGCTTTCTCTTTATTGTTTTAATTGAAACCAACTCACACCTCAAGTTTCCTGGGTGAGCAGTCCCTAGCTTTGTTTTGCAAACTATGGGCTCTGCCTGCCTTTTTCTTGTTTTGTGGTTGGTAAACATAGTTTCTAATAGCTGCCACCAGCCCTTCTGGTTAGGTGGAACCACAAGATATTCTTCTTGGGGGAGGGAGCTGGGACTCCCCTCCCTGACTGTTCATGGACAAACTGATCTCTAGGGCCAGTAAACTCCTTGTTTGAGGATGTGAATCAGACAGACATGCTTCCCACCAAGTTCTCTGCTCAGACTGCACCCCAGATCAGTTCTGCCTATGGGTGAAGGCACTGGTTGTGATTACTACTTGATCACTGCAGGTATGGACTTGGTCTGCCAAGTATCACGTGTTGGTTGTTGCAAGCCCCTCTTTCCTTCTGTCATTGAAGTCAGTATCTCAGTGGTGAGCCCTTGCAGGTTCCCTGGCAGTCCCTGTGAGATCATAATCGGGTCATCCCACAAATTGATCATAATGCCAATGGTGCTCTGATTGTCCCCCAGTGTTCTCTTTTCTCCCTGGAGGCTCAGAGGAAGCCTCTCCACATGGTCTTCTACTGGCCTAGAAGAGTGACATGTGAAGCTTCTTTCTTACCCTTCTAAGGTGGTCTGTTCTGATTCTCTGTATTGTGAGGGATGATTCAGTTCCATCCTTGTATTCTAAGATCCTCTCTGTGGTATTTTGTTCTGATAATCATTTAACAAGGGGGGCAAAGTCAGGAATGATCTTGGTCACAGCACTCCCTTACTTTTCTTACCATCTCTGCTCCACCAGCTTGTGAGGTCTTTGAGGGCTGGCACCTCCCTCTTCTGGGAACCCCCATTACCAAGCAAAGGACCAGATGCAATACAGGCACTAACTGGTGTTGAATGAATGAATGAGTGAATGAATGAATGCACTTCTTTTTGATTGTACACAATGAGACAGTATTCTCAGGATAGCTGAATGGGTGGTGAACAGCAAAATGCTAGCAAAGAGATTCCTTGTACCCTGGAGGTGAAGGAAGAAGCGGGATGCCCAAGGAGGAGGGATGAGGGGGTGGGAAGCTTGATTGCTTCTCTTTCTGGGATTATATGGACAAACCAGCCTGGAACTCAGATACCCACAGAGTGTACTAATGGCCCCATGCAATGCAAGCACCATCTGTGTGCCCTTTGTACGCAGGCCCTGCAGGCTTTGAAGAGTTGAGTCACTCAGCATTGTGCCAGGCCCAGGCCGGGTTCATCTTACCCAATGTCACAGCAGAATAGAGGAGGCTGAGACTGACATTAATACCCAGAGTGGCTGTGTAGAGGCTGCGAGTGTGGCCTTGGCAGGCTGGGGGCTTTTCTCCTCAGCTGTGGGCCACTCTGAGCCAGTTGTTTCTCTGCTCTGGATTCTAATGCCTTGCTCAGTGCATGTGGGGTGTATCAACGCCCCTGCCTGCCCGAACACTCTTCAAATGTGGCAGAGTCTGGGTTTGGGGGACATGCAAAGGGCAGGGAACTTGGTACCCTTGGACAAGGACCAGTTAGGTTTGTCAAGGTCACCCATAGATTAGTGAACTACAAGGAAACACGGACAAGTATAATAAAATTAGGTAAACAATGCACGGATAAAATGGGAAGTTCAACCAAGAAATAGCATTCATAAAAAATAGCAAACAAATCCTGCATTGAAACTACAATGACTGAACTGAAGAACTCAATGGAAAGTTTCAAAAGTATTAATAGACTTGACCACACAGAAGAAAGAATTATCTGCCTGGAGAATAAGACATTAAAAATTACCCAGTCAGACAAGCAAAAACAAAAAGAGTAAGAAAGCCTATGGGAATTTTATGGGACAGGATGAAAAGAAATAATATTCATTATGGGAATTCCAGAAAGAAAAAACAACAGAAAGTATAACTAAAGCAATGATGGCTAAAATCATCCTGAATCTGGGTAGAGAAATGCACATCCAGATCCATGAGGTCCAAAAGGCCCAGATAGATTGAATCTGAATAGGTCTGCAACAAGACACATTATATTATCTTCTTAAGAGTCAAAGAAAAAGAAAGAATTGTAAGAGCAGCAAAAGAAAAAAAGAGAAGTTGTGTACAAGGGGACCCTGTAAGATTGTTGGTTGATTTCTCAACAGAAACTGTTCTGACCAGCAGAGAATAGAATGAGATATTCAAAATACTGAAAGAAAATAGCTATCAACCAAGAATTCTATAGCTGGTGAAGCACAAGCAGTCCTTTAGAAACAAAGAAGGGATAAAGATTTTTAGGAACAAGTAGAATCAGAGAGAGTTCATTACCATCAGACCTGCATTATAAGAAATGCTAAAGGAAGTTCTTTGAGTGGAAGTAAAAGTAGGCTGATTAATAGCATAAGAACATTAAAAGTAGCATAAATTTCACTGGTGTGGTAAGTATAGTTACCACTGGTGTGGGAAGTATAGTTAGTCATAGTTAGATTTCAATATGGCAATACTGGTGCATAACTCACACAAGTTTAATTAAAAGTTAAGAAAAGAAAGAAGAAAGATAGTCATAACTATAATAATCTGTTACTAGTTTTATGATATGAAAACATGCAAATTATAAAAATAATAACCTAAAAAGTGAGGAAAAGGTGAAGTAAAAGCATAAAATTTATTAGTTCTATTGAATATTGTGATCAGTTTAAAATAAAATGTTTCAAGCATAAAATATTTTGTGTTATCCTCACGGTAACTAGAAAAGGAAGCCCTGTAGTTACTACATAAAAGAACATGGAAAGAATTCAAAGCATACTGAAACCAAAAGACACTAAAACACACCCAGAAAAGGTAGCAGGATAAGAAATAAGGAACATTGGATCTACAGAGGAGCAGAAAACAATTCACACAATGGGGACAGTAAGTTCTTTCCAATCAATAATTACTTTCAATTTAAATGGATAAAATTCTCCATTCAAAATACTTAGAATTGCTAAATAAATTAAAAAAACAAGATCCAACATTACATTTCCCAGGGAGTGGAATAAGATGGTGGAGGATTAGAACAAATTCTTACCTTTTCCCACAAATTCATCAAAATACATCTACATGTGGAACTGTTCTTGCAGAAAATCTACTGATCTCTGGAGGAAGACATGAGTTCAAAAAGGACAAGAAAATCTCTATATATCTGGGTAGGACAAAGCGAAAAAAGAGAGAGAAAGTAGTGGGGATGGAACATGTGCTCCCTGGAGGAAGCTGTGAAAGAGGAGAGGTTTCCACACTGGGAAGTCCCATCATCGGCCGGGATATCAGCCAGGACAGAGCGGGAGCCTTGGAGCCTCGGAGGAAAACACAGCCGCTGGTTTCTGGAGGGTCAGTTGGAGAGGGACCCACACAGGCGGTTGTCGTTGCTGCCAGACTCCGCAGCCTGAGATGCTTCTCTGTCAGGGTGGGCAAGGGCTAGGGGCTGAGATTTGGGCTTCAGAAGTCAGCTGGAGGCTGGACATAGATTAGTTGCCTGGAGACAGTCTGAGGGGACAAGGGTGTGGTTCTCCACAACCAAGGGAGTATGGGAAGAAGCCTGGGCCTCAATGAGGCGAGGCATCATTGTTGGGAGGCCCATGAGGAGGGTGGTGGGATTGCTTAGGAGCTTCTTTCTCCATGAGTGTATGCTCTCAGGCAGCAGGGCACCAGCCACATGAATTCCAAGGGCAGGTGCAAGCCACTGCTTCCATCTCAGTCTCCAGAGGTGGGTGCGGACTGCCGATGCCATTGAGGGGCCTGCGATTGGGCACCAGCTGTGGCCCCCACCTCCCCAGGCACTCACCCTGTCAAGGGAACAATGGCCAACATATGCTGAGGAAAGAGACAGCAAGCATCCAACCTCCAAACGTCCCTCGGGCCAAGGAAAATTAAGCTCACACAAGCTACACAGGGACACTCCCATATATAAACAGCATGGGAATGTATATAAACATACTCAAAGTCTTGCAACCTAGAATACTCTACCCAATAAGACTGTCATTTAGAATAAGAGAGAACTAAATAGTTTCTCAGGGAAGCAAATACTAAAAGAACACAGCAATACTAAACCTATCCGAAAAAATATATTGAAAGATCTTCTCAAAGTAGAAAAGAAGCCAGAAGATACAGGAGGTAGGAAATCAAAATTGGAAGTTAAATCACTTTAAAAAGCCAATATACAGACCAAAAATAAAAATGAAACTATTCGTGAAAGTGAAGATAAACTAAGCTCAAAGTTAACAGAAGAAAGAACCTAATAAAGATCAGAACTGGAGTAAATGAAACAGGGAAGAGAAAAATTATAGAAAATATTAACCAAACTGGTAAGTCGGTTCTTTGAAAAGGTAAATGAAATTGATAAACTCTTAGCTGGACTAACCAGGAAAAAAGAGAAATGACACAAATGAACAAAATTATAAGTGAAAAAGGAGATGTTATAAGAGATTCTATAGAAATTCAAAGAATCCTGAGAGGCTACTATGAACAATTATAATGTTAACAAACCAGACAACCTAAAAGAAATGGAAAAATTCTTAGAAACATACAATTTTCCATGACTGAATCAGAGAGGAATAGAAAATGTGAGTAAACTGATTACTAGTAAGGAGATTGAATCAGCAATGAAAACTCTCCCAACTAAGAGTCCAGAGCCATATATTTCAGCAATTTTATCAATACTTCTGGAAATACTTCCAAAAGAAATGAAACCACTGACTCATAAAGATCTCTGCACCCCTATGATTATAGCAGTGCACTTGGAAACACTTAAATATTCATTGATGGATGAATGGATAAAGAAATTATGGTATATATAATATATATTGTATATATATGTATATATTTACACAGAGAGAGAGAGAGAATATTGTTCAGTCATTAAAAATTATGAAATCCTACTGTTTGTGACTACATGGCTGGATCTTAAAGGCATTATCCTAAATGAAGTAAGTTAGAAAAAGACCTATACTGTGTGATCTCATTTATAATTGGAAACTAAAAACAAAAGTAAACTCATAGAAAAAGAAATCAGATATGATAACCAGAGGTGAAGAGTAGGAGGAGAGGAAACTGGAAGAAAATGGTCAAAAATACAAACTTACCATTCTGAACATATGAATACTGGGGATGTAATGTACAACATGATGACTAGGGTTGACAGTGATGCATGATATACAGGAATGTTGCTGAGATTAAATCCTAGGAGTTCTCATCACAATGAAAAAATGTTTCTCTTTTTATCTGAATTTTTTATCTGTATGAGAAGATGAATGTTAGCTGAACCTATTGTCATAATCATTTTATAGTACACAAAAATCAAACCAATGCCTTCAACTTATACAGTGATGAGTGTCAATTATTTCTCACTAAAAATGGAAAAAAATATTATTAAAATGTGTAAACCATTATTTTGAGAGCTGACACTTCCTGTACCCTCTGTCTGTATGAGACAATGATGACAAGGTAGCTGGGGTGGACCTATCAGCTGGAAAAATGGTCTCTTAGTTGGGGAAACATTGAAGAGTGGCCCCCACTTATCAGGAGACAGCTCCTGAGCAGAGTCAGAGGGCTGAGGATTGAAACAGAAGGAGGGAGAGAAGGAGTGATGTTCCAGCTGGTGGAACAGCCTGGACAGAGGCTCAGCACTGACCCGAGTGGGCTACTGCTCAAGAGAAGCCCTGAATCGTGAGACCTCCTTGTGCGCTGTTGTGGGAGTTGGTTCAGTTCAGTCGTTCAGTCGGGTCTGACTTTTTGTGACCCCATAAACCGCAGCACGCCAGGCCTCCCTATCCATCACCAACTCCCAGAGTCTACCCAAACCCATGTCCACTGAGTCGGTGATGCCATCCAACCATCTCACACTCTGTCGTCCCTTTCTACTCCTGCTCTCAATCTTTCCCAGCATCAGGGTCTTTTCAAATGAGTCAACTCTTCACATCAGGTGGCCAAAGTATTGGAGTTGCAGCTTCAGCATCAGTCCTTCCAATGAACACCCAGGACTGATCTCCTTTAGGATGGACTGGTTGGATCTCCTTGCAGTCCAAGGGACTCAAGAGTCTTCTCCAACACCACAGTTGAAAAGCATCAATTCTTCAGCGCTCAGTTTTCTTCATAGTCCAACTCTCACATCCATACATGACTACTGGAAAAACCATAGCCTTGACTAGATGAACCTTTGTGACAAAGTAATGTCTCTGCTTTTTTATATGCTTTCTAGGTTGGTCATAACTTTCCTTCCAAGGAGTAAGCGTCTTTTAATTTCATGGCTGCAATCACCATCTGCAGTGATTTTGGAGCCCAAAAAAATAAAGTCAGCCACTGTTTCCACTGTTTCCCCATCTATTTTCTACGAAGTGATGGGACTGGATGCCATGATCTTAGTTTGTGGGAGTTAGGGTTGTCACAAAATATAGACTGAGAGGAAACTCTCATCTTTGCCATGGCCAGCAGGGGGAAAACCAGCTCTGGAGAAAGCTGACTTCAAATAGAATCCCGCTTTGCCTCTGACCAGCTTGTGTGGCCCTGGAGAAGTCACTGCACCTCTCTGAGACTTAGTTGTCACACCTACTCCAAGAACCATTCACTGCATCACTCAGTAGAAATCAGAATTGAATGAGATACAGTGTATAAAGGTTGAACATGGGATTTCTCAACACCGTTTGACAGTAATTCCAGTGTGTCGAGGTTGACATTCATCATGTGCTCACCAGATCTCAGATTCTGTTTAAACATTTTCTACACATTGACCCATTCAATCTTCACAACAGCGCAACAGGGAGGTTTTACTGTTAAGTGCATTGGGGAGGTAGGAGAAGTGTGGTTCTAGTAAGCTGCCTGAGACCACACAGCTAGCAATGAGCAGAGGCCAGAGCTGTCCTACCTCTCACCTTAGGCTGTCAGGAGCCCTGGCACAGGCTGAACTGAGGTCCTCAGTTCAGGAGAGCTGGTCCAAGGCCCCCCAGCTGCCCTGGGGGTTCAAGGGCTCCCTGGGGTGACTCGACCTCATGAGGCAGCCTTCAGACAGAAGGCCCTTGAGTGAAGCAGCCACTGTGTGACCCTGGCCTCCATTAACCCAGGTCTCCCGTGAGGATGACAGTAGTTCTTCCTCACAGAATTGCACACAGCACTGAGATGACTCCTTGGCATTATGGGAAAATGTGTCCTGGGCCTCTTGGCAGGAAAGTGAGATGGCCTCCTGGAAAGGAGAGGCCCAAGGTCCCTGAGGTGATAGCCTGGGTCAGTCCTCTGCAGAGCTGATGCAGCAGTAAATAAGTAAGTAAAGTCGCTCAGTCGTGTCCGACTCTTTGCAACCCCGTGGACAGTAGCCTACCAGGCTCCTCTGTCCATGGGATTTTCCAGGGAAGAGTACTGGAGTGGGTTGCCATTTCCTTCTCCAGAGGATCTTCCTGACCCAGGAATTGAACCTAGGTCTCCAGAACTGCAGGCAGACGCTTTATGGTCTGAGCCACCACTCCACGGCAAAGGGGAAACTGAGGGCATGCATGTTGGGGAGGAAGAAGGGCCACAAAAGGACCTCAGCAGTCCTGGGTGGAAGAGACCAAGGCCAGGACAGCGGGGCCTGCAGGGGCTGGGGAGAGGTGGCTGAGTACTGGGAGATGGGACATCACCTCCCTGAGCAAGTGACCCCATAGCCACGGCTTTAAATACTAGTCCTGCCACTTGCTACCCTGTAACCTCGATGTGTCTCTTGTCCTCTATGAGCCTCAGTTTCCTCATCTGTACAATGGGGACAAGAGCAGAAGGGTGCTGTGAGGAGGTCATGTGGTCAGGTGTGCTGGGGAAGGCAGCCCCCCATCATGGTGGTGCTGTAGCGGAAGCAGACTGAGGCTGTCTCTGTGACATCTCAGGTCACTTTCTTGCCCATTCTGGGCCTCAGTCTTCCTGTTTGTAAGACAAGGAGGTGAGGCTGGATAATCCCCAAGCTCCCTTGAGCTTCGAATCCAGGCCTCTGCTTACCTGGTTGCACATATCCCACATCCCCCAAAATCCCAATGGAAGGAATGCAACAGACCATACAGGAGGTGCTGAAAAGGCTTTTTATTGCTGGGGGTGGAGGGTGACGAGCATAGGATGTCCTAACTGTGAGCATGTGTATCTGAGAGGTGTCCTTTGACTGGGCTCAGTTGTCACTCCTGGGGGATGGTCCGTCCCAGCAGCACCAACCATCCCAGAGGAAAGTGGAACAGAGATTCAGTCAAGTTCAGGGAACCAATCTGGAAGGAGACCCTGGTATGAGGCATGGACACCCTGGGACCCTTACCTGCTCCTGCGTTCGCCAGACATGGCTGCAGGAGTACTTTCCCCAAACCCTGCGAGCTCTGAGGCTCGGGGAGGGACTGGCACCCGTGGTTTGGGCTCTTTCTCTGGCACCTGGCACTGACCGTCCCCCTCCATCCCCTCACCCTCCCACCACCCTCACCTTAGCAACAATGGCCGATGTGAAAAGACTGATCAGGGCCCAGAGGAGCCAGGGTTCAGGGCTCAGTGTACGATCAGGATCAGGGATCAGACTGAGATGCGATCTGGTCTCTCTCTGTGACCAGTGTCAGGGCTCAGTCAACGACTGGAGTCAAAGCTCAGTCTGACTGTTCCAGGCTCAGTCAGCGAGCAGAATCAAGCACAATCTGCATGTGTGATTAAGGGTCAGGACTTGGTCTGTGACCAAGATCAAGGTTCAGTCTGCCACTAGAGAAAGAGGAGAAGCCAAGCTTGTTTCTGCTTCTCCACAGTCCCCTCTGGGGTGTCTCCCTCAGCCCTGGGGCCTGGGCCCAGCCCTCACCAGCAGGCAGACATCCCAGCAGTTTTCCTCATTTGCGCGCTTCAGTTTCCTGTTGGGTGTTCTGAGGCTCACCTGAAAGAACACAATTAGTAGCAGTTCTCAGGCTCCAGCACTGGAAAGCTGAATACAAATCAGACACCAGTGACTGCCACCCTCCAGCAGGTCAGACTTCACAGCCATGGGACCTCTTGTGTATCACTCCATCTCTCTGAGCCTCAGTTAGTTCATCTGTGAAATGGGTATGATAATACTACCCATCCCCACAGGTTCATTGCAAGGATCCAGTGAGATAGTATATAAGAAGCACAGAGCGATGGCCCAAAGAACTAGGTCTGTGGCTATTTTCTAGAAGAACTGCCTCCAGGACCCTCATGCTTCACTCATCCCATGTCTGTTGCCCACAGCCCCAGCAACGCCAGCCATGCTACAGATTCAGGTCAAGGAAAGTTACCATGGGCTGAGGGTGAAACCACACCTCCTCATAAGAAGGGAAAGGGAAGGGACAGTATTTATCACCAGTGCCTACTGGATATTAGGCTCTTGCTGCTTTTTCTTTAAATCCATTCATCAGCTAAGCCGTGTTTAAAATCTCCTTTCACCTGGGAGGAACCTGAGGCTCAGAGAGGCGGAGCCAGGTGACCAGGACTGCACAGTTGCTAAGTAGCAGATCCAGGGTTTGAACCCAGATCTGGCCTGTCCTCTTTCTCACATCATTCTGGGCAGCAGTTTCTGCCAGTGGGAAGGAGGGCAGCAGAAGCTCTCAAAGGCTGACAGAGACCCTCAGTCTGCAGGGACCCCTCCAACCACACTCTCCTGACTTGCTCAGGATGAAGGGTCCTCAGCTTCTCCAGGATCCCCTGACCAGAACTGCTGGTGCTGTAGGCATAAAGTGGCATACCATCCCCAGTGAGGCTGCAGAGGGAGCCCCCTCCCTGCTTACCCAGGCTGTGACTTACCGATGAGTTTCTTAACACACTCTGCATCCAGGCTTTCAAGGAGTTCACGGATTCGTGGGCACAGCTGAGGGTCACACAGAGCCAGGGAAAGAGAGAGACACACAGAGAGAGAATTGGAAAGAGGGAAGGAAAGAAAGAGGTCAGGAGGTGAGGAGGGAGAGGAGAGACGGAGAAGGAAGAGGCCTGGTTATTACCTGCTATGAGCACCCTGCCCACCATCTGCAGAGATGCTCACTACTTGGGGCCTCAGAACTTCTGACCCTTAGGAATCTAGAACAGAGGAAACCTAGAATGCCCATATCTGAGATCTAGAGGACACTGGAACCCTAAAAACCTCAGAACATTAGAATCCCAGTACCTTAATTATCTAGACCATAAGCATCCCTGATCCCTGTCCTCTTAGAAACCTTGTCCTTTGGACTCTGAAACCTCAAGGGTCAAATGGGGCCCTGGGAACCGTAGAGAAGTGTTTCTCACAATTTTGTGTGCATACAATTCCCCAAGGATCTTGTTAAAAGGCAAATTAATGAGCAGCAGGTCTGGAGTGGGACCTAAGAGTCTGTATCCTAAAAAATGCCCAGGGAAGGTCAGTGCTGATGGTCTGACGACCACAGTTTGAGCAGTGACCCTCCAGTTCAGTAAATCTCAGGGCCTTCTGAAGGAATAAAAAAAATAAATAAACCCAGATTCCTAGCCCCCTTCTAGAGTGAATAATTTAGAATCTTTGGAATTTAGGGCACATTGTACATACAGTTTTGTATGATACATAGGAATCTGACCTATGGTATATATAGTTTTGGTATTTAAATAAATTAAGTAAAGTTGTATTGAAATAAGAAAAATATTAGCTAAAAGTCCTATTGGCAGTGGCATGGATATGGCAAATGTTTCAAATGTGGGACCCAGTAATTTCAGCTCATGTTGGGCTCCTCTTCTCCCCAGGTCAGTCTGAATAAAGCAGGGTGGGGCAGGGGGGAGGTAGCAACTGACAGCTCAAAGGGAAGTTGGCCCCTCAGAAAGGAAGGTGCCCAGAGAGTGCAGCCCACTCATGGAATGTCACACCTGCCCCCACCATCCTGACTCTGCACCCCCAGGAGTGGGGGACTCACCTCATTGTGCACTACAGAGGACACCAACTGTCTAACAAGGTTGACTCCAAGGTCCACAGCATCACTGAGCAGCCTAAAGCGTCTGGAGAAGAGAGGAAATTGATAAAGGTCGACGAAGTTGGCAGAGCAGTCAAGTGGGAGCAGCGGGAGGAGGGTGAAGATGGTGGAGCACCTCGATGTCAGGTGACTTGAACTTCTACCCAGAGGGATCATCACTTAGAACCCCATGGTTGACCGGCAGCCCACCCCAGTAGCTCATGAGAGTCTTATCACCATTCTGAGACCTCATCCTTCCATCTATCCATCCATTCTTTTATGCGTCCATCCATCTAGCCATCCATTCATTTGTCAGCACATATTTACAGAACACCAACTATGCTGGAAACCAAGCCTAACTGGGGCACAGTAATGAACACAGCACAAACAGCTCCTATTATGGTACCTAAATGTTAGAGGCCAAAATGCTTGTTCTGAGTTTCCTGTAACATCTTATGGAAAACCCCAAATAAATTTTTTGGCCAACCCCATATTAAACAAGCTTCCCTAAGGCTGGCTCCTTCCTACCTTCAGCTCTCAGCATGCTTTTCACCACCTCCCTGACTGCTTGCCTAAGGAAGGATTTTGCAACACTTTGCATTATTGCATTCTGTTAAGTGTGCTGCACTCCTCAGGGATCTTTGCCATCTGAAATTCCCCGTGTGAGCTCGTTACTGCTGGACTGAAGGCCTGTCTGCCTTCCCCTCAAGAGAATAAGCTCCACGAGAGCAAGGTCCTGGCCTGCAGTCACCAACAAATTCCTCAGGGCTCAGAATGGCGGCTGCCTCGCATGGAGCAGATGCTCCACACATTTTTGGCTGGAAGAATAAATGAAGTAAACATACGAATGAATATGTAATGACAACTTGTCACAGGTATTCAGAAGAGGGAGAGTAGATCTGGAAAGAGAAAATAGGAGGGACCTTGTTTTAGACCCTGAATAATGAAATGTACATTGAGATGAAATGCGGGATAGGTGTTATAGGTGCCAGAGCAGCCCATCAGAGGTCTTGAGTGGAAGGAGTTTATCTGAGCCTCAGAGCAAAAGCTAGCGTGTCTAAGGCAGATTGGGCAAGGGGGAGAGCACAGTGATATGAGGGTGGACCCAGATCAGGCAGAGCCTAGATGGCCCTGGGAGGGCCTGAGATTCCACCCAAAGTGGAGAGAAAAGCCCCCTGAGGGTTTGGAGCAGCAGAGTGGAATGCCATTTCACAGATACGGTCACTGAGACCCAGAAGGCTGGATGATTTCCTTGGCGCTAGACGCTAGGCAGTGTCCAGTAGGGCTCAGGCATTTGGACTTTGAGTCTTTCCAAGTGATGGTAGGCTGCAGAGCTTATCTTTGGTTTTGGGGGGGTTCTAGGCAATCTGTGATGATCAGATCCCTTCTTGGAGCAGGATGGACTGACCTCTACTCATTGCTTAGCCTTGATACCTGCCAAGGCCAACCTGCCCCAGTCTTCAGCTTCCACACCATTTCTCCCCTCCCAGCCAGGAACAGGATCAGTGTTTTTCTCTCTACCCTCACCCCTGGACTAAACCAGCTTTTTCAAGCACACAGTTTAAGATTTAGAGTTTGTGGGTTACTGGAGATCAGTGACTTAAATGGAGAGAATTAATTTTTCAACGTCTGATTTTGGGAATCTTCCATTGAGTGGAAGATGATTAAGGCAGTCTGAAGTTAGAGCCCATGGCAGAAATTACTCTTCTTGCCCACTCCTAACTAGAGGCGAGAAGGTAAACACAGTATATTATTATTGCTGTTATCATTATTATTTTTTGAGGGACATTATATAATAAGAGAAAGGTCAGTTCTTCAAGTAGGTATAACAATGCCAAATGTGCACGCAACAGAGCTTCAAAAACCACGAAGCAAAAACAAATAAAGCTGAACGGTGAAATACACAAATTCACAGAAATGGTTTGAGAGGTCAACACTCCCACCTTAGTAATGGGAAGAACCAAGAGACAGAAAATCAAGATGGATATTATTATTACTGAAAGCTTAGTATGTGCTTGGCCAAATATTCTCTGAGTATGCTAAACACTAGCATTTTTCTCATTTAGTCAACATAGTAGCCTATGAGTTAGGTAATATTACCAACCTTAGTATACAGATATGATAGCTAAAGCTTCTATAGGCTAAACTGATTACAAAGACACAAGTGAGTGGCAAAGCTAGCTTGACTCCAGAGTCTGAACTCTCGCTCTCTCTTTTTTTTTTTTTTTTTTACCATACTCTGCTCCTTCCCAGGCAAGGAATAGGGCTGAAATTATGGGCCCCAACTCCTCTGGAATTCCTTGCTCTGCAGAGATGTGTGGGCCTGACCTGTGCAACACCGTGAGTGAGATGCTTTCTGGGTTGTTGGTGCATTCTCCCACGACCACCTTGGGGTCACCAGTCTCGGCATCAGTTTCAATGCTGACACTAGTTTGGAGGTCCACTTTGAGGCCCAGGTCAACAATGTCACCCAACAGAGGCCTGCAGGGAATAAGATTCACAGTGAACAGAGGTGGAGAAGTCACTTCACATTGCCCACATGAGTCTCTCTCTCTAGATGGCCATTGCATGGGATGTCTATGGATAAAGTCAATAGTGTGTAAATTTTTTATGGAATCTGCATTCTTACATTAGGTATTACTTCTCCTGGCCACATGGGTTTGGCTAATATGAAATTTCCATACAGTATCACACCGATAAATAAACTAAAAATAATTGTTCACATTTCTTGAGTACAAACCCTGTGTTAGTATTTCACAAAACTATTTCTCCTGGATTAAGCCTTTTAATCTTGACAGCAGTACCATGAGGGAAAAGTACTATCATTATCTCTACTTTCAGTGTGAAGAAATGTTTGGTATAGAGAGGTTAAGTAACTATTCCAAGATCTCATGATAGTTCAATGATGAAATCACAGTACTCTTAATTTATAGACTCTTCTACAATCTGTGTTTTCTTTTCTTTTTCTGTTTATAAAGTAATTAAAATGCTTAGAAATTACAATGTCCATATAATTTTCACATGCCCTTCATTATGACCTGTACACTACTATATGACCCATACTAGTCACTGCCACTTAAAGAGAATCTTGAGAGACAAAATGATGCTGGAGGAAACTTTGCCAAAGGGTTAAAAGTGTTCATGTCTTCTCAATTTTCAACTTTTATCATTAGATTAAGTTTTATGATTTTGGAAATATATTTCATGGAGGATTTGTTTTTTTTCCCCATGGAGGATTTTTTAAAAAAGATTTCGTTCTGGGCAATGTTTCTTAGAACAATTTAAAGGTTAGGATTTAGGAGTTGCAAAGGCCTTCTTATTTTACTGATTGGGAGGCCAAGGCAGCAGGGTGGAAAAGTGCCTCATACCAGGTTGGAGTCCTATTGGCCATACCTCACTGCCTCTTCCAAACCTCAGATTCTAAGGCTACTCACAGGTTCACGGTGACGTCAGCAGTGATGGGGATTGTCACATCAGCGCTGTTGTCAGAAGTCGCTTCAAATTTGATATCCGGGACCTGGACGTTCCTGATTCTCACCCTGTGTAAAAGCCACAGTTCACCCTTGTCACTCCTGCTGACCACCTTTGCTGGGCTCTTCTCTGCCAGCGTTGTGCTGAGTTTTGAGCCTCATGGACTTTACCTGCTTTGGTCTCATGAGAGCCCTGCTCAGGGGTTGGATTCTCTCCATTGGATGGCATGACAGACTGAGGATCAGACAGCTGTGATTTCCCTCAAGATGCCAAGGGTGAATATGAGTCAGAGCCAGAATTTTTTTTTAATTGATGTATAGTTGCTTTACAATGTTGTGTTAGTTTCAGGTAGACAGCAGAGTGGTTCAGATATAGATATGTATAATTATAAAGGTATTTTTATTTCAGATTCTTTTCCATTATAGGTTATTACAAAATACTGAGTATAGTTCCCTGTGCTATATATATAGTAGGTCCTTGTTGGTTGTTTATTGTATATATAATAGTGTGTATATGTTAATGTCTGGAGTAGGAAATGGCAGCCCATTCCAGTATCCTTGCCTGCACAATCCCATGGACAGAGGAGCCTGGTGGGCTATGGTCCATAGGGTTGTAAGGAGTTGGACGTGGCTGAAGCAACTTAGCATATGTTAATGCGAAACTCCTAATTTATCCTCCACATTGTTTTCCCTTCTGGTAACCATGCGTTTGCTTTTTATGTCCACAAGTCTGTTTTGTATAAAATCTTTTGTATCATATTTTAGATTCCATACATAAGTGGCATCATATGGTATTTGTTTTTCCTCCATCTGACTCACTTCATTTAGTATGATAACCTCTATGTCCATTCTTTGGTTGTTGCAGACGGCATTATTTCATTCTTTTTATGCAGAGACAGATTTTGAACCCAGAACTGCCTGACTCCCAGACGTTATGTGTGGAGCCACCTGTGTGGTGTGAATTCTAGTTTTCTCTCTCCTGAGGCCATTCAGACTTTTATACTCAGCTATATTCAGAAAAGAAAAGTCTTATAGGGACTTTAGGCATCAGCAAACAGATAGAGGTGAGGGAGAAGAGAACCTTCATCCTGAATGTGAAATCACAGAATGAGAAGGTCCAGACCCATGAGATGCTGGACAGGCCCTGCAGAGCTGACTCTAATTTTCCCAGGCTCTGGTAGAGCTGGCCTCAGACCACTTCTGCTCTGCAAGAACACACAAGGTTTATTCATCTTTCTTTCTTTTATATTAAACTTACCTACCCAAAGATACATATTCCCTTTTCTGGGAACAAAAATCCCCAACGTGAAGCATTAACTCACCTTGTATCACTGTTCACTTCTTGAAAAATTCTAGAAATGAGTTGTTCCAACAAATTCTCAGATTCCTGGGTCTCCTCCACAACCTCATCCAAACATCTGGATTCCAATTCAGTCTTCAACCTCTGAAGTATAACTGCAAAAACAATCTCCGTTTAGTGTAGTACACAACTTAAGAAGCAGTTCCTAGGCACCAGTTACTAATGAGACTACTTTCCTAGGTTATTTTATTTCATCTTGTAACACCCCCATAAAGTAGATGGTACTATTATCTGCACTTTCAGATGAGGAATTAAAGGATCAAAAGATTAAGAAACGGGCCAAGGTCACACAGCTAGGAGAACTTGTGCCTAGTGTGCTGCCTTCGTGCTAATATATGCTCGTCATTTCAACAAAGCAATCAATCCACTGAGCAGGCAATAGATATTGATTGCACGTCAGCTTCTAGTAGTGAAGATTAAGGAGATGCTCATACAAACAGAATAAACTGAGAACGAAATAAGAAATGGAAAATGTAGAATCAAAGAAAAAACATGGCTCCAAATTATTAAAGTGGCAAATAGGAGCCCTGGATAACAGGCCTAGAAAGCAGTGATTCATTCAGGAGCAGGAGGACAGAGAGTCCTAACAGAGGGTCTTTCAGAGATAAGAGGGATTTGATAGAGGAAGTGACATGACAGATGCAGAATGGCACATTGGAAAAGAGTTCAGAATATACCTGTAGGAAAGAATCCAAATGAGAAACAGGAAGGCAACAACTAGCTCAAAAAAACACACAAAAGGCTACAGGGAAAGATATGTAATCAGAGTACTCCAGTTTCGCTCTGCAATGGACATTATCTACCTAATTAAAATGATGGAAATAGAGACGGAAACTCCGTCTGGTCCTATAGATAATCCAGACACTTCTGCTTCTGAGCCCAGTTTTGTCAGCACTGAAACTGTAAAGTGGGTCCCTCCTATGTCTTTGACATTTGCCCAAGCCCTGGCGAGGTTTAAAATGAAGTCATATACAGAAATTAGTTTCTCCTATAAAGCATGTTTGTCAGGGTGCTGGTAATGTTTCCAGAAATTGAAAAGAAAGCCAAGTTCTTTCAAGAAATCAGAGTTACAAGAAAATGTGATTAACTAGAAAGGTAGGTAATTTTAAAGCTACCTAGGCTAGGTAGGAATCCTTTTCCAATTAGTTAATACAAAGTACTAAGTAATTGAATGGCCCAGCAAAAGAATATGCTACAAATATAAATAAACTATTTAAGTAATTAGCCATAATTATGAAAATGTGAAAATATGAAAAAAATAATGAATTCTTTCAGAATTAGAGAAAAGCTAAGTGACATGAATTATAACCTTTCATCTGTGAGACTGGCAAAAAATTCAGTTGTTCAAACCAGTGCTGTCAGGGAAGTAGAAAAAAAGGTAATCTCATAGGCTATTGGAGAAAATGTTAGCATAGGGTATTATTATTTGTCAATATCTGCTGTAATTTAAAATATGCATAGTTTTGAACTTTTGAAATGTCACTTTTAGGAATTTATCCTATGAACATATTAGAAAAGTTTACCGTGATAGAAGACGGCATCACCGACTCAATGGACATGAGTTTGTGTAAACTCCAGGAGTTGGTGATGGACAGGGAGGCCTGGCGTGCTGCAGTTCATGGGGTCACAAAGAGTCAGACACGACTGAGTGACTGAACTGAACTGAACTGAAGATGTAAAGTGATATTCAGCTAATCTTGGCGTGTTTCTAGAAAAATAATAAACAATGACCCAGGAACCAACTAGTCACCTCTCTTAGTAAACAACCCATAAACAGAGTCCCTGCTACAGCCTTTGGTAATACAGGCATAGTATTTAGCGGGAAGCTCCTAAGTGCCACTGACCGTCCTGGTTGTTAACTCACTTTCAGATGTACTGTCAAAGATGCCAAGTCTGCTCTCAAGACCAGAATTCACTGTCCTCAGAAAACTGTTGCCACGATTGTTAAGAAGAGATGCTGAGGTCCCAGCGAGCAGGCCGCACAAGAGAACAAGTTTCCAAAGCTGAAACATCTTGTCCTGACACCTGGACAGTCATGGGAGGAACAGGAGTGAGAATTATCCACAGGGAAACGGAATCTTGGATGAGCACCTCTGACTCTTACACTAAACAGTGCTTGGATTATTTCCTCTCTTACAGATGGGCAGCCCAGGTCAGAAAGTTAGAGCAACTTGCCCAGAGATAAACAACTAGTGAATGAAAGAGCTACTATTTGAAAAATCATGCCTGACTCCAGGTCAGAGCTCTTTACCACATGCTGGTTCCTCTGCCTGGAACATTTCCCTCTTCTTTTCATTTTTTACCTGAGTCACTTCCTACTGACTCTACAAATTCAGTAAGATAGCATGTCCTCTAGGAAGATCACTCTAGACCTCTCCCCAGAGTCTAGGTTAGGGGGCCCCACTCCATCATCTTGCTGCCTTCAATGTATGACCAAAGTCCTGGGTACCAGTTAGGGAAGACTTGGCTGCCTTTCCCATCAGGCTGTGCACCCCTTAGAGGAGGGATTGTGAAGTATCTCACTGTTGAATTCACCACACATAGTAAAAACCCTGCTCCTTGCTCAATACAACAAAATAAAGTTTGCTGAATAAAAGCATGAACACATAAACGGGCACCACATCATGAGCGAGCTTTTCATGTCAGTTTGGCACTTCTGGTTGAATCCATTTCTCAGTTTACACTAGTCAAGATAATTAAATTAGACCAATCCCTCTGCCTCCTGCCCCCAAAGCCTTCTGAAGGCCTTAGCTGGAGTGACAATAGGTAGAAAACCCATCATTCACAGGTTTGGAGAAAAATACTTACAAAATCCTTGCTCACCTGCACAGTCTCCTGAATTCTGCTGGGTGGTTATGGCCCTTATATCTCCTGGATGGTGATGTGGTGGGAGGCTGCCCCCGGAAACAAGCCCTGTGTCTGGAGCCATCCAAGGAGACTCCAATGAAAATAACCCCTGTCCAGAGTGAATACAGAGAGACTTCCGAAGCAAAGGTCACCCAGGATGATTGAATTGGAATAAGTGGATATGGAGAGGACTTTGTGCCAAGACTAAGAGCAGGTTCTCATGCTGCCAAGACAGCGGCCATTGCAAGTCGGGATAAAGACTGAGAATGGATGAAGTGGAGAATGTTCTGTTAGAAGGACCCATAGTGATCATCCAGCTTAAGTCCATCAGGATTTGGAAATGCAGGCTCAGAGGGAAATTACTGATACTAATTCTATCAGTATTTGGAAACCAGCTTGAGGTCCCCCAGTAAATAGGGACAAAGATGGGGCTAGAATTGTGGCCCACAGAGTCAGGGTTAGTGACCAGCGAGGTCATTCTTCCCAAACCTTCTCTTATGTCTGAGTGCTCTCCATAAAATCCCTTACAGTGGAGCCAGCCTTAGGGCAATGTTTTCAGTTCAGGACCACCTTCCTCTGTCTGCTTACTCTATTTAGTCAGTACAGTTCCTCCTGTGAGTGAACAAACCCTGCCTCCATACGTGCCCTCACGTATGCAGGATTCCTATGCACACTTGCCCCCAACCTCTCTACTCTCAGTGCAGTGGCCAGAGGTTGAAGCACTCAGCTTCAAAACAGCATCCTTATCGTGGCCCTGTGGTGCGGTTCACTGCCACCCCAAACTCATCTACCTCTCCCTCCATGGTCTTACTGTCTTCCTTCTGTTCCAGAAAGATGTCAGCCCTTTTTCTGACTTTGACCTCCACACAGACCATTCCCTTTTTGCAGAACTCGCCTGCCTAGCTGTCCCTGGCTCTCGACATCACCTCGCAACCTCTGTGATGGCTCACCTGAGGTGGTCCCTCCCCATCTTCCCCAAGCGCAGCTTCTTGCTGGCTTCTGTCACAGCAGATCATTATCATAGACTTTTCCACTTGTTCTCTGCCCTCGGCAAGTTGTTACCACCCTTTCCTCTAGGGTTTTCCTCTCACATGGGTCCCAAGACCCTGACCTGGCTCTAGAATGCTCCAAGCATCTCTGTGGCATCTGATAAGGCCATCCACTACCTGATAAGGTGGTGAGGGTCCCATCCTTAGAGATGCTTGGTAATTTGACCAGATGACCGCCAACATCCTGTGTGACTTGATGTGACTGTGAGCCATGATTCGAAACTTCCTTGGTCTCTCATTTGAAGATCAATGTGGCACATTTGTATGACTCTTGCTCCCAGGTTTTTTTATTCTCCCTGAGTCTGGCTACCCCATGGGGATATGGTTCCCTCAGGCTTCCTGCCTCTTTCCTTTTCTCACCCGCCTGTCCTCCCAAGACCCACATCCACCTGGTCATGGCCTCCTGGAGTCACACTGACTGGTGTTGGGTAGTTTCTCATCACGGACCACACCCAGGACAAAGCCAGCTTTTTTTGTCCTCTGCAGGCAGCAGTGAGTGGCATTCATTGGCCGTGATGCCCAGCTCCCAGTCGGGGCAGGTGAGTGTCAGGGCCTGGGCTTGGCACTGCAGTTCCTCTTTCCCAACTGGTGCTCAGGACAACTCCATGAGGAGGTTCAGAAAGACCAACTTTCCGGTTGAGGAAACAGAGGTTTAGGGAAAGGAGGTGACTGGCCCAGGTCTCACAATAACAGGGCCCAGAATTTGGGTCCCCAGGGAAGGACATTTCACACACATCACATTCAGGCCAGCTGGTGGGGGCAAGAGAGTCCTTGGACTTGAATACCCTGTTTATTCCTTGACCTCTGCTGTTTGAACTGGTTGTAATGCCTGGTCCATTGGGCCCTGGTCAACCCGGAACACCCGGTCCTAGAAGTGCAAATGCATGCCCACTTGGCATTAGGTTGGGAGCACCCGCTAGTCACCCAGGGTTCTCTCCTCCATTTGCCCACCTGCATCTCGGTAGAAACCTGGAACCCTGTCTTGGACATGATAGCAGCCAGGAGAATGTAGGGGTATGTCCAGAGGTTTCAGGAGTTAGCCTTCCTCACCCTGACTCTGGTCCCACCATCAAAGCACAGGGCAGGTGCCCAAGCTTAAGCCAGGGACATGGAGAACCCTGTCCAGCAGAGCCTTGGGCCCTTCAGCAGACCACCCTCCCAGACTGTGCCCAGTTCTGCAAATATCTGAGGCCCCTCTTCTCCTGGTTGTGGGCACAGAGCTGAGGGCTGTGCAGAAACCTTGTGTAGAGAGTTGTCCCTACTCAGGAACACAGCCCAGGGGACTGAATGTGATGTAGTGAGCTCAGACCTGGTGTTGGCCCCAGGCTTCAGCTGGTGAAATAGGTAATCAACCTGCGTTTGGATCCAGGTGGCAAATAGAAATTAAAATGGTACCGAAGGACTGCTGCTCATAGCCTGGCTGTAGTGCTGGGCCAACTGAGTTTGAATCCTCTCCTCCTATTACTGGCTATGCAGCCTGGACAAGGAGCTTCATCTCTATGAGCCTCAGGTCCCCTGTGTGTGAAATGGGACTAAAGATGGGATTCTCCTCCAGGTGTGTGGTGAGGATGTGGTGGGATAATGTGTATGAAGGGCTGAGCATGAAGTAAGTACCTGATACGCAGTAACACCAATGACGAAATGATGATGACAGTTGTTTCTATTGTCAGGCCACTTCACTCCCCTCCAACTCAGGTCACCCATCTATACGTGGTCCTACCCCAGAGGGTTATGGAGAAGACTAAGTGAGATAAAGCACTCAATATGCTTAATCTTAAGCAATGGCTACTGCATTTCTTGGGCTTCCCTGGTAGCTCAGATGGCAAAGCTTCTGCCTGCAACGCAGGAGACCTGGGTTTGATCTCCAGATCGGGAAGATCCTCTGGAGAAGGAAATGGCAACCCACTCCAGTACTCTTGCTTGGAAAATTCCATGGATGGAGGAGCCTGGTAGTATACAGTCCATGGGATCACAAAGAGTCAGACACGACTGAGCAACTTCACTGACTGCATTTCTTCCTTTTGTGTGCAGTAAAGACTGAATGAGATAAAATGGGCTCAGGTCTCCAGTATACCAGTGTCCACGAATCCTGGCTCCCTTGGGTGATGGTGTATAGCTCTTGGCAGCTGTGCCTCCTCGTAAACCGAAGTTTCCCTTCTGGGGCTGAGTTAGTGAAGACAGTACCATGGTCTCAAATACGATCTGATTGAATATAGGGATTGGATGGGGCTTTATGTTAAGAAGCCCTCGCAGGCAGCTCCTGAACTTGGAGGGAAGGATTGATTAGTGATGTCTGCCACAAGTTCAGGAGGGGAGAGCGGAGGCACTGCGTGTGTGCCACTGTGGGACCAGGTCATATGCAAGAGGCCCTTTATCCAGCGATGGGCACACCAACACCACTCGTTCATGGAGGGTGGGATTCTGGGACCTGCCTGGTGCTGGGAGAAGGAGATGAAGACCCTTATCTAGGTTCCAGTCTTGGCCAGTAAAGAACCTGCTTTGTGACTCTGAGTAACATGTTCATTTTCTCCCAAGGTCTCTGTTGCCTCTAACTACAAAATGAACAGAGGTTCCCTGCTACATGGCTGACTCCTCGGGGCTCTGAGAGGTGGTCAGGAACATCTAAGGGATACTTGCTACATTCCCAACTGCTGGGCCACCCCACACTCTTGCTTTGAGCATGAATCCCTTCAGCTCCTTGGGCACAGTGACAACCACCTCCTCTCTGATGCCATAAGGGCCAAAACCACAGACTTCATGCCCAGGCCCTGACACAGAACAGATTTTCAATAAACGTTCATTATAGCTTGCATAAGCATTTTTAATGCTGATTAATTAAAATGTACCCATCAAGTAATCCATGCGTTTTACTTGCAACAGTACAAAAAGCTTGCTCTAGGTCATCCTGGGATATACATCCCAGAACTTTTCCTTGTTGGTGGTATGACAGCAGATAAATGTCATAACCTCTTGGAGCTCTGTTATTTTTTGCTTTCAACCGTGAAAAGGAGCACTAGATTATCCTCTACCTTAGAAGAGCAGCTGGGGGCACTAAATGAGGAAATGTCAGTAGAGAGCCCAACCCAGCCCTGGATGAGGAAAGTGCTCCATGAATAATAGAGATCATCATAACTGCTATCACTGCAATACATAGTTGTGAGTTGTGACCTAAGGCAGCATTCAGGAGCCCTGGAAAATAGGGAGGGAGACAAGGGGCAGTGTGTGCAGCTCTTGAAAGTAGATGAGGCTGTAAGCAAATCAGAGCACTGCCACTTACTAGCCTTATGATCTTTTCCTCCTAGAGACTCAGTTTAAACACCTGTAAATAGGGCAAATGGGTGTACCTACATCACTGAACTGGTCTGAAGGGTACACAGTCAACATGTATAAATCTGGACACGCGGTCCCTAAAGATTTGCTTTCTTCCTCGTCCATTGGAGAGGGAGCCCCACTAGGCAGGGATCTCATCTGTTTTGTTCCCTGACGTGTCCCCTGTGCCATAACAATGCCTTGTGAGTGAAACTGATGAGCACATGCTCCCTGACGTGTTCTTGTCACTGTTATTATAACACACAGATCGGGGACCCTGCCCATGGCTGACTTCCCTGAGGGAGAGCACGTCGCTCTGTTTTCAAGTGCTTTCTGTGCACGTCGGCCTCTCCCCAGACACGGGCACTTCTGCTGCATCAGAACCCACCCTTCCCTTCTCTCTGGCCCCATAGGTGACCACAGATATGTGTAGTGGCTAAGGGTGCAGGCTGGGCTGGGCTGGCCCGAGGTTTCTCCCCTATGCACGTTGCTCCAGCTGGTGGGAATGTAGCAAGTAGCCCCCAGACATTCCTGACCACCTCTCAGAACACCAAGGGGTCAAATGTGTAGCAGGAAGCCTCTATTCACTTTGTAGTTAGAGGAAATGGAGACCCTGGAGAAAATGAACATCTTACTCAGAGTCACAAAACAGGTTATAAACTGAGCTAAGCCTGGAACCCAGATCAGGGTCCCTCCTCCACCCCACAGCGCTAGGCAGGTCCCAGAGTCCCAACCTTCGTGAACTTGTGGTGTCCATGCGCCCATCACGGGCTGGAGGGGCCATTAGAGATGACCTGGTCCTGATCTGGCGAACATGCAGTCGTTCCACTCTCCCCTCCTGAATCTGGGGCAGACATCACTAATCAATCCAGCCCTCCAAGCCCAGGAGTCGCCTGGGAGGGCTTCTCTGCAGAAAGCTCCATCCAGTCCCTACAATTAATGAGGTGTACATGATATCAGAGTTCTTGGAATCTCTAACATGGTCCTGACAGGAAGCTGAGGCTTAGTCAGGAACTGCACCTCCCAAAGCTTATAACCAGTCACCAGGGAGCCAGAATTTATAGACACAGGTGTACAGGAAGTCTGAGCCCATCTAGGTCATGTGGTCTTTATAGTGCATAAAATAAGAAATCTGGTTTCAATTGACTAAGCATAAAGCATATTGGATGCTTGATCTCCTCCCTTCATCCTCTTCATAACCCTGTGCAGTGGGGTCATGTACAGATGGGACACCTGAGGTATAATAATAATATCGTCATCAGTGTTGTAACCATGTATTCGGAGCCTACACACATTACCCCTCCACATCCTCCCACACACCTGGGAGGAGACTCCCATACTTGGTCTCATTTTGCACACTAGGGACCTGAGGTTCAGGGAGATGAAGGCCCTTGTCCAGGCCTCAAGCCAGCAACAGGGAAAGAGAGGATTAGAAAGCAGTCTGCCCGAATCCAGAACTGAGGTCTGACCACCGTCCCCTTGGTACCCTTTAAATTTCCATTTTGCCACAGGGATCCAGGTACCAGGTTGTTTACCCGTTTTACAAGGAGGCAGCGGAAGCCTGGGGCCAACTCCAGGTCTGAGTTCATTACATCACTCCCCACCCCCTGGGTTGAGGTCTTGAGGTGAGAACAATTCTCTCCACAAGATTTTCCTCACATCCCTCAGCTCTGTGCCCACAACCAGGGGAAGAGGGACCTCAGATGTGTACAAACCAGGCTCAGACAGTGTGGAGGGTGGTCTGCTGACGGATCCAGGGCTCTGCTGGATGGGGTCCTCCATGTCCCAGCACCAGGCTGGGGCACCTGGGCTGCCACCTTCTCCCTGCTCTGTGCTCTGATGGTGGGACCACAGTTATGGTGAGGAAGGCTAGCTCCTCAAGCCTCTAGCCCTGCTTGTACTTTGTCCTAGCTGAGTTCATCCGGTTCCTACTGAGACGGAGGTGGGGGACCGGGGGAGATGGGCACAGGTGACCCAGAGGTCTCTGCTGGTGCTATAAGCCTGATGCCAAGTGGGCACCCATCTGGGCTTCCTGGACCAGGTGTTCCGTGTTGACATGGGCCCCAATGCACCAGGCGTAACAACCAACTCAAACAGCAGACGTCAAGGAATAAGCAGATATTCAAGTCCAAGGACTCTCCTGCCCCACCAGCTGGTCTCAGTGTGACCTGACCGTCCCTGTGGATGCAAATGCTGGGTTTCTGTGCTTATGAGACCTAGACCAGCCACCTCCCTTCCCTGGACCTCAGTATCCTCAACTGAAAAATGAGGTTTTCCATGCCTACTATGTGGCTTGTCGTGAGCACCAATGGCGAAAGTGCACCCTCAGTGCCAAGTCATTCACTTGGGTCACAGTTTCCCTAGACTTTCCAGCAAAGAGGTTAAAATGATGACCTCTAAGCTCTCCTGTGACTTTGATATCTATTATGTTTCCATTGTGGTTGTGTGACGCTTGAGTAGGCATCAGATTGGAGGAGGAAGACTTGAGTCTACAAATGTGTTTCCAGGACTTCCTGTCGATTTGAATGGCAGGAGCTGACTCTCCCTGGCTTCAAGAAATTTTTGTGTCAAGGAGGACTTCAGGCACACTTAGACCAAGGCACTATAACAATATTTTGTCTCATCCCCTTTGTACAGCTTCTTTTTCTAGTGAACTTTGCCAAAATATTTGTATATAAATACTATCTTGAGGACAAAGCAGACCCAGGCAACATGTGAAGACCTAAAGCCCCCTTGTGAGTCATGAGATCTAGCCCAGGATTTTTCAATTTCTTTTACATTTTCAAAGCACCAATATTAGTTTGGTTAATATTTTCAATTATTTTTCTCTTCTTATTTAATTTATTCCTGTTGTAATCTTTATTGTATTCCTTGAGTGGTTACTTAGGTCTTAGTTATTCTTCTTTTTCTAATCTCTTAAGGCACATTGGTAGGTTGTTTATTTGGATTTTTCTTGCTTCTTTATGTAGGTATTTATTTCTATTCTTCACATTTTAGCACTAGGGATATTATGTACAACATGGTACCTATAGCTAGCAGTGATGTACGATATTTAGAAAGTTTGTTAAGAGAGAAAATTCTAAGAGTTCTCATCACAAGGAAAAACTGTTTTTCTTTTTTATTGTATCTATATGAGAACTTGAATATTAGCTTAACCTATTGCACAGAAATCAAACTGTTGTCTTCAACTTATACAGTGTTGAATGTCAATTTTCCTCACCAAAAAATGGGGAAAAGATTAGTAAAAAAAAGTGTAAACTGTTTTTATGAGAGCTGAAACTTCCTGAACCCTCTGTCTGTATGGGACAATAATGACAAGATAGCTTGGGTAGAGCTACCAGTTGGAAAGTATGGTCTCATTGTTGGGGCAATATTGAGGACTGGCCCCCACTTACCAGGAGACAGCTCCTGAGCAGAGTGGTGGGCAGAGGAGGATTGAGAAGCTGGAGGGAGGGAAGGAATGATGACCAGCTGGTGGAACAGCCTGGACAAAGGCTCAGCACTGACCCGAGTGGGCTACTGCTCAAGAGAAGTCCTGAATTGTGAGACCTCCCTGTGTGCTGTTGTGGGAGTTGTCACAAAATATAGACAGAGAGGAAAGTGCTCATCCCTTTGCTATGCCCAGCATGGGAAGAACCAGCTCTGGAGAAGACTGACTTCACCTGAAATCTAGCTTTGCCTCTGACTGGCTGTGTTGCCCTGGAGAATTTACTTTCCCTCTCTGAGACTCAGTTGCCACACCCCCTCCAAGAACCACTCACTGAATCACTCAGTAGAAATCAGAATCTAATGAGATACAGTGTATAAAGACTTAATATGTGCTTTCTCAACACTGTTTGACAGTAATTCTTGTGTCGAGGCTGACATTCATTTGTGCTCACCAGGGTCAGACTCTGGTAAAGCACTTTCCACTCATTGACTCATTTAATTCTCACGTCAACACGAGGGAGGTTTTGCTGTTAACTCCATTGAGCAGGTGAGAGGACTGGTTCTGAGAGGTTAAGTAAGTTGGCTGAGATCACACAGCTGGCAACAGCAGAGGCCAAGTCATTCTCAGGTCTGTCCAACCTCTCACCTCACACTGTGTTAGAAGCCCTGGCACAGCCTGAACTGAGGTCTCTTGGGAGAGCTGGTCCAAGGCGCCCCAATTGCCCCAGGGGCTCAAGGGCCTCCTGAGATGACTTGACTTTGTGAAGCATCCTTTAGACAGAAGGTTCTTGAGTGAAGCAGCAGCTGGTGCAGGCCTCTGTGTGACCCTGGCCTCTTTTAACCCAAGTCTCCCATGAAGACGACAGTGGTTCTTCGCACACAGAATTGCACACAGCACTGAGATGACTCCTTGGCAACATGGAAAAATGTTCCCTGGGCCTCTTGGCAGGAAAGTCAGATGGCCTCCTGGAAAGGAGAGGCTCAGGGACCCTGAGGTGATAGCTTGGGTCCATCCTCTGCAGCGGTGATGCAGCTGTGAATAAGGGGTGCTGTGCACCACATTCAAGGCAAAGGGGAAACTGAGGGCTTGCACACTGAGGAGACAGAAGGGCCCCAAGAGGAACCTCATCAGTTCTGGGTGGGAGAGATCAAGGCCAGGACATCGAGACCTGCTGGGCGCTGGGGAGAGGTGTCTGAGTACTGGGAGATGGGATGTCACCTCTCTGAGCAAGGGATCCCATAACCATGGGTTTAAATCCTAGTCCTGCCAGTTGCCACCCTGTAACCTAGATGAGTCACTTGTCCTTTATGAGCCTCAGTTTCCTAATCTGTGAAATGGAGACAAGAACAGAAGGTTGCTGTGAGGAGGTCATGAGGGCAGGTGTGCTGGTGAAGGCAGCGCTCCATCATGGCGGTGGTGCAGCAGAAGCAGGGCGAGGCCATCTCTACGTGACCTCAGGTCGCCTTCTTGCCCATCCTTGGCCTCAGTGGTCCCATTCGTAAGACAAGGAAGTGGGGCTGGATAATCCCCAAATTTCCTTCCAGCTTTGGATCCAGGTCTCCGCTGCCCTGATTGCCCATGCCTTGCCTTCCCTGAAATCCCAATGGAAGGAATGCAACGGACCACACAGGAGGTGCAGAAATGGCTTTTTATTGCTGGGGGTGGAGAGCGATGAGAATAGGATGTCCTGACTGTGAGCATGAGTATCTGAGAGGCATCCCTTGACTGGATTTGGTTGTCACTCCTGGGGGATGGCGGCAAGACCGACAGTCCCAGAGGGAGACGGGTCAGAGATTCATTCAAGTCTCTGGGAACCAATCTGGAAGGAGACCCCAGTGTGAGGTATTGACATCCTGGGCCCTTACCTGCTCCTACATTCACAGTACAGCTGCCGGAGTGCTTCCCCCCAAATGGTGGGAGCTCTGAGGCTCAGGGAGGGACTGGCACTGGTGGTTTGGGGTCTTTCTCTGGCACCTGCACTGACCCCTTCTCACCCCCTCACCCTCCCACCCTCTCACTAACAACAACGGCTGATGTGAGAAGACTGATCTGGGGCCATGATGCTTCAGGGTTCGGGGCTCAGTATATGATCAGGATCAGGGATCAGACAGATACAGGAGAGGTCTCTATCCATGACCGGCGTCAGGGCTCAGTCAACAACTTGAGTGAAAGCTATGTCTGACTATGTTCTGGGCTCAGTCAGGGAGCAGAATCAAGTTTAGTCTGAGTGTGTGATTAAGGGTCAGGACTCGGTCTGTGACTGAGATCAGGGCTCAGTCTGCTACTAGAGAAAGAAGAGAAGCCAAGCTTTGCTTCTGCTTCTCCACAGGCCCCTGTAGGTGTGGGGGTATGGGTATGTGTGTGTAGGGGGCGGTGTTCATCCTCCCTCAGCCCAGGGCCCAGAGCCCAGACCTCACCAGCAAGCAGGCTTCACAGCTGTTTTCCTCATCTGTTTTATGAGTTTTCCTGTTGGAGTTCATAAACTTCCTTCTAAAGAACAAATTAGTAGCAGTTCTCAGGCTCCAGCACTGGAAAACTGAATAGAAATCAAACACAAGTGGCTGCCACCCTCCAGCGGGTCTGACTTGACATTCATGGGACTTCTTGCATGTCACTCCATCTCTCTGAGCCTCAGTTAGTTCATCTGTAAAATGGGTATGATGATACTGCCAATACCCACAGGGCCTTCAAGGATCTCATGACATAGTATGTAGGAAGCACAGAGAGGTTGCCCAAGGAACTGAACCTGTGGCTATTTTTAGAAGGCCTGCCTCCAGGACCCTAACACTGTTACCCACTCCATTTCTGTTGCCCCACAGCCCCAGCAACCACAGTCTTGCCAGAGACCCAGGTCAAGGAAAGCGCCCCAGGACTAGAGATGAAGCCACATCTCCTCATTAGGAGCAAAGGGGAAGGGGTCATGCTTATAAACAATGTATACTGTTGCAACAATGCAATCTTTCTGCTTTTTCTTTAAATCCACTCATCAGCTTGGCAGCATTTACATTCTCCTTTCACTTTTGAGGAAACTGAGGCTCAGAGAGGTAGAGGCAGTTGTCCCCACCTCACTCTCGTTAAGCAGCACATCCAGGGTTTGAGCCCAGACCAGGCATGTCCTCTTCCTCACATCACTCTGGGCATCAGTTTCTGCTGGCATGACAAAGGAGGGTAGTAGATGCTCTCTGAGGCCCACAGAGGCCCTCAGTCTGCAGGGATCCCTCTGGCCATCCTCTCATGACTTCCTCAAGATGAAGGGTCCTCAGCTTCTCCAGGGTCCCCTGACCAGACCTGCCAGTGTTGCAGGCATAGAGCGG
This sequence comes from Cervus canadensis, assembly GCF_019320065.1. Lineage (NCBI taxonomy): Eukaryota > Metazoa > Chordata > Mammalia > Artiodactyla > Cervidae > Cervus > Cervus canadensis. Next base: position 61,342,549 of record NC_057395.1, on the reverse strand, counting down.
CATGCGCCCCCACTGTGAGGCTGCAGAGGGAGCCCCCCACTGCTTCCCCAGGCTGTGACTTACCAATATGGTTCTTAACTTACTCCATATCCAGGCTTTCAAGGAGGCTACGGACTACTGGGCACACCTAAGGGTCACAAGGAAGGAAAGAGAGACACACAGAGAGAGAAATGGAGAGAGAGAAGGAAGGAAAGAGGTTGGGAGGTGAGGAGGGAGAGGAGAGACGGAGAAGGAAGAGGACTGGTGATTACCTGCTGTGAGCACCCTGCCTGCCACCACAGAGATGCTCAATATTAAGGCCTCAGGACTTCTGACCCTTAGGATTCTGGAACAATGGAAACCTAGAAGGCCCAAATCTGAGAACTAGAGGACACTAGGATCCTAAAACCTCAGAATGTTAAAATCCTAGAACCTTGAAGAATCTAGACTTTTAACATTCCAGAACCCTATGCCCTTAGAAACCTTGACCTCTGGATCCTGAAATTATAGAGTTTAATAGGGCCCTGGGAATCATAAAGAAGTGTTTTATGTTTTTCACACTTTTGTGTGCCTACAATTCCCTGAGGATGTTGTTAAAATACAAATTACTGAGCAGCTGGTCTGGGGCATGATCTGAGTCTCCATTTCTGATGAGTGTCCATGGGAGATCAGTGCTGTTGGTCTGAGGAACACACTTTGAGCATGACTCAAGTTCAGTAAATCACAGAACAGCATGGAGGATTTTGTTTTAATAAAGCCAGATTCCCACTCTCCTTACAGAGTGACTAATATAGAATATTTGGAATTTTGGGCACACTTATATATGGCTTTTATGTGATGCACATGAATCTGAGCTATGGTGTGTATGGTTTTTGTATTTAAATGAATTAAAATTGCATTGAATGAAGAAAAATATTAGCTAAAAGGCCTCCTGGCAGTCCATGGGTATAGTAAATGGTTCAAGTGTGGGACCCAGTGATTTCAACTCATGTCAGGCCCCCCTGCTCACCTCCTCGCCAGGCCAGGCTGAGTGAATGGGGGCAGGTAGCAACTGACTGCCCCAAAGAAAGCTGTACCATCATAAAGGAAGGTGCCAGAGAGTATAGCCCACCCAGGGAAAGTCATATCTGCCCCACCAGGCCTGGCTGCACCCCAGGAATGGAAAACTCACCTCGTAGTGCGTTACCAGAGACAACGCCTCTTCACGAGGTTGACCTCAGAGTTCACAACCCTGTTGAGCAAACTGGAGAAGAGAGGAAACTGGTAATATCTTGGTGAAATTGGCAGAGCAGCCAAGCAAGAGCAGTGGGAAGAGGGCAGAAGATGGTGGAGCACTGTGAAGTCAGGTGACTTGAGCTCCTACTCAGGGTGATCATCACTTTGAACTCCATGGTTGACCAACAGCTCATCCCAATAGCTCATGAGAGTCTCATCACAAAGAGACCTCATCCATCCATCCATCCATCTATTGATTCTTCTATCCATCCATCCATCCATTCTTCCATCCATTCATTCTTCTGTCCATCTAACCATTCTTCCATCCATCCATCCATCTAGTCATCCATTCATTCATCAACATATATTTAGAGAGCACCAACTATGTGCCCAGAACGAAACCTGATGGGGGACACAGTGATGAACAGAGCACAAGCAGCTCCTAATGTGGTACCTAAATATTGGGTTGTCCAAAAGGTTCATTTGGAGTTTTCTGTAACAGCTTATGGAAAAACTGAAAAGACTTTTTGGCCAACCCAATATTAAGCACGTTTCTAAGGCTGGCTCCTTCCCACCTTCAGCTCTCAGCATAACTCTCACCTCCTTGGGGAGGCCCTCGTGACTGCTTGCCTAAGGGAGGGCTTTGTGTCATAGCTCCTTGTTAGGTGTGTTGTTCTGCCCAGGAATGATTGCAATCAAACATTTTCCTTGTGGGCTCTTTACTGTGGACTGAATGCATGCCTGCCTGCCTTTCCCTCCAGATACCAAGGTCCAGGAGTGCAAGCTTCTTCTCTGCAGTCACCAGTAAATTCTCCATGTTTAAGATTGGTGATTGCCTGTCATAGAGCAGGTGCTCCACACATTTTTGGCTGATGGAACAAATGAAGTAAACATATGATTGAATATATAATGACAACTTGTGACAGGTATACAGAAGGGAGAGAGTAGAATATTAAAACAGAGAAGAGGAGGAAACTTGTTTCAGACCCTAAGTGATGAGGCATACATGGAAATGGGATGCAGGAAAGGTGTCCTAGGTGCCTGAGCAGCCTGTGCACAGGTCTTGAGAGGAAGGAGTTTGTCTGAGGCTCAGATAAAATCTACCAGGTCGAGGGCAGAGTGGGCAAGATGTGGATCCAGATCAGGTAGAGCCTAGATGGCTCTGGGAGGGCCTGAGATTGCACCCAAGTGGAGAGAAGAGCCCCCAGAGGGTTTGGAGCAGCAGAGTGGAATGCCATTTCACAGATATGGACACTGAGACCTGGAAGGCAGGATGGTTTCCCTGGGGCTTTGGGCAAGGCAGTGTCCAGCAGGGCTCAGGCATTTGGACTTACAGCTCAGTCATCTAAGTGATGGTAGACTGAAGAGCTTATCTTTGGTTTTGGGGGGGTCTTTAGTTAATCTGTGATCAGATCCCTTGTTGAGGCAGAATGGACTGATGTCTGCTCATGGCTCAGACTTTTACTCTGCCAAGGCCAACCTGCCCTAGCCTTCAGCTTCCAGATAGTTTCTCCTCTCCCAGCCAGGACCAGGATCAGCCTTTCTCCTTATACCCTCTTCCCTGGGCTAAGCATGCTCTACCAAGCACACGGTTTAAGAGGTAGATTTGGTGGGTTACCAGAGATCAGCAATTAAATGGAAAGGATTCAGTTTTCAAGATCTCATTTTTGGAATTTCCCAGTGGGTTGAGTATGGTTTGGGAGCAACCTGAAATTAGGGCCCTTGGTAGGCATTTAATGCTCCTCTTGCCATCTCCTAACTAGAGGCAAGAAGGCAAACACAGCGAATTATTATTATTATCATTATTATTGTTAGGGGCATTATGTAATATGAGAAGGATCAGTTCTTCAGATAGACCAATGTACGTCTAATGTAAATATGCTTGCATCTATCAACAGAGCTCCAAAAAGCATGTAGCAAAAACAGTTAAAGCTAACAGGTGAAATATACCAATTCACAGTTATGATTGGAGAGGTCAACAATCCTGTCTCAGTAAGGGAAAGAAACAAGAGACAGAAAGTCAGCATGGATGTTATTATTACTGAGAGCTTACTATGTTGCAGGCTGTATGCTAAACACTGGCATTTTCTCATTTAGCCAACACAGTAGCCTACGAGTTTGGTATTATTACCATCCTCCATTTACAGATGTGAAAACTGAAGCTTCTAGAGGCTACATTGATTACAAAAGCACAAGGGAGTGGCAAAGCTAGTTTGACTCCAGAGTCTGACCTCTTCTTTACCAAACTCTGCTCCCTCCCAGGTAAAGAATAGCAGAAATTAAGGATCCCAGTTCCTCTGAGATCCCCACTCTGCTGAGACGTGTGGACCTGACCTTCCCAGCTCGGTGAGTGAGATGTTGTGTTGATCGTTCCTTCATTCTTCCATGACCACCTTGGAGACACCAGTCTCGGTATCATTTTCAGCTCTGACACCAAACTTGAGAACCAAGTTGAGGTCCAGGTGGACAATCTCACCCAACAGAGTCCTGCAGGGAAACAGATTCACAGTGAACAGAGGTGAAGTCCCTTCACTTTGCCCACTTTAGCCTCTCTCTTATGTGAATATTATATAGGATGTCTGTGGACAAGGACGGGGAAGCCTGGTGCGCTGCAGTCCATGGAGTTGCAAGGAGTTGTACAGGATTTAGTGATTGAACAACAAATGGACAATGTCAATATTGTCTGTATTCTTTGTGAAATCAACATTCTTATATTAGGAGTTTCTTCTCCTGGCCACAAGAGTTTGACTCATGTGAATTTTATACAGAGTGATCAAATTGTCAAATTATCACCAATGATCAAAATTAACTTGAGTTAACATTTCTTAAGCAAAATGCTTCATTAGGTATTTCCAAAAAAGTATTTTACCTGGATTAATCCATTTAATCTCAACAGCAATACCATGAGAAAAAAGCACTGTCATTATCTCTGTTTTCAGAATGAGGAAACATGTTGTAAAGAAAAGTTTAGTAAGTATCTTGAGATCTTATAATTAATGAATGATGACGTCATAGTGCAGTTTAATATGTAAGACTCTTCTACACATCTTCATTTTCCTATCTCTTTGTATCTTCAAAGTAATTAAAGTACTTAGAAATTGTATTTTCCATATAATTTTCACATGCTCTTCATTACATACTGTGCACTATTATATGGCCCCTATTGGTCACAGCTATTTAAAGAGAACCTTGAGATACAAAATGATGCTAGAGGAAACTTTGCCTAAGAGTTATGTGGTCATGTCGTCTCAATTCTCAAGTTTTATAATTAGATAAGTGTTATGATTTTGGAAATATATTTCATGGAGGACTTTTTTTAAAAGAGATTTGGTTCTGGGCAACGTTCCTCAGAACATTTTAAAGGTTAGGATTTAGGAGTTGCAAAGGCATCCTTATTTTACAGATGGGGAGACTAAGGCAAGTGGTGTGAAAAATGCCTGATTCCAGATTGGAGACCTATTGGCCGCACCACACTGCCTCTCCCAAACCTTGGATTTTAAAGCATACTCATGGTTTCACAGTGATATCAACAGTGATGGGGATCTTCACGTCAGTGCTGTTCTCAGAAGTTGCATCTAAAGTGATATCCAGGATGTGCAGGTTACTGATATTCACCCTGAGCAAAAACCAAATTCACTATTGTTACTTCTCCTGGCTACCATTACTGGGCTCTTCTCTCTGCCAGCGTTGTGCTAAGCAGTTGAGCCTCACGGACCTTGCCAGCTTTGGTCTCATGAGAGCCCTGTTTAGGGGTTGGATTTTCTCCACTGGATGGCATGGCAGACCAAGGATCAGACAGCTGCGATTTCCCTCAAGACTCCAAGGGTGAATACATGCCAGAGCCAGAATTTTTTTTTAATTGATATGTAGTTGCTTTACAATGTTGTGTTAGGTTCAGGTGTGGTGCTTCCATGGTGGGTCAGAGGTTAAAGAATCTGCTTGCAATGCAGTAGACCCGGATTTGATCCCTGGGTCGGGAAGATCCCCTGGAGAAGGAAACGACAACCCACTCCAGTATTCCTGCCTAGAGAATTCATGGACAGAGGAGCCTGGTAGGTTACAGTCAGTGGGGTTGCAAAGAGTCAGACACAGCAAAGTGACTAACACTTTCACCTTTCATTAGGTTCAGGTGTAGAGCAAAGTGATTCAGATATAGATACAGATATATAGATAGATAGATATAGAGGTATTTTTATTTCGGGTTCTTTTCCCTTATAGATTATTACAAAATATCTCAGTATAGTTCCCTGTGCTATATAGTAGGTCCTTGTTAGTTGTCTGTTGTATACACAGTAGTGTATACATATTTATGCCAAACTCAAAATTTATCTTTGACACTGCTTTCCCTTTTGGGAGCCATAAACTTTTTTTTTTATGTCCATGAGTGTTTTGTACACTTCTTTTGTATCATATTTTATATTCCATATATTAGTGGTGTCTATGATATTTGTCTCTGTCTGACCTACTTCATTTAGTGTGATTATCTCTAAATCCATCCTTTTGTTGCTGCAAATGTCTTTATTTCATTCTTTTTTATGTAGAGACAGAATTAGAACCCAGAATTGCTTGACTCCAAGACTTCATGTGTAGGGTCACCTATGTGGTGTGACTTCTACTTTCCTCTCTCCTGAGACCATTTAGACCATTATGCTCAGCTATATTCAGAGAAGATAAGTCTTATTCCTTGGGAAAAGAACATCAAAACATCAAAAAAAGGACCATCAAACAGGTAGAGTTGGGGGTGAAGAGAACCTTCATCCTGACCTTGAAATCACAGGAGAAAGGCCCAAATCATGAGATGCCAAACAGGTCCTGCAAATCTGACTCTAATTTTCCCATGTTCTGGTGGAGGTGGCCTCCACTTCTGCTCTGCAAGAACAGGGGATCTTCCCAACCCCGCGATAGAGCCAAGGTCTCCTGCATTACAGGTGGATTCTGTACCAGTTGAGCCACCAGAGAATCCCAAGAACACTGCAAGAGTGGGTAGCGTATCCCTTCTCCAGCAGATCTTTCGACCAGGAATTGTACTGGGGCCTCCTGTATTGGAGATGGATTCTCAACCAGCTAAGCTACCAGGGAAGCCCTCTGCAAGAACACATAAGGCTTATTCATCTTTCTGTCTTTGATGTCAAACTTATGTCCCCAGATAAGTGTATATCTCTTTTCTGGGAATAAAGATCTCCAAATGAAGCACCAATTCACCCTATAAGCATATTTACTGCTTGAAAGATTCCAGAAATGAGTTGTTCCAACAAGTTCTTAGTCTCCTTGGTCTTCTCCTGGGCCTCCTCATCAGTACTGGATTCCTGGGACAACGTGACATCAGTCTTCAATAGCTGAAAGATAGCTGAAAAACAATCTCCATTTAGTGTGGTACACAACTTATGAAGCAGCTCCTATGCACCAAGTACTAAATAAGAGACTATGTTATTTCATTTAATCTTTGTAACAACTCCATAAAGAAGGTACTACTAATATCTGTAATTTCAGATGAGGAAATAAAAGATCAAAAGTTTAAGAAATGGATCAAAGTCACACAGCTAGGAGATCTTGTTCTTTCCACGCTGCCTTCACACTAATATATACTCCTTATCCATCAACAAAGCCATCAACCCACTGAGCAGGCAATAGGTATCGATTGCACATCAGCTTCTAGAAGTGAAGCTCTAATGAGTTGCTCATGCAAACAAAATAAACCTAGAATAGAATAAGAAATGGAAAATCTAGAATCAAAGAAAACATACAGATGCAAATCAGGAAAGTGGCAAATAGGAGTCCCTGAACAACAGCTTTGCATATGGCCTAGAAAGAGATGACTCATACAGGAGAACAAGGATAGAGTCCTAATAGACAGAGAAAGAGGGATTTGAGAGAGGAAGTGACATGGCAGATGTAGAACGGCACATTTGAAAAGTATTAAGAAAATATGTGTAGAAACTGATACAAATGAGAAACAGCAAGGCAACAACTAGCTCAAAGAATAAGAAAGGGCTGCAAGAAAAAGTTTGTAATTAAAGTACTGCAACATGGCTTTGCAAAGGACAGTACCTAGTTATAATGATGCAAAGGTGGAAACTACATTTGGGCCTATAACATAACTTTGATGCAGACACTCCTGCTTCTGAGCTCAATTTTATCAGCAATGAAATTGGAAAGTGGGTCCCTCCTGTATCTTTCAGGTTGCCAGGCTTCCCTGGTGGCTCAGCTGGTAACGAATCTGCCTGCAATGCAGGAGACCTGTGTTCGATTTCTGTGTCAGGAAGATCCCCTGAAGAAGGAAATGGCAACCTAATCCAGTATTCTTGCCTGGAGAATTTCATGGACAAAAGAGCCTGGCAGGCTACAGTCCATGGGGTCACAAAGAGCTGGACACCACTAAGCGACTACAACTCAGTCACTCTCAAGTCCTGGC